>NW_027362772.1:270398648-270998648 GCF_046119375.1 Phyllobates terribilis
CAGCCCCACTATCATTACTTGGTCAGTATATTTTTCTCATGAGTGGGAGCCAAAACCAGGTGAGGAACAATCAGAGAAAAGATATGATAGAAACAAGTCACTAATTCTGCATTTATCACCCACTCCTGGTTTTGGCTCCCACTCCTGAGAAAAAATACTGACCTAATACTGATAGTGGGGCCGTGGCCTAAGACTTACTATTGAGCCAGTACTCTGCGCTGCATTTAAGAGCTGTGCACATCAGAGGGGTGTTGTGTGCAATCAGTGAGGTCTCAAGATCTGGACCGCCACCGATTGGCAGCTATTTGCAATGTCTTATTAATAAAATAAATGAGCATTATGACATTTACACTTTAAATGCATGTGCTTTCCACTAAAAATCATTTTGCAATTTTTGCCTTAGATTCTGTGTTACATTGTCTATTACTAGCTGCAGAATGAGTAAATTGAGAAGCCATCAGTGAGTTTGTTCTGACAGGAGATTTTATAACTGTTATCTTTTTTCTTCTAAACTTCTTTCAGCTAATATATGACCAAATGAAAGTTGAGATGAACTTTTGTGGTCATCAATCAGTTGAGAGGCGCTCTAAAGAAGAAAGATAAGCGTTCCGCTGTTAGAACGAGCTCATTGATAGATTCTCAGTGGAGTTGAGAGAATTTATTTGGGTTGAATTGAATTGTACTCGAATTTGACAAAAAATCTACAATTAACAAAATGCTAATTTTTTGTAGTTTGGGTCCAGATTTAACAAAATGTCTGCCGGCTGGCCAGTAAATGGCCGTCAAAAGGTCAAAAACAAAAAATGCTTTTTCTCATCTTACTGTTCATCTCTAAGGCCCCTCCACTCTACACTATCCCCCGTTCGGTCCTCAGTGCATCCACTTATTACTGTCGTGAATGTTGAAGTCCCAGACCTCTTCCTGCTAGGTCTAGATTTGGCTCTGATGAGGCACAAGGTGGTTGTAAGCATGCGAATGTAAAGTTACGGCGCATGTGCAAAGGACCAAGTGGGGGCAGAGGTGAGTGGTTACAAATATTCTGCAGCAGCATAGTGAGGCATGAAGAAGTAGTTCAGCACTGTGTGATGAAGAAAAGATAAATTAAGGGCAGGAAAGGAGAGGGCTGGCCAGACAACGCTGATGATGTTGTGTAGTCAAGGTTTTCTAGGAAAATATTTTTTTTATGTACATTAATATAATTGTCCCTAAAAATAATCTAATCTATTTTCACATTGCATAAAAATATATGAGCAGATATAAGTAATCTATAAGTAAAATATAAGTAACGCTGATCTAAATGGAGAGAACAATTACATTAAATCAGCTTTGGAAAATGCTATGTGTAATTAATCTGAAGTACAGTTCCACTACAATCTTCATCATAACAGAAATGTCTAAAAGTGCTCAGCGGAAGTAATTTTATTACTTAAAGACTTTTTACTTTGAGCAGTGAGGCACATGCAATAAACTGCAGGTCTAGGTCTAAAAATAATAATATTTTTATTTAACGATAAAAAGTATGTGCCCCTTTCTAGATGCAGAAAGAAAAACTACATAATATAGTCTGTAATAGAATACACTACAATTTGTTTTTTCACTAACTCTTTATTAGAGAAATGTGACACCCCAGGGGACCGGTTGCCACAGTGGCATTGCCTCCCTCACAAGAGGTGATGCCATGCCTGGAAGCAAGCAGGGGTCCCCTAATTAGGTTTTGCTAAGCATGCAACACTTCCGGGCTCCAGACCAGCAAGGGGAGCAACTCCCCTTGGCAATTGGGATCTGGGGGCGGGGTTAGTTAGTCTTAGTGTGAGGAGTTGAAGTCAGAACGTCGACGAGAGAGGAGCTGGGGAGTGGAGCTGCGTGGCAGTTCACCCCAGAAGGAACTAACACAGAAGAACCGGACAGGGGAGTCTGAGGTTGTGGGGCACTGAAGGCCCAGCAGCAGAAACCGGAGGGCAGGAGATTGCATGTCTCCTGGCCCCAGCAGACGCATGTAGGCTCAGCAGCACCGCAGGGCCCAGCACCGCCACGAGGGAGCAACGCATCAGCAAGGCCCGAGCTGCCTGCCATACGAGTGAGCACAAAGACGTTCCACTCAGGGATGAGGGCTACCGCACAGCTACAAGCAGCAGGGCCAAAGAGATTAGTGAAAAGGGAAGGCCTCCAACTTCACCTGGTGAGGTGGATTCCTTACTTGCTTCCAGGCTGTCCAGACTTCCACATCTAGCCAGTACCCTAGTCCCGGTTTGCCTAATCACTGCCAGTAAAGATAAGAGGAAACCGCCATTAAGTTGTGGACTGATTATTGCTGTGCCATCAAACCCTGTACTACAACGCCAAGCATCACCTATAACATCTACACTGCCCTGGAGCTAAGCTCTACCTGTGGAGAGCCACACCAGCTTTGCTGCACTAACATCAGCTCCAGAGGACCTGCTCCTCAGCGGCGGCTCCCTTTAGCCACATACCACAGGTGGCGTCACGAACTTTGTACATAAAAACTATAAAATCCCCTTTCTACTGACTGCCCTGGGTCACGGACCGGGTCACCACCACTGTGACATCTCCCCTAGCAACAACCGGCCCGGCACCGAGTACCCCACGGCCCAGGGGGCGCGTCAGAAACAAAAATCTCTATGGGGAAATTTAATATTCCATTTTGGGAAGGGTCAAAAAGTATCAAAATCAGTTTCAAGTGGTGTTTACTTATCTTGGAGAAGATTTCCAAAGTTGATCCAAATTTATCAGGATGCATAAGATTCGACATTAGACAAACCGTACTCCAGTTGGTTGGTACAAGACCAGCATATGAAATGCTGGTTCTGATATATTCCTCATGTGCCTGCATCTGAAATTGGAGAAATACAGAGGTTCCATATTGGTCCATAGATTTCTATAGCCCCTTTTTAGGGCTTGTGCCGTAAAAATTGGACAAGTGCTATCCTTCGTTTTGTTGGACATCACTCGTTCCAATGTTGTTCTATGGTGCCGTCCACATGTCCAATTTTTTCCCTCGTCGACCTGAAGAAAAAATTCACAGCATGCCCGAGTTGCATCTGATTATCGAATCGCACTTGGCCATTCATGTCTATGGGTCTGTTGCAAACATCGGACTGCACTCGGATGACATCGGAGTGTGACCTTATTTTCACAGGTGGACTCATTGGAGAAGAGGGATAATTTTCTTTTCTCCTCATCGGAGAAAATTGGATCACACTCTTATTAGCATAATAAGACCGATTTCCTCGGATGAGAGAAAAACGGTCATGTGACTTTATCCTTACAGAGATTCACAATACTACCTTATGCATGGGCCCTCAGTAGGGATGAGAAAACCCGTGGAAAGTTGGGTTCTGCAATCCAACCCGAACTTTAGTCCAAAGCTTGGTTCGCGTACCAGAACGGTACCTGAACTTGAACCAGAACCCCATTGAAAAGAACAGAGACATGAACTTTGGATCTGGTAAAAGATTCTCTATCTCTGCAATGGATTCAGAACGTTGAAATGGACTTTCAGGAGAAGTCCGTGTTCGTCGTTTAGCGCTGGGCACTAACTGTCCGGTACGAACATCGAACTTTTAAGTTCAGGTTCACTCATCTTTAGCCCTAAGTTGAACCAAGGTGGGAGCCAGTAAGGTCAGATGGAGAATAATTGGGACAGTGTAAACCTTCCCATTGGTGGTCATTTTACAAAAGTACTTTGACAAATGAACCTAAAAGTTACATAAAATTTCAGAAAATCCAAAGAACTATGGAGATAATTTACCAAGACACATTTAATACTCTAGTCTTGAACTCAAAGCCCACTGGAGTAAGAGATAAGCAACATTTTGGACTGTCTATTCACCCGAAATTTTAATTTATGCCATCTTTAAACCGGTGTAGATTTCAGCTACATTAAGCCCCATCCACTTTTTAAAAAAAAGGCAAAAAGTCAAAAAAGTTTTGTGCATATACCCCATTTTGCCAGAAGTTAGATTTACATTTAATATTTTAAAGCATATATTCTATAAATAATTAAAAATAAAGATTTTGAATATTTAGTGCTAAAAAAACAAAACAAAATAAATTGACAACTCTTACTCCAATTGGCTCTTGGTTCAAGACTGGTGTATGAAATGTCAGTTTTGATAAATTCTCCACTACGAGCCTCCATTTATGGTTCCATAGATTTGGATGGCACCATATTACTTCTATGGCACTGTATTATAGCTTCCTAATACATTAAATATTACAAAATAAGAAAATCTAAGTATCCCTAGTAGCTAGAACACCGGAAAGTTTATTTTCCCTGTAAAACTGTTGGTTGTTTGCCAAAAGCTAGATTTGTTATACCTTTGAATTCCGAGTTACAATATTGCTATTTATGCAGCTGTAGAACCAACTACTATATTTCTATACTGTGAAATGATAATTCCACATACGCTCCAGGCTAATAGACCTGCTGTAATTTCCATAGTACCGTGACACCTGGCTCCGGTAGATTAGCTTCCTATAACCATGAACAGAAATTAGAATATTAGGTCTGTTCCGGTCCCAAAGAACATTAATTGATAAATACAATGACTATATTTTGGGACACAATCTGTGAGGTTATTTATTAAAATTATAACCTTTTCCAAAGCTTATTCCCGTAGTTTTACTATATCTATGGAAAACTTAGACTCTATAATGCTAATTTAGGTATTATTAGAAATTTATATCATATGCAGATGCATAAATACAGTGAGAGCTTAAAGGGGTTGTCTGGTGAAAACAAATTTGACCGGATAGGTGAAAACGTTGTAATCGGTGAGTAGTGGGCATGAGATTTTTATAAATCCCATTCACTTTGCTGGAACTGTAAGACAATGCATTTTTTAATGCAGCAAAAATACGCAGCATCAAAAACTCACCGAAAAACTCCGAGTGGGCATACGAGCCCTAAGAGTTTACAAAAAACATGTGTGCTTTTATCCAAAATCAGCGCCACGCCTGTCTATAGTTTGTGTGTGTTATTTCAGCTCATCCATATTGACTTGAGTGGCGTTGATCTGCAATACCACACACAACCTGTACATAGGGGTGTCAGAGTTTTTGGAAGATAAAAGCCGAACGCTGTAAATTTAATGACATTCAAGTATGTTGCAGAAATCCTGTTATATTCTGATGCACAGTGATGAGCAAAAGGGTAACAGTATTTTGAACCTTTGACTTTCAGGCTCTGTATCTCACCATCCACTACTGCTTCTAATGGGAGACTACCATCATTTTATACACAATAATCTTGGCTATCTAAATAAATAAATTTGCCTTGTGATTATTTAGCATATGATTAGTTATGCAGATTCTTGTGATGTCATTGCATTGTTACTGTTTTGCTTCTGAAAATCAAAATTTACATTTTTTTTATTTTGTTACTATTTTGTAAATCCACCATTGGCTTTCAACACTGCCTGAATCCTTCTGGGCATGCTTTCGATTAGATTCAAACATGTCTTGACCGAAATCTGATCCCAAGACTTTTCTACATGTTCCAAACGTTGGTGCATACCGGTCGACTCATTTAGGTACTGTATGTATACAGCTTTTTCTTCCATTGTACCCACAAGTATTGGATTGGGTTGAGGTCTGGGGACTGTGGGGGCCAATCCAGCACGTCTACTTCATTGTCAATGAACCATTTCTTCATAAATCTAAACTTATGCTTTGGGTCATTGTCCTGCTGAAACACTATGTCGTCCTTTTCATATCCATAGTACTCGAGTGTACGAAGTAACTCGTCTTGTAGGATACTCACATATAGCTCAGCATTGAGACCACCATCAATCCTGGTCAAGTATCAAACACTTTGGCTGTGAAACAACCCCATTTCATCAGGTTTCTTTCACCAAACTTGACAGTATCTTCAATTTCTCCATCCATTAGCCCCTTTTTCCCTTGTTTCTTCCTGACGAATTTGCACCCATGAGAGCCTAGTCTATTGACTTTCGTCTCTTCACTCCAAATCACCTGTTTTCAGTCTTCTATTGTCAGCTTTTCATACTTTTTTGCAAACTTGAGTTGACGCTTCTCATGACTAGTGTTGAGCCACCCCCGTAGTGTTCGAGTTCGGTTCGGTTCGTCAAACACCCATGTGTTCGCCGAACTGTTCGTCGAACACCTTCGAACACCGTTAAAACCAATGGCAGGCAAACAAAAACACATAGAAACACATATAAAACACCTTCAAAGGTGTCCAAAAGCTGACAAACTGCTTAGAAGACACAACTAACACACGGAAAAGTGACAAGTACATATAGTCATGCGAAAAGAAAAGAGGTGGAGGAGTAAAAGGAGGGGGAGACACAGATATAGGCATGTCATGCCCTTCTAAAATCCAAAAAGTGAGAAGCCGACACGGCCAGTCCACTCCTGCACGTGCCACCTCCGTGTCGCCGGGTTTGTGCCAGAGCCGCGGTGAACCCTGACGGCCAGCCCCCCTCTCCCAATACTGGTGCCTGTCTGCTGGTGGGTTGAGTGAGCCCCCCTGTGGTGGAGGCAGCTCTAAGCTTTTTAATTTAAATTGTCTCTCTAATTTGAATGAATACACTTTAAATCCATTTACAAGGATCTATTGGAGGGCAAGTCTCATGCCAGCAGCCGCGTAATTCCAGCTCCAGTAGCGTCCACTAAAGCTGCTGCAGTTAAAAAGCTTTTATAAGGATCGAGCTCGGCTGTCCACCGCAAGGCATCCTACTGCCAGTCCCAGCCCCTATGCCTTGGGGTGCCTCCTGATGCTCTTCACTGAGTATCCCGTGGTCCCGAAGCATTTCCTTTGAAAAAATTAAGTGTCCAAACTACAGGTGGTGTAGCTTGCTTAACAGCCGGGATAATCCGCTGACTAGCAGACACTGCTACTAGGCACAAAGTATTTCCTGGGCTAGATGCAGTTAAAAATTTGTAATTAGATACTCTCGTTGGATGCTGAGAAAGCATTCCATAGAGTCTCCTGGCACGCCATATATGATTCTCTTAAAAAGCTTGGGGTAGGGGTCTAGGGGACCCTTTTATAGCCAAAATCACGGCCCTGTATCGCAATACGTCACCTAGGCTGAAGATAAATGGAACTGTAGCACCCTGAGGGCTCGGTTGCTACAGAGGTATTGCACCTCACCCAGAGGTGTGATATCTCACTCTCAGGTAAGGATGGAGTGTGGATCAGGACCCGACACCTGCATGCATTACACCACATTGCCGTGGGGCAGGGCGACCAATATGCCCCTGAGATGGGCACGACAGTCCCTGTCCCTGGCTGGAGTGGGGGGAGGGAACACTGAGGAAGGGGAACCCTGTAGTGCAGGAGCAGGGAGGAAGCAGTTCCTGGGTGCATTGAGAAGGGAGTATAAAAGGTGGGCACCATCTTAGTTCAGTGCAGAGAAGTCTGAGCAGAAGTGACAGGGAGCAGGGGCTCTGCATGAGCTCTGTTCCGGAGGCGGGCCTAGTAACAGAGGCCCAGGCCTGGAAGAGGGAGAAGGAAGGAAGAGGAGCGGAGAAGGCTCCAGGAACGAGGAACGAAGGGATCCCAGGGGTGCGGACGGGCGAGTCGCCACCGCACGCCCGAATCCACCTGCATGGAGGGGTCAGGCCAAAGGGGGAGACCGGTCCCCGAAACTAGTGGAGGCAGGAAACGACCCTCAGCTAGAAACCGGAGGCTGTGACATTTTATGTGGCGCAGCCCCTCGCTACACCCGCTAGGAAGGCACAACATAGGGTCAGGGAAACTGGCGCCAAGTTTACCAAGAGGAGGCCCGAGGCAGCCGGACAGAAGGGTTGGTAAGAAAGGCCAGACAAAGGACAGACAAAGGGGGTCCTGTGAAGCGCTCCAAAGTTATCTGGGAGTTGTCTGAGCCCCTCACCTGGTGAGCACAGTACGACGTGGCAGCCGTTACCTGCAGACGTGGTCTGGATAATAAGAACTGTGAGTAAAGGCCCTGGACTGCATCACTGACTCCGTGTCGTTACTGCTGCTGCCCTGCACCATCACCCCCATTCTCCGCATACACTGCCCTGAGGCTATACTCCTCCCGTGGGGAGTTATGCTATGCTCTGCTGCACCCACAACACCAGCCTCAGCGGTCTGCCCTGCAGCGGCGGTTCACTCTGACCGCAATCCACGGGTGGAGTAGTCGGACATTTAAACATCAAAACCACATAAATAGTTCCGCCACTGGTTTGACCGCCCTGAGCCACGGAACCGGGTCGCCGCCACGGAGACTACAACCACCAGCATCCACCAAAAAGGGTCCGGCTCCGGGTGTCCCAAGGCCCAGGGGGTGCATCAGAACATTTTCATCACCTTTCACAATCACCAATGGGACAAGGCAGGGATGTCCTCTGTCCCCTCTCTTACACATCCTAGTGACGGAGCACCTGCTCTCATCAATTCGCCATAACCCCAATATTAGGTGGATTGAGGTGGGAGGCACCGAGTACAAGTGCTCTCTATTTGCTGATGATGTCCTACTATATATCACTCAATCACATATATCCATCCATGCTGTTATGGCTGAAATAGATCACTTTGTTACATGGTCAAATTTTAAAATCAATGCAGCGAAGTCTGAGGCCCTCGATGTCTCCCTCCCCAAATCCATACAGGATTCCACCCTGTCCAACTTTCCCTTTGCCTGGCCCTCACAGGGTATCAAATACTTAGGAATTCCTATTCATAGAGTCCTCTCCCATCTATGTTATCTTAATTTTGGGCCCTTTATTGAACAACTCCATACAGATCACGGTTGGCAAGTTAGAACTGTAAGATTCACTACGTGAACCACTGGTGTTTTGTGGAAAAGCACATGTACACTGTGTTCCAAATTATTATGCAAAAAGTGTTTAGGAGTGATAAGGGAAGAATTTGTTTGTTTGTCAGTTAAACTCATTGATGGTGATGTGTGTCAGGGCTCTTTATATCACTGTAAGCAATTGCAGACACCTGTGCTAATTAGTTTGGCAGGTGTGTCCAATGAAAGGCAAGACTACTTAAGAAGGCTGTCCCACATTATTAAGCAGCCTACATTTTCTGCCAAAATGGGAAAGAAAAAGGATGTGTCGGCTGCTGAGAAGCAACAAATTGTGGAGTGTTTAGGTCAAGGCATGACTACAATCAACATTGTGCGATGATCAGGATTAAGTGCCTTGGCAATCAAGAAGTATGTAGCTGATTCACAGTACACACGTGTGCGTGCTGATAAGGGCAAATTGAGGACTCTTTCCTATAGGCAATTACGTCAGGTTAAAAGAACAGCGGCACAAAAGCCTTGTCATAGCAGCAGACACGTTTTTGAAGCTGCTGGTGCCTCCAACGTCCCCCGAACAACAAGATGCAGGGTCCTTCAGAGGTTTGCAGCTGTGCATACGCCATCCTGTCGACCTCCTCTATCCACTTCACACAAGCAGAAACGGCTTCAGTGGGCCAATTATTACATGAAGACTAATTTCAAAACTGTTTTGTTCACGGATGAGTGCCGTGCAACGCTCGATGGTCCAGATGGATGGAGTGGAGGATGGCTGGTTGATGGACACCCCACGCAAACATGGCTACAGCGCCAACAAGGAGGAGGTGGAGTAATGTTTTGGGCTGGAATCATGGGGAGAGAGATTGTCGGCCCCTTTAGGATCCCTGAAGGGGTAAAGATGAACTCCATAATGTATGTGGAGTTTCTCAAACAGCACTTCCTGCCATGGTTCAAGAAGAAGAACCGTGTATTCCACAGCAAGATCATTTTTATGCATGATAATGCACCATCTCATGCTGCACATAAAACATCTGCATCTCTGGCTGATATGGGCATAAAAGGGGATAAACTTATGGTGTGACCCCCATGCTCCCCTGACCTCTACCCCATTCAGAACCTCTGGAGCATCATCAAAAGGAGTGTCTATGATGGCGGGAGGCAGTTCACATCTAAGCAACAGCTCTGGGAGGGTATTCTGTCCTCATGCAAAACAATTGAAGCAGAAACCATCCAAAACCTGACAAATTCAATGGACGAGAGAGTTCAGAAGCTCCTTTCGAACAAGGGGTCCTATGTGAAAATGTAACATCACCTAGAATAAAGTTTTGAGTTGAAAACTGTTTGATTTCAGCTTCTAATAACCTGCTAATGCTTATAATTTCAAAAATGACCATTTTTTTGGTCTTTATTAAAATGAAAAGGTTGATTGAAAAGTTTGGGGGATCTAAGAGTGTGGCAACCCAGTAGTCAGGATTACTTCGAATTCTGACAATATGAGGGTCATGTTGCAGGTAGTGCAGCAAGAAGGCACTTATGTGTCTTGCGCATCTCGGAGCCCCAAAATTATTTTCCGGGCTAGATGCAGCTGAAACATATTGTTAATTTTAAATCTGGTGGAGCTTAGTATAGATGGCCTAATAGAATCAGTGCTGCACACTGCTACAAAGCCCAAATTATTTTCCAGCCAAGGTACAGATAAACATGATTAGTAATTTTAAATCTGGTGGAGCTTAGTATAGATGGCCTAATAGAATCAGTACTGCACACTGCTACAAAGCCCAAATTATTTTCCAGCCAAGATACAGATAAACATGATTAGTAATTTTAAATCTGGTGGAGCTTATTATAGATGGCCTAATAGAATCAGTGCTGCACACTGCTACAAAGCCCAAATTATTCTCCAGCCAAGATACAGATAAACATGATTAGTAATTTGAAAGCTTAAAACGGTTGGTGAGGTGATTTTAACCAATCATCAAGCTTTTGCTCTCCCCAGGATGACACAGGGGTAGAAAAGTCGTTTCGGATCCATGATTTGTTCATCTTTACAAACGTGAGTCTGTCTACATTATCAGTGGAGAGCCGCGTGCGCTTATCTGTCAGCACACCACCAGCAGCGCTGAACACACGTTCAGACAGAACGCTGGCTGCGGGGCATGACAAGATCTCCAAGGCGTAAGTGGCTAGCTGCGGCCATTTATCCAGATTGGAAGCCCAAAAAGAGCAAGGGTCCAGTGACACAGTCATGGTTTCAATGTTTACTTGGAGATACTCCTGTACCATCGTCTCTAGGCGTTGACTATGTGTCAGACTTCTTGTCTCCTGTGGCCTTGCAAAGGATGGGCTAAAAAAGTGGTGAAATGATTCCGCAAAATTGATGTTACCAGCAGATACTGTGGTTCTGTTACGGTTTGAGTGCTGAACACTCGACGGTCCCACGGTTGGCACGTTGGAACTGTGAGATTCACTACGTGCACCACTGGTGTTTTGTGGAAAAGCACATGTAAGATTCTGCAACAGTCTCTGCTGATACTCCTGCATACGTGCATCCCTTTCTATGGCAGGAATAATTTCTGCAAATTTACTTTTGTACCGGGGATCTAACAGTGTGGCAACCCAGTAGTCAGGATTATTTCTAATTCTCACATTTCGAGGGTCATGTTGCAGGTAGTGCAGCAAGAAGGCACTCATGTGTGTTGCGCATCCAGGAGCACCAAGTCCCTGTTGTGTTGGTGGCGAGGTAACAATCATGCTTCCTTCCTCTCTCCTCTCCCCCCAACCTCGCACAACAGAAATGTGTTCAAGGTCAACCTCATCTGATGAGTCTTCCATCAGTTCGTCCTCCACTTCTTCCTGGGCTCCTGCACCTTCCTCACTAGTTTGGCTGCTACCATGCGCCCTGGTAAAACCATCTCCCCCACCCTCACATGCCTGCCGCCTTGGTGCTGCCGACCGTCTGGACCTTGCAGATGTTAGCCCTTCCGCATACAACTCCTCCTCCTCTACTTCCTCCACCTCCTCTTGTGCCACCACCTGACTCCGAATTCTGTTTAACATGTGCTCCAGCATGTAAATCACCGGAATAGTCATGCTGATAATGGCATCGTCAGCACTAAACATCTTCGTCGCCATTTCAAAACTGTGCAGAAGGGTGCATAGGTCCCTGATCTGAGACCACTCCTCCAGCGTGATTTGCCCCACCTCTGGATCTCGTTGGCCCAGGCTATACGTCAGAACGTATTGCACCAGAGCTTGTCGGTGCTGCCACAGTCGCTGCAACATGTGCAGAGTTGAACTCCACCGGGTAGGCACATCGCATTTTAGCCGGTGAAGAGGCAGGCCCAACGACTTCTGTAGAGATCTAAGTCGCTGAGCTGCGGGATGCGAACGGCGGAAGTGAGAACACAGCGACCTTGCCCTCTGCAGAAGGCCATCTAGTCCGGGATAGTGGGCTAAAAATTGCTGGACAACCAGGTTCAACACGTGAGCCATACAAGGCACGTGTGTGACATTGCCCCGGCCAAGGGCCGCACCCAGGTTTGCAGCATTGTCGCACACGGCCTTCCCTGGTTTCAGGTCCAGTGGAGACAACCATTCATGAAATTGGTTCTCCAGAGCTGACCACAACTCCTCAGCTGTGTGACTCACATTTCCCAGACATTTCAAAGTAAAAACCGCCTGATGACGTTGAGCCCTACTGCCAGCATAGTAAGGAGTTGTGCAGGATCCCTTCTGCGCAGTTAGAAAGCTTGTGGCATGACCAGACAGGCTTTGGTTGCAGGTGCAGGACCGAGAGGAGGTTGAGGAGGCAGAAGCAGTGGAGGAACTTTGAGATAAAGAGGATTGACGCACAACTCATGGGGACGGCAAGACTTGGACAGCAGCCCCTTGTCCTGCTGTCACCATAGTTACCCAGTGCCCAGTCAGCGACATGTAACGCCCCTGTCCATGCCTACTCGTCCAAGTGTCTGTGGTGAAATGCACCCTGTCACACACAGAGTTTCTCAAAGAAGCGGTGATGTTGTGTGCGACATGCTGGTGGAGCGCAGGCACACCTTTCTTTGAGAAGTAGTGCCGACTGGGCATCTGGTACTGGGGCATTGCGACGGACATAAGGTCTCGAAAATCCTCTGTGTCCACCAGGCGGAAAGGCAGCATTTCTGTAGCCAAGAGCTTGCAGATGGTGAAATTCAACCTCTTAGCTTTCTCATGGCTAGGAGGAAATGGTCTTTTACTTGTCCACATCTGAGGGACTGAGGGCTGGCTATTGTGCTTAGACGGGGTTGATAAGGGTGTCCCCGGCAAACTGCCGGTCTGTGAGGAAGATGCAGGCGGACATGCTAGGTTGCCTTGATCCAAAGGTGGTGCTATCAATGTCGGACAGCGCTCAACACCAGCTGGTGTTACCACCTCTAAAGAAAATGATGACCTGACAATCACGCTGGCTGTTGCGGGTAAAGAGGTGGCAGGTCTGCGCCCCAAAACAGGTGTGACTGCTGTCCCCCCAGTCACAGAGGATGAAGAGGCCGCGGATGCACAAGATATGGCAGACGGTGGTTGGCCCGGCCGGCTAGGCCGCATTGTAGCACAGTGAGCTTCCCACTGCAACTTATGCTTCATGTCCATGTGCCGGTTCATGCATGAAGTACTCAAACTATGTATTTTTTGGCCTCTACTTAGCTTTTGCTGACAAATGTTACAGATAACACGAGTTGGGTCATCTTTATCGATCTGAAAAAATGCCCAGGCTATGCAAGGCTTAGCACCCATGCGACCTGAAATGCCACCACGACTTGTGGTGAGAGGCAGAGTTGTGTTTGAGGATGCAGTTGTTGACGTGCTTCCAGTACTACGTCTCTGTCCAGGAAGGCGCAACCTGACCTCGTCGTCACTAGCATCCTCCTCCACCTCCTCTGCTGACCTCATCTCTTGGCTGACTGTGGGTTGACAGTAAGTGGGATCTCCAACCTCATCATCATCACCCTGTGTGTTCTCACACCCGTCGTCCTCAGAGCCAACCTGTTCCTGCCCTGACAAAAAACTAAAGTTGTCGCTCCAATCAGGTATTTGAGTCTCATCATCATCTTCCTCATTGTCTCCACCAACAGGAGTTACAGTTTGGGAATGAGGGTCTACATTATGGTCAGAACCTTCTGCGTCTGGTCCTGGATCCGACTCATAAAGATTCTGGGCATCAGTGCAGATCATTTCCTCGTCTGGATTCACAGAAGCGCTGGAATCGAACTCTGATTCCCAGGCTATAGTATGAGTAAACAGCTCTGCAGACTCAACCATCTGTTCTACCTCATACTCAGACGGCAGCTGGAGATTTGGGAGCTGTGAGGAAGCAAGTGCGATTGGGGTGACACCTTTGAGGACTGGAGTATTTGTGATGTTGAAGTTGATATGGAGGAGAGCCCACTTAAAGGATCACTTGATATCCGTTGAAGCACCTGCTGTTTTTGTGCATCATCTGGAATTTGTAGCGATTGGCGTGGCCTTAAGAAAGGGATCTTATCACATTGTCCGCTAAAAGAAGTAGACATTTTAGTTTGGCTGGAAGATGGTCTTTCTTCTGCAGATGTTACTGTTGCTTTAACACCTACCCCACGGACACAACCTTTTTTCCCCTTCCCAACACGCCTATTCCCCTTTCCACCAGCAGCAGGCCTTTTTCCACTCATTTTGGTGGTTAACTAATTCACAACTCTGGAGTTGTTTGCACAAAAAAACAATGGATGGGAACCGAGCAGAGCTGAGTGGCCAAACTGTGGTATTAGGCCAAAACTATTGGCTGGGTTGGATGCAGAAAAAAATTATATTCAATTTGCAACCTGATGGAGGTCAGTATAGATGGACTAATAGAACAAGTCCCACACACAGCTAGAAGCCCAAATATTTTTTCAGAGGTAGATGCAGAAAAAAAATATATTCAGTTTGCAACCTGATGGACGTCAGTATTGATGGACTAATAGAGAAAGTCCCACACACTGCTAGAAGGCCAAATATTTTTTCAGAGCTAGATGCAGACAAAAATTACTTTTAATATGCAACCTGATGAAGGTCAGTATAGATGGACTAATAGAGAAAGTCCCACACACTGCTAGAAGGCCAAATATTTTTTCAGAGCTAGATACAGATAAAAATTATTTTTAATTTGCAACCTGATGGAGGTCAGTATAGATGGACTAATAGAGAAAGTCCCACACATTGCTAGAAGGCCAAATATTTTTTCAAAGCTAGATGCAGATAAAAATTATTTTTAATTTGCAACCTGATGGAGGTCAGTATAGATGGACAAATAGAGAAAGTCCCACACACTGCTAGAAGGCCAAATATTTTTTCAGAGCTAGATGCAGAAAAAAATTATATTCAGTTTGAAACCTGATGGAGTTCAGTATAGATGGACTAATAGAACAAGTCCCACACACAGCTAGAAGCCCAAATATTTTTTCAGAGGTAGATGCCGATAAAAATTATTTTTAATTTGCAACCTGATGGAGGTCAGTATAGATGGACTAATAGAGAAAGTCCCACACACTGCTAGAAGGCCAAATATTTTTTCAGAGCTAGATGCAGACAAAAAATTATTTTGAATTTGCAACGTGATGGAGGTCAGTATAGATGGACTAATAGAACAAGTCCCACACACTGCTAGAAGGCCAAATATTTTTTCAGAGCTAGATGCAGAAAAAAATTATATTAAGTTTGCAACCTGATGGTGGTCAGTATAGATGGACTAATAGAGAAAGTCCCACACACTGCTAGAAGGCCAAATATTTTTTCAGAGCTAGATGCAGACAAAAAATTATTTTGAATTTGCAACCTGATGGAGGTCAGTATAGATGGACTAACAGATCAAGTCCCACACACTGCTAGAAGGCCAATTATTTTTTCAGAGCTAGATGTAGAAAAAAATTATATTCAGTTTGCAACCTGATGGAGGTCAGTATAGATGGACTAATAGAACAAGTCCCACACACAGCAAGAAGCCCAAATATTTTTTCAGAGGTAGATGCAGAAAAAAATTATATTCAGTTTGCAACCTGATGGAGGTCAGTATATATGTACTAATAGAACAAGTCCCACACACAACTAGAAGCCCAAATATTTTTTCAGAGCTAGATGCAGAAAAAAATTATATTAAGTTTGCAACCTGATGGAGGTCAGTATAGATGGACTAATAGAGAAAGTCCCACACACTGCTAGAAGGCCAAATATTTTTTCAGAGCTAGATGCAGACAAAAAATTATTTTGAATTTGCAACCTGATGGAGGTCAGTATAGATGGACTAACAGAACAAGTCCCACACACTGCTAGAAGGCCAATTATTTTTTCAGAGCTAGATGCAGAAAAAAATTATATTCAGTTTGCAACCTGATGGAGGTCAGTATAGATGGACTAATAGAACAAGTCCCACACACAGCAAGAAGCCCAAATATTTTTTCAGAGGTAGATGCAGAAAAAAATTATATTCAGTTTGCAACCTGATGGAGGTCAGTATATATGGACTAATAGAACAAGTCGCACACACAGCTAGAAGCCCAAATATTTTTTCAGAGGTAGATGCAGAAAAAATTATATTCAGTTTGCAACCTGATGGAGGTCAGAATAGATGGACTAATAGAGAAAGTCCCACACACTGCTAGAAGGCCAAATATTGTTTCAGAGCTAGATGCAGACAAAAAATTATTTTGAATTTGCAACGTGATGGAGGTCAGTATAGATGCACTAATAGAACAAGTCCCACACACTGCTAGAAGGCCAAATATTTTTTCAGAGCTAAATGCAGAAAAAAATTATATTAAGTTTGCAACCTGATGGAGGTCAGTATAGATGGACTAATAGAGAAAGTCCCACACACTGCTAGAAGGCCAAATATTTTTTCAGAGCTAGATGCAGACAAAAAATTATTTTGAATTTGCAACCTGATGGAGGTCAGTATAGATGGACTAACAGAACAAGTCCCACACACTGCTAGAAGGCCAATTATTTTTTCAGAGCTAGATGCAGAAAAAAATTATATTCAGTTTGCAACCTGATGGAGGTCAGTATAGATGGACTAATAGAACAAGTTCCACACACAGCAAGAAGCCCAAATATTTTTTCAGAGGTAGATGCAGAAAAAAATTATATTCAGTTTGCAACCTGATGGAGGTCAGTATATATGGACTAATAGAACAAGTCCCACACACAGCTAGAAGCCCAAATATTTTTTCAGAGCTAGATGCAGAAAAAAATTATATTAAGTTTGCAACCTGATGGAGGTCAGTATAGATGGACTAATAGAGAAAGTCCCACACACTGCTAGAAGGCCAAATATTTTTTCAGAGCTAGATGCAGACAAATAATTATTTTGAATTTGCAACCTGATGGAGGTCAGTATAGATGGACTAACAGAACAAGTCCCACACACTGCTAGAAGGCCAATTATTTTTTCAGAGCTAGATGCAGAAAAAAATTATATTCAGTTTGCAACCTGATGGAGGTCAGTATAGATGGACTAATAGAACAAGTCCCACACACAGCAAGAAGCCCAAATATTTTTTCAGAGGTAGATGCAGAAAAAAATTATATTCAGTTTGCAACCTGATGGAGGTCAGTATATATGGACTAATAGAACAAGTCGCACACACAGCTAGAAGCCCAAATATTTTTTCAGAGGTAGATGCAGAAAAAATTATATTCAGTTTGCAACCTGATGGAGGTCAGAATAGATGGACTAATAGAGAAAGTCCCACACACTGCTAGAAGGCCAAGTATTGTTTCAGAGCTAGATGCAGACAAAAAATTATTTTGAATTTGCAACGTGATGGAGGTCAGTATAGATGGACTAATAGAACAAGTCCCACACACTGCTAGAAGGCCAAATATTTTTTCAGAGCTAAATGCAGAAAAAAATTATATTAAGTTTGCAACCTGATGGAGGTCAGTATAGATGGACTAATAGAGAAAGTCCCACACACTGCTAGAAGGCCAAATATTTTTTCAGAGCTAGATGCAGACAAAAAATTATTTTGAATTTGCAACCTGATGGAGGTCAGTATAGATGGACTAATAGAACAAGTCCCACACACTGCTAGAAGGCCAATTATTTTTTCAGAGCTAGATGCAGAAAAAAATTATATTCAGTTTGCAACCTGATGGAGGTCAGTATAGATGGACTAATAGAACAAGTTCCACACACAGCAAGAAGCCCAAATATTTTTTCAGAGGTAGATGCAGAAAAAAATTATATTCAGTTTGCAACCTGATGGAGGTCAGTATATATGGACTAATAGAACAAGTCCCACACACAGCTAGAAGCCCAAATATTTTTTCAGAGCTAGATGCAGAAAAAAATTATATTAAGTTTGCAACCTGATGGAGGTCAGTATAGATGGACTAATAGAGAAAGTCCCACACACTGCTAGAAGGCCAAATATTGTTTCAGAGCTAGATGCAGACAAAAAATTATTTTGAATTTGCAACGTGATGGAGGTCAGTATAGATGCACTAATAGAACAAGTCCCACACACTGCTAGAAGGCCAAATATTTTTTCAGAGCTAAATGCAGAAAAAAATTATATTAAGTTTGCAACCTGATGGAGGTCAGTATAGATGGACTAATAGAGAAAGTCCCACACACTGCTAGAAGGCCAAATATTTTTTCAGAGCTAGATGCAGACAAAAAATTATTTTGAATTTGCAACCTGATGGAGGTCAGTATAGATGGACTAACAGAACAAGTCCCACACACTGCTAGAAGGCCAATTATTTTTTCAGAGCTAGATGCAGAAAAAAATTATATTCAGTTTGCAACCTGATGGAGGTCAGTATAGATGGACTAATAGAACAAGTTCCACACACAGCAAGAAGCCCAAATATTTTTTCAGAGGTAGATGCAGAAAAAAATTATATTCAGTTTGCAACCTGATGGAGGTCAGTATATATGGACTAATAGAACAAGTCCCACACACAGCTAGAAGCCCAAATATTTTTTCAGAGCTAGATGCAGAAAAAAATTATATTAAGTTTGCAACCTGATGGAGGTCAGTATAGATGGACTAATAGAGAAAGTCCCACACACTGCTAGAAGGCCAAATATTTTTTCAGAGCTAGATGCAGACAAATAATTATTTTGAATTTGCAACCTGATGGAGGTCAGTATAGATGGACTAACAGAACAAGTCCCACACACTGCTAGAAGGCCAATTATTTTTTCAGAGCTAGATGCAGAAAAAAATTATATTCAGTTTGCAACCTGATGGAGGTCAGTATAGATGGACTAATAGAACAAGTCCCACACACAGCAAGAAGCCCAAATATTTTTTCAGAGGTAGATGCAGAAAAAAATTATATTCAGTTTGCAACCTGATGGAGGTCAGTATATATGGACTAATAGAACAAGTCGCACACACAGCTAGAAGCCCAAATATTTTTTCAGAGGTAGATGCAGAAAAAATTATATTCAGTTTGCAACCTGATGGAGGTCAGAATAGATGGACTAATAGAGAAAGTCCCACACACTGCTAGAAGGCCAAGTATTGTTTCAGAGCTAGATGCAGACAAAAAATTATTTTGAATTTGCAACGTGATGGAGGTCAGTATAGATGGACTAATAGAACAAGTCCCACACACTGCTAGAAGGCCAAATATTTTTTCAGAGCTAAATGCAGAAAAAAATTATATTAAGTTTGCAACCTGATGGAGGTCAGTATAGATGGACTAATAGAGAAAGTCCCACACACTGCTAGAAGGCCAAATATTTTTTCAGAGCTAGATGCAGACAAAAAATTATTTTGAATTTGCAACCTGATGGAGGTCAGTATAGATGGACTAATAGAACAAGTCCCACACACTGCTAGAAGGCCAATTATTTTTTCAGAGCTAGATGCAGAAAAAAATTATATTCAGTTTGCAACCTGATGGAGGTCAGTATAGATGGACTAATAGAACAAGTTCCACACACAGCAAGAAGCCCAAATATTTTTTCAGAGGTAGATGCAGAAAAAAATTATATTCAGTTTGCAACCTGATGGAGGTCAGTATATATGGACTAATAGAACAAGTCCCACACACAGCTAGAAGCCCAAATATTTTTTCAGAGCTAGATGCAGAAAAAAATTATATTAAGTTTGCAACCTGATGGAGGTCAGTATAGATGGACTAATAGAGAAAGTCCCACACACTGCTAGAAGGCCAAATATTTTTTCAGAGCTAGATGCAGACAAAAAATTATTTTGAATTTGCAACCTGATGGAGGTCAGTATAGATGGACTAACAGAACAAGTCCCACACACTGCTAGAAGGCCAATTATTTTTTCAGAGCTAGATGCAGAAAAAAATTATATTCAGTTTGCAACCTGATGGAGGTCAGTATAGATGGACTAATAGAACAAGTCCCACACACAGCAAGAAGCCCAAATATTTTTTCAGAGGTAGATGCAGAAAAAAATTATATTCAGTTTGCAACCTGATGGAGGTCAGTATATATGGACTAATAGAACAAGTCCCACACACAGCTAGAAGCCCAAATATTTTTTCAGATGTAGATGCAGAAAAAATTATATTCAGTTTGCAACCTGATGGAGGTCAGAATAGATGGACTAATAGAGAAAGTCCCACACACTGCTAGAAGGCCAAATATTTTTTCAGAGCTAGATGCAGACAAAAAATTATTTTTAATTTGCAACCTGATGGAGGTCAGTATAGATGGACTAATAGAGAAAGTCCCACACACTGCTAGAAGGCCAAATATTTTTTCAGAGCTAGATGCAGATAAAAATTATTTTTAATTTGCAACCTGATGGAGGTCAGTATAGATGGACTAATAGAGAAAGTCCCACACACTGCTAAAAGGCCAAATATTTTTTCAGAGCTAGATGCAGAAAAAAATTATATTCAGTTTGCAACCTGATGGAGGTCAGTATACAGTACAGACCAAAAGTTTGGACACACCATCTCATGTAAAGATTTTTCTGTATTTTCATGACTATGAAAATTGTACATTCACACTGAAGGCATCAAAACTATGAATTAACACATGTGGAATTATATACTTAACAAAAAAGTGTTAAACAACTGAAAATATGTCTTATATTCTAGGTTCTTCACAGTAGCCACCTTTTGCTTTGATGACTGCTTTGCACACTCTTGGCATTCTCTTGATGAGCTTCAAGAGGAAGTCACCGGAAATGGTTTTCTCTTCACAGGTGTGCCCTGTCAGGTTTAATAAGTGGGATTTCTTGCCTTATAAATGGGTTTGGGACCATCAGTTGTGTTGTGCAGAAGTCTGGTTGATACACAGCTGATAGTCCTACTGAATAGACTGTTAGAATTTGTATTGTGGCAAAAAAAAAGCAGCTAAGTAAAGAAAAACGAGTGGCCATCATTACTTTAAGAAATGAAGGTCAGTCAGTCCGAAAAATTGGGAAAACTTTGAAAGTGTCCCCAAGTGCAGTTGCAAAAATCATCAAGCGCTACAAAGAAACTGGCTCACATGAGGAACGCCCCAGGAAAGGAAGACCAAGAGTCACCTCTGCTTCTGAGGATAAGTTTATCCGAGTCAACAGCCTCAGAAATCGCAGGTTAACAGCAGCTCAGATTAGAGACCAGGTCAGTGCCACACAGAGTTCTAGCAGCAGACACATCTCTTCAACAACTGTTCAGAGGAGACTTTGTGCAGCGGTCCTTCATGGTAAAATAGCTGCTAGGAAACCACTGCTAAGGACAGGCAACAAGCAGAAGAGACTTGTTTGGGCTAAAGAACACAAGGAATGGACATTAGACCAGTGGAAATCTGTACTTTGTTCTGATGAGTCCAAATTTGAGATCTTTGGTTCCAACCACCGTGTCTTTGTGCGACGCAGAAAAGGTGAACGGATGGACTCTACATGCCTGGTTCCCACCGTGAAGCATGGAGGAGGAGGTGTGATGGTGTGGGGGTGCTTTGCTGATGACACTGTTGGGGATTTATTCAAAATTGAAGGCATACTGAACCAGCATGGCTACCACAGCATCTTGCAGCGGCATGCTATTCCATCCGGTTTGCGTTTAGTTGGACCATCATTTATTTTTCAACAGGACAATGACCCCAAACACACCTCCAGGCTGTGTAAGGGCTATTAGACCAAGAAGGAGAGTGATGGGGGGCTACGCCAGATGACCTGGCCTCCACAGTCACCAGACCTGAACCCAATCGAGATGGTTTGGGGTGAGCTGGACCGCAGAATGAAGGCAAAAGGGCCAACAAGTGCTAAGCATCTCTGGGAACTCCTTCAAGACTGTTGGAAGACCATTTCCAGTGACTACCTCTTGAAGCTCATCAAGAGAATGCCAAGAGTGTGCAAAGCAGTCATCAAAGCAAAAGGTGGCTACTGTGAAGAACTTAGAATATAAGACATATTTTCAGTTGTTTCACACTTTTTTGTTAAGTATATAATTCCACATGTGGTAATTCATAGTTTTGATGCCTTCAGTGTGAATGTACAATTTTCATAGTCATGAAAATACAGAAA
Organism: Phyllobates terribilis; assembly: GCF_046119375.1. Lineage (NCBI taxonomy): Eukaryota > Metazoa > Chordata > Amphibia > Anura > Dendrobatidae > Phyllobates > Phyllobates terribilis. Next base: position 270,420,910 of record NW_027362772.1, read on the forward strand.
AATCTTTAAATGAGAAGGTGTGTCCAAACTTTTGGTCTGTAATGTAGATGGACTAATAGAATAAGTCCCACACACAGCTATAAGCCCAAATATTTTTTCAGAGGTAGATACAGATAAAAATTATTTTTAATTTGCAACCTGATGGAGGTCAGTATAGATAGACTAATAGAGAAAGTCCCACACACTGCTAGAAGGCCAAATATTTTTTCAGAGCTAGATGCAGATAAAAATTATTTTTAATTTGCAACCTGATGGAGGTCAGTATAGATGGACTAATAGAGAAAGTCCCACACACTGCTAAAAGGCCAAATATTTTTTCAGAGCTAGATGCAGAAAAAAATTATATTCAGTTTGCAACCTGATGGAGGTCAGTATACAGTACAGACCAAAAGTTTGGACACACCATCTCATGTAAAGATTTTTCTGTATTTTCATGACTATGAAAATTGTACATTCACACTGAAGGCATCAAAACTATGAATTAACACATGTGGAATTATATACTTAACAAAAAAGTGTTAAACAACTGAAAATATGTCTTATATTCTAGGTTCTTCACAGTAGCCACCTTTTGCTTTGATGACTGCTTTGCACACTCTTGGCATTCTCTTGATGAGCTTCAAGAGGAAGTCACCGGAAATGGTTTTCTCTTCACAGGTGTGCCCTGTCAGGTTTAATAAGTGGGATTTCTTGCCTTATAAATGGGTTTGGGACCATCAGTTGTGTTGTGCAGAAGTCTGGTTGATACACAGCTGATAGTCCTACTGAATAGACTGTTAGAATTTGTATTGTGGCAAAAAAAAAGCAGCTAAGTAAAGAAAAACGAGTGGCCATCATTACTTTAAGAAATGAAGGTCAGTCAGTCCGAAAAATTGGGAAAACTTTGAAAGTGTCCCCAAGTGCAGTTGCAAAAATCATCAAGCGCTACAAAGAAACTGGCTCACATGAGGAACGCCCCAGGAAAGGAAGACCAAGAGTCACCTCTGCTTCTGAGGATAAGTTTATCCGAGTCAACAGCCTCAGAAATCGCAGGTTAACAGCAGCTCAGATTAGAGACCAGGTCAGTGCCACACAGAGTTCTAGCAGCAGACACATCTCTTCAACAACTGTTCAGAGGAGACTTTGTGCAGCGGTCCTTCATGGTAAAATAGCTGCTAGGAAACCACTGCTAAGGACAGGCAACAAGCAGAAGAGACTTGTTTGGGCTAAAGAACACAAGGAATGGACATTAGACCAGTGGAAATCTGTACTTTGTTCTGATGAGTCCAAATTTGAGATCTTTGGTTCCAACCACCGTGTCTTTGTGCGACGCAGAAAAGGTGAACGGATGGACTCTACATGCCTGGTTCCCACCGTGAAGCATGGAGGAGGAGGTGTGATGGTGTGGGGGTGCTTTGCTGATGACACTGTTGGGGATTTATTCAAAATTGAAGGCATACTGAACCAGCATGGCTACCACAGCATCTTGCAGCGGCATGCTATTCCATCCGGTTTGCGTTTAGTTGGACCATCATTTATTTTTCAACAGGACAATGACCCCAAACACACCTCCAGGCTGTGTAAGGGCTATTAGACCAAGAAGGAGAGTGATGGGGGGCTACGCCAGATGACCTGGCCTCCACAGTCACCAGACCTGAACCCAATCGAGATGGTTTGGGGTGAGCTGGACCGCAGAATGAAGGCAAAAGGGCCAACAAGTGCTAAGCATCTCTGGGAACTCCTTCAAGACTGTTGGAAGACCATTTCCAGTGACTACCTCTTGAAGCTCATCAAGAGAATGCCAAGAGTGTGCAAAGCAGTCATCAAAGCAAAAGGTGGCTACTGTGAAGAACCTAGAATATAAGACATATTTTCAGTTGTTTCACACTTTTTTGTTAAGTATATAATTCCACATGTGGTAATTCATAGTTTTGATGCCTTCAGTGTGAATGTACAATTTTCATAGTCATGAAAATACAGAAAAATCTTTAAATGAGAAGGTGTGTCCAAACTTTTGGTCTGTAATGTAGATGGACTAATAGAATAAGTCCCACACACAGCTATAAGCCCAAATATTTTTTCAGAGGTAGATGCAGATAAAAATTATTTTTAATTTGCAACCTGATGGAGGTCATTATAGATGGACTAATAGAGAAAGTCCCACACACTGCTAGAAGGCCAAATATTTTTTCAGAGCTAGATGCAGACAAAAAATTATTTTGAATTTGCAACGTGATGGAGGTCAGTATAGATGGACTAATAGAACAAGTCCCACACACTGCTAGAAGCCCAAATATTTTTTCAGAGCTAGATGCAGATAAAAATTATTTTTAATTTGCAACCAGATGGAGGTCAGTATAGATGGACTAATAGAGAAAGTCCCACACACTGCTAGAAGTCCAAATATTTTTTCAGAGCTAGATGCAGAAAAAAATTATATTCAGTTTGCAACCTGATGGAGGTCAGTATAGATGGACTAACAGAACAAGTCCCACACACAGCTAGAAGCCCAAATATTTTTTCAGAGGTAGATGCAGATAAAAATTATTTTTAATTTGCAACCTGATGGAGGTCAGTATAGATGGACTAATAGAGAAAGTCCCACACACTGCTAGAAGGCCAAATATTTTTTCAGAGCTAGATGCAGACAAAAAATTATTTTGAATTTGCAACCTGATGGAGGTCAGTATAGGTGGACTAATAGAACAAGTCCCACACACTGCTAGAAGGCCAAACATTTTTTCAGAGCTAGATGCATAAAAAAATTATATTCAGTTTGCAACCTGATGGAGGTCAGTATAGATGGACTAATAGAACAAGTCCCACACACAGCTAGAAGCCCAAAGATTTTTTCAGAGGTAGATGCAGAAAAAAAATATATTCAGTTTGCAACCTGATGGAGGTCAGTATTGATGGACTAATAGAGAATGTCCCACACACTGTTAGAAGGCCAAATATTTTTTCAGAGCTAGATGCAGACAAAAAATTATTTTTAATTTGCAACCTGATGGAGGTCAGTATAGATGGACTAATAGAGAAAGTCCCACACACTGCTAGAAGGCCAAATATTTTTTCAGAGCTAAATGCAGATAAAATTTATTTTTAATTTGCAACCTGATGGAGGTCAGTAAAGATGGACTAATAGAGAAAGTCCCACACATTGCTAGAAGGCCAAATATTTTTTCAGAGCTAGATGCAGAAAAAAATTATATTCAGTTTGCAACCTGATGGAGTTCAGAATAGATGGACTAATAGAACAAGTCCCACACACAGCTAGAAGCCCAAATATTTTTTCAGAGGTAGATGCCGATAAAAATAATTTTTAATTTGCAACCTGATGGAGGTCAGTATACATGGACTAATAGAGAAAGTCCCACACACTGCTAGAAGGCCAAATATTTTTTCAGAGCTAGATGCAGACAAAAAATTATTTTGAATTTGCAACCTGATGGAGGTCAGTATAGATGGACTAACAGAACAAGTCCCACACACTGCTAGAAGGCCAATTATTTTTTCAGAGCTAGATGCAGAAAAAAATTATATTCAGTTTGCAACCTGATGGTGGTCAGTATAGATGGACTAATAGAACAAGTCCCACACACAGGAAGAAGCCCAAATATTTTTTCAGAGGTAGATGCAGAAAAAAATTATATTCAGTTTGCAACCTGATGGAGGTCAGTATAGATGGACTAATAGAACAAGTCCCACACACAGCTAGAAGCCCAAATATTTTTTCAGAGGTAGATGCAGAAAAAAAATATATTCAGTTTGCATCCTGATGGAGGTCAGTATAGATGGACTTATAGAGAATGTCCCACACACTGCTAGAAGGCCAAATATTTTTTCAGAGCTAGATGCAGATAAAAATTATTTTTAATTTGCAACCTGATGGAGGTCAGTATAGATGGACTAATAGAGAAAGTCCCACACACTGCTAGAAGGCCAAATATTTTTTCAGAGCTAGATGCAGACAAAAAATAATTTTTAATTTGCAACCTGATGGAGGTCAGTATAGATGGACTATTAGAACAAGTCCCACACACTGCTAGAAGCCCAAATATTTTTTCAGAGCTAGATGCAGATAAAAATTATTTTTAATTTGCAACCTGATGGAGATCAGTATAGATGGACTAATAGAGAAAGTCACACACACTGCTAGAAGGCCAAATATTTTTTCAGAGCTAGATGCAGAAAAAAATTATATTCAGTTTGCAACCTGATGGAGGTCAGTATAGATGGACTAATAGAACAAGTCCCACACACTGCTAGAAGGCCAAATATTTTTTCAGAGGTAGATGCAGATAAAAATTATATTTAATTTTCAACCTGATGGAGGTCAGTATAGATGGACTAATAGAGAAAGTTCCACACACTGCTAGAAGGCCAAATAATTTTTCAGAGCTAGATGCAGACAAAAAATTATTTTGAATTTGCAACCTGATGGAGGTCAGTATAGATGGACTAATAGAACAAGTCCCACACACTGCTAGAAGGCCAAATATTTTTTCAGAGCTAGATGCATAAAAAAATTATATTCAGTTTGCAACCTGATGGAGGTCAGTATAGATGGACTAATAGAGAAAGTCCCACACACTGCTAGAAGCCCAAATATTTTTTCAGAGCTAGATGCAGAAAAAATTTATATTCAATTTGCAACCTGATGGAGGTCAGTATAGATGGACTAATAGAGAAAGTCCCACACACTGCTAGAAGGCCAAATATTTTTTCAGAGCTAGATGCAGACAAAAAATTATTTTGAATTTGCAACCTGATGGAGGTCAGTATAGGTGGACTAATAGAACAAGTCCCACACACTGCTAGAAGGCCAAATATTTTTTCAGAGCTAGATGCAGAAAAAAATTATATTCAGTTTGCAACCTGATGGAGGTCAGTATAGATGGACTAATAGAGAAAGTCCCACACACTGCTAGAAGCCCAAATATTTTTTCAGAGCTAGATGCAGACAAAAAATTATTTTTAATTTGCAACCTGATGGAGGTCAGTATAGATGGACTAATAGAGAAAGTCCCACACACTGCTAGAAGGCCAAATATTTTTTCAGAGCTAAATGCAGATAAAATTTATTTTTAATTTGCAACCTGATGGAGGTCAGTATAGATGGACTAATAGAGAGAGTCCCACACATTGCTATAAGGCCAAATATTTTTTCAGAGCTAGATGCAGATAAAAATTATTTTTAATTTGCAACCTGATGGAGGTCAGTATAGATGGACTAATAGAGAAAGTCCCACACACTGCTATAAGGCCAAATATTTTTTCAGAGCTAGATGCAGAAAAAAATTATATTCAGTTTGCAACCTGATGGATTTCAGTATAGATGGACTAATAGAACAAGTCCCACACACAGCTAGAAGCCCAAATATTTTTTCAGAGGTAGATGCCGATAAAAATTATTTTTAGTTTGCAACCTGATGGAGGTCAGTATACATGGACTAATAGAGAAAGTCCCACACACTGCTAGAAGGCCAAATATTTTTTCAGAGCTAGATGCAGACAAAAAATTATTTTGAATTTGCAACGTGATGGAGGTCAGTATAGATGGACTAATAGAACAAGTCCCACACACTGCTAGAAGGCCAAATATTTTTTCAGAGCTAGATGCAGAAAAAAATTATATTAAGTTTGCAACCTGATGGAGGTCAGTATAGATGGACTAATAGAACAAGTCCCACACACTGCTAGAAGCCCAAATATTTTTTCAGAGCTAGACGCAGAAAAAAATTCTATTCAATTTGCAACCTGATGGAGGTCAGTATAGATGGACTAATAGAGAAAGTCCCACACACTGCTAGAAGGCCAAATATTTTTTCAGAGCTAGATGCAGACAAAAAATTATTTTGAATTTGCAACCTGATGGAGGTCAGTATAGATGGACTAACAGAACAAGTCCCACACACTGCTAGAAGGCCAATTATTTTTTCAGAGCTAGATGCAGAAAAAAATTATATTCAGTTTGCAACCTGATGGAGGTCAGTATAGATGGACTAATAGAACAAGTCCCACACACAGGAAGAAGCCCAAATATTTTTTCAGAGGTAGATGCAGAAAAAAATTATATTCAGTTTGCAACCTGATGGAGGTCAGTATAGATGGACTAATAGAACAAGTCCCACACACAGCTAGAAGCCCAAATATTTTTTCAGAGGTAGATGCAGAGAAAAAATATATTCAGTTTGCATCCTGATGGAGGTCAGTATAGATGAACTTATAGAGAATGTCCCACACACTGCTAGAAGGCCAAATATTTTTTCAGAGCTAGATGCAGACAAAAAAATATTTTTAATTTGCAACCTGATGGAGGTCAGTATAGATGGACTAATAGAGAAAGTCCCACACACTGCTAGAAGGCCAAATATTTTTTCAGAGCTAGATGCAGAAAAAAATTATATTCAGTTTGCAACCTGATGGAGGTCAGTATAGATAGACTAATAGAACAAGTCCCACACACAGCTAGAAGCCCAAATATTTTTTCAGAGGTAGATGCAGATAAAAATTATTTTTAATTTGCAACCTGATGGAGGTCAGTATAGATGGACTAATAGAGAAAGTCCCACACACTGCTAGAAGGCCAAATATTTTTTCAGAGCTAGATGCAGACAAAAAATTATTTTTAATTTGCATCCTGATGGAGGTCAGTATAGATGGACTAATAGAACAAGTCCCACACACTGCTAGAAGCCCAAATATTTTTTCAGAGCTAGATGCAGATAAAAATTATTTTTAATTTGCAACCTGATGGAGATCAGTATAGATGGACTAATAGAGAAAGTCACACACACTGCTAGAAGGCCAAATATTTTTTCAGAGCTAGATGCAGAAAAAAATTATATTCAGTTTGCAACCTGATGGAGGTCAGTATAGATGGACTAATAGAACAAGTCCCACACACTGCTAGAAGGCCAAACATTTTTTCAGAGCTAGATGCAGAAAAAAATTATATTCAGTTTGCAACCTGATGGAGGTCAGTATAGATGGACTAATAGAACAAGTCCCACACACTGCTAGAAGCCCAAATATTTTTTCAGAGCTAGATGCAGAAAAAAATTATATTCAATTTGCAACCTGATGGAGGTCAGTATAGATGGACTAATAGAATGATGCTATGCCCAAAAGATTTTACTTCACTAGGTGCAGTAAAAAAATTGGTATTCTATACACAGGTGGTATATCTTGCAACACAGATAGGCTATTCCACTGACTAACACACTCTGCAATAGGCCAAAAAGGATTAGCTTTGCTAGATTCAGCCAAATGCTGTGAAAAAAACTTGCACAGCACTGGCACAGACCTGCCTGGCAAAAACTGATAGGAACTGATGTAACCTAGTCCTGAAAAGGACTGCAATTACAATTAGTCTTTACTCCCACAACCTATCTATTTAAGAGCACAGACCTGCCTGATAAAAGTCGTATGAAATGATGTAACCTAGTCCTTAAAAGGACTGCAATCACAACTATTCCCTACTCCCAAGCTATCTGTAGATTTGTGCGAAAATTGGCTTGAAATTAACAAGGTATAGCGCACACAGCAACAGCGGTGCCGTCTAACACGCAGCTGCAGCAGTGAGAAAATGGTGGCGACGGGGAAAATGGCTTGGTCTTATAGGGCAAGGACATGTGACATACACTGCCAATGACACATGCCCTTGCTTGTGTGAAAAAAAGCACTTCGCTCCGTGTGTGCACTGCTGATAGGCTGACAGATTGCACCTCCCCACTGTAAATGCGGGAAAGAGAAAAAAAAATGGAGATCTTCATTATTCCTGCAGAGATCCATCCCCTGCCCCTCCCCCCGCTCCGCTGTACACTCAAACTGCGTATTAACATTAATTTTCATCATTACTAAGAAAAAATCCAGTTATGATTTTGGTGCCCGAACAGTTATAGAACATAACCTCGAACAGCCGAATTTTTCTCATATCGTTCGTGTTCGCCGAATGGCTCGAACACCGCCCAAAACAGCTCGAATTTGAGATTGGCGAACAGTTCGAGTCGAACAGCGCTCATCTCTATTCATGACGATATTGAAGTCGAGGCCTCTTCGCCTTTTTTCGAGCCACCATTCCTAACTTGGGTAACGTGCATTGCACGGTCCTTGCATGGACATCTGTGATCTCACTATTACGAAGCATATGAGTCACCTTCACTGCCATTTTTGTCTTGCCAGAACATATTGACTCCGATATTTTGCCTGGACGTCCACCTCTTGGCTTTTTAATGGATGGACGGACTTCATTTCAGATTCTTCCAACTGTCATGGCGCTCGCATGATGCAGTTTGATAATTTTCATGGCCGAGAGACCGTTGTCGATGAGTTGGATGATGCTGTTTCTCTTTTCTTGGGAAATCTTCTTCATTGTTGCTCCTCGATTCGAACCAGTGACCTTTCAGCCTAATAACACACTGAGCTATTAGGGAATGTGAGAACAGGTTGTAATTTGTAGCTTACGGGAAGAAAAAGATTTTCCACCACCAGAAGCAAAACAGTAACAATGCCGTGACATGAGGAGAATCTGCATAACTAATCATATTCTAAATAGCTGCAAATCAAATTTATGTATGAGATAGCCAAAGATGATTGTCTATAAAATGATGGTTGGCTTACGTTCCAAGCAGTAGTGGATGGTGAGATATGGAGCCTGAAGGTCAAAAGTTCAAAACATTGTTAGCCTTTTGCTTGTTAGTGTTAGTCAATTCTGTCAACCTTTGTCGTAATTTGTGTAATAACCACTTGTCATTAATAAATATCATATACAGAAGTAAACATCTTTTTTGTAGTTTAGGTAGTGATATAGTAAGCCTTATGAGTGCTGAGATGAAACTGCATCATTAAAAAAAATCTAAATATTTGTGGTCACTTTATATGTGCCAATTTATTGCATGAGTTTATGTGATCTTTTATGCCCTGAACTGCGCTAGATATATTTCCATTTCTGTCCATAAAATCATTTGATTTTAGTATCTGGAAAAAACTAAGTCTATGGGATGACGGTATTTACAGTCAATTAGGGAAGCAGCTTTTTATGCTTATACAGGGTATAGAAAGGTATAGAAAAAAAGCATCATTTAATTGTGGTGTACTACTGCAGTGGTAATGAAGAAGATTGAAAAGGGGAGTGTTTGAGTCTGTGAACAATATCTAAAGATTCAAATGCTGTACACCACTGAACTGTTGTACCTGTATAGTCATGTGAACCAGACAGAGAAGAATATACCCAGTAAAATCTAACTTTTAATAATTACCATTAAAAGTGTACTTAATAGTCCAAATGGGATGAACCATAAATATACATATCATAAAAACACTATATGGGGGAGTGATAGTAAGGGTAATAGAATGTACAGTCAGGCTTACCCTGTATTGCCCTTCAGGGATAGAATACCCTACCTAACAGCGGAGTGTTTGCACCCTAACGATACGGATTGGTGTCCCCGCTCCACGGAAGCTGTCCCTAGCCTATCCCTAAATCTCCCTAAACAAACATACAGATAGCATCATACATATTGACCAAGGTCAGATACACTCATGTCATAAATGACATGCAGAACAGCACACCACAATTAGGTTAGTAGGGGAAGAAATTCAAAAAAACAAATCCCATGAATAATTCCTCAAAGTAGAGGTTTGTCAGAGGGACCAGATATAGCCCCCCAACATTAGTGTATATAAGTGGGAACCCGACGGTATCCACTCACAAAATCCCAAACAATAAATTCAAAATTCAAAAATACATTGGTCATATACACATAAAGAATAAACTTATCTGGTCTTCAGTCCAACTGAGGGTCCCAGCAGATGCCTTGGGTGATAATCCTTTTAATCCTTGAATAGGTGGCTAACCAATAGTATAACCACCAGACAAAATATAAATTCCCGATTGTGGACTTCAACCAGAATATCCAATCAAGTCAGGCACCCACTTTCTTGATCCCTCAGGGTGGTATAAACCCATCAGCAAAGACTGTCCCAATGCGTTTCACCCCCTCCTCAACTCATCCCCCTCCCCGCTCATCAGGGGACAAAAATGTTAGAGGAGCAGAACCATAATTGGTAAATCGATAGTCAGTGCTTCCAGACCGCAGTATAGCCGTGCCTCATAGGTTTATACCACCCTGAGGGATCAAGAAAGTGGGTGCCTAACTTGATTGGATATTCTGGTTGAAGTCCACAATAGGGAGTTTATATTTTGTCTGGGACTATACTATCGGTTAGCCACTTATTCAAGGACTAAAAGGATTATCACCCAAGGCATCTGCTGGGACCCTCAGATGGACTGAAGACCACCAGATAAGTCCATTCTTTATGTGTATATGACCAATGTATTTTGAATTTTGAATTTATTGTTTGGGGTTTTGTGAGTGGATAACGTCGGGCTCCCACTTATATACACTAATGTTGGGGGGCTATATCTGGTCCCTCTGACAAACCTCTACTTAGAGGAATTATTCATGGGATTTGTTTTTTTAATTTCTTCCCCTACTAACCTAATTGTGGTGTGTTGTTCAGCATGTCATTTATGACATGAGTGTATCTGACCTTGGTCAATATGTATGATGCTGTCTGTATGTTTGTTTAGGGAAATTTAGGAATAGGTTAGGGACAGCCTCCATGGAGCGGGACACCAATCCGTATCGTTAGGGTGCAAACACTCCCATGTCAGGTAGGGTATTCTATGCCTTAAGGGCAATACAGGGTAAGCCTGACTGTACATTCTGTTACCCTTACTATCCCTCCCCCATATAATGTTTTTATGATATGTATATTTATAGTTCATCTCATTTGGACTATTTTGAACACTTTTAATGATAATTATTAAATGTTAAATTTAATTGGTATATTCTTCTCTGTCTGGTTCACATAATATTGTATACCCCTCCTTTTGCCAACTTGTTTTGGCTTGTTTTGTCTTGGTTTTTGTACCTGTATAGTCACTCAGTGTGACTGTGAATTAATTGATCTGCGATATACTGCGGTAACTGCACCTTAATAGTAGTCTTTTCTATTCTTCACATACTGAAAACAAGGAGGGCAATATTAAACCCCTCAGTGTTAATTTTGCAATTTAAAATCTTGAATCCAAGGCTAGTGTGTCACAGAAAGTGTGCTATCTCCATTGTAAGAAAGGAAAATCATATATATATATATATATATATATATATATATATACAGTTATATGAAAAAGTTTGGGCACCCCTATTAATCTTAAGCTTAATGTTTTATAAAAATTGGTGTTCTTGCAACAGCTATTTCAGTTTGATATATGTAATAACTGCTGGACACAGTAATGTTTCTGCCTTGAAATGAGGTTTATTGTACTAACAGAAAATGTGCAATCTGCATTCAAACAAAATTTGTCAGGTGCATAAGTATGGGCACCCTTATCATTTTCTTGTTTTAAATACTCCTACCTACTTTTTACTGACTTACTAAAGCACTTTTTTTGGTTTTGTAACCTCATTGAGCTTTGAACTTCATAGCCAGGTGTATGCAATCATGAGAAAAGCTACTTAAAGTGGCCACTTGAAAGTTGTTCTCCTGTTTGAATCTCCTCTGAAGAGTGGCATCATGGGCTCCTCAAAACAACTGTCAAATGATCTGAAAACAAAGATTATTCAACATAGTTGTTCAGGGGAAGGATACAACAAGCTGTCTCAGAGATTTAACCTGTCAGTTTCCACTGTGAGGAACATAGTAAGGAAATGGAAGAACACAGGGACAGTTCTTGTTAAGGCCAGAAGTGGCAGGCCAAGAAAAACATCAGAAAGGCAGAGAAGAAGAATGGTGAGATCAGTCAAGGACAATCCTCAGACCACCTCCAGAGAGCTGCAGCATCAACTTGCTGCAGATGGTGTCACTGTGCATCGGTCAACTATACAACGCTCTTTGCACAAGGAGAAGCTGTATGGGAGAGTGATGCGAAAGAAGCCGTTTCTGCAAGCACGCCACAAACAGAGTCGGCTGAGGTATGCAAAAGCACATTTGGAGAAGCCAATTTCTTTTTGGAAGAAGGTCCTGTGGACTGATGAAACCAAGATTGAGTTGTTTGGTCTTACAAAAAGGCGTTATGCATGGCGGCAAAAAAACACAGCATTCCAAGAAAAAAACTTGCTACCCACAGTAAAATTTGGTGGAGGTTCCATCATGCTTTGGGGCTGTGTGGCCAATGCCGGCACCGGGAATCTTGTTAAAGTTTGTAACAGGTCTGGGAGGTGGAACCTCTGAGCTACTATACAAATGGGCAGTCCTTGTAAGGAAGCGGGTGGCTCCCAGGGAAGGCGGGCAGGTAGTCACGGCAAGTGACAGGAACAGTCTCTGGGAAGAAGGGCAGGAGGTCACGGCAAGTGACGGGAACAGTCTCTTGACAGGCGGGTGGTCACGGCAAGTGACAGCAGGGTAAGAGGCTCTAGACAGGCAGGTGGTCACGGCAAGTGACGGCAGAGCCTCCAGGTAGGCTAGCAGGCGTGTAGCAGGTGAGCGCTCCCAGGTGAGCGGGTAATAGTCTCTCGGTTGGCTGGCAGGTGGTCATGGCAGGTGACGGCAGAGCCTCCAGGTAGGCTAGCAGGCGTGTAGCAGGTGAGCGCTCCCAGGTGAGCGGGTAAGAGTCTCTCGGCTGGCTGGCAGGTGGTCACGGCAAGTGACGGCAGAGCCTCCAGGTAGGCTAGCTGGAAGGTAGCAGGAGAGCACTCCCAGGTGAGCGAGTAAGAGTCTCTCGGCTGGCTGGCAGGTGATCTCTGGCAGGTATCAGGCAGGTATCAGGCAGGAGCTTCCTGATCAGCAGGCGGACTGGTCCATAGACAGACTGGCGGATGCAGGTAGACAGACTGTCGGACAGCAGGAATGCAAGCAGGTAGACAGCGCTGAAAAGCAGACTGGCAACGGGACCTGAGGGCTGAAGCAGAGGTGAAAGGCTGTGCAACAACTTTGCTCGGGCACCTCCATTTTGGAGGAGGTGCCTTATATATGGGAGCTCCTCCGGCAATTGGCCGGGGACTCCTTAGGACGGCGCGCGCGGCCCCTTTAAGAGAGAGGGAGCGTGCGTGCGCCCTAAGCACAGTGCCCGGAAAGTGGCGAGCGCTGCCAGCAGCGCGGGAAGAGGACGCCGAGGACAGAACAGGGAGGTGAGAGGAACGGTGTCTCTGCCTAGCAGGAGGCAGGGATGCCGACGCTACAAAGTTGAGGGGCGCATGGATTCCACTCAGTATCTGCAGATTCTTGACAATAATGTTCAAGAATCAGTGATAAAGTTGAAGTTACACAGGGGATGGATCTTTCAGCAAGACAATGATCCAAAACACCGCTCCAAATCTACTCAGGCATTCATGCAGAGGAACAATTACAATGTTCTGGAATGGCCATCCCAGTCCCCAGACCTGAATATCATTGAACATCTGTGGGATCATTTGAAGAGGGCTGTCCATGCTCGGCGACCATCAAACTTTACTGAACTGGAATTGTTTTGTAAAGAGGAATGGTCAAAAATACCTTCATCCAGGATCTCATTAAAAGCTACACGAAGCGACTAGCGGCTGTTATTTTTGCATAAGGAGGATCTACTAAATATTAATGTCACTTTTCTGTTGAGGTGCCCATACTTATGCATACTTATGCATAGCTGTTGCAAAAACACCAATTTTTATAAAACATTAAGCTTAAGATTAATAGGGGTGCCCAAACTTTTTCATATAACTGTATATAAAGAGTATATATACATATATATTGTGGTAAAGCGACAAGCTTGGCTGTATGCAGAGTGCGGAGGTAGACACAGGACACTGTCTCTTTAAATTTCAGGTTAGCTTATTCAGCATCATAAAATACCCTGGAGTCCATAAAGAAAAAACCACAGCCCATTCGGCTAAAGTGGCAAAACAAAATATAAAATTGCAGCATAGTCCGTATATTGGCCAAGGTCTGGCTACTCAGGATTAAACACACATGGCTCAGCACAGCACATGCAAGCTCCTCTCTGGAGCAGGTTTACCCAGATACTGACCACACCTGAGTGTAAAGGCTGCCTACTTAAAGCCCAGACCACTCCCTGGATTGGAGATATGGTGGATGGTGGCCCGCCCAGCACTTCGGCATTCACTAAAAACATCCGTTAACTCACTCTACACCTAATTTGCAGGAGAAACTTCAATGTTTCACATAACTGAGGCTCATAGCCTCAGTAAAACATAACTCCCTTCTGTCACATGGCCAGTGACTTTGTCACATATCCCCCCCCTCTGCCCAAAGCCGGGGGTTTTGGCACATTCACTCGTTAGACAGGGAAGTCTGGACAGGGCATCGGCATTAGCATGCAGTTTCCCAGGCCTGTGCTCCATCAAAAAACTAAAGTCCTGGAGAGCCAGGAAACACATGGTCACCCGGGCATTTTTCCTCATCCTTTCCCTCATCCATCTCAGAGGGGCATGGTCTGAGACCGGCCTGAATTTGTGGCCAAACAGGCAGTACCTAAGGGTGTCAACCACCCACTTGAGGGCCAGGCACTCCTTTTCCACAATTGCATAGTTCTTTTCGCAGGCCAAGAGTTTTCTGCTCAGGTACAGAATGGGATGCTTCTCCCCATTTACCTCTTGAGATAAGACAGCTCCTATGCCGACGTTTGAGGTGACCGTCTGGAGCACAAACTCTTTATGGAGGTCAGGTGCTATCAAGACTGGCTGGTTACACAGGACACGCTTCAGCTCCTGGAATGCTATCTCTGCCTCAGAAGACCTCTTGGCCATCACTGTCTTCGTACCTCTAAGTAGGTTGGTTAGGAGTGCCTCTATTGAGGTGTAACCTCTGCTTCCCAGGTTTCCTTTGCTATGTCCAGAAGTCCCCGAGGGTGTCGTCCCTATAGCAGTTTAAATGTTGAGAACCCCGTAGAGCTCTGGGGAACTTCACGAATGGAGAACAGCAGGTATGGAAACAGGCAATCCCAGTCTCACTCATCCTTTTTTCAAGACTTTCTTCAACATCAACTTCAAGGTCTTGTTGAATCTCTCTACCAGTCCTTTCGTCTCCGGGTGGTATACAGACGTTCGGAGTTGTGTAATTTGGAGGGCCTTACACAACTCCCTCATCACCTTTGACATAAACGGAGTTCCCTGGTCTTTCAGGATTTCCTTGGCAGACCAAGGCTGCTCTATGATACACAGAAATCCATCTTCATTGCTGCATAACTTTATCATGCATGAAGTATAGTAAAACCAGATTATACGTGTTTAAATTCAGCACCCTCCCAGTCCCCCTTTTCACAGTGGTATTTTCAAACTTAGAAGCAGGAAGTTTCAGTCAGCTGTCAAAATACTGAGATAGTAGAGAGCGAGACTTCAATCCCCCTCTCTTAAACTGTTAGAGATTGAATAACTAAATTAGAGCTATTTTTTTTACTTTCTCACATATAATTACATTTCAGAAATGGTCATAGTTTTCTGTTTGAAATGTTTTTTTAGCCATAAATCTACTAATATTGTACAATAAGACACGTTTAATATATCCTTTATTTATTTTGGTCACCAGGGAAAAATATATTAACTTTATAACATACTCTAGACCAACGATACAAACCCTTACTGCCACTTAAATCAATATGGAAGAAAACACTAACTGTCCCCCACCCTAAAAAAACAAGAAAAGATGCAGGACCTCAGTTCTCCCAAATAAGTGACATTGCCTCTCCACTCCCCATTTACAGGCATTCCTTTTCCACAATTGCATAGTTCTTTTCGCAGGCCTTGAGTTTTCTGCTCAGGTACAGAATGGGATGTTTCTCCCCATTTACCTCTTGGGATATGACAGCTCCTATGCCGACGTTTGAGGTGACCGTCTGGAGCACAAACTCTTTATGGAGGTCAGGTGCTATCAAGACTGGATGGTTACACAGGACATAGTATATAGCTTTAAACTCACTCCAATTCCTAGAAACAAACTATTACTTGTGCACTTATTGTATATTCTTTACTTTTGTACCATTTTGAAGAGATGGAGAAAAATGAAAATAAGTGCTTTTCGTTTAGAAAGAAAAAAATCTTTTATTCTTTTTCCTACAAAGTAGAAGCATAGAAGTTGTTTTCATGCTGTAAAAAATGTTTTTATAAAAAATTCAAAAAATATTTTGGCAGAATAATTCCACTCAAATTATCCAAAAGTAAAATAAGGTTTCTAACTGTAGATTTTACTTTTTTCCATTATTTTATTTTGCTACAAACTTTTCTTGGGTTGTATTGAAATATTTATATAAATGTTATATAACATTTTTATCAACAGTATTTCCACTTTTAGAGAAACGTGCCATCATTTTTTGTTCCTTAAATTAAATATATTAATTTTTTTACTTTTAGACCTGACACTGGTTTTGAGGACGACAATTATATTTAAAGAAATGCACTTTGTTTTACCCTCCAGTTTGAGGTTAGTACTAACTTTTCTATGAAGAACCTGATCCTGAAGATGAAAGAATAAAGTGAGACATAAACGGAGTTCCCTGGTCCATCAGGTTTCCTTGGCAGACCCGTCCGGGAGAAATTATGCACCAGTTCTCTGGCGATACTTCTGGTGGAGGAATTTCCTCAATGGTACCACTTCCTGATACCGAGTTGCATAGTCCAATTCGATCAGAATGTATTGGTGCCCCCGGGAGATTTCACCAGGGGCCCGACAAAGTCCATGGAAATCCAATCAAATGGGACCTCTATACTAGGTAACGGCACAATGGGGGCTGCAGAAATGGGACACGGGAGCCGTTAGCTGACTGGTGGGACAGGACTGGCAGTAGTTCACAATCTCCTGGCGACACCCAGGCCAGTAGAACCTCTGTAGGACCCGCTCTCGAGTCTTGTCTACCCCTAGATGCCCACCCAAGATGTGAGAATGGGCCAGGCGTAACACTCTACGCCTATACAGTACAGACCAAAAGTTTGGACACACCTTCTCATTTAAATATTTTTCTGTATTTTCATGAGTATGAAAATTGTACATTCACACTGAAGGCATCCAAACTATGAATTAACACGTGTGGAATTATATACTTAACATAAAAGTGTGAAACAACTGAAAATATGGCTTATATTCTAGGTTCTTCAAATGAGAATGTATGTCCAATAGTGTTGAGCGATACCTTCCAATATCAGGAAATATCGGATCGGATTGGATCGGGCCGATACTCAAAAAGTATCGGATATCGCCGATTCCGATACCGGAAACCAATGCAAGTCAATGGGAAACAAATATCGGAATGAAAATAAACCCTTTCTTTCCTTGTAGGTTAATTCTACATGAAGGAAAGCAGCTAACAATAATGTAGAATGTATTGGAGCAGATGGTTGCCCAAATCGATGGGAACAGTGCTCATAGTGAAACATGAAAAGCCGGCAATTCAGCAGCGGCATACACCGGTACCCGACAATTTAGAACAGAAAGAAGAGAGCTTCACACATAGATTAGATAGATAGAAACATGTCAGTCACATATATAATAAGTACAGTGACAGTGTTGGTTACTGTACTTGTCACTTAGTTAAAGGATTTATTTAAAAAAATAATAGTGTTTTCATGCACCATCTCTTTAAAAAAGCCGGCCGGCAATTCAGCAGTGGTACACGACAATTTAGAATAGAAAGAATAGAGAATCACACATAGATTAGATAGATAGAAACATGTCAGACACATATATAAGAAGTACAGTGATTGTGTTGGTTACTGTACCTGTTATTTAGTGTTAAAATAAAGGATTTATTAAAAAAAAAAATTGGCGTGGGGTTCCCTGTAATTTTAGTCTCTAGCGGAGGTTAAGCAGACGGCTGGGGCAGATGTTTGAAGCCTGGGAAGGGGGTAATACCCATGGAGCTTCCGAGGCTACTAATATCAGCCCCCAGCTGAATACCTAGCCTTTACTAGCTATTAAAATGGGGGACCCCAAAAATAAAATGACGTGGGGTCCCCCCTATTTTAATAGCTAGCAAAGGCTAGGCAGACAGCTGAGGGCTGATATTAATAGCCCAGGAAGGGAGCCACGAATATTGGCCCCCTCCCAGGCTAGAAACACCAGCCGTCAGCCGCTCCAGAAATGGCGCATCCATAGGATGCGCCAATTCTGGCACTTAGCCTCGTTCTTCCCACTGCCCGTAGCGGTGGCAGTGAGGTAATAGGGCTGGTGTTGATGTCAGCTTATAATGCCAACTGACATCAAGCCCAGGTTAGTAATGGAGAGGCGTCTATAAGACACCCCCATTACTAACCCCATAGTCAAAGTTAAAAAAAAAACAGAAACACCCAGAATAAAGTCCTTTAATTGAAATAAACACACAATTCCAGCTGAAGCCAATGATCTCCTGCAATAAAAGAAAAATAATAAAGCAACATCATCCTTACCTTTTGATGGTTCCCAGTACAGCTCCAGCTCTGCTACATCGAGATGACAGGCTGGACCGCAGCAGAAAGCTGCCATCCAGCCTGTCATCCCGCAGAAACTGAGAAGCGCAGGCATGCTTGCTCCTCAGTGTCTGGCTGTGACGGCATCCAGATGAGCGAACAATGAACTTAGCTCACCTCATGCACGTCACTGACAGCGTGGGAGAATTCTCCTGCGCATGCGGTGAGCGTGAGAGACTCGGTTCATCTGGATGCCGTCACAGCCTGACACTAAGGAGCGCAAGCAAGCCTGCGCTTCTCAGTGTTTGCGGGATGACAGCCTGGATGGCAGCTTTCTGCTGCGATCCAGCCTGTCATCTCGATGAAGCAGAGCTGGAGCTGTCCTGGGAACCATCGAAAGGTAAGGATGATGTTGGTTTATTATTTTTCTTTTATTGCAGGAGATCGTTGGCTTCAGCTGGAATGGGCGTGATGGTAAGTATGGTTTAATTTAGAACAATAAAGAATTGTGTGTTTATTTCAATTAAAGGACTTTATTCTGGGTGTTGTGTTTTTTTTTTAAATACTTTACTAGAAATTCATGGCGGTCATGTCTAATATTGGCTTGACCCCATGAATTTCGGGCTTAGGGCCAGCTGACAATACCAAGCTGGCCCTAACCCCTTTATTACCCAGTGAGCCACCGCACCAGGGCCGTGGATGAGTTGGGTACAGCGCCAGAAGATGGCGCTTCTATGAACGCGCCATTTTCCGGGGTGGCTGCGGACTGCAATTTGCAGTGGGGGGGGCCAGAAAGCTTGGGCCTCCCTGCGCTGCGGATTCCAGTCCCCAGCTGCCTAGTTGTGCCTGGCTGGACACAAAAATAGGGCGAAGCCCCACGTATTTTTTTTTTTAATTACTTCATGAAATTCATGAAATAATTAAGAAAAAAAGGGCTTCCCTATAATGCTGTGTCCGGCCAGGTACAAATAGGCAGCTGGTGGTTGTGGGCAGCCCGTTCCTTGATGCTGTACCTGGCTGGACACAAATATAGTGCGAAGCCCCACGTCAATTTTTTTTAAATTATTTTATGAAATAATTTAAAAAAAAAAGGGCTTCCCTATATTGTTGTGTCAGACCAGGTACAAATAGACAGCTGGTGGTTGGGGGCAGCCCGTTCCGGCCTGCTGTACCTGACTGGACACAAATATAGTGCGAAGCCTCACGTCAATTTTTTTTAAATTATTTCATAAATTTCCTGAAATAATTGAAAAAAAAAATACCTGGGGCTTCGCTCTATTTTTGTGTCCAGCCAGGAACAACTAGGCAGCTGGGGGCTGGAATCTGCAGCGCAGGGAGGCCCACGCTTTCTGGGCCCCCCCCGCTGCAAATTGCAGTCCGTAGCCACCCCGGATAATGGCGCGTTCATAGAAGCGCCATCTTCTGGCGCTGTACCCAACTCATCCAGGGCCCTGGTGCGGTGGCTCACTGGGTAATAAAGGGGTTAGGGCCAGCTTGGTATTATCAGCTGGCCCTAAGCCCGAAATTCATGGGGTCACGCCAATATTAGACATGACCGCCATGAATTTCTAGTAAAGTATTTAAAAAAAACACAACACCCAGAATAAAGTCCTTTAATTGAAATAAACACACAATTCTTTATTGTTCTAAATTAAACCATACCTACCATCACGCCCATTCCAACTGAATCCAACGATCTCCTGCAATAAAAGAAAAATAATAAACCAACATCATCCTTACCTTTCGATGGTTCCCAGGACAGCTCCAGCTCTGCTACATCGAGATGACAGGCTGGATAGCAGCAGAAAGCTGCCACCCAGCCTGTCATGCTGCAGGCTGACACTGAGAAGTGCAGGCATGCTTGCGCTCCTCAGTGTCAGGCTGTGACGGCATCCAAATGAGCCGAGTCTGTCACGCTCACCGCATGCGCAGGAGAATTCTCCCACGCTGTCAGTGACGTCCTTGAGGTGAGCTGAGTTCATTGTCGGCTCATCTGGATGCCGTCACAGCCTGACACTGAGGAGCGCAAGCATGCCCTGCGCTTCTCAGTGTCTGCCTGCGGCATGACAGGCTGGATGGCAGCTTTCTGCTGCCATCCAGCCTGTCATGTGAATGTAGCAGAGCTGAAACCGTCCTGGCAACCATGGAAAGGTAAGGATGATGTTGCTTTATTATTTTACTTTTATTGCAGGAGATCGTTGGCTTCAGCTGGAATGGGCGTGATGGTAAGTATGGTTTAATTTAGAACAATAAAGAATTGTGTGTTTATTTCAATTAAAGGACTTTATTCAGGGTGTTTGTGTTTTTTTTTAACTTTGACTATGGGGTTAGTAATGGTGGTGTCTTATAGACGCCTCTCCATTACTAACCTGGGCTTGATGTCAGCTGGCATTATAAGCTGACATCAACCCCAGCCCCATTACCCCACTGCCACCGCTACAGGGCAGTGGGAAGAGTGAGGCTAAGTGCCAGAATCGGCGCATAGTATGGATGCGCCATTTCTGGGACGGCTGACGGCTGGTGTTTCTAGCCTGGGAGGGGGCCAATAGTCATGGCACCCTTCCTGGGCTATTAATATCAGCCTCAGCTGTCTGCCTAGCCTTTGCTAGCTATTAAAATAGGGGGGACCCCATGTCATTTTTTTGGGGGTCCCCCATTTTAATAGCTAGTAAAGGCTAGGTATTCAGCTGGGGGCTGGTATTAGTAGCCTGGGAAGCTACGTGCGTATTACCCCCTTCCCAGGCTTCAAACATCTGCCCCAACCCTCTGCTTAACCTCCGCTAGAGACAAAAATTACGGGGAACATCACGCCAAATTTTTTTTTTATAAATCCTTTATTTTAACACTAAATGACAAGTACAGTAACCAACGCTGTCACTGTACTTATTATATATGTGACTGACATGTTTCTATCTATCTAATCTATGTGTGATGCTCTATCTTTCTGTTCTAAATTGTCGGGTACCGCTGCTGAATTGCCAGCCAGCTTTTTTAAAGAGATGGTGAATGAAAACACTTTTATTTTTTTAAATAAATCCTTTAACACTAAATGACAAGTACAGTAACCACCACTATCACTGTACTTATTATATATGTGACTGACATGTTTCTTTCTATCCAATCTATGTGTGAAGCTCTATTCTTTCTTTTCTAAATTGTCAGGTACCGGTATAAGCCGCTGATGAATTGCCCGCTTTTCATTTTCACTGTGAGCACTGTTCCCATCGATTTGGGCAGCCACTGTAATGCCACAACCACCATGGCTGTTGCATTAACGTCTTAAAAAAATATTAATTCCTGCTATTTCATTTAATTGTAATGTAAGGGAGATAATGTAATGTCAGCGCTTGAGCAGGAGAATTCTCCCACACTGGGATGGCATTCTGATGACAGGCTGGATTGCAGCTGAGCGCTGCCATCCAGCTTGTCATCCTTCAGAGACACTGCAGAGAGTAGGCATTATGTGAACTTCCAATTCCGGTATTCGATATTGTACAAGTATCGGAACTCAGTATCGGAACTCCGATACAGCGAATATCGGTCAATACCCGATATTTCAGTATCGGAATGCTCAACACTTGTGTCCAAACTTTTGGTCTGTACTGTAGGTACCCGGCACTACTAACTGCTCTATTACTTCCCCTTTTGTGATTAGTGATTCGATAAAGAAGCTCCCCATTGAGTGAAAAATATGGGAAACTGGTGTCAGCCCCCGGCTCTTGAGCAACCACATTGATCACAGATACATTGTCAAAGGCATACTTCAAAGTAAGATCCTACATCTGTGCAGTACGAAAGTTTCCCCCTGACACCTCCAAATCTTGAACCTCGACCTCAGGGGTCACCACATTGTCTTTCTCTCCCGCAAGGTCACACAGGGGGAAGTCATCTGCCTCTGACTGCGACGGTGATGCATCATGGCGTAACCCCACTCCCGTATGAGACACTTGGCACCCCCGCTTTCTGCGACAAGTCCCAGAACAGACTGAAGTCCCGCCCTATTATCACCGGGTGGAGCAGATCCCTAACCACCCCAACGTCATGGGACTCAGCTCCACAGTCAGTGTGTACTGTCACTCTGGAAATAGAGTAATCTTTTGCGTACCCGTGAATGCACCGCACACCCACGTTTTTTCCAGGGATCAACTGGTGTGGGAGTGTGGCTCCTATGAGAGTCACCAAACTCCCTGAGTCCAGGAGTCCTGCCACCAGTACCCTATTAACGGTCGCAGGACATGACTGTGGCACCTCGCCGGGTTGACAATTCATTCTGCAGGTGGGGTAGGCATAGTAGGAACAGGGATGTCCCAGGCTACAGTCAATTTGTTCAGAGGTCAGAGGGCAGCGGGCAGCTACATGGCCTTGGCCGTGATACCTCCAACAAATAATCTCTCCCACAGGGACCTTGGGCATCACCTCCCCCGCCCCTTTGGACCTCGGAAGCCCCACCCGCCTTTGGGCCTCCATCCCCGATTGGGATCCCCAATATAGAGTGGTCCCTAATACCTCTCAACCAGTCCGACCAGTTCATCAGTGTTCCAGGGAACACCCTGGGCAACCCAAGTCTGTACCGGCCTTGGCAGGGAATGCACGAAACGATCCATCACTACATGTTTCACCATCTGCGCTGGCGTAGAGGATTCCGGTTGCAGACATTTTTGAATGAGATGTAATAGGTCAAATATTTGGGACTGTAGGGGTTTCTCGCAGTGATAAGCCCAGCGATGGAAGTGCTGTGCCCTGACAGTCATTGTTACCCCCAAGCGTGCCAAAATTTCAGTCTTTAACTTTGCATACTCTTTGGCATCCTGCAAGGCCAAGTCATAATACTCCTTCTGGGGTTCCCCCATCAGGTATGGTGCCAACACCTCTTCCCATTGCTCTGGTGGAAGCTTCTCCCTCTCGGTGACCCTCTCGAATACCATCAGAAAAGCTTCTACATCATCACCCGGGGTCATTATCTGCACAGCTCCCCTTATGGCATTTCGGACAGCAAAGTCGTCCACTGACCTTATCGCTGGAGCTGTTGCCGAGCCACAGATCGACTCTGCAAGCAAATCTATCTGCTGCTGTTGTCGGCACTGGTCCTGTTGGGCCTGCTGCTGCAGCTAGAGCTGCTGCATAAGCAACTTAGTGGTTTCCTGTTGAGCCATCTGCTGTTGCTGTAGCATCTGCTGGTTCTGCGCTTGCTGCTGCTGGTGCTGCGCTTGCTGTGCCTGCTGCACCTGCAACAGATGCTTAAGCAGGTCCTCCATTTTGTCCGGCGTAACTTGCTGGCTTATGGCCGACTTCACACAGGAACCCAGGACATTTAGCACCTCTTGTAACAGACACATGTGTTCGCTGGGAGTTTTGTCAGCAATTCTAACACCACTTGTGGTAAAGCGACAAGCTCAGCTGTATGCGGAGGTAGACACAGGACACTGTCTATTTAAATTTTGGGTTAGTCTATTCACCATCATAAACTACCCTGGAGTCCATAAAGAAAAAAATACAGCCCATTCGGCTAAAGTGGCAAAACAAAATACAAAATTGCAGTACAATCCATATATCGGTCAAGGTCTGGCCACTTAGGATTAAACCCACACAGTTCAGCACAGCACATGCAAGCTCCTCACTGGAGCAGGTTTCCCCAGATACTGACCACACCTGAGTGTAAAGGCTGGCTACGTAAAGCCCAGACCACTCCCTGGATTGGAGATATGGTGGATGGCGTCCCACCCAGCACTTTACCATCCACTAAAAACATTCCCTTGTAAACCTGGTCGGTTAACCCTCTCTACACCTAATGTGCAGGAGAAACTTCCATGTTTCACATCAATGAGGCTAATAGCCTCAGTGAAACATATCTCCCTTCCGCCACATGGCCAGTGATTTTGTCACAATACTTATATGTATATATATGTATGTATATATATATATATATATATATATATATATATTTATATCCATTGCCGCAAGTGTTTATTATCCATTTAGACCTAGCCAGATAGGTTGAGATCACTTGAACATTAGTAAGGCAGTAATGACTCTACAGAGCTCAAAACATGTTCAATACATACAAATTCAATAGTCCTAGGAGAACTCAGACTGTTATACATGTATTTTTCAGGCAATTAATGGCTTTTTAGTATTGCGATTTAAAGCAAATTTATTCTAGTCTAATCAAATTCTCAGGGAATATTTGGCAAAGCTGATTAATCCAAAATTCAAAGAAACTGCTCATCTGTAGATATATCTCCAATAAAATGTGCACCTTTAGTTTTATCAGATATCGCAATTAGAGTGATTGGTTCACCCTTGGTAGGGCCAAGAAGCTCAGTGATGACTGACAGCGTAAGCTTGCCTGAACTTTTTCTGTAGACAATGCTCGCTCCAGCCAAGTCAGTTCTGTCAATCACAAATAAGGGATGCGATGACATGCAAAACCAGTGGGCAGAACAGTGCACTGAGACTCTTGGTCACACTAATGGTGCACCAAATGACTTAACTAACATATTTGATTAACCTTCAGCATCTGTAAAATGGATATCGCAATTTAAAAAAAAGGTGTGATTTGTAGTGTTGAGCAAGCATGCTTGACACTGCTCGGTACTCGCCCGAGCATCACGCTACTTGGGATGTTCGGCGAGCACCGTGCATTTCCGGGTTACTCGGGCGGGAGCTCGGGTCTCCGCCCTGTATGTTTGGCGCACTTTACAGAGCCAATTAACATGCAGGCATTGCCAGCCAGTCACTGTAATGCCGCAGCCATTTTGTTTGTGCGCACTACAGTGATTGGCTGGCCGCACAGCGTCACCTCGAGTATTTAAAACCGGGTGCCGCCATCTTGGACACAGTCGCTCCGGATCAGACAGTGTAGGGACAGCGCTGCTATATCCTGCAAAATAGTTAGTGTAGGGTCTGTAAAGGCTGCCAGATCAAACAAACAGTCATTCTCCGGACTAATATCCATCCCAGATATCAGGCAGGCCAGGAAAAATCCTTTTTTTTCATCTAAATCCTCTTTTGTTTTCCTCCACACTGTACAAATACCCGTCTTATTAACCTTTTGGTGTCCCCCCCTCCCCCCCAAAAAAAAAGTGTGTCTCTGATTTTTCAGACACAAATATATCTGTTGAAAATAGTCTGGTGTAGGCTAGAGAAACAGAAGTGTGGTTTTGCAGTTCCACGGTTCAAACCTCTGTATTATCCAGTTTTGGGCCATTTGTATCTAAAAAAAACAGTTTGAGTGTGTCGCTCACTGTTCAGCCGCAAATATATATATTTAAAAAAGTCTGGTATACACCAGTAAATTATAACTGTGGTTTTGCTGTTCCACGGTAAAAAATCTCTATTATCCTGCTTTTGGCATTTTTTGCCATAAAAAAAAAACTAATAGTGTCTCCTGATTGTTCAGACACAAATATATCTGTTGAAAATAGTCTGGTATACACCAGTAAATTATAACTGTGGTTTTGCTGTTCCACGGTAAAAAATCTCTATTATCCTGCTTTTGGCATATTTTGCCGTAAAATAAAAACTAATAGTGTCTCCCTTATTTTTCAGACACAAATATATCTGTTAAAAATAGTCTGGTGTAGGCCCGAGAAACAAAATTGTGGTTTTGCAGTTCCATGGGTCAAATCTCTGTATTATCCTGCTTTTTTGCATTTTTTGCTGTAAAGAAAAACAGTAGTGTCTCCTGATTGTTCAGACACAAATATATCTGTTGAAAATAGTATTGTGTAGGCACGAGAAATACAAGTGTGGTTTTGCAATTCCACGGGTCAAATCTCTGTATTATCCTGCTTTTTTGCATTTTTTGCTCTAAAGAAAAACAGTACTGTCTCCTGATTGTTCAGATACAAATATATCTGTTGAAAATAGTCTGGTGTAGGCCCGAGAAATACAAGTGTGGTTTTGCAGTTCCACGGGTCAAATCTCTGTATTATCCTGCTTTTTTTGCATTTTTTGCTGTAAAGAAAAACAGTAGTGTCTCCTGATTGTTCAGACACAAATGTATCTGTTGAAAATTGTCTGGTATACACCAGTAAATTATAACTGTGGTTTTGCTGTTCCACTGTAAAAAATCTCTATTATCTTGCTTTGGCATTTTTGCCATAAAAAAAAAGTAATAGTATCTCCCTGATTTTTCAGACTCAAATATATCTGTTGAAAATAGTCTGGTGTAGGCACGAGAAATACAAGTATGGTTTTGTAGTTCCACGGGTCAAATCTCTGTATTATCCTGCTTTTTTGCATTTTTTGCTGTAAAGAAAAACAGTAGTGTCTCCTGATTGTTCAGACACAAATATATCTGTTGAAAATAGTCTGGTGTAGGCCCGAGAAATACAAGTGTGGTTTTGCAGTTCCACGGGTCAAATCTCTGTATTATCCTGCTTTTTTGCATTTTTGCTGCAAAGAAAAACAGTAGTGTCTCCTGATTGTTCAGACACAAATATATCTCTTGAAAATTGTCTGGTGTAGGCCCGAGAAATACAAGTGTGGTGTTGCAGTTCCACGGGTCAAATCTCTGTATTATCCTGCTTTTTTTGCATTTTTTGCTGTAAAGAAAAACAGCAGTGTCTCATGATTGTTCAGACACAAATATATCTGTTGAAAGTAGTCTGGTGTAGGCTTGAGAAATACAAGTGTGGTTTTGTAGTTCCACTGGTCAAATCTCTGTATTATCCTGCTTTTTGCATTTTTTGCTGTAAAGAAAACAGTAGTGTCTCCTGATTGCTCAGACACAAATATATCTGTTGAAAATAGTCTGGTGTAGGCCCGAGAAATACAAGTGTGGTTTTGCAGTTCCACGGGTCAAATCTCTGTCTTATCCTGCTTTTTTGCATTTTTTGCTGTAAAGAAAAACAGTAGAGTCTCCTGATTGTTCAGACACAAATATATCTGTTGAAAATAGTCTGGTGTAGGCCCGAGAAATACAAGTGTGGTTTTGCAGTTCCAGAGGTCAAATCTCTGTATTATCCTGCATTTTTGCTGTAAAGAAAAACAGTAGTGTCTCCTGATTGTTCAGACACAAATATATCTGTTGAAAATAGTCTGGTGTAGGCCCGAGAAATACAAGTGTGGTTTTGCAGTTCCAGAGGTCAAATCTCTGTATTATCCTGCATTTTTGCTGTAAAGAAAAACAGTAGTGTCTCCTGATTGTTCAGACACAAATATATCTGTTGAAAATAGTCTGGTGTAGGCCCGAGAAATACAAGTGTGGTTTAGCAGTTCCACGGGTCAAATCTCTGTATTATCCACTTTTGGGCCATTTTTACCTTGAAAAAAACAGTTTGAGTGTGTCGCTCACTGTTTAGCCGCAAATATATCTATTTAAAATTTTCTGGTATACCCCAGTAAACAATAACTGTGGTTTTGCCATTCTGCGGTAAAAAATCTCTATTATTCAGCTTTTGGTATTTTTTCCGTAAAGAAAAACAGTAATAGTTTCTCTCTGATAGTTCAGATTGTTTAAAAGAGTCAGGTGTAGGCCAGAGAAATAGAACTGTAGTTTTCCTCTTCCACGGTTCTAATCTACTTTATTACCCTTTTTGAATTGATAGTGCGAGTGTAAGCTATTTTACTTCCTTTACAAAGGGCAAGGCGCATGGCAAGGGATGTGGAAGTGGACGTTCTGGTGATGGTGTGTGAAGAGGACGGGGCCGTGGCGAAGGTGAAAATGTGCCACAACCAACAGCCACATATTCTCGCTCCCACTTCTTGACCGAATTACTAGGGAAGTGACGCGCCCCCTGGGCCGCGTGTGTAGGGGAATACCTAGAGGCGGGTCTCTGTGTAATGCTAGGGGTTGTAGTCTCCGTGGCGGCAACCCGGTCCCGTGGCTCAGGGTGGTCAAACCAGTGGCGGATCTGTTTCTTTGGTTTTGTAATGTTTAAATGTCCGACTACATCACCCGTGGATTGCGGTCACTGGGAACCGCCACTGTGGGCAGACTGCTGAGGCTGATGTTGTGTGCGCAGCAGGAGGGTAGTATAACTCCCCACGGGAGGAGTATAGCCTCAGGGCAGTGAGTGCAGATGGTGGGGGTGATGGTGCGTGGGAGCAACAGTAATGACTCAGAATCCTGTGATGCAGTCCAGGGTCTTTACTCACAGTTTTACACTCCAAGCCACTTCTGCAGGTAATGGCTGCCCACGTCGTGCTGTGATAATAAGTTAATTCATCGTACACGTAGAGGATATAGAAGCAAAATTAATTTATTACAGTCAAAATAAACAGGTTTTGTTATACCCAGTTTCCAAGAGTGACAGTAGTAGACGTTTTGGCCAGTTTACCCGGCCTTATTCATTTAGTCGCTATTGTTGTGTGGTTATATTGAAGCCTGGACTGTAGTATTTCAGGGTAAAGGACTCAGGGAGCTTCCCAAGAGGGAAGATGCCATATTAGTCTTAAATATTATGCCTGTGGTCCTGTAGCCTTTTGATGACGTCCCTGGTAGTGAGTAGCGGTGGCGTGGGGGTAATAGCGGCTCTCCCGCGCCTTGCTGCAGTTCCCTGTTGTGCTGTGCTCACCAGGTGAGGGGCTCAGCCAACTCCCAGGTACCTTTGGAATGCTTTTCAGGACCCCCTTCGTGTGTCCTTTCTCTGGCCTGTCGTACCCCACAATTGACCACGTTTCTGTCCAGCTGCCTCGGGCCTTGGCGGGCAAATGTATGTTCCGTTTCCCTGGGTCCTATATGGAGCCTTCCTAACGAGTGTAGTGAGGGACCGTGCACTTACAATGCCACGGCCTCCGGTTACTAGCTGAGGGTAGTTGCTCTACTCCACTAGATGAAGGATCCGGTTCCCTTTCTTGGTCTGACCCCCCCTACTCTGGTAGCGGCGTGCGTGCGGTGGCGGCTGGCCGGTCCGCACCCCTGGGGTCCCTTCACTCCACTCCTGGAGCCTCCTCCATTCCTCTCCTTTCCTTTCTTCTCCTTCAGGCCCAGGCCTTGAGACTTGGCCTGCCTGCGGAGCAGAGCCCATACAGAGCCCCTGCTCCCTGCCTCCTCTCTCTCTGCTCTCTCCCATTTTCTACTCCCTGACTCTAAGATGGTGCCCACGATATATACTCCCCTATGCAGTGCACCCTGGATCTACTCTCCCCACCCACAAACTACCGGGTTCCCCCTTTCTAGGTGTTCCCTCCCCCCCACTCCAGCCAGGGACAGGGGCAGTTGTGCTCACTCTTGGGAGCATTGTCGCCCTGTCCCCTGGAAATGTGGTGTAGTGCATGTGGGTGTTAGGGTCCTGAGCCACACTCCATCCTTACCTGGAAGTGAGATATCACACCTCTGGGTGAGATGCAATACCTTTGTAGCGACCGAACCCTCGGGGCGCTACAGAAGCACAGAACAACACCAGTATTGCGAACTGATCAGTGTGAACAGGTTATTAATTGGATAGCAGATAATACTTCCAGTTACCTGGGCACCACCACCTCCGGTCTGTCTTCCACACGGTCAACTCTTAGTAGCAGTGAGTCTCGACAGCATACTCCTCCTCACACTGATGCTCCTTCCTCCCACCATGCCGAGTGTCGTCAGACAGCAACTCATCTCACACTTGGACACTCTGAAGAGCTGTTCACTGGTCCTTTTCCATATTTGAGGCTCTCGCCTGCTCCGCTTGAAGTGGTGGAAGAGGAGATCCCATGTAGCGATGCCCAAATATTTGAACAGCCACGGCCACAGGAAGTCGACGCTGGCAATTTGTCACAAGAGGTGGACAATAGTGTTGAGCCACCCCCGTAGTGTTCGGGTTCGGTTCGGTTTGTCGAACACCGGGATGTTCGAGGAACTGTTCGTCGAACTGTTCGTCGAACACCTTAGAACACCGTCGAACACTGTTAAAACCAATGGCAGGCAAACAAAAACACATAGAAACACATAGAAAACACCTGCAAAGGTGTCCAAAAGCTGACAAACTGCTCAGAAGACACTCTCTTTAAAAAAGCCGGCCGGCAAATTCAGCAGCGGCATACACCGGTACCCGACAATTTAGACAAGAAGGAATAGAGCATCACACATAGATTAGATAGATAGAAACATGTCAGTCACACATATAAGAAGCACAGTGACAGTGTTGGTTACTGCACTTGTCATTTAGTGTAAAGGATTTATTAAAAAAAATATTAGTGTTTTCATGCACCGTCTCTTTAAAAAAGCCGGCCGGCAATTCAGCATCTGTACCCGACAATTTAGAACAGAAAGAATAGAGCTTCACACATAGATTAGATAGATAGAAACATGTCAGTCACATATATATGAAGTACAGTGATAGTGTTGCTTACTGTACTTGTCATTTAGTGTAAAGGATTTATTTAAAAAAATAATAGTGTTTTCATGCACCGTCTCTTTAAAAAAGCCGGCCGGCAATTCAGCAGCGGTACCCGACAATTTAGAACAGAAAGATAGAGCATCACACATAGATTAGATAGATAGAAACATGTCAGTCACATATATATGAAGTACAGTGATAGTGTTGGTTACTGTACTTGTCATTTAGTATTAAAATAAAGGATTTATTATTAAAAAAATTGGCATGGGGTTCCCCTTAATTTTAGGCTCTAGCGGAGGTTAAGCAGACGGCTGGGGCAGATGTTTGAAGCCTGGGAAGGGGGTAATACCCACGGAGCTTCCCAGGCTACTAATATCAGCCCCCAGCTGAATACATAGCCTTTACTAGCTATTAAAATGGGGGACCCCCCCAAAAAAATGACGTGGGGTCCCCCCTAATTTAATAGCTAGCAAAGGCTAGGCAGACAGCTGGGGGCTGATATTAATAGCCCAGGAAGGGAGCCATGAATATTGGCCCCCTCCCAGGCTAGAAACACCAGCCGTCAGCCGCCCCAGAAATGGCGCATTCATAGGATGCGCCAATTCTGGCACTTAGCCTCGCTCTTCCACGCTGCCCTGGTGCGGTGGCAGGGGGTAATAGGGTTGGGGTTGATGTCAGCTTATAATGCCAGCTGACATCAAGCCCAGGTTAGTAATGGAGAGGCGTCTATAAGACACCCCCATTACTAACCCCATAGTCAAAGTTAAAAAAAACACAAACACCCAGAATAAAGTCCTTTAATTGAAATAAAGACACAATCCTTTATTGTTCTAAATTAAACCATACTTACCATCACGCCCATTCCAGCTGAAGCCAACGATCTCCTGCAATAAAAGAAAAATAATAAAGCAACCTCATCCTTACCATTCCATGGTTCCCACGACAGCTTCAGCTCTGCTACATCGAGATGACAGGCTGGACCGCAGCAGAACGCTGCCATCCAGCCTCTCATCCCGCAGACACTGAGAAGCGCAGGCTTGCTTGCGCTGCTCAGCGTCTCTCTGTGACGACATCCAGATGAGCCGAGTTCATGTCCAATGAACTCGGCTCACCTCATGCACGTCACTGACAGCGTGGGAGAATTCTCCTGCACTCAGCGCTTCAGCGTGAGAATTTTCCCACGCTGTCAGTGACGTGCATGAGGTGAGCCGAGTTCATTGGACATGACCTCGGCTCATCTGGATGCCGTCACAGCGAGACAGTGAGGAGCGCAAGCAAGCCTGCTCTTCTCAGTGTCTGCGGGATGACAGACTGGATGGCAGCGTTCTGCTGCGGTCCAGCCTGTCATCTCGATGTAGCAGAGCTGGAGCTGTCGTGGGAACCATGGAAAGGTAAGGATGAGGTTGGTTTATTATTTTTCTTTTATTGCAGGAGATCGTTGGCTTCAGCTGGAATGGGTGTGATGGTAAGTATGGTTTAATTTAGAACAATAAAGAATTGTGTCTTTATTTCAATTAAAGGACTTTATTCTGGGTGTTGTGTTTTTTTTAAATACTTTACTAGAAATTCATGGCGGTCATGTCTAATACTGGCGTGACCCCATGAATTTTGGGCTTGGGGCCAGCTGATAATACCAAGCTGGCCCTAACCCCTTTATTACCCAGTGAGCCACCGCACCAGGGCCCTGGATGAGTTGGGTACAGCGCCAGAAGATGGCGCTTCTATGAACGCGCCATTTTCCGGGGTGGCTGCGGACTGCAATTTGTAGCGGGGGGGGGCCCAGAAAGCTTGGGCCTCCCTGCGCTGCAGATTCCAGCCCCCAGCTGCCTAGTTGTACCTGGCTGGACACAAAAATAGGGCGAAGCCCCACGTACTTTTTTTTTAATTATTTCATGAAATTCATGAAATAATTAAGAAAAAAAGGCCTTCCCTATATTGTTGTGTCCGGCCAGGTACAAATAGGCAGCTGGTGGTTGGGGGCAGCCCGTTCCTGCCTGCTGTACCTGGCTGGACACAAATATAGTGCGAAGCCCCACTTCAATTTTTTTTAATTATTTCATGAAATTCATGAAATAATTAAGAAAAAAAGGGCTTCCCTATATTGTTGTGTCCGGCCAGGTACAAATAGGCAGCTGGTGGATGGGGGCAGCCCGTTCCTGCCTGCTGTACCTGGCTGGACACTAATATAGTGCGAAGCCCCACTTCAATTTTTTTAAATTATTTCAGGAAATTCATGAAATAATTAAAAAAAAATTGACGTGGGGCTTCGCACTATATTTGTGTCCAGCCAGGTACAGCAGGCAGGAACGGGCTGCCCCCAACCACCAGCTGCCTATTTGTACCTGGCCGGACACAACAATATAGGGAAGCCCTTTTTTTCTTAATTATTTCATGAAATAATTTAAAGAAAATTGACGTGGGGCTTCGCCCTGTTTTTGTGTCCAGCCAGGTACAACTAGGCAGCTGGGGGCTGGAATCCGCAGCGCAGGGAGGCCCAAGCTTTCTGGGCCACCCCCGCTGCAAATTGCAGTCCGCAGCCACCCCGGAAAATGGCGCGTTCATAGAAGCGCCATCTTCTGGCGCTGTACCCAACTCATCCAGGGCCCTGATGCGGTGGCTCACTGGGTAATAAAGGGGTTAGGGCCAGCTTGGCATTATCAGCTGGCCCTAAGCCCGAAATTCATGGGGTCACGCCAATATTAGACATGACCACCATGAATTTCTAGTAAAGTATTTAAAAAAAACACAACACCCAGAAAAAAGTCCTTTAATTGAAATAAACACACAATTCTTTATTGTTCTAAATTAAACCATACTTACCATCACGCCCATTCCAGCTGAAGCCAACGATCTCCTGAAATAAAAGAAAAATAATAAAGCAACATCATCCTTACCTTTCCATGGTTCCCATGACAGCTTCAGCTCTGCTACATCGAGATGACAGGCTGGACCGCAGCAGAACGCTGCCATCCAGCCTGTCATCCCGCAGACACTGAGAAGCGCAGGCTTGCTTGCGCTCCACAGTGTCTCTCTGTGAGGGCATCCAGATGAGCCGAGTTATTGTCCAATGAACTCGGCTCACCTCATGCACGTCACTGACAGCGTGGGAAAATTCTCCTGCACTCAGCGCTTCAGCGTGGGAGAATTCTCACACTGAAGCGCTGAGTGCCGGAGAATTCTCCCACGCTGTCAGTGACGTGCAGGAGGTGAGCTGAGTTCATTGGACATGAGCTCACCTTATGCACGTCACTGACAGCGTGGGAGAATTCTCCTGCACTCACCGCTTCAGCGTGAGAATTTTCCCACGCTGTCAGTGACGTGCATGAGGTGAGCCGAGTTCATTGGACATGAACTCGGCTCATCTGGATGTCGTCACAGAGAGACGCTGAGCAGCGCAAGCAAGCCTGCGCTTCTCAGTGTCTGCGGGATGAGAGGCTGGATGGCAGCGTTCTGCTGCGGTCCAGCCTGTCATCTCGATGTAGCAGAGCTGAAGCTGTCGTGGGAACCATGGAAAGGTAAGGATGAGGTTGCTTTATTATTTTTCTTTTATTGCAGGAGATCGTTGGCTTCAGCTGGAATGGGCGTGACGGTAAGTATGGTTTAATTTAGAACAATAAAGGATTGTGTCTTTATTTCAATTAAAGGACTTTATTCTGGGTGTTTGTGTTTTTTTTAACTTTGACTATGGGGTTAGTAATGGGGGTGTCTTATAGACGCCTCTCCATTACTAACCTGGGCTTGATGTCAGCTGGCATTATAAGCTGACATCAACCCCAACCCTATTACCCCCTGCCACCGCACCAGGGCAGCGTGGAAGAGCGAGGCTAAGTGCCAGAATTGGCGCATCCTATGAATGCGCCATTTCTGGGGCGGCTGACGGCTGGTGTTTCTAGCCTGGGAGGGGGCCAATATTCATGGCTCCCTTCCTGGGCTATTAATATCAGCCCCCAGCTGTCTGCCTAGCCTTTGCTAGCTATTAAATTAGGGGGGACCCCACGTCATTTTTTTTGGGGGGTCCCCCATTTTAATAGCTAGTAAAGGCTATGTATTCAGCTGGGGGCTGATATTAGTAGCCTGGGAAGCTCCGTGGGTATTACCCCCTTCCCAGGCTTCAAACATCTGCCCCAGCCGTCTGCTTAACCTCCGCTAGAGCCTAAAATTAAGGGGAACCCCACGCCAATTTTTTTAATAATAAATCCTTTATTTTAATACTAAATGACAAGTACAGTAACCAACACTATCACTGTACTTCATATATATGTGACTGACATGTTTCTATCTATCTAATCTATGTGTGATTCTCTATTCTTTCTATTCTAAATTGTCGGGTACCGCTGCTGAATTGCCGGCCGGCTTTTTTAAAGAGACGGTGCACGAAAACACTATTATTTTTTTTGATAAATCCTTTACGCTAAATGACAAGTACAGTAATCAACACTGTCACTGCACTTCGTATATATGTGGCTGACATGTTTATATCTATCTAATCTATGTGTGAAGCTCTATTCTTTCGGTTCTAAATTGTCGGGTACAGGTGTATGCCGCTGCTGAATTGCCGGCTTTTCATGTTTCACTGTTGGCACTGTTCCCATCGATTTGGGCAATCACTGTAATGCCACAACCACCATGGCTGTGGCATTACAGTGAGTGGCAGACAATCCCTGCATGATTGGTGCTCTAAATAGCGCCAGACATGCAGGACACGCTTTTGGTGCACGAACAGTTATCGAACATAACCTCGAACAGCCGAATTTTTTGCAAATCGTTCGGGTTCGTCGAACAACTCGAACACCGCCCAAAACAGCTCGAATTTGAGATTGGCGAACAGTTCTAGTCGAACACCGCTCATCTCTAGTGGACAATGATGAGACACAATTGCCAGGAAGTGAGGAGTAGGATCGTGGTGTGCAAGTGGGAGAGGAGGAGGTGGTGGATGATCTAGTAACTGACCCAACGTGGCAGAAGGACATGCAGAGCAAGGCCAGCAGCACACAGGGTGAGGGAGGCAGAGTACCCCAACAGGCAGGAAGAAGCAGTGTGGTGGCCGCACACAGAAGGTGGGCAACAGTTCCCCGTAACACCAACACGAGGGACGTTGCCAGTACAACCTGTAGGTCTTCCAGAGTGTGGAATTTTTTTAAAGACTCTGCTGATAAACCAAAAAAGGCAATTTGTACCACCTACCATGCCAGCATCAGCAGGGGTGACAAAACTACCAGCCTGACCACCACCAGCATGATCAGGCACATGGCAGCAAAGCACCCGACTTTGTGGGGTGAACCCCAGGGTCCACGACCAGCGTCAGCGGGTGTCACCACTACTTCTTCCGCTGTTGTGCGTGCAAT
This sequence comes from Phyllobates terribilis, assembly GCF_046119375.1. Taxonomy (NCBI): domain Eukaryota; kingdom Metazoa; phylum Chordata; class Amphibia; order Anura; family Dendrobatidae; genus Phyllobates; species Phyllobates terribilis. Next base: position 270,456,880 of record NW_027362772.1, read on the forward strand.
AGAACCCCCTGTTGTGTGTTCAAGGCAATCCCCTGTCCATACTGCATGCAAAGATGCCCCCTCCTCTCAGTCTTCACTTGTTATGGCAGTTTCTCAAGAAACAGCATCAACGTCCACATCCATGTCCCTCCGCAGCATTCAATTGTCCATATCCCAGACCTGTGAATGAAAGCGGAAATTCGCAGCTAACGCCCCACAGGCCACAGTCCTAAATTCGTACATTTCACGACTGCTTGCGTTGGAAATGCTGCCTTTTAGGTGGGTGGAGACGGAATCCTTCCACAACCTTATGGCGGTGGCCATCCCTCGGTACTCGGTCCCCAGCCGACGCTATTTTGCCCGGTGCGCTATCCCCGCACTACACAAGCACGTGTCCCAAAACATCTGCCGTGCCCTCAACAACGCAGTTACTGGGAGAGTCCACCAGACAACGGACACGTGGACAAGTGCTTGTGGCCAGGGACGGTACATCTCCCTGATGGTACACTGGGTAAACATAGTGGAAGCCGGGACCCAGTCGGACCTTGGGACGGAACACATCCTCCCCACACCGAGGATTGCGGGCCCTATGTCAGTCAGAGTTGCCCCCACAGTGTACAGCTCCTGCGCATCATCCTCCTCCTCCTCCTCATGATCAGCCTCCATCTCAGATATCACCACATCAGTTACAAACTGGAAGTACTGCAGTACTGCCTCCGCCAAGCGGCAACAGGCTGTGCTGAAACTCATAAGCTTAGGTGAGAAACCTCACACTGCTTGTACGTTGTGGACAGCTGTGAAAGAGCAGGCAGATCTGTGGCTGAGACCGCTGAACCTACATCCAGGCATGGTCGTGTGTGACAGTGGCCGTAACCTGGTGGCGGCTCTGAGGCGAGGCGAGATCACACACGTACCACGCCTGGCTCATGTGCTTAACCTCGTGGTTCAGCGGATTCTTAAATCGTACCCCGAGTTGCCAGATTTGCTCGTCAAAGTACGCTGCCTGTCAGCTCATTTTCGCAAGTCGGCTACAGCTTCCGCCGCCCTTGCTGTGTTGCAGCAGCGTTTGCAGCTTCCGTCACACCGACTGGTGTGTGATGTCCCCACATGTTGGAACTCTACCCTCCACATGTTGCAAAGGATTTGTGAGCAGAAGAGAGCAGTTGTGGAGTACCAGCTGCAACAAGGCCGTCGATATTCAGGTCAGACTCCACACATAAAACCTCAGGAGTGGACCTGGATGTCTGACATATGTACCATCTTGACAAACTTTGAGGAGTCCACCAAGATGGTGAGTGGCGATGACGCCATCATTAGCATCAGCATTCCACTTGTCTGTCTTTTGCAACGCTCTCTGCAGAGAATTAAAGAGGAGGCATTGCAGCCAGAGTATGATAAGATGGATCAAGAAGCCGAAACGGTCAATTACACACAGCCCAGCCTCATCTCATCCCAACGTGCATTGGGGGACAATGAGGGAGAGGAGGAGGAGGAAGAACAGGAGCTTGTATCATGCACTGTAGACGGTAGTTACTGTACAACTGTCATACCGTCGGTTCAGTGTGGGTGGCCTGAGGACAGGGGAGAGGAGGAGGAGAGGGGGAGGAGGAGGAGAGCATGGTCAGTCATCATCTTGGTGAGGACACGGAAGTCTTGCCCATTACCAGTCTGGCAAGCATGGCTGACTTTATGTTACGCTGCCTTAACCGTGACCCTCGCGTTGTCTAAATGTTGGGTGACAGTCATTACTGGTTGGTGACACTTTTAGACCCCCGCTACAAGGAGAACTTTCACTCTCTAATTCTTGAGGTGGAGAGGTCTACAAAAATGGGGCAGTACCAGAAGGCCCTTGCTGAAGAACTGTTAAAAAAATTCCCATCTGAACACGCTAGTTGCAGAGGTCACAGTTCGTTGACCAACCAAGGCGTACAAGCCAGAGAGAGGCAACTCCAATCCAGCAGAGGCAGGGGAACTCTGTCAACGTTCTGGGACAGTTTTCTGAGACCCGCCCAGCTTACAGGCCCTGAGGCGTGGAGTACTCTCACAAGGAGTGGAAAGTTTCAAAAGATGGTGAGGGAGTACTGTTATGTTCTGCTACCAGAGCTAAGGAAAGAGAGGAGATCTGTCCCTACGATAGAACTCAGCTTAATCCCTACGATGTAACAGGGAACCTGATCCTGCGATCAGATCTGCTAAAGTCCTAAGCTAGTCTGTACGGAGACCTATAGATGTGAGGAAGGAATCCCTACAAGTACTAAGGACTGGGAGGAATATGGGACACCTCCTAACAGAAATAGTAGCAGACAGACGAACAAACAAAATATATAGAACATAGAGGTCAGTAGACCAAGCAAACTAACAGAGCAAGACACAGAGCACAGGCTAGCTAGAAAGTAGATATACAATGAAGTCCAGCAAAGCCAGAAGGGCGGAGCAGGATTAAATAGGCCAACAAGGTCATGTGACCAGCAAAGGAAAAAAAACTAAGAGCAAGGTTCTAACAGTACCCCCCCTTCTAAGAGGATCCTCCGGATCCCCTAGGACCAGGCTTATCAGGAAATCTCCTGTGAAACGCTCTGATAAGTCTGGACGCGGAAACATCATCCGACCTCACCCAAGAGTTATCCTCGGGACCGAAACCTTTCCAGGCCACAAGATACTGCAAACTACCTCTATACCGTCTAGAGTTAAGGATGCGAGAAATTTCATATTCCCCGTCCTCCACCACCGGAGGAACAGAGGCAGAGGCGTCACAATCCGATACAACAGCTTTTTTCAACAGAGAGACATGAAATACCGGATTAATTCTCCAGGAGGTAGGAACCTCCAACCTAACAGCAGATTGGTTGACAACCTGAAGCACCTTAAAGGGCCCTACAAACTTGGGACCCAATTTCTTTGAAGGAATCCTCAACCGCAGATTCCTAGAGGACAACCAAACCATGTCACCAACAGCGAACAAAACCTCCTGTCGTTTCCTATCAAAGTAGTCTTTAGATTTTCTGTTGGCCTCCTGAAGATTACCACGCACATCCGTCCAAACTCTCTCTAAATCACCGGAAAAATTCTCCTCCTCAGGCACGGCAGATCCCAACTTGGAGAACGACCCAAATGACGGATGTCTCCCAGAACAACAAAAAAAAGGCGAACAACCAGCAGAAGAAGATGTATGATTGTTCAGAGCAAATTCAGCAAGTGGCAGAAACTCAGACCACCCCTCTTGATTGTCTGCCACAAAACAACGCAAGAACTGCTCAACATCCTGGTTTTTCCTTTCTGTCTGGCCATTAGATTCAGGATGATATCCGGACGAGAACGACAAATGAACTCCCAACCTATCACAAAAGGCACGCCAAAAACGAGCCACGAACTGAGGACCCCTATCAGAAACAATGTCAGTAGGAACGCCATGAAGTCTGACAATTTCCTTGACAAAGGCCTTAGCGAGAGTTTTAGCGCAGGGCAGTTTGACGAAAGGAACCAAGTGACACATCTTGCTAAAACGGTCCACGACCACCCAGATGACAGTAAAACCCTCAGAGGGGGGAAGGTCAGTTATAAAGTCCATAGCCAAATGTGTCCAAGAAGCACTGGGAACCTCCAAAGGACAAAGCAACCCTGCAGCAGGAGTATGTGAGGACTTAGATCTAGCACATATAGTACATTGACGCACCCACTTAATGACTTCCTTCTGCCATCCAGGCCACCAAAAACTGCGACCCACCAGTCTCTTGGTCTCAGAGATTCCGGGATGACCTGCCAACCGAGATTCGTGACACTCAACAAACAAATCTCTCCTAAAGGTCCCAGGCACAAACAACCTCCCATGAGGAGTGTTAGAAGGGGCATTCTCCTGTGCTTTAAGAATCTCATTTTCCAAAACGGAGTCCAAAGCAGCTATCACAACACCTTCTTGTAAAATGTTCTCCTCTTTCTCAGCACCGACTATGGGAGAAAAACTGCAAGACAAGGCATCCGCCTTAACATTCTTAGTACCAGGGATGTAAGTAACGGAGAAATTAAACCGCGAGAAAAACAGTGCCCACCTAGCCTGACGGGCATTCAGGCGCTTGGCAGCATCAAGATATATCAGATTTTTATGATCCGTAAGAACCTGAACGGGAAATTCCGCACCTTCCAAGAAGTGGCGCCAGTGTTCAAATGCGAGTTTAATAGCCAATAATTCCCGATTACCAATATCGTAATTCAGTTCAGTCTCCGAAAAATTTTTTGAAAAAAAGGCACAGGGATGTAATCCATCCCCGTTATCCTGAGACAATACTGCGCCAACCCCCACAGAGGAAGCATCAACCTCAACCAAAAACGGCCTAGTAACATCAGGCTGCATAAGGATGGGAGCAGAGGTGAACCTCTCCTTGAGATACACAAAAGCTTCAATGGCCTCAGAAGACCACTGAACCGCATCAGCACCTTTCCTGGTGAGATCAGTCAGAGGTTTGACAATACTAGAAAAATTTTTTATGAATTTTCTATAGTAATTGGCGAAACCCAAAAACCTCTGTATCGATTTCAAACCAATAGGCCTAGGCCATTCCTGCACAGCCTGAACCTTAACCGGATCCATCTCAAAACCTTTGCTGGAGATAATTTAGCCCAAAAAACTAATTCTCTGTACAGCGAACTCACATTTCTCCAGCTTAGCAAAAAGCGAATTGTCCATTAATAACTGTAATACCTCACGCACGCTCCGCCAATGAGACTCCAGATCCGGCGAATAAATCAAAATGTCATCCAAATACACAACCACATTTTTACCGATCAAAGGTCTAAGGATGTCATTAATCAGATTCTGAAAAAATGCAGGAGCATTAGTAAGACCAAAAGGCATAACCAGATTCTCAAAATGACCCACAGGAGTGTTAAAAGCAGTCTTCCATTCGTCACCCTCCTTCATGCGCAACAGATTGTATGCCCCCTTAAGGTCAATTTTAGAGAACCACTTGGCCCCCATTAACTGGTTAAACAGATCAGGAATCAATGGCAGTGGGTAAGGATTGCGTACAGTAATTTTGTTAATCTCACGAAAATCCAGACAAGGACGTAAACCGCCGTCCTTTTTTTTTACAAAAAAAAATCCAACCGCCACAGGAGACTTAGAGGGCCTAATGTGACCGGCGGCCAAACTTGTCTGTATGTATTCCTCCAAAGCCTTCCTCTCAGGAATAGTAAGGTTAAATAAACGACTTTTAGGAAGAGTCGCTCCAGGGACAAATTCAATAGAACAATCATAGTCTCTATGGGGAGGCAAAACCTGCGATTCCTTCTCAGAAAAAACTCTCCAAAAATCCTGAATAGGAACAGGCAATTCTCCCCTATCCAAAGCTGCAATACGCCCATTACAACACTTGTCATAACATTTATGGCTCCAGGATTTAATTTCACTGGTAGACCAATCCAGTACAGGATTGTGAAATTTTAACCAGGGCAATCCCAATATTACTGGAGAAGGCAAGTTATTCAACACTACCAAATCCAATTTCTCATGGTGAACACCATTAATAGTGAGAGGAAATTCACAGACCTTGAGAGTAATATTCTTCAAAGGGGAACCATCCACAGAAACCACAGCAATGGGGGATGATAAAGGTTCAGGTTTTAAATTGAGTCTTTCCACGAATCCCCCATCAATAACATTCAGAGTAGACCCACAATCGACAAACACCAGAAATTCCATTAATTTTTCCTGAGCAATCGTGGAAGCAGCTAAAAATACACCCTTGGAATTTAAACAGGCAATACGGGCATGACTGACCATTTTTTTTTCTTTCTTCATACGAAGCTCACAGCCTTTAATCAAATGACCAGATTTTCCGCAATAGAAACACAAGCCTTCAAAAAATCGACGGTCTTTTTCTTGAGAGCGAGGTGCCACCGATCCAATCTCCATCGGTTCACCACTGTTAGTACACACATTCTCATAACCAGAAACTGACATAGCAGAGGATTTGCTCTCATTAACCCTTGCACGCAGTCTTCTATCCACCCGTATAGCTAATTGCATAGCCTGTTGCAAATCTTCAGGTGTAGGATAAGCAATTAGCAGGTCTTTAACCCTTTCACTGAGCCCAGCAAGAAATAGACTTTTCAGAGCAGAATCGTTCCACCCTGTTTGAGTAGACCAACGACGGAAATGAGTACAATATTTTTCCATATTACCTGATCCTTGTTTTAAACGTCTCAACTCAGTCTCAGCTGATGCGACACGGTCAGGATCATCATATAAAAGTCCCAAAGCAGAAAAAAAACTATCAACTGATCTGAAGCATGTATCACTAGGTTGCAAAGAAAAGGCCCACTCCTGAGGCTCTTTGCGCAAAAGTGACATTATGAACCCTACGCGCTGGGATTCATCCCCAGAGGACTTAGGTCTCAAACGAAAATACAATAAGCAAGCATTTTTGAATGAAAAATATTCTCGGTGTTCACCAAAAAATAAATCCGGCAAACATACCTTAGGCTCCAAGAAATGTGCTCCAGGACAGTTACTCACGTGCTGACGGAGCTCGGCCACCTCCAGAGAGAGTCCCTGCAGGCGATGAACCAAATCCTGAACCGACACCATGATGGAACAGAAAAATCTTTCCTTAGAGAATTTGCTGGCTGGACTTACTGTTATGTTCTGCTACCAGAGCTAAGGAAAGAGAGGAGATCTGTCCCTACGATAGAACTCAGCTTAATCCCTACGATGTAACAGGGAACCTGATCCTGCGATCAGACCTGCTAAAGTCCTAAGCTAGTCTGTACGGAGACCTATAGATGTGAGGAAGGAATCCCTACAAGTACTAAGGACTGGGAGGAATATGGGACACCTCCTAACAGAAATAGTAGCAGACAGACGAACAAACAAAATATATAGAACATAGAGGTCAGTAGACCAAGCAAACTAACAGAGCAAGACACAGAGCACAGGCTAGCTAGAAAGTAGATATACAATGAAGTCCAGCAAAGCCAGAAGGGCGGAGCAGGATTAAATAGGCCAACAAGGTCATGTGACCAGCAAAGGAAAAAAAACTAAGAGCAAGGTTCTAACAAGTACCTTGCCGACCGTACCAGCGTCCTCCGTGATTCCTCTGTGCCTTTTAATTATTGGGTATCCAAGATAAACACTTGGAATGAACTCGCTCTGTACGCCTTGGAGGTCCTGGCCTGCCCTGCCGCTAGCGTGTTATCGGCCGCTGGGGGAATTATAACTGATAAGCACACTTGCCTGTCAACTGACAATGCTGACAAGCTGACCCTTATCAAAATGAACAAGGGCTGGATTGGGCCAGACTTCTCATCACCACCAAATGACAGCAGAGTAACATAAAGTCAAATCCACTGTGTTATTTCGGGAGGTGTATTCACATGCACCGCTTCACACCCACACATAGGTATACACTTGCTCATTTCAGCTGTTTTATGTTCTTCTCCTTATCCTCAGCCCCCACCACCACTATACCACCAGGGTGACCGTGGTCCGTGTTGCCATTATTGAAAGTTCCTCCGTCCTTATTTTTGTCAGCTTTTGCTTAGAAAGCATACGCAAAGACTGTGGGAGACCCACTCCCCAATAATGGGAATAATATTTTTAAGATGCTGTACTGTATGGCTCTTGTAAGGGGCATTAAAAGTGTCTTGTTAAGCTACTGCGACCTCCACCACTTTTCCGAGGGGCATTAAAAGCGTCTTGTTAAGCTTCTGGGACCTCCACGTCTCTTCCAAGGGGCATTCAAACCATCTTGTTAAGCTACTGGGACCTCCATGTCTCTTCCAAGGGGCATTCAAACCATCTTGTTAAGCTACTGGGACCTCCACGTCTTTTCCGAGGAGCATTAAAACCGTCTTGTTAAGCTACTGTGACCTCCACGTCTCTTCAAAGGGGCATTAAAAGTGTCTTCTTAAGCCACTTTGAACTCCACAGCTCTTCAAAGGGGCATTGAAATGTTGTTTTTAATTACCTCTAACCTCCACGACTCTTCCAACGGGCATTGCATTTCCTCGAAATTTTAGTCAGCTTTTGCTTTTCAATGCAAAGGCAAAAACTAAGGGAGACCCACTCCCCAATAATGGGTAGAAGGTTTTTAGTGCGCTGTAATCCACGTCTGTTTCATGGGGCATTGCAGTTCCTCATAATTTTTGGAAAGCCTTCCATTCACTGCTTAGGCCAACAGTGTACAGGAGACCCAGTTGCTATGAATGGAAAAAACGGTTTAGTTAAGGCCCTCTCACCTCCATGTCATTTCCAAGGGGCATTGGAGTGCCTCAAAATTTTTGGTAGGCATTGCACTCACTGTATGCCCTATAACTGTGTAGCCGAACCGCTTCTTTTGTTACAGAAACATATCCTACAAGACATATGTGGTTGACTGTCCTGATATTGATGTGAATGGTCCCTGTTCCTCCTGCTATTTCTCCTTTGCCACTACCTCATCCATCATTTATCACCTGAAGCTTTGTTTTAAAGGAGTCATAGAACTGGGATAGTAGCAGGAAAATGTCCAGCAATCCTCAGAGGAGGTAGGATAAAACGCTGACCACCTCAGGCCTAGCCGCTACTACATACATGCGCTTGCATTCCAAGAAAACAAAGCAGATGCTAGCTTGTATCATCATCATCATGGTCCTCACCTTGGCACTCTCAACTCCCCTGATGGAGAAGCCAGGGCCCACCGGAGGAGTCTGGTTCTCTGGTGGGCTCGTCCAATGCTGCCCTAAAGCAAGCTGGGCTAAGAAAAGTTTGTGGGGGGATGTTCCAAGGAGAAATAGGGGCGTCTGGGGACCATTTAAGGACACCCGGCTGCCCCCAGGCAGCTGGGGACCGTGTGTGGACACCCGGCCGTGGGGCGGCTGGGGACCGAGGGTGGACACCCGGCCGCCGGGCGGCTAGGGACTGAGTATGGATTCCAGGCCGCCATGACGTGGTGGCCAGATTCCGCCTCCACATGCCTAAAAGGCCCAATTTCAAGTGCAAGCAAGCAGTATGGTATTGCAGCCTGGGGTGGGTGTGTGGGAGGCTGCATATTTGGGCTTGCATTGCAAGGAATGGGGGAGGTACAATTGAACACTGCCATGGGACAAGAACTTGCACGGGGATAGTTGCAAGTCTGCATGTTCTGATGCGGCAAGGATGACTTCTGATGGGCACACTTTTAGGCAGTGACCTGGGTGTCAGAGATGCTTCCAGGGGTCTTCCCCATGCTGTTCCCATGTCTTTTCAGCACTGTATGCATGTGTCACACAGCACATGGCCAGATGAGGTTGTAAAATGTTAAAATGATATTTCCCGGTGAATGCATTTGTCACGGTTGAAAGCAATACAAAAGTGCAAAAATGCATAAAAAATGCTACTTGTGAACATAGCCCAAGGTGTGGAGGAGTATTTTTGTTTTTGGCTATTTATTTTACCTTATACACAAGTCTTTACCCTGGAAAGGAAATTCCTTAACATATTTCACAGGAAATCAGTTTCAGTTTAGTTTTTGAATGTTTTATTGTGAGCCCTTAAAAGTGGCTTAATACCTCTGACCACGTTGTTGAGAGCAGTGACCTGGGGGTCAGAAATGCTTCAAGGGGCGATCCCCATGCTGTCTCCATGTCATTTGAGCACTGTCACTATCGTTTTGAGCACTTGTTAGGCTTTTAAAAGACTGCCGGGGGTGCCGCCGCAAAAATGCTCGGGTCTCCCATAGACTAACATTGTACTCGTTGCTCGGGTCGAGCCCCCGATTATCACGGCGAGCTCGGCCCGAGCTTCGAGCACCCGAGCATTTTAGTGCTCGCTCAACACTATTAATTTGTCATTAAAAGTGTGATTTGTCCAGGTGTTAAAGGTATGTACTTAATATATACTGTGAGTTTGGGCTGATGGTCATGTGTGTGTATGTGAGGAATAGCACTATTTCTGGTCATATATAACTTCAACCCTGCTTTGTTCACCAGTTGTCTACTCGGCAGGCTCTGTTTCTAATTTTCAGTTGTCTCTGAGCTAGTGAGTGGAGACGAATTGCTATGGTGTCTCCTGTATGTACCACACAGACATGAGAGTTTACTGTTCTTTTATCTGCATGCAAAACGACTGCAGAAGCAGTAGGAGCATACAGGACATTATACAGTCGTACTGAGCAATGTAGCTGTGAAACCAGAACTGAGTTGAAATAATTATTTACTAGAATGCAGCAGTACCTTCCCTGTGTGTATATGTCTCTGACTCTCTTGCTCAGCTTATTCATCCTTCTTCCCACTTTGTAGATATCAACAAACAGATGTAATTTAGATCCATCAGTGAGCTTGCAGTCAATCTTATGAGCAGGATCATTTTTTGGAAGTTTTGCAGAGTTTTCAGAATGCTGGGTGGGGGGTGAGTGGCTCATAACAGGAGAAAGAAAAACTTTTCTCTGTTAAGATATATTACATATTTTCTTATACTTTCCTGTGCTATTAACTTCTGTAAAGTTTTTCAATGACTGGGATCATTTGATTTATTTTATGTATACAGTTCCAGAGAATCCATTTTAAATGTGATTTCAGATTTTTCAAATTACAAAAATATAGAATCACCATGGTGCTTCAATTAGGAAATGCAATATATTTTAATAAAACATCCTTTCATATTCTTTCTGCCGCACTTTTCACGCCAAAATTTATTTTCCAACTGACAGAAACATTATCACAATCTAAATTATGCAGCTCAAATTTCACACATGTTAAACAAATGTAATACTAGCTGAAATCTTAAAATACCTCAACTTGATTTTAATTAATTTCAATCTTTTTTGTGTAAATTCTTTTTTATTTGATGACAATCTCAACAAAGTTAGTCGAAGATTGATCTGGAGTTGAAAATGTATTATGCGACTCATCCTCACTTTGTATTTCAGGCTATTTTCTTGAGTAAAGTGAAACATTAGATCTGTTTTTGCTGTTAGTTTTATTGAATCATATCATATCTCATCAGCCATTCTTAATATATGGCGAAACATAGTCCTTGGGAAAAGTAAAGGGCAAAGTAAAAAATGCTAATGGCATCTGTATGCTTCCACAGCTTGATTAACAGATAAGTGTTTGAAAAGTTATCTCTTATCTTTGCATAGTGATTTGCATTCTCAACACAGACTGAAAAAGATACAACTCCACAGGTAGTATACAAGAAGAACTAATGGATATACACTACAGTGGTTTTCTATTATGTATTTCTAAATCTAGAAATGCAAAGTTACTTCTTTATTTATAATTATAGCCAAGAGTTTGTAGAGGATTCAGAAAGTTTTATACACTAGGATGTTTCACGAAGCTTAATTTAGTCCAACTATACTTTTTCATAATTCCTGCTTGTAAACAAGTGGGTATTTTCAATTGTTAGTCATTACTACCATGATGAACAGCTATATCTTTATATCTTTAGAACAGCAAACGGAACAAGCAATGCACTATTTTCCTTATATCTTTGCAAAAATGGATTCACATACGTGGTTAATTTCACCTATGGATCTCATTTTGCTGGAAATATGTAATACAGAATATTAGTATATATGATATATCAGGCATGAAATAAGATGTCCCTGTGTATTATACAGCCTAGCATAAGGAGGACATAGCAGCTTCTAAACAGTCTATATGACGGTAATATAGCAAGCTTTAAAAAGAGGACACAGCTGCTTTTAAAGAGTTAATCTGAGTATCTTAATACGTACTGTACAGATCTAGCAGCAGCCAACCACACAGAGAAGACTATAGTTATTACTTCTGCTATCTCTTTTCTTCTTTTCCTGCTGCTCTATGATACACAGAAATCCATCTTCATTGCTGCATAACTTCATCATGCATGAAGTATAGTAAAATCAAATTATACGTGTTTAAATTCAGCACCCTCCCAGTCTCCCTCTTCACAGTGGTATTTTCAAACTTAGAAGCAGGAAGTTTCAGTCAGCTGTCAAAATACTGAGATAGTAGAGAGCCAGCCTTCAATCCCCCTCTCTTAAATTGTTAGAGATTGAATAACTAAATTAGAGCTTTTTTTTTTTACTTTCTCACATATAATTACATTTCAGAAATGGTCATAGTTTTCTGTTTGAAATGTTTTTTTAGCCATAAATCTACTAATATTGTACAATAAGACACTTTTAATATATCCTTCATTTATTTTGGTCACCATGGAAAAATATATTAACTTTATAACATACTTTAGACCAACGATACAAACCCTTACTGCCACTTAAATCAATATGGAAGAAAACACTAACTGTCCCCCACCCTAAAAAAACAAGAAAAGATGCAGGACCTCAGTTCTCCCAAATAAGTGACATTGCCTCTCCACTCCCCATTTACATAGCATATAGCTTTAAACTCACTCCAATTCCTAGAAACAAACTATTACTTGTGCACTTATTGTATATTCTTTACTTTTGTACCATTTTGAAGAGATGGAGAAAAATGAAAATAAGTGCTTTTCGTTTAGAAAGAAAAAAATCTTTTATTCTTTTTCCTACAAAGTAGAAGCATAGAAGTTGTTTTCATGCTGTAAAAAATGTTTTTATAAAAAACTCAAAAAATATTTTGGCAGAATAATTCCACTCAAATTATCCAAAAGTAAAATAAGGTTTCCTACTGAAGATTTTACTTTTTTCCATTATTTTATTTTGCTACAAACTTTTCTTGGGTTGTATTAAAATATTTATTTAATTTTAAAGCCTTTCTGAAGTTTCCAAGAAACATTTTTATTAACAGTATTTCCAATTTTAGAGAAACATGCCATCATTTTTTGTTTCTTAAATAAAATATATTATTTTTTTTACTTTTAGACCTGACACTGGTTTTGAGGACAACAATTATATTTAAAGAAAATAGAAAAATACAAGTGCTGAGAGTAGCATATTGGGCCCACCCTGTTTGAAGTTGCTACCATGACCAGTCATGACAGTCTACGGGTTAAAGTCTCTGCTTAAAAAGACTGCCAAGTCTGTAAACCTCCCTACACTACAGTTTTTATAAGGAGATACTTTAACCCTTAGACTGTTTTCCAAAGGCCTCTTAGCCAGCCAATCAGTTTCCTGATTTGTACTGACGAGGGGCAAGAACCCCATTACAGCTTTCAGCAAATTCAGGTCTTTACATTTCAGAGAAGATTTTGGTTGGACTTTATATCTTAAGTCATGTGGCAAGACTCTTTAAATTGTCATTACTGACTTCTGGGATTTCTACCTCCAGTAGTAGTGCCGTAGACACTGTTCTCGTCCTCCGGGGAGAGACCATTTGCATATTCACTTTCTATGTTATATGTCAATGGCATTTTGATAATAAATTCCTTCTTCTATTTCATATACAGTGTGAAGAAAATGTACAACTCACTGCGTTGAATATTCAACGCTGAAGTAGAAGCTAATTTAAAGTTGCTGATTGTGATTACTTTCCGCAAACCCTTTTATGCTCTTAGGAATTCATGATTTCCTACTGCCAGCTGAATGAGCCGGCATGCAATCCAGTGCATTGTTCTGCATGATTTACACTGGTTGTAATGTTCTATATGGGTCATAGCAGCATATCAAAAGGAGCATAATATTATCTTAACATAAATGAGAATTCAGCTTTTATTTTTTCGCTCAATGGTCTATGCTTTGCTTAGTAAAGGCTGAGTAAGTGAATTTGTAAGCAGTTGAGGCTAGACACATGTATAATGGAGCAGCCTTTTGTTATAATACAAAACCCTAATATCCAGCGATTATTTGCTTCTGAATTTTATGTAATACAGGATATACTTAGTATCTATGCCACACAAAATGACCCTTAGGAAATAGCCAAAAAAATATGTTAAAGACTTGGCTCTTTTTTAAATGCACTAGGAACCCATCGCAGATCTTTAATTAATGAGGTATAAATAAAATAATGAGTTTTGAGAAGCATAAATGAGTTAAATGGGTAAGTTTTGGTCTTTTCTGTGGTAACATACGGATGCGAAACCTGGAGGATAAAGAAACAAAACAGAAGGAGAATCGACGTCTTTGAAATGTGGGGCTGGAGAAGGATGTTATCAATACCATGGATGGCAAGAAGAACAATCGAATCAATATTGGAACAAATTAAGCCAGATATGTCACTGGAAGCAAGGATTAACAAGCTACGACTTGCCTACCTTGGACACATCATACGAAGAGCGTAATCACTGGAGAAGAACATCATGGTCAGAAGAATAGAAGGAACAAGGCGAAGAGGGAGATGAGCAACCCGATGGCTTGATACTATCAACATAACGGTGAAGAAGACCCAGGTGGACCTAAATAGGGTTACACAGGATCAATCTTCCTACACAGCGTTCATCCATCTAGTCATCATGGCTCGAGATTGAGCCGATTGCTGTTAAAAAAAAGGTGGTTTCCTATCTATTACATTTATTACATATTCATGGGATATGGATAAATTTGTGGTACATGCAGGTCCTACCAATCTTAAGAAAGGAGTACCATTGAGTGCCATCAGTGGAGAGGTAGCAGCGCATGTGCAACTTTCTTCTATCCTTTGCATAGGACTTCAAAAAATTGTTGACCGAGATCCACAGACACTAAGGTACTTTTCTTTATGGTTTGACATAGATAAATACCATAGATTCGCTTCTTCAATACTCAAAACAATAGATTATCAGTATTTGTAATATTTTCCCATGTTACAATTATTTTTGTATCTCAACTTAAGAATTTCTCTTTTTTCATTTGCATGGGAGGTTTGAAAAATGGAAATTTCCAAAATTTTTCTTCAAACTTTTGACAACCATGAATTTCTTTCTCCTAACACGAATTATTAAACGATTATTCTATTATATCATTTTTTTTTCTATATCCTTGCAGACTTTAGGAATTTGAGGTCATCACTGAGCTTAATATCATGCACAGGTTATATCCATACCTGAATAGATGCATGAGGTCGCTGAAGGTAAACTATGTGAACATTAGAAGAACCTCTCCCTTCTTTTCACAGAATCATGGAATGTTAAGAGCTGGAAGGGACCTCCAGTGTCATCGTGACCAACCCCCTGTTCAATTCAGGATTCCCTAAAACATTTCAGACAGTAATGTTGTGCATTACTAGGTACAAATAGGAGTTTATTGTCATTTTTTAAATATTCTGCCTTCATTTTTTATCAAACACATCAAAAATTAGCCAATCAAAAAAAAAAAATAGTCTCCAAAAATCTATTTTATTACACTATTGACCTGATCAATGTAAATTGTCCCATTGGCAAACCCTAGGAAAGTATACCATATATCTGATCCGGTACATCGCCATGACCTCTCTTATGAACAGAGCTATAACAGAGGTTGACATGCCATGATCATGTCCCACGTATGAAAAGTAATCATCTGGTCTTTTTGGTTGTTTATGTTCATGAGATCCTCTTCTGCTGGATGGCTTTCATTGACCACACCATTCTTGGTGTGTTCACACTACATTTTCACATGGAAACTTTACGAGTTTGAGAATTTCGTCCGGTATTGATGACCATGTCTTGTTAGAAGTCACTCGGATCTTTCCATTTCTCCATTCTAATAAGGATTCACACTGAAACTGATCCACAGAAAACTTTTTTTACTTATTTTTAATACAATCCTGGGGCACAGGTCTCTTATAAAATGACAACTGACATTTATTATAAATTTAAAGCAAAAATTACGTATTTAAAGAGTATCCGTCTCTAAATAATTCCATAATACATGTGAAAATAAGTAACTTTGTAACATATCTTATTAGAGAAATTTTCTTCTTTCTCTACCAAGACTGATTATTCATTCTCAAAATTTTCAATTCACGAGTAAAATCTGTCTACAGTGAATACAGAATTTCCCATTACTGATTTGGGGGATAACAGTTGGATAAATCTCTATGGAGAACTGCATTTGTCATTTCAGGAGAACTTTGTCTGACTCTAGCTCCTCCCTTCTCCATAGAACCTAATAAGCACCAACTGCTGTCACCTATCTCAGTAATGGGAAAGATATGTACAAATTTTATAGATTTTGACAATGAATGGAGCATAAAAGATCAATCCAGGTGAAAGAAGCAGATTTATCTGATAAAACGTTTTACAAAGTTAGTTATTTCCATTTATACTATTGATTTATGAAATAAAAATTAAAAGAATGGTTCCTCTTTAAATATTGATACAAAATATAGAGCTAAATAAAATAATGAAGTAAATATAAATATAAGCATCGGCCAGTTTAGCTTAAAAAATAAAAAATATATCAAAGGTTCAAACAAATCCCTTGTCCCACTGACTGTAGTGAACAGCCTGTATTTAATACTTATTTCATCTACGATTTCAAATTGCTTTTACATTAGAAGTACTGCCGCCTGTCAGACTTCAAAAGACCCTTCTGACGGCGAGATAAGAGAATAATACACATGACAAGTTTTCTTGAATAATCTAAGACAAAGGGTTTAATTCTACACAACTCTTGAATTGCTCCAGCGTATTACATGTGGCATCTGGTGGCATCAAATCTCCCTCACAAAGAAATACTAAGACTGTGAATGAGACTTTTTAAATGCATTGCTACATACTGACTAATGGACCCAGAGATGTTTGTCTTATCACAGATTTCCATCAGTACACAGTCTATGAATATACATGAAAGTATCATGTTATTTCTTTCTTAAAGAAGCACTCCCCTCGAAATGTTTATCCTATTAATATATTACAGTCATCATATTATATGGCACTGTGCACTTACAACTGCTCATTTTGCCTTTCTACCAAGTTAATTCATCTCTTTTCCATTATGTCTATGACATCACGTGATTAAAAACAGACTAGCTGAATACGTCTAAACTCTATGTAGAAGCAGAAGGTCAATTTTCCCTGCATGAGTCATCATTAGAACTACAATTCTACATCACTGAAAAAGTCCTTGGAAAGGGGGAG
The DNA here is from genome assembly GCF_046119375.1 of Phyllobates terribilis. Taxonomy (NCBI): domain Eukaryota; kingdom Metazoa; phylum Chordata; class Amphibia; order Anura; family Dendrobatidae; genus Phyllobates; species Phyllobates terribilis. The sequence goes on from NW_027362772.1 coordinate 270,473,771, forward strand.
GAGGGAACAGCTGGGTCAGGAGTTGAAGAGGGGGGTGACTCATGCAGATAAAAGAGATGAATTAGCGGGGCAGAAAGGCAAAATGAGAAATTGTAAGTTCACAGTGGTATATAATATAATTATTGCAATATATTAAGAGGATAATAACTTGATGCCAGTGCTTCTTTTAAGTGAACCCACCAGTTGACTTATGCTTCCCGAACCACTGGCAACTTGTATCAGACACTGACTAAACAGATTATGTCACTGGGTACAATTTTAAATAGCCAATTTAGCCATTATATCTAGTTGCGTCTTGTAGTTTAACGGGTGGGGGGGCATTGGAGTGGGGTAACAGGAGGCAGGATCATTGCTGCAGGATGCTGGTGGCAGAAGTAGGGTGATGCTGTGGGCCCCAGGCTGGGAGGAGTAATTGTCCCGGCGGTGCGAGGCTGCAAGTCCTGGGCTTCAACAAGATGTCGGCGGGGAGGCAAGAGCAGAGTCCCCGCTCTGCCCATTGATTTCCCAGTGGTGGACTTCAGGAAAATGATCGCCAGAGGCGGCGTATAAACAGATTTAGACCTTGACTCAATGACGAGCCACGATCTCAAGAAGAAGGGAAGAAGCAAAAGAGTATACAGACAGGACAGCATGGGATCACAGCTGGTTTTTAAACGATGTTTGACTTTAAAGAAAGAATCAGCTGTGATCCCCTGCTGTAATGTCTGTATACTCTTTTGCCTACCCCCTGCCCAGGATATTTGGTATGATCAGACCATGTTCCTGCACGGTCAGACACAGCCATTACACAGTACACAGCAGGGGCACATTTACAAGATTATCTCAGCACAGGAACATTTTATTTAAATACATTAAATTGTGGAAGTTCTTATTATTCCAAGATCTATTGATTAAAATCAACTTTTGCTTGTGGGAAAACCCCTATAAACTGCCTTGTTTGTCCATTAATTGCTGTGGAGGATCGACTGTGTGCATGTGTGCCCCGCTGCCTCGTGTCCCTGCCCGCCCGCTGGCGTCATCATGGTGTCATCCGCGTCACTGGCAAAACACAAGGTACACGTCCTTGGTTGCCGGGCATGTGGGGTTTGCCTTGATTGCCATGGGCTATGTGGTTGGCGTTGGCCGAGGAATGCGCATTCGTCGCCATTAACTGATCCTCCACAGCTGTTCTCCTGTCACATGACCAGATTCTAGTGTATTTAAGCACAAAGGGAGATGCTTTCATTACACCACAGGCCCTTGAGGAAGCGACATATATGTATGCGAAACGTACGTTAGGGTAGAACAGGTGGCCGACGTACATTTCACATATTTGTATATAAAGAGCGACTTATCACTCAAAGGGAATGGAACATGGGAAAGCTTCAGGGGACTGGCCTCTTTTACTAGTCACCCAGCTCTTTTTCTAGTCATCCAGCAACATAGTCCCTGGTCGGCTTTTAAATGTATGCTATTTTTGAAAGGCTACAGCATTTCAGAGTGAAAAAAATACCTGGGTATAATGAAATTATCCAGCTTTTATTTAAACCCTCCGTGACATGTTTCCTGCATGTAAGGTGCATGTCAGGTACAGGTGTATTGAGCAGGCTCAGTAGCTGGGCCTGCACCATACCCAGCAGATAAAAGAAGTAACTAAGCTAAAGGCTCGTCACTGCTGTAAATCCTTTAAATGCTGCTATGAACAGTTGACAATGTAGGAATGTAGGTTAAGGCGATTTGTCCCATGGGCGCGCCATTTCTGTTACTCATTGGACCACAGGCAATGCAATTTTGGGGTTCCAATGGATTGACATGGCACTTATTGGTCTGTTTATTGTCCTCCATGGCTGCCATGTTCGTATTCCTGTTAAGCTCAGCTAGGTTTATACTTTAGTCCATTAGCATTGCAGTGTGAAGATCAAGTGAACAAACAATCACAGGTTCCAGACCCTTAAGGGAACTAAAAAAAAAGGATTTAACAATTATTAAATAAAATAAAATTATTTTTCAGTGTCCTTCTTTTCCTCATTAAAAATAGATGCGAAAACATAACCATTCATTATCGTTGCATCCATAAAAGTCCAGTCCCCCAAAATGCAATAAAAAGTGATCAAAGCATTATATGTACCACAAAGTGGTAGCAATAATAACTGTAACTTACCATGCATAATATAAGCCACCACACAGCTCCATCAACAGAAAAATAGAAAAGTTACAGATCTCGGAAAATAGCAACACAAACCGCATTTATTTAAAAAAAAAAAATTTTTTTTTTTCAATCTCAGCATCCAGCACCTGTACATTTGCTATGAGGCGCTTATCAATTTTGTGCTTTTGTAATAATGGAGAAGGGCGTAGCCTTCCCTTGGCACTGTTGGTAGGCCAAGCTAAGGGGTTAGCTTCAGTGTTCCAGTCAGCAGAGTAAGGGGGAACTTAGTGCCCTGGTCGAGCCTTGAGTGATATAGAGTTTGTTCCTGGCATAATTCCTTGTGGGCTGCAGTACCTGTAAACAGCCACAAGATGCCACTGTCCTGGGTGCAGATGTCAGGTTGAGTCTGCTAGCAGTGTTACAGACAGTGATGGGTTAATACGGAGTGATGACAGCTCACAGAGGGTGGGCACCTTCAGAAAATCCCTGCTTAGTTTCCTGAGGCAGGAAGAGAAGTTCAGTAAGAGGTAGGACAGTGAACTGTGCGGGCAGCCTGACTATATAGTGGCTGCTAGGGTAGACGGGAGCTCCATACCCTCAGACAGTGGGATCACCAGTGTGAAAGTCTCCCTACGCAAGAGCAAGAGTCCTGTTAGCCGGCCGGAGAAACACAAAGGAAGTATTGAGGACCCGGGGCACTTCTAGTCTGCAGGAAGCAAAGGAAGATAAATAGGACTCCAGGCTAAGACGTGGGGGAGAGATATCGGATCCAGATCACTGTTGGTATTGCAGAAGAGTCTCTTGGGCTAGAGATTAGAGTCACAGAGATGCTTCACTTAGAGAGGGAACCAGGGCTGAAGATGTTGCCAGCGCCTGTGAGAGAGATAATAACCTGTCCGGCCTTATCCATTATAACTGCCTGTAAATACTATACATATTCCTCTTCCCCAAGTAAAGTCCAAGTTTTGGTTAAGAATCTCGTGTCCTCTGAATTTATTGCTGCCCTGGTCCCAGAAGAGAAATGCCTGGAGACAGCCGCGATCGGATGGTTTGAAGTAAGTGGAGAGCACCACATACACAGCCACACATCAGAGGGAGGACACGAATTGTCTGTAGGGTGTCAGAGCGAGAGGGGGCTACAGCTCGCCCACGACTACCTCGCTGGGGCACCTTACACTTTTGCAACATACGCTTGGGGATAGTGACTGCTTCAACATTTGGTTGAGCTCTTCTCCTCCCATCTATCCCAGGCTTCTTTTAAAGGGGTTGTCTGCGACTTTAACATTGATGTCCTATGCTTTGGATAAGTTATCAATGTCTGATCGGTGTGGGTGTGACACCCATCTTCCCCGATGATCAGCTTTACCCAGAGTTGGCGGCGTCCGGAAATTACTCAGTTACGGAGCTACACAGCACAGCTCCATCCACTGTATAGTGGCCACGGCCGGGAACTGCACATCCGCCACCTACTCAGATCAATAGTGGGTGTAAATGCAGTACCCGGCCGTGGCCACAATAGAATCGACGATGCTGGGCAGCTCCGCAACTAAGCAGTTCAATAGCAGGAACAGTTGATTAGCGGGGAAACTGGGTGTCACAACCCCACTGACCAGACATAGATCCCTGTTCTAAGGATAGACCATCAATGTTAACGTTCCGGACACCCCATTTAATTAAAGTTGGATCCCACCTGCCCTTGTTCATGGTGTTTACATGCCGGGCTATGGCCTGAACTGCGCCAGCTGTATGTACTCTTAAATATGTCTCTAAAAGTTCTGTAAGATAATTGGACCCAATGGTAATTTTTATGATAGACCAGCTGATATTATTTTTCTTTCTCCACTTGCCATTGGTAAAAATGGGCCTGTAAAAAATTAGCAATAGTAGTGCAATGGCACAATCTTATTTTTCCTTTGCCCAATATCTGATAAATCCCTTCCCGCCATCCCCAGTATTAGAATGGGCAATTATAAGGATGCTATAAATATCACTTGGAAGTGTACAGGAAATAATGGCATCCTCCATTTTTTGCTATTGCAAAACAGATTCCTGAGACGACATATTGATGTGATTAAATATCCAGGACTTTCTCTGCGAGCTGAACGGTCTCTGTTCATAAAGTGTTTGAGCCGCTCGGTGATGCTTTATTATGTGTCAGCAACACTCTCGCAATGACTTATGATCATCCGCTTACGACGGGCTCCATCTATTATATCCTGTTTACCTTCTACCAATTTATAGCCGCGGTACTGTTTCATTTCTCTTATTTATGTGGATGCTACACATAGGTGTTGGTGATGAAACGTTTTTAGGAAGTCCGTTTTATACCGCCACATGTCTGGAAATAGCTGTAATAACCCGTAACATTTGTTCCTTTGCCCGGCAATGTGATTATTACAGATGCCTGTTTTATAAGACGAATGGAGCTGTTTATAAGATGATTAGGGGCTGAGAGCGGTACAGAAGATTCATGTAGCTTTTACAATGACATTTAGGTGCTCGGAAAAGGAGAATTAAAAAATATCTGCACTTTAGTAATAATAGCTTGACATTTTTCTATTTTATTGTATGTGGGATAATGGAACAGGCAGAGACAGTAGATATGAGTAGAGATGAGCGTTGTTCTACTCGAACTGTTCGCCAATCTCAAATTCGAGCTGTTTTGGGCGGTGTTCGAGCCGGTCGGCGAACACGAACAATTTGAGAAAAATTCGGCTGTTCGAGGTTATGTTCGATAACTGTTCGTGCACCAAAATCATAACTGGATTTTTTCTCAGTAATGATGAAAATTAATGTTAATACGCAGTTTGAGTGTACAGCGGGGCGGGGGGAGGGGCAGGGGATGGATCTCTGCAGGAACAATGAAGATCTCCATTTTTTTTTCTCTTTCCCGCATTTGCAGTGGGGAGGTGCAATCTGTCAGCCTATCAGCAGCGCACACACGGAGCGAAGTGCTTTTTTTCACACAAGCAAGGGCATGTGTGATTGGCAGTGTATGTCACATGTCCTTGCCCTATAAGACCAAGCCATTTTCCCCGTCGCCACCATTTTCTCACTGCTGCAGCTGCGTGTTAGACGGCACCGCTGTTGCTGTGTGCGCTATACCTTGTTAATTTCAAGCCAATTTTCGCACAAATATACAGATAGCTTGGGAGTAGGGAATAGTTGTGATTGCAGTCCTTTTAAGGACTAGGTTACAGCATTTCCTACGACTTTTATCAGGCAGGTCTGTGCTCTTAAATAGATAGATTGTGGGAGTAAAGACTAATTGTAATTGGAGTCCTTTTCAGGACTAGGTTACATCAGTTCCTATCAGTTTTTGCCAGGCAGGTCTGTGCCAGTGCTGTGCAAGTTTTTTTCACAGCATTTGGCTGAATCTAGCAAAGCTAATCCTTTTTGGCCTATTGCAGAGTGTGTAAGTCAGTGGAGTAGCCTATCTGTGTTGCAAGATATACCACCTGTGTATAGAATACCAATTTTTTTACTGCACCTAGTGAAGTAAAATCTTTTGGGCATAGCATCATTCTATTAGTCCATCTATACTGACCTCCATCAGGTTGCAAACTGAATATAATTTTTTTCTGCATCTAGCTCTGAAAAAATATTTGGGCTTCTAGCAGTGTGTGGGACTTGGTCTATTAGTGCATCTATACTGACCTCCATCAGGTTGCAAATTAAAAATAATTTTTTTCTGCATCTAGCTCTGAAAAAATATTTGGGCTTCTAGCAGTGTGTGGGACTTGTTCTATTAGTCCTTCTATACTGACGTCCAGCAGGTTGCAAATTGAATATAATTTTTTTCTGCATCTAGCTCTGAAAAAATATTTGGGCTTCTAGCGGTGTGTGGGACTTGGTCTATTAGTCCATCTATACTGACCTCCATCAGGTTGCAAATTAAAAATAATTTTTTTCTGCATCTAGCTCTGAAAAAATATTTGGGCTTCTAGCAGTGTGTGGGACTTGGTCTATTAGTCCATCTATACTGACCTCCATCAGGTTGCAAATTAAAAATAATTTTTTTCTGCATCTAGCTCTGAAAAAATATTTGGGCTTCTAGCAGTGTGTGGGACTTGGTCTATTAGTCCATCTATACTGACCTCCATCAGGTTGCAAATTAAAAATAATTTTTTTCTTCATTTAGCTCTGAAAAAATATTTGGGCTTCTAGCAGTGTGTGGGACTTGTTCTATTAGTCGTTCTATACTGACCTCCAGCAGGTTGCAAATTGAATATAATTTTTTTCTGCATCTAGCTCTGAAAAAATATTTGGGCTTCTATCGGTGTGTGGGACTTGGTCTATTAGTCCATCTATACTGACCTCCATCAGGTTGCAAATTAAAAATAATTTTTTTCTGCATCTAGCTCTGAAAAAATATTTGGGCTTCTAGCAGTGTGTGGGACTTGGTCTATTAGTCCATCTATACTGACCTCCATCAGAATGCAAATTGAATAAAAAAATTTTCTGCATCTAGCTCTGAAAAAATATTTGGGCTTCTAGCGGTGTGTGGGACTTGGTCTATTAGTCCATCTATACTGACCTCCATCAGGTTGCAAATTAAAAATAATTTTTTTCTGCATCTAACCCAGCCAATAGTTTTGGCCTAATACCACAGTTTGGCCACTCAGCTCTGCTCGGTTACCATCCATTGTTTTTTTGTGCAAACAACTCCAGAGTTGTGAATTAGTTAACCACCAAAATGAGTGGAAAAAGGCCTGCTGCTGGTGGAAAGGGGAATAGGCGTGTTGGGAAGGGGAAAAAAGGTTGTGTCCGTCGGGTAGGTGCAGAAGAAAGACCATCTTCCAGCCAAACTAAAATGTCTACTTCTTTTAGCGGACAATGTGATAAGATCCCTTTCTTACGGCCACGCCAATCGCTACAAATTCCAGATGAGGCACAAAAACAGCAGGTGCTTCAACGGATATCAAGTGCTCCTTTAAGTGGGCTCTCCTCCACATCAACTTCAACATCACAAATACTCCAGTCCTCAAAGGTGTCACCCAAATCGCACTTGCTTCCTCACAGCTCCCAAATCTCCAGCTGCCCGTCTGAGTATGAGGTAGAACAGATGGTTGAGTCTGCAGAGCTGTTTACTCATACTATAGCCTGGGAATCAGAGGTCGACTCCAGCGCTTCTGTGAATCCAGACGAGGAAATGATCTGCACTGATGCCCAGAATCTTTATGAGTCGGATCCAGGACCAGACGCAGAAGGTTCTGACCATAATGTAGACCCTCATTCCCAAACTGTAACTCCTGTTGGTGGAGACAATGAGGAAGACGATGACAAGACTCAAATACCTGATTGGAGCGACAACTTTAGTTTTTTGTCAGGGCAGGAACAAGTTGGCTCTGAGGACGACGGGTGTGATAACGCACAGGGTGATGATGATGAGGTCGGAGATCCCACTTACTGTCAACCCACAGTCAGCCAAGAGATGAGGTCAGCAGAGGAGGTGGAGGAAGATGCTAGTGACGACGAGGTCAGGTTGCGCCTTCCTGGACAGAGACGTAGTACTGGAAGCACGTCAACAACTGCATCCTCAAACACAACTCTGCCTCTCACCACAAGTCGTGGTGGCTCTTCAGGTCGCATGGGTGCTAAGCCTTGCATAGCCTGAGCATTTTTTCAGATCGATAAAGATGACCCAACTCGTGTTATCTGTAACATTTGTCAGCAAAAGCTAAGTAGAGGCCAAAAAATACATAGTTTGAGTACTTCATGCATGAACCGGCACATGGACATGAAGCATAAGTTGCAGTGGGAAGCTCAGTGTGCTACAATGCGGTCTAGCCGGCCGGGCCAACCACCGTCTGCCATATCTTGTGCATCCGCGGCCTCTTCATCCTCTGTGACTGGGGGGACAGCAGTCACACCTGTTTTGGGGCGCAGACCTGCCACCTCTTTACCCGCAACAGCCAGCGTGATTGGCAGGTCATCATTTTCTTTGGAGGTGGTAACACCAGCTGGTCTTGAGCGCTGTCCGACATCGATAGCACCACCTTTGGATCAAGGCAACCTAACATGTCCGCCTGCATCTTCCTCACAGACCGGCAGTTTGCCGGGGACACCCTTATCAACCCCGTCTAAGCACAATAGCCAGCCCTCGGTCCCTCAGATGTGGACAAGTAAAAGACCATTTCCTCCTAGCCATGAGAAAGCTAAGAGGTTGAATTTCACCATCTGCAAGCTCTTGGCTACAGAAATGCTGCCTTTCCGCCTGGTGGACACAGAGGATTTTCGAGACCTTATGTCCGTCGCAGTGCCCCAGTACCAGATGCCCAGTCGGCACTACTTCTCAAAGAAAGGTGTGCCTGCGCTCCACCAGCATGTCTCACACAACATCACCGCTTCTTTGAGAAACTCTGTGTGTGACAGGGTGCATTTCACCACAGACACTTGGACGAGTAGGCATGGACAGGGGCGTTACATGTCGCTGACTGGGCACTGGGTAACTATGGTGACAGCAGGACAAGGGGCTGCTGTCCAAGTCTTGCCGTCCCCACGAGTTGTGCGTCAATCCTCTTTATGTCATTTTTCCTCCACTGCTTCTGCCTCCTCAACCTCCTCTCGGTCTTCCACCTGCACCCAAAGCCTGTCTGGTCATGCCACAAGCTTTCTAACTGCGCAGAAGGGATCCTGCACACCTCCTTACTATGCTGGCAGTAGGGCTCAACGTCATCAGGCGGTTTTTACATTGAAATGTCTGGGAAATGTGAGTCACACAGCTGAGGAGTTGTGGTCAGCTCTGGAGAACCAATTTCATGAATGGTTGTCTCCACTGGACCTGAAACCAGGGAAGGCCGTGTGCGACAATGCTGCAAACCTGGGTGCGGCCCTTCGCCGGGGCAATGCCACACACGTGCCTTGTATGGCTCACGTGTTGAACCTGGTTGTCCAGCAATTTTTAGCCCACTATCCCAGACTAGATGGCCTTCTGCAGAGGGCACGGTCGCTGTGTGCTCACTTCCGCCGTTCGCATCCCGCAGCTCAGCGACTTACATCTCTACAGAAGTCGTTGGGCCTGCCACTTCACCGGCTAAAATGCGATGTGCCTACCCGGTGGAATTCAACTCTGCACATGTTGCAGCGACTGTGGCAGCACCGACAAGCCCTGGTGCAATACGTTCTGACGTATAGCCTGGGCCAACGAGATTCAGAGGTGGGGAAAATCACGCTGGAGGAGTGGTCTCAGATCAGGGACCTATGCACCCTTCTGCACAGTTTTGAAATGGCGACGAAGATGTTTAGTGCTGACGATGCCATTATCAGCATGACTATTCCGGTGATTTACATGCTGGAGCACATGTTAAACAGAATTCGGAGTCAGGTGGTGGCACAAGAGGAGGTGGAGGAAGTAGAGGAGGAGGAGTTGTATGCGGAAGGGCTAACATCTGCAAGGTCCAGACGGTCGGCAGCACCAGGGCGGCAGGCATGTGAGGGTGGGGGAGATGATTTTACCAGGGCGCATGGTAGCAGCCAAACTAGTGAGGAAGGTGCAGGAGCCCAGGAAGAAGTGGAGGACGAACTGATGGAAGACTCATCAGATGAGGGAGACCTTGATCACATTTCTGTTGTGCGAGGTTGGGGGGAGAGGACAGAGGAAGGAAGCATGATTGTTACCTCGCCACCAACACAACAGGGACTTGGTGCTCCTGGATGCGCAACACACATGAGTGCCTTCTTGCTGCACTACCTGCAACATGACCCTCGAATTGTGAGAATTAGAAATAATCCTGACTACTGGGTTGCCACACTGTTAGATCCCCGGTACAAAAGTAAATTTGCAGAAATTATTCCTGCCATAGAAAGGGATGCACGCATGCAGGAGTATCAGCAGAGACTGTTGCAGAATCTTACATGTGCTTTTCCACAAAATACCAGTGGTGCACGTAGTGAATCTCACAGTTCCAACTTGCCAACCGTGGGACCGTCAAGTGTTCAGCACTCAAACCGTAACAGAACCACAGTATCTGCTGGTAACATCAATTTTGCGGAATCATTTCACCACTATTTTAGCCCATCCTTTGCAAGGCCACAGGAGACAAGAAGTCTGACACATAGTCAACGCCTAGAGACGATGGTACAGGAGTATCTCCAAGTAAACATTGAAGCCACGACTGTGTCACTGGACCCTTGCTCTTTTTGGGCTTCCAATCTGGATAAATGGCCGGAGCTAGCCACTTACGCCTTGGAGATCTTGTCATGCCCTGCAGCCAGCGTTCTGTCTGAACGTGTGTTCAGCGCTGCTGGTGGTGTGCTGACAGATAAGCGCACGCGGCTCTCCACTGATAATGTAGACAGACTCACGTTCATAAAGATGAACAAATCATGGATCCGAAACGACTTTTCTACCCCTGTGTCATCCTGGGGAGAGTAAAAGCTTGATGATTGGTTAAAATCACCCTACCAACCGTTTTAAGCTTTCAAATTACTAATCATGTTTATCTGTATCTTGACTGGAAAATAATTTGGGCTTTGTAGCAGTGTGCAGCACTGATCCTATTAGGCCATCTATAATAAGCTTCACCAGATTTAAAATTAAAAATAATTTTTAGCTGCATCTAGCCCGTAAAATAATTTTGGGGCTCCGAGATGCGCAAGACACATAAGTGCCTTCTTGCTGCACTACCTGCAGCATGACCCTCATATTGTCAGAATTCGAAGTAATCATGACTACTGGGTTGCCACACTCTTAGATCCCCCAAACTTTTCGATCAACCTTTTCATTTTAATAAAGACTAAAAAAATGGTCATTTTTGAAATTATAAGCATTAGCAGGTTGTTAGAAACTGAAATCAAACAGTTTTCAACTCAAAACTTTATTCTAGGTGATGTTACATTTTCACATAGGACCCCTTGTTCGAAAGGAGCTTCTGAACTCTCTCGTCCATTGAATTTGTCAGGTTTTGGATGGTTTCTGCTTCAATTGTTTTGCATGAGGACAGAATACCCTCCCAGAGCTGTTGCTTAGATGTGAACTGCCTCCCGCCATCATAGACACTCCTTTTAATGATGCTCCAAAGGTTGTGAATGGGGTAGAGGTCAGGGGAGCATGGGGGTCACACCATAAGTTTGTCCCCTTTTATGCCCATATCAGCCAGAGATGCAGATGTTTTATGTGCAGCATGAGATGGTGCATTATCATGCAGAAAAATGATCTTGCTGTGAAATACACGGTTCTTCTTCTTGAACCATGGCAGGAAGTGCTGTTTGAGAAAATCCACATACATTATGGAGTTCATCTTTAGCGCCTTCAGGGATCCTAAAGGGGGCGACAATCTCTCTCCCCATGATTCCAGCCCAAAACATTACTCCACCTCCTCCTTGTTGGCGCTGTAGCCGTGTTTGCGTGGGGTGTCCATCAACCAGCCATCCTCCACTCCATTCATCTGGACCATCGAGCGCTGCACGGCACTCATCTGTGAACAAAACAGTTTTGAAATCAGTCTTCATGTAATGTTTGGCCCACTGGAGCCGTTTCTGCTTGTGTGAAGTGGATAAAGGAGGTCGACAGGATGGCGTATGCACAGCTGCAAACCTCTGAAGGACCCTGCATCTTGTTGTTCGGGGGACGTTGGAGGCACAAGCAGCTTCAAAAACTTGTCTGCTGCTATGACAAGGCTTTTTTGCCGCTGCTCTTTCAACCTGACGTAATTGCCTGTAGGAAAGAGTCCTCAATTTGCCCTTATCAGCATGCACACGTGTGTACTGTGAATCAGCTACATACTTCTTGATTGCCAAGACACTTCATCCTGATCATCGCACAATGTTGATTGTAGTCATGCCTTGACCTAAACACTCCACAATTTGTTGCTTCTCAGCAGCCGACACATCCTTTTTCTTTCCCATTTTGGCAGAAAATGTAGGCTGCTTAATAATGTGAGAGAGCCTTCTTAAGTAGTCTTGCCTTTCATTGGACACACCTGCCAAACTAATTAGCACAGGTGTCTGCAATTGCTTACAGTGATATAAAGAGCCCTGACACACATCACCATCAATGAGTTTAACTGACAAACAAACAAATTCTTCCCTTATCACTCCTAAACACTTTTTGCATAATAATTTGGAACGCGGTGTACATGTGCTTTTCCACAAAACACCAGTGGTTCACGTAGTGAATCTTACAGTTCTAACTTGCCAACCGTGGTCTGTATGGAATTGTTCAATAAAGGGCCCAAAATTAAGATAACATAGATGGGAGAGGTCTCTATGAATAGGAATTCCTAAGTATTTGATACCCTGTGAGGGCCAGGCAAAGGGAAAGTTGGACTGGATGGAATCCTATATGGATTTAGGGAGGGAGACATCGAGGGCCTCAGACTTCGCTGCATTGATTTTAAAATTTTACCATGTAACAAAGTGATCTATTTCAGCCATAACAGCAGGGATGGATATATGTGATTGAGTGATATATACTAGGACATCATCAGCAAATAGAGAGCACTTGTACTCGGTGCCTCCCACCTCAATCCACCTAATATTGGGGTTATGGCGAATTGATGAGAGCAGGTGCTCCGTCACTAGGATGTATAAGAGAGGGGACAGAGGACATCCCTGCCTTGTCCCATTGGTGATTGTGAAAGGTGATGAAAATGTTCTGACGCACCCCCTGGGCCTTGGGACACCCGGAGCCGGACCCTTTTTGGTGGATGCTGGTGGTTGTAGTCTTCGTGGCGGCGATCCGGTTCCGTGGCTCAGGGCGGTCAAACCAGTGGCGGAACTATTTATGTGGTTTTCATGTTTAAATGTCCGACTACGCCACCCGTGGATTGCGGTCAGAGTGAACCGCCGCTACAGGGCAGACCGCTAAGGCTGGTGTTGTGGGTGCAGCAGAGCGTAGCATAACTCCCCACGGGAGGAGTATAGTCTCAGGGCAGTGTATGCGGAGGATGGGGGTGATGGTGCAGGGCAGCAGCAGTAACGACACGGAGTCAGTGATGCAGTTCAGGGCCTTTACTCACAGTTCTTATTATCCAGACCACGTCTGCAGGTAACGGCTGCCCACGTCGTACTGTGCTCACCAGGTGAGGGGCTCAGACAACTCCCAGATAACTTTGGAGCGCTTCACAGGACCCCCTTTGTGTGTCCTTTGTCTGGCCTTTCTTACCAACACTTCTGTCCGGCTGCCTCGGGCCTCCTCTTGGTAAACTTGGCGCCAGTTTCCCTGACCCTATGTGGTGCCTTCCTAGCGGGTGGAGCAAGGGGCTGCGCCACATAAAATGTCAGAGCCTCCGGTTTCTAGCTGAGGGTCGTTTCCTGCCTCCACTAGTTCGGGGACCGGTCTCCCCCTTTGGCCTGACTCCTCCACGAAGGTGGATTCGGGCGTGCGGTGGCGACTCGCCCGTCCGCACCCCTGGGATCCCTTCATTCCTCGTTCCTGGAGCCTTCTCCGCTCCTCTTCCTTCCTTCTCCCTCTTGCAGGCCTGGGCCTCTGTTACTAGGCCCGCCTCCGGAGCAGAGCTCATGCAGAGCCCCTGCTCCCTGCCACTTCTGCTCAGACTTCTCTGCACTGAACTAAGATGGTGCCCACCTTTTATACTCCCTTCTCAATGCACCCAGGAACTGCTTCCTCCCTGCTCCTGCACTGTAGGGTTCCCCTTCCTCAGTGTTCCCTCCCCCCACTCCAGCCAGGGACAGGGACTGTCGTGCCCATCTCAGGGGCATATTGGTCGCCCTGCCCCACGGCAATGTGGTGTAATGCATGCAGGTGTCGGGTCCTGATCCACACTCCATCCTTATCTGAGAGTGAGATATCACACCTCTGGGTGAGGTGCAATATGTCTGTAGCAACCGAGCCCTCGGTGCTACAGTTCCATTTATCTTCAGCCTAGGTGACGTATTGTGATACAGGGCCGTGATTTTGGCTATAAAAGGGTCCCCTAGACCCCTACCCCAAGCTTTTTAAGAGAATCATATATGGAGTGCCAGGAGACTCTATGGAATGCTTTCTCAGCATCCAACGAGAGTATCTACTTACAAATTTTTAACTGCATCTAGCCCAGGAAATACTTTGTGCCTAGTAGCAGTGTCTGCTAGTCAGCGGATTATCCCGGCTGTTAAGCAAGCTACACCACCTGTAGTTTGGACACTTAATTTTTTCAAAGGAAATGCTTCGGGACCACGGGATACTTAGTGAAGAGCATCAGGAGGCACCCCAAGGCATAGGGGCTGGGACTGGCACTAGGATGCCTTGCGGTGGACAGCCGAGCTCGATCCTTATAAAAGCTTTTTAACTGCAGCAGCTTTAGTGGACGCTACTGGAGCTGAAATTACGCGGCTGCTGGCATGAGACTTGCCCTCCAATAGATCCTTGTAAATGGATTTAAAGTGTATTCATTCAAATTAGAGGGACAATTTAAATTAAAAAGCTTAGAGCTGCCTCCACCACAGGGGGGCTCTCTCGACCCACCAGCGGACAGGCACCAGTATTGGGAGAGGGGGGCTGGCCTCAGGGTTCACCGCGGCTCTGGCACAAACCCGGCGACACGGAGGTGGCACGGGCAGGAGCGGACTGGCCCTCTCGGCTTCTCACTTTTTGGATTTTAGAAGGGCATGACATGCCTATATCTGTGTCTCCCCCTCCTTTTACTCCTCCACCTCTTTTCTTTTCGCATGACTATATGTACTTGTCACTTTTCCATGTGTTAGTTGTGTCTTCTGAGCAGTTTGTCAGCTTTTGGACACCTTTGAAGGTGTTTTCTATGTGTTTCTATGTGTTTTTGTTTGCCTGCCATTGGTTTTAACGGTGTTCGAAGGTGTTCGACGAACAGTTCGACGAACAGTTCGGCGAACACACGGGTGTTCGACGAACCGAACCGAACTCGAACACTACGGGGGTGGCTCAACACTAGATATGAGTGAATCGATTTGATGCAATGTCAGGTATCCCCCACAAATCCTTACAGATATCACACTACATAGTCTAGCACAGCCAATCAAGAGAGTTTCTCATAGCCTGTATAAAAGCAGAAGCAGGGAATGCAGGAGCCATTTTATGGTGAATCTGGATAAAGATTTTTTGATACTATGTCAAAAGAGGTTTATTCTATAAGTGTTTATATAACCACTAGAGATGAGCTGAGGCATTTCCGTGTGGGCTTTACTCTATTGCCTTGCAGCAATCACATGGTAAATATTCAAAAGAAGAAAATCAGCTCAACCACTGGAGAATCCAGAGTCACAGGTACTCGTAGTGCAACGAGAGGTAGTGAGAAAGATGGAAAAGAAAAATCCAGCTTCCAAGGTCATTCAATAAAATCCAAGACTTTATTGCAGAAAAAATATATTAAAACAGTTGCAGCTAAAACACCACAGTGAAGGGGAGCACCCTTCTTCACTGCGGTGTTTTAGCTGCGACTGTTTTTATATATTTTTTCTACAATAAAGTTTTGGATTTTATTGGATTATCCTGAAAACTGGATTTTTCTTTTCCTTCCTTATCACATTGCATAGCACAGCCAATAAGAAAGGACTATCATATCCTGTATAAAAGCGCAGACAGGAAATGCAGCAGCGATTCACAGCTTAGTTACAGAGAAAGGCAACAAAAGCCATAAAACACTGAATAAACTGTACAAATAGTGTATGACAGCAGAAAAGAAAATTGATGGCAGGCAACAGCCCATTCATCACACACTAGTTACAATCCATTTACCCATAGTCATATATGAAGAGGTCACTTCAACATTACTAAGGCCATGTTTCCTTTAAAAAGCTTAAAAGTAGCTGGATTAAGTCCTAGGAGACCTCCGAGTGTTGTACATTTCTCTTATGTATATTCAGGGCATTTGGAGTACTTGCAATTTGCGGGAAATCGATTTGCCACAAATTAAATTTCGGGAGAAATTTGGCAAATTTGATTTTCAAAAGATTCTCCCTTCTCTAATAGACATTCTACTCGACAGTTCTGCAATAAATCAGTATTCTTGTGTAGGGGTACTGAGTAGTGATAAACGAGCACTAAAATGCTCGGGTGCTCGATGCTCGGGTCAAGCACATTGGAATACGCGGGTGCTCGACCCGAGCAACGAGCCCAATGTAAGTCTATGGGAAACTTGAGCATTTTTCAGGCGGCTCCCCCCGGCGGTCTGCAGAGGGCCTAAAAATTGCCCAAATCAATGGGAACACTGCTCCAATGACATGGGTACAGCATCAGAAAGACCGCTGGAAGCATTTCTGACTCCCAGGTCACTTCTGTCAACAACGTTGTCAGAGGTATTACGCCACTTTTACGGACTCACAATAAAACATACCAAAACGAGACCAAAATGGATTTTCCTGGGAAATATGTTAAGGAACATCCTTTCCAGGGTAATGACTTGTATATAAAGCAAAATAAATAACCAAAAACAAAAATGCTCCTCCACAACATGTTCACACATAGCGATTTTGATGCGTTTTTTCACTTTTGCATTGCTTTCAAACGTGACAAATGCATTTACCAGGAAAAGTCCTTTTAACATTTTACAACTTTATCTGGCCATGTGGTGTGTGAGATATCAGACACATCGTGTTTCATTTATGAAGGAGGGACTCTGAAAGTCACAAAGCCTATTTTTATAGGACCATCAGGCGGCCTTTACTATTATTATAGGGCCAGCAGTCAGCGCTCACTATTCTTAGAGAGCCATCAGCAGGCTATGTTTTATTGTTCCCATTACTAAAGAGTGTGTATCCTATACTGTTATTACATATGGAGTGAGTGGCAGGGCAGCCCAAAATTTGGACGCACCCCAATATCACTTTGAAGAGACTTTGAGGAGGGCCTCCTCAAAACAATGTTCCCATTATTAGGAAGTGGGTCTCAGATAGTGTTGGCCTATGCAGTGAATGCAAGGGTTGCCAAAAATTTGGAGGCACTCCAATGCCCCTTGGAAGAGACGTGGAAGAGGGCCTCATAAAAAAATGTTCCCATTAGAAAGGAGTGGGCCTCCTATAATTGTAATGCCCATGCACTAAGTGTATGAGCTGACAAACATTTACCCCTGGGGGGTATACATGAACATACTGTATAAAAAATTTTTTTTACGGGCATCATAAACACCCTTTAAAAAAAATTAGGTGGGAGTTGCATCACAGACCACGGTCACCCTGGTGATATGGTGATGAAGCATGAGGAGAAGGAGGAGGAGAAGAGCAAATAGCCAAAATCAGGAAGCGTATACCCATGTCTGGGTGTGAAAAGGTGCATGGGAATACATCTCCCAAGAAAAAAACACTAGATTTGAGTTTATGTTACGCTGCTATCATTCAGTGGTGTTGAGAAGTCTGGCTCAATCCATGCCTGTCAGCATTTTCAGTGGACAGGCGGAAGCGCTTATCAGTTACATTTCCACCAGTGGTACTAAAAACTCGCTCTGATAAAACGCTGGCGGCAGGGCTGGCCAGGACCTCCAAGGCATAGAGAGACAGTTCATTCCACTTATCCAGCTTGAATACCCAATAATTATAAGGCACAGAGGAATCACAGAGGACATTAGTACGGTCGGCAAGGTATTCTCTCAGCATCTTCCCAAACTTTGCACTCCTTGTGAGAGTACCCTGCTCCTCAAGGCTTGTGAGATGGGAGGGGCTGAGAAAATTCTCCCAGAACTTTGACAGTGTTCCCCTGCCTCTGCTGGATTGAAGTTGTGTCTCTCTCGCCTGTACTCCTTGGTTGTCCAACGAAGTGTGCCCTCTGCCACCAGCGTTTTCAGATGGGAAATTTTTAATAGCTCCACAACAAGGGCCTTCTGGTACAGCCCCATTTTTGTAGACATGTCCACCTCAGGAATAAGAGATATAAAGTTCTCCTTGTAGCATGGTCTAGAAGTGTCAGAAACCAGTAATGACTGTCACCCAAAATTTTGAGAACGCGAGGGTCATGGGAAAGGCAGCGTAACATAAACTCAGCCATGCGTGCCAGACCAATAACAGGCAAGACTTTCGTACCCTCACCAAGAGGATGACTGACCATGCTCTCCTCCTCCTCTCTGTCCTCTGGCCATCCACGCTGAACAGACAGTATGACAGCTGTGCAAGTAGTACCGTCTATAGTGCATGAAACTAGCTTCTGTTCTTCCTCCTCCTCCTCTTCCTCATTGTCACCCAATCTACTTTGGGATGAGATGAGGCTTGGCTGTGTGTAATCACCCTGTATGGTTCCTTGCTCCATCTCATCGTGCTCCGCCTGCAATGCATTCTCTTTGATTGTGAGCAGAGAGCGTTTCAGAAGACAGAGAAGTGGGATGGTGACGCTAATTATAGCGTCATCACCGCTCACCATCTTGGTGGACTCCTCAAAGTTTTGGAGGATGGTACATATGTCTGACATCCATGTCCACTCCTGAGGTCTTATGTGTGGAGTCTGAACTGAATACCGACGGCCTTGTTGATGCTGGTACTCAACAACTGCCCTCTTCTGCTCACAAATCCTTCCCAACATCTGCAGTGTAGAGTTCCAACGTGTGGGGACATCACACACCAGTCTGTGAGCCGGAAGCTGCAAACGCTGCTGAAACACGGCAAGGGCGGCGGAAGCTGTAGGTGACTTTCTAAAATGGGCACACAGCGACGTACTTTAAAAAGCATATCCGGCAGCTCCGGTAGGATTTGAGAAACCACTGAACCACGAGTTTAAGCACATGGGTCAGGCATGGTATGTGTGTGAGCTCGCCTCGCCTCAGAGCCGCCACCAGGTTCCAGCCATTGTCACACACGACCATGCCTGGCTGTAGGCTCAGCGGTGTGAGACACAGATCTGCCTGCTCTTTCAGAGCTGTCCACAACTCTTCAGCATTGTGCAGTTTATCACCTAATCAGATTACAGAAATAGGATAACCTCATGGGTATATAATTATATCTCACATCAAAAAACCCATAAAAAATAACCTTTATTAGATATCATTAAAATATTGCCTTTAGGCACACAAACAAACACTGTATAACATAGAAATAGACATAAAATTTGTGAAAAGATGATCAAATGCTGTTAGCTCAGATGGATATATAGAAAGACATCAAGCTATAGGCTGTAACGTCTAACAAGACGACATGTAGTCCAGAGAGACCCAACCATTCAGGGTCTCTCACAAAAGCCTATTCTTATATAACAGTCATAGATCATAATAGTAAGATTAGCCACTAAGAGTACCACTGGAATATATTACTCATTTATTTTGAATCAAAAAAGATCCCCGGTGCCTTAAGGCAATATTTTAATGATATCTAGTAAAGGTTATTTTTTATGAGTTTGTCACCTAAGCATATTAGCTTCAGCACAGCCTGTTGCCGCTTGCCCGAGGCAGTGCTGCAGTGCTTCCAGCTTGGGACTAATGTGGTCATTTTGGAGATGGAGGCTGAGGAGGATGAGGTGCAGGAGCTGTAGACCGTGGGGGCAACCCTGATTGACCTAGGGCCCGCAATCCTTGGCGTCGGGAAGACCTGTTCCGTCCCAAGGTCTGACTGGTTCCCAGCTTCCACTATGTTAACCCAGTGTGCCGTCAGCGAGATGCCCTGTGCCTGCCCACAAGCACTTGTCCACGTGTCCGTGGTTAGGTGGACTTTCCCGGTAACTGCGTTGTTGAGAGCACGGCTTATGTTTTGGGACACACGCTTGTGTAATGCGGGGATGGCAAACGGAGAAATAGTGGCGGCTGAGTACCGAGTTTCGAGGGATTGCTGCCGCCATCAGGTTGCGGAATGCTTCCATCTCACCGAGCTTAAAGGGCAACATTTTGAGTGCAAGCAGTCGTGAAATGTGAGAATTTAGTAGTGTGGACTGTGGGGCATTGGTTGCTTATTTGCGCTTGCGCTCCAAGGACTGGGGTATGGACAACTGAACGCTGCACTGGGACAAGGACGTGGACATGCTTCCTGATGCTGCTACTTGAAAGTGTGCAACGAGAGGTGAAGGGCAGGAGGCATCTTCGCATGCACCATGGACAGGGGATTGGCTTACATGCACAACAGCGGAAGAAGCAATGGTGCCACCCGCAGACGCTGTTCCTGGACCCTGGGGTTCGGCTCACAAAGTCGGGTGCTTTGCTGCCATGTGCCTGATCATGCTGATGGTGGTCAGGCTGGTCATTTTGCCACCCCTGCTGATGCTGGCCAGGCAGGTGGTGCAAATAGCCTTTTTGGGGTTATCAGCAGAGTCTTTAAAAAACAACCAGACTCGGGAAGATTTAATGGTTGTACTTGCAACTTCCTTCGTGTTGGTGTTACGGGGAACGGTTGCCTGCCTTCTGTCTGCGCCCACCAAACTGTTTCTTCCTGCCTGTTGGGGTGCTCTGCCTCCCTCCCCCTGTGTGCTGCTGTCCCAGCTCTGCATGTCCTCCTACAAGGTTGGGTCAGTTACTATATCATCCACCACCTCGTCTTCCACTTCCGCACCCTGGTCCTCCTGATGACTTTCTGGCAATTGTGTCTCATCATCGTCCACCTCTTGTGACACTTCCCCACCGTCGCCTTCATGTGACCGTGGCTGCTCAAATATTTGGGCATCGCTACATGCGGTCTCCTCTTGCCCCGCTTCAAGTGGACTGGGCAATCTATAAATGGAAAAGTAAACAACTCTTCAGAGTGTCCAAGTGTGGGATCAGTTGTCTCCAGGCACTTGGCATGGTGGGAAGAAGGAGGATCAGGGTGAGGAATATGCGTTCCAGATTCAAGGCTACTGAGACTTGATCGTGTGGAAGACAGGGTGGTGCTGGTGGTGGTGGCTAAGTGACTGGAAGCATTATCCGCTATCCAAGCAACAACCTTTTGACACTGCTCTGGGTTCAATAGTGGTGTGCTGCGGTCCCCTAGGAATAGGGACAGAAAGGTCGGGCGAGAAGATGTGGGTGTTGGTATTGGCACAATTTCAGCTTGCTAACGGCCTTGTCCTCGGCCTCTGCATGCACCATCACCATCACATCCAGTTCCCCGTCCCTTGCCACATGCCTTGCCCATTTTAAATGGAGGACAATATCTTCCACGCTCACTACAAATGACTGAATTTGGAGCGAACTAATATGTGATCCGTGTGACGGAGAAACCACAGTTTTAAATACCTGGCCTGTATGTAACTATTTTGAAGAGCAAACTGGTGTCAATTGCTTCACTGACACTCTGAAACAAATTTTTAATGAAGGCCAGAAATGGCAGTATTTTCTGAAAACGTATATGTGATCTGTGTGACGGAGAAAACACAGTTTTGAATACCTGGCCTGTAGGTAACTATTTTGTACAGCAAACCGGTGTCAAAAACTTTGCTTACACTGAAAAAAAATTGGAATGGAGGCCAAAAATGGCATTTTTTTCTGAAAACGTATATGTGATCTGTGTGACGGAGAAAACACAGTTTTAAATAGCTGGATTTCTAGCGCTGTAATATGGAACGGACCTGGCTGTATTCTGCATTGCCAACAAGCAAATGGCACAGAAAAACGGTGTTCTCTGGATTGTTTTTTAAGCAAATAATGAGGATTAAGATCCAAAAAAAAGTATTCCTGGCCCATGAGACCGGGGCCTTTGTCTAGAAATATCTAACAGCAGCAGAAGGTAGAATTGGAATGGAGCCTCTTGTGTTATATACCATGCAGTCTGCTATATACACTGCCTGCCTGATATCTCTGCAGATGGATTAGTCCTCAGAAGGACTGTTTGTTAAGATGGATATGTGTAATGTACGGTTTTTCTCCCTACACTATCTAATACACAAGCAAATCTCTCCCTAGCTCAGCAGCACCTCTCCTTACTCTGCCTGATTCTGGAGTGACAGTGATGAGCATGGCGGCGCCAGGTCTGATATAGACCTGATGACGCTGTGCAGCCAGCCAATCACTGTAATGCTAAAACTACCATGGCTGCAGCATTACAATGAGTGGCAGGCAATCCCTGCATGTTGATTGGCGCTCTAAAGAGCTCCAAACATGCAGGGAGGGGACCCAGGCATCCGACCAAGCATCTCGCAAGTACTCGGCGAGCAACACTTGCGAGTATGCTCGCTCATCACTAGTACTGAGCAGTAGCCGATAAACTCATCCCTGTATTATAGTCAGGTTCTGACATCATACTGTAATGTTATACAAATACTAGCTATTGAACCCGTTCTAAGCCCGGGTGGTGAGCATTTTTATTGGTATATAGTCTCCCATGCTGGTATGTGCTGCCCCCATCCTGTCCCCACATCCTATCTTGGCATGCATGGCACCCCTCACCCCCAATCCTGGTATGCATGGCACCCCTCACCCCCAATCCTGGAATGCATGGCACCCCTCATCCCCAATCCTGGAATGCATGGCACCCCTCACCCCCAATCCTGGTATGCATGGCACCTCTCACCTCCAATCCTGGTATGCATGGCACCCCTCATCCCCTATTCTGGTATGTCTGGTACCCCATCCCTCATCCCTATCCTGGCATGTATGGTATCCCTCATCCTGGTATACATGGGACCCTCACCCACATCCTGGTATGCATGGCCCCTCATCTCCATCCTGGTATGCATGGCCCCTCATCAGAATCCTGGTATGCATGGCACCCCTCATCCCCAATCCCGGTATGTATGGCACCCCTCATTGCCAATCCTCCTATGCATGGTACCCCTCATCCCCAATCCTGGAATGCTTGGCTCCCTCATCCAAAATCCCGGTATGCATGGCTCCCTCATCCCCAATCCCGGTATGTATGGCACCCCTCATCCCCAATCCCGGTATGTATGGCACCCCTCATCCCCAATCCCGGTATGCATGGCACCCCTTATCCCTAATCCCAGTATGCATGGCACCCCTCATCCCCAATCCTGGTATGCATGGCACCCCTCATCCCCAATCCTGGTATGCATGGCACCCCTCATCCCCAATCCTGGTATGCATGGCACCCCTCATCCCCAATCCTGGTATGCATGGCTCCTTCATCCCCAATCCTGGTATACATGGCTCCCTCATCTGCAATCCTGGTATGTATGGCACCCCTCATTCCCAATCCTGGTATGCATGACACCCCTTATCCCCAATCCTGGTATGCATGGCACACCTTATCCCGAATCCTGGTATGCATGACTCCCTCATCCCCAATCCTGGTATTCATGGCACCCCTCATCCCCAATCCTGGTATGCATGGCACCCCTCATCCCCAATCCTGGTATGCATGGCTCCCTCATCCCCAGTCCTGGTATGTATGGCTCCCTCATCCCCAATCCAGGTATGCATGTCACCCCTCATCCCCAATCCTGGTATGCATGGCACACCTCATCCCCAATCCTGGTATGCATGGCTCCCTCATCCCCAATCCTGATATGAATGGCACCCCTCATCCCCAATCCTTGTATGCACGGCTTCCTCACCCCCATCCTGGTATGCATGGCACTCCTTATCCCTATCCTGGTATGCATGGGCTCCTCATCCCCAATCCTGGTATACATGGTAACCCTCATCCCTATCCTGGCATACATGGTACACCTCATCCCTATCCTGGTTTGTATGGTATCCCTCATCCTGGTATGCATGGCACCCCTTATCCTTATCCAGGTATGCATGATACCCCTCATCCTGGTATGCATGGCACCCCATCCCTCATCCTGGTATGCATGGTACCCCGCATTCATATCCTGGTATGTATGGTACCCCTCATCCCTATTCTGGTATTCATAGCACCCCTCACCCCCCAAACCTGGTATGCATG
Source organism: Phyllobates terribilis (assembly GCF_046119375.1). Classification (NCBI taxonomy): domain Eukaryota; kingdom Metazoa; phylum Chordata; class Amphibia; order Anura; family Dendrobatidae; genus Phyllobates; species Phyllobates terribilis. The sequence goes on from NW_027362772.1 coordinate 270,497,547, forward strand.
GCCCCCTCAACCCCCAATCCTGGTATGCATGGTCCCCTCACCCCCAATCCTGGTATTCATGGTCCCTTCACCCCCCAATCCTGGTATGCATGGTCCCCTCACCCCTCAATAATGGTATGTGTGGTACACCTCATCCTGGTATGCATGGTACCCTCACCCCCCAATCCTGGTATGCGTGGTACCCCTCACCCCCCAATCCTGGTAGGCATGGTCCCCTCACCCCCCAATCCTGGTATGTGTGGTACCCCTCACCCCCCAATCCTGGTAGGCATGGTCCCCTCACCCCCGAATCCTGGTATATGTGGTACCCCTCTTCCTGGTATGCATGATCCCCTCACCCCACAATCCTGGTATGCATGGTCCCCTCACCCCCCAGTCCTGGTATGTATGGTCCCTTCACCCCCCAATCGTGGTATGCATGGTTCGCTCACCCCTCAATAATGGTATGTGTGGTACCCCTCATCCTGGTATGCATGGTACCCTCACCCCCCAATCCTGTTATGTGTGGTACCCCTCACCCCGCAATCTTGGTATGCATGGTCCCCTCACCCCCCAATCCTGGTATGCATGGTCCCCTCACCCCCCAATCCTGGTATGCGTGCTACCCCTCACCCCCCAATCCTGGTAGGCATGGTCCCCTCAACCCCCAATCCTGGTATGTGTAGTACCCCTCACCCCCAATCCTGGTAGGCCTGGTCCCCTCACCCCCCAATCCTGGTATGTGTGGTACCCCTCATCCTGGAATGCATGATCCCCTCACCCCACAATCCTGGTATGCATGGTCCCCTCACCCCCCAATCCTGGTATGTGTGGCCCCCTCACCCTCCAATCATGGTATGTATGGCCCCCTCATCCCTTTCACACTGTACACACATACAAAAAAAATAAACAGTTATACTCACCTTTCTTCTCTGTGCTCCAGCGCTGCTGCGTCCTGCTCTGCTGGAGGCTGAGGGAGGAGTGCGGCGCCGTAGCACTGCGCTGCCCTGCGCCATTTTGCTGAAGACACACTGCAAATGTGTCTTCAGTAAAATAGCGCCGGATAGCACTATGCGCATGCGCCGATCTGACGCCTCACTCCTGCCCCGGTCTCCGGTGAAGAGAGTTGCCGCAGCAACGCTCCTCCCGGTCAGGTAAGTATGTAATTATGGCGCCGGAGATCGCGGTATGCATTCAGTGCCTATGCATACCGCGATCTCAGGATCCATTCACACTCCTCTTACCTGTAACGACTGGATTTGTGACTCTGTCTGGAGCCAGACTGCGCGTTGCGTATGCGCAGTCTATCGAGGCTTCAGACAGAGACACGCATCCCCGGTTATATTATAGATTATTTATAGACACAGGAATTGGGATATTTTTATTGACTTGTACTATAGTGAACAAGAAGTCAGAGGTTTTTTTTTCAAGACTGGAAAATTGTATGGCCGTTCTTAGCTTCTACCTTTAGAAAATAATTTGACTGATAAATAGTGTTGAGCGATACCTTCCGATATCGGGAAATATCGGATCGGATTGGATCGGACCGATACAGAAAAAGTATCGGATATCGCCGATTCCGATACCGGAAACCAATGCAAGTCAATGGGACAGAAATATCGGAATGAAAATAAACCCTTTCTTTCCTTGTAGGTTAATTCTACATGAAGGAAAACAACTAAGAATAATGTAGAATGTATTGGGGGATGTGGGGGAGACAATAATGGCATAGAGGTTTAGCCCAATCAAATGGAATAGCAGGAATTAATATTTTTTTTAAGACGTTCTGAGTTACGGAAATATTGACTATGTTAAGTATTTTTATATTTTGTCAGATATTTATGTTTCACTACTTTCATGCTCTTCACCTTCTTTTTTACTTCTCCCACACTTTCTCCTTCATCATCCTCAGCATCTTTTTCATCCTCTTCTTCTTCACCTTCTTCATCTTCTTCTTCTTCACCTTCTTCGTATTATTCTTTTTTTTTACATTCTTCATATTCTACTTCTTCATCTTCTTCTTCATCATATTCTTATTTGTGGCAGGCATTCCTGTAGTTGTTATCTATAAAAGGTTGGACATTACACCTTTCGTTCTGCCCGTCACAAAAGATTTACAACAGGATTTGTCCGCGTTCAGTTTGGCCTGCAGCAGCAGGTCTTTTCCAGGGGCACCACGAGGAGGAACGGACTCACCCCCATACACTGCTTAGTCATCTTCTGCTTATAATTTAGATATTATCTTTTGCTCTGATTTTTAGTCTTATGCTTAATGTTTTTCCCTTTTTGTTCTGCAGCTTCTTGTATTTCTGCTTCTTTGTTTTCTGTCTCTTGTTCTTCTACATCTTGGTGCTTGTCTTCTCTTCTTTGTCCTCTTGGTCAACTTCTTCAGGGTCATCTTCTTGGTCTTCTTCGGGGTGGTCTTCAGGGTCGTCGTCTTCGGGGGTCCTTGTCTTCGGGGTCCTCGTCTTCTTCGGGTTGGTCTTCTGGGTCCTTGTCTTCTGGGTCCTCGTCTTCTTCGGGGTGGTCTTCAGGGTCCTCGTCTTCTTCAGGGTGGTCTTCAGGGTCCTCGTCTTCTTCGGGGTGGTCTTCAGGGTCCTCGTCTTCAGGGTCGTCGTCTTCGGGGTCCTCGTCTTCTTAGGGTTGGTCTTCAGGGTCCTCATCTTCAGGGTCCTCATCAGGGAGATCTAGAGTGATTACCAAGAACCATTTCAAAAAGCTTGAACTTGGAAATGTAGCAGAAGGTACAAGAAAGCTGAGGAACTACCGAGGACCAGCTGACGGTACTGGAACCCGGATGGGTAGCAGAAGGTACAAGAGCCAATGGAACTGCCGAAGACCAGCTGACGGTACTGGAACTCGGTTACTAAGCAGGAGGTACCTGTGCCAGAAAGCACTACCAAGGACCAGCAGACGTTGGTGGAACTTGGATACCGAGAAGGAGGCACCTAATGCAAAGGCACTGCCGAGAACCAGCTGACGGTACTGGAACCCGGATGGGTAGCAGAAGGTACCCATGTAAAAAAAAGTTCAAGGCCGCGAGCCGGCCGCAGTTACCAAAACCTACAGTCCTACAGGGGGTGCTTGTCCTATTGGCACTATGGAACCAGCCTTCATTGCCAGATCCCGCAGCCCACATAGGAGTCATCTAAACTGCAGGCACCATAGAGTCGGCTAACCCGACCGCAACACGACAGGACAACGCATTGGAGGCAAAGTGACGTTGACACTACCCGGAAACAGCTGGCGTGCTGGAACCAGGCTGGGCAGGAGGGAGTACCCGTGCCAAAGTCACTGCCGAGAACCAGCTGACAGTACTGGAACCCGGATGGGTAGCAGAAGGTACAAGAGCCAATGGAACTGCCGAAGACCAGCTGACGGTACTGGAACTCGGTTACTAAGCAGGAGGTACCTGTGCCACAAAGCACTACCAAGGACCAGCAGACGTTGGTGGAACTTGGATACCGAGAAGGAGGCACCTAATCCAAAGGCACTGCCGTGAACCAGCTGACGGTACTGGAACCCGGATGGGTAGCAGAAAGTACCCATGTAAAAAAAAGTTCAAGGCCGCGAGCCGGCCGCAGTTACCAAAACCCACAGTCCTACAGGGGGTGCTTGTCCTATTGGCACTATGGAACCAGCCTTCATTGCCAGATCCCGCAGCCCACATAGGAGTCACCTAAACTGCAGGCACCATAGAGTCGGCTAACCCGACCGCAACACGACAGGACAACGCATTGGAGGCAAAGTGACGTTGACACTACCCGTAAACAGCTGGCGTGCTGGAACCAGGCTGGGCAGGAGGGAGTACCCGTGCCAAAGTCACTGCCGAGAACCAGCTGACGGTACTGGAACCCGGATGGGTAGCAGAAGGTACAAGAGCCGAAGGAAATGCCGAGAACCAGCTGGCGGTGCTGGAACCCAGGGTAAATACTAAAAACAGAGTGGAGCCAGAGGTGTAATTGGAGCAAGTTTTAAATCCGTAGTACAGTGGATGTGGACAAAGCAGGAGAATTTGCCGGACACACAGCTGGGGATCAGCTGACGTTACTGAACCCCACTAACACTGGAGCAAGCGTTGACTGTGCAGACGGCACTTCTGAGCAGCAACTAGCGGTATTGGAGCCCAGGGTAAATACTAAAAACGAAGGAGCCAGAGGTGTATTTGGAGGAGGTTTTAAATCCGTAGTACAGTGGATGTGGACAGAGCAGGAGAAATTGTCGTCCGCACAGCAGGGGAACAGCTGACGTTACTGAACCCCAATAACACGGCAGCAAGTGTTGACTGTGCAGACGGCACTTCCGAGCGCCAACTGGCGGTGTTGGAGCCCAGGGTAAATACTAAAAACGGAGGAGCCAGAGGTGTATTTGGAGGAGGTTTTAAATCCGTAGTACAGTGGATGTGGACAAAGCAGGAGAATTTGCCGGACACACAGCTGGGGATCAGCTGACGTTACTGAACCCCAATAACACTGGAGCAAGCGTTCACTGTGCAGACGGCACTTCCGAGCGCCAACTGGCGGTGTTGGAGCCAGGGTAAATACTAAAAACGGAGGAGCCAGAGGTGTATTTGGAGGAGGTTTTAAATCCGTAGTACAGTGGATGTGGACAGAGGAGGAGAAATTGCCGTCCGCACAGCAGGGGAACAGCTGACGTTACTGAACCCCAATAACACGGCAGCAAGTGTTGACTGTGCAGACGGCACTTCCGAGTGCCAACTGGCGGTGTTGTAGCTCAGGGATAATACTGAAAACAGAGGAGCCAGAGGTGTAATTGGAGAAACTTTCAAATCTGTAGTAGTGAGAATGTGGACAGAGCAGGAGAAATTGCCGTCCGCACAGCAGGGGAACAGCTGACGTTACTGAACCCCAATAACACGGCAGCAAGTGTTGACTGTGCAGACGGCACTTCCGAGCGCCAACTGGCGGTGTTGTAGCTCAGGGATAATACTGAAAACAGAGGAGCCAGAGGTGTAATTGGAGAAACTTTCAAATCTGTAGTAGTGAGAATGTGGACAGAGCAGGAGAAATTGCCGTCTGCACAGCAGGGGAACAGCTGACGTTACTGAACCCCAATAACACGGCAGCAAGTGTTGACTGTGCAGACGGCACTTCCGAGCGCCAACTGGCGGTGTTGGAGCTCAGGGATAATACTGAAAACAGAGGAGCCAGAGGTGTAATTGGAGAAACTTTCAAATCTGTAGTAGTGAGAATGTGGACAGAGCAGGAGAAATTGCCGTCCGCACAGCAGGGGAACGGCTGACGTTACTGAACCCCAATAACACGGCAGCAAGTGTTGACTGTACAGACGGCACTTCCGAGCGCCAACTGGCGGTGTTGGAGCTCAGGGATAATACTGAAAACAGAGGAGCCAGAGGTGTAATTGGAGAAACTTTCAAATCTGTAGTAGTGAGAATGTGGACAGAGCAGGAGAAATTGCCGTCCGCACAGCAGGGGAACGGCTGACGTTACTGAACCCCAATAACACGGCAGCAAGTGTTGACTGTGCAGACGGCACTTCCGAGCGCCAACTGGCGGTGTTGTAGCTCAGGGATAATGTAACGGGTCTGGGAGGCGGAACCTCTGAGCTACTATACAAGGGGGCGGTCCTTGTAATGGAGCGGGTGGCAATCAGGGATGACGGGCAGGCAGTCACAGCAGGTGACCGGGACAGTCTCTGAGTGGACAGGCTGGAGGTCACGGCAAGTGACCGGGGCAGTCTCTGGAAGAACGGGCAGGAGGTCACGGCAAGTGACCGGGGCAGTCTCTGGAAGAACGGGCAGGGAGTTACGGCAAGTGACCGGGGCAGTCTCTGGATGAACGGGCAGGGAGTTATGGCAAGTGACCGGGGCAGTCTCTGGGTAAAGGGTAGGTACGACCTGTGATGGCAGAGCCTCCGGGTAGGCTAGCAGGCAGATGGTAGATGTGTGCTCCCAGGTGAGCAAGCGAGAGTCTCTGGAATGGTAGGTGGTCACAGCACGTGACGGCGAAGCCTCCAGGTAGGCTAGCAGGCAGGTAACAGGTGGGCGCTCCCAGGTGAGCGGGCAGGAGTCTCTGGAAAGGCAGATGGTCACAGCACGTGACGGCGGAGCCTCCAGGTAGGCTAGCAGGCAGGTAACAGGTGTGCGCTCCCAGGTGAGCGGGCAGGAGTCTCTGAAAAGGCAGATGGTCACAGCACGTGACGGCGGAGCCTCCAGGTAGGCTAGCAGGCAGGTAACAGGTGTGCGCTCCCAGGTGAGCGGGCAAGCTGGTCCATAGACAGACTGACAGGAGTTGGAAGGCAGACCGTCGGACCTCAGGCTAGCAGGCAGGTGACTGGATATCAGGCAGGACAAAGGCAGCAAGCTTGCAGGAATCTGGCAGGTAACTGGCAGGTAACTGGCAACGGGACCTGAGGGCTGAAGCACAGGTGAGACACAGGTGCAAACAACATTGCTCGGGCACCTCCATTTTGGAGGAGGTGCCCTTTATATGGGAGGTCCTCCGGCAATTGGCCAGGGACTCCTTAGGACGGCACGCGCGGTCCCTTTAAGAGAGGGGGAGCGCGCGCGCGCGCACCCTAAGCACACTGCCGGGGAAGGAGCGCGCGCCGGAAGCAGCGGGGAGAGCAGCGCTGGAGGACGCCGCGCCAGGAGCGGGGAGGTGAGAGGGACGGCGTCTCTGCCTAGAACGGGGCAGAGACGCCGATGCTACAGTACCCCCCCCTTTAGGCCCCCTCTTTTTTAGGCCAGAAAGAAATTTTTCAAGGAGAAGCGGGGCGTTGATGTTCTCCCTGGGTTCCCAAGTTCTCTCCTCAGGACCAAACCCCTTCCAATCTACCAGAAAAAAGGTTTTTCCTCTTACCCTCTTGGAGGCCAGAATACTCTCTACCTCAAAGATGTCATTAGCGGAAACCGGAGCAGGAGGGGCACCTGGATTTTTGGAAAAAGAGTTAAAGACAACGGGTTTGAGGAGAGATACGTGGAAGGAGTTGGGGATCCGTAGGGTGGCCGGGAGTTTTAATTTGTAGGCCACAGGGTTAATTTGCCTGAGGACTTCGAAGGGGCCGATGAATCGAGGACCCAACTTGTAGGAGGGTATTTTGAGCCGCACATGTTTGGATGAGAGCCAAACCTTGTCTCCCGGATGGAATTGGGGCGGATCCAGACGTCTCTTATCAGCATATCTCTTCATCCGCTCAGAGGAGAGAAGAAGAGCGGACCTGGTGCTCTCCCAAATAGTAGAAAATTCGCTGACAAGAGACTCCGCAGCAGGGTTGTCCACAGAAACGGAGACAGGAAGTGGAATCCGGGGATGTTGGCCACCAACTATAAAGAACGGGGATTTGGAAGAGGACTCGCTCTCATGGTTGTTATAAGAGAACTCGGCCCACGGTAGAAGATCCACCCAGTCCGAGTGGTGAGCATCCACGAAGTGCCGGAGGTAGCTGGACAAAATCTGATTGATCCGCTCCACTTGACCATTGGACTGAGGGTGGTAAGCGGAGGAGAAATCCAGGGTAATGTCCAGCAGCTTACAAGTGGCTCTCCAGAAACGAGAGGTGAACTGAACCCCACGATCCGACACGATGTGGAGGGGCAGACCATGGAGACGGAAGATGTGGCGGATAAAGTCTTTAGCCAACTCGGGTGCAGACGGAAGACCAGGCAGGGGAATGAAGTGGGCCATCTTAGAAAAACGGTCAGCGACAACCCAAATGACGGTATAACCGGCAGAAACTGGAAGGTCGGTGATAAAGTCCATAGCGATGTGTTGCCAAGGAGCAGCAGGTACGGGAAGGGGCAGGAGATGGCCGGCAGGTAGATGTTGGGGAACTTTGTTACGAGCACAGAATGAACAGGCCGCGACGAAGTCTACCACGTCCTTACGTAGGGTAGGCCACCAGTAATGCCGGGCAATAAGTTGAAAGGTCTTTTTTTGGCCAGCATGGCCAGCTAGTTTAGAAGAATGTCCCCAGCGAAGAACCCTCTCCCGATCTGGCACAGCTATGAACGTCTTACCGGGTGGAAGACGAGTTAGATCCAAGGGAGCCACATTCATCACCTTGGAGGAGTCGATGATGTGCGTAGGTTCCTCCTCTTGATCGGAGGACAGGAAAGACCGAGACAAGGCATCAGCTTTGACGTTTTTGTCCGCCGGACGGAAATGAAGAGTGAAGTCGAAGCGGGCAAAAAACAACGACCACCGGGCCTGGCGAGGATTGAGCCTCTGGGCATTTTGGAGATATGCCAGGTTTTTGTGATCCGTGTAGATAATTACCGGGTAGAGAGCCCCTTCAAGCAGATAGCGCCACTCTCCTAGTGCCAATTTGATGGCTAGCAATTCCCGGTCTCCAATGGAGTAGTTGCGCTCCGACGAGGAGAAGATTTTGGAGAAGAAGCCGCACGTTACCATTCTCCCGGTAGAAGACTTCTGGGTGAGCACCGCTCCGGCTCCGGAGGAGGAAGCATCAACCTCCAGGTAGAATTGTTTATTACAGTCCGGACGGTGCAGGACGGGAGCAGAGGCGAAGGCTTTCTTTAGGGAAAGGAAGGCCTCCTCGGCTTCAGGCGACCATATCCTGGGGTTAGCCCCCTTACGGGTAAGTGCAGATATGGGAGCAGTCCGAGACGAGAAGTGTGGGATGAAAAGACGATAATAATTAGCGAAGCCCAGGAATCGCTGTATCGCCTTCAAACCTTCAGGACGAGGCCATTTTAGAACGGAAGAGAGCTTCTCGGGATCCATTTGCAGACCTGTTTGGGAGATGACATAGCCCAAGAACGGAAGGGAGGTCTGATCGAAGAGGCACTTCTCGTATTTGGCGTAAAGGTGGTTCTGCCGAAGCCTAAGCAGGACCTGACGAACATCCATCCGGTGTGTGGGGAGATCGGGAGAGAAGACCAAGATATCGTCCAGGTATACCACTACGCAGGAGTACAGGAGGTCACGGAAGATGTCATTGACTAGTTCCTGAAAGACCGCGGGAGCATTACAGAGACCGAAGGGCATCACAAGGTACTCGTAGTGACCGTCCCGGGTATTGAATGCCGTCTTCCACTCGTCTCCTTGACGGATACGGACCAGATTATACGCTCCTCGAAGATCCAGCTTGGAGAAGATCCTGGCGCCCTTGAGCTGGTCAAACAATTCGGAGATGAGTGGCAGGGGATATTTGTTTTTTACCGTAATGAGATTGAGTCCTCTGTAGTCAATACAGGGACGTAGTGAGCCGTCTTTCTTTTTGACAAAGAAGAATCCGGCTCCAGCCGGGGAGGTAGATTTTCGGATAAATCCCCTAGCCAGATTCTCTTCAATGTACTCAGACATGGCTCGGGTCTCGGCTGCAGATAACGGGTAGATACGCCCATGGGGAGGAGTGGTGCCAGGTACCAGGTCGATCGGGCAATCGTATGGCCTATGGGGCGGCAACGTCTCAGCTTCCTTCTTACCGAAGACGTCCGCATAGGGCCAGTAGGGAGCCGGGAGACCAGGTAAATTAGCTGGAGTAGGCTGAGGGCGAAGTGGACGGACCGGAACCAGGCAAGTCCTATGGCAGTCAGGACCCCATCGGAGTACTTCACCGGACCGCCAGTTCAATACGGGTTCATGTGTCTGGAGCCAAGGTAGACCTAGCAACAAGGAGTGAGAAAGTCCGGACAGCACATGGAATGAGATCTCCTCAGAGTGCAGCATTCCCACCTGTAGGGTTATAGGTTCGGTGACGAGCAGGATGGTCTCCGAGAGAAGTCTTCCATCCACGGAAGCAACTGACAATGGCTCCGCCAGGGACTTGGTGGGAATATGGTATCTCTCTACCAGAGACTGGGCGATGAGGTTTCCAGCAGCTCCAGAATCCAGATGGGCGAGTTCGAAGAGACGGTTTTCTCCCCAAGCAATAGAGACCGGTAAGGTCAGAGACGGAGAGGACTTACTTTTGTCTAGGACGACCTCTCCGAGTGGTCCTAGACACTGGCGTTTCCCGGCTTTTCCGGGCAGGAACAGATGAAGTGCTTCTTACTGCCACAATAGAAACAGCTTCCCTCGGCTCGGCGAGATTCTTGGCGAGAACCGACCATCTTGGTCTGGTCGACCTGCATAGGCTCAGGAGAGACGGAGGGAGTGAGGGGTTGCTGAAAAGTAGGAGCTAGGCGTGGAAACCTCCTCTCACGGGTGACCTCTTTGGCACGCTCCTGGAACCGCAGGTCAATCCGGGTGGCAAGAGCTATCAGGTCATCGAGGGTGGTAGGAATGTCCCGACCGGCAAGTTCATCTTTAATACGGCCGGACAGACCCTCCCAGAAGACTGAAACCAGAGCGTCATTATCCCAGGCCAGCTCCGAGGCAAGGGTACGGAACCGTATGGCATATTGGCCCACGGTGAGGCTTCCCTGACGGAGGCGTAGCAGTGACGATGCGGATGAGGTCTTCCGTCCGGGTTCGTCGAAGACTTTCCGGAAGGCCGTGAGAAAGGCAGGCAAGTTGGACACCAGGGGGTCTCCTCTCTCCCATAGAGGATTTAGCCAGGCCAGAGCCTCTCCGGTGAGATGGGACATGATGAAGGCAATTTTTGCCCGGTCGGAGTTAAACTGGTGGGACAGGAGTTCAAAGTGCAGGGTGCACTGATTTATGAAGCCCCGAGCCTGAGCGGAGTCGCCTCCGAAGCGAGGAGGTGCAGAAAGCCGGGGTCCGGGGTAGGATACCATAGTGTTGGTGGACAGCGGAGCTGTCGGATTGCGAATCATGGCGCTGGCGGAGGTTGCTGGCGGAGCAGTCAGAGTGTCCAGGCGAGAATTGACATTCCGCAGGTGACCCAGGATGGACTCCTGTTGGGACCTCTGGCGGGACAGTTCATGACACAGGTCCGAGAGCGAGGGAGCTTGGGTGCCACCGGATTCCATGGCCCGAGCAAACTGTAACGGGTCTGGGATGCGGAACCTCTGAGCTACTATACAAGGGGGCGGTCCTTGTAAGGGAGCGGGTGGCAATCAGGGATGACGGGCAGGCAGTCACAGCAGGTGACCGGGACAGTCTCTGAGTGGACGGGCTGGAGGTCACGGCAAGTGACCGGGGCAGTCTCTGGAAGAACGGGCAGGAGGTCACGGCAAGTGACCGGGGCAGTCTCTGGAAGAACGGGCAGGGAGTTACGGCAAGTGACCGGGGCAGTCTCTGGATGAACGGGCAGGGAGTTACGGCAAGTGACCGGGGCAGTCTCTGGGTAAAGGGTAGGTACGACCTGTGATGGCAGAGCCTCCAGGTAGGCTAGCAGGCAGATGGTAGATGTGTGCTCCCAGGTGAGCAAGCGAGAGTCTCTGGAATGGTAGGTGGTCACAGCACGTGACGGCGAAGCCTCCAGGTAGGCTAGCAGGCAGGTAACAGGTGGGCGCTCCCAGGTGAGCAGGCAGGAGTCTCTGGAAAGGCAGATGGTCACAGCACGTGACTAGAGATGAGCGGTGTTCGACTAGAACTGTTCGCCAATCTCAAATTCGAGCTGTTTTGGGCGGTGTTCGAGTTGTTCGACGAACCCGAACGATTTGCAAAAAATTCGGCTGTTCGAGGTTATGTTCGATAACTGTTCGTGCACCAAAAGCGTGTCCTGCATGTCTGGCGCTATTTAGAGCACCAATCATGCAGGGATTGTCTGCCACTCACTGTAATGCCACAGCCATGGTGGTTGTGGCATTACAGTGATTGCCCAAATCGATGGGAACAGTGCCAACAGTGAAACATGAAAAGCCGGCAATTCAGCAGCGGCATACACCTGTACCCGACAATTTAGAACCGAAAGAATAGAGCTTCACACATAGATTAGATAGATATAAACATGTCAGTCACATATATATGAAGTACAGTGACAGTGTTGGTTACTGTACTTGTCATTTAGCGTAAAGGATTTATCAAAAAAAATAATAGTGTTTTCATGCACCGTCTCTTTAAAAAAGCCGGCCGGCAATTCAGCAGCGGTACCCGACAATTTATAACAGACAGAATAGAGCTTCACACATAGATTAGATAGATAGAAACATGTCAGCCACATATATACGAAGTACAGTGACAGTGTTGCTTACTGTACTTGTCATTTAGCGTAAAGGATTTATCAAAAAAAATAATAGTGTTTTCATGCACCGTCTCTTTAAAAAAGCCGGCCGGCAATTCAGCAGCGGTACCCGACAATTTATAACAGACAGAATAGAGCTTCACACATAGATTAGATAGATAGAAACATGTCAGTCACATATATATGAAGTACAGTGATAGTGTTGGTTACTGTACTTGTCATTTAGTATTAAAATAAAGGATTTATTATTAAAAAAATTGGCGTGGGGTTCCCCTTAATTTTAGGCTCTAGCGGAGGTTAAGCAGACGGCTGGGGCAGATGTTTGAAGCCTGGGAAGGGGGTAATACCCACGGAGCTTCCCAGGCTACTAATATCAGCCCCCAGCTGAATACATAGCCTTTACTAGCTATTAAAATGGGGGACCCCCCAAAAAAAATGACGTGGGGTCCCCCCTAATTTAATAGCTAGCAAAGGTTAGGCAGACAGCTGGGGGCTGATATTAATAGCCCAGGAAGGGAGCCATGAATATTGGCCCCCTCCCAGGCTAGAAACACCAGCCGTCAGCCGCCCCAGAAATGGCGCATTCATAGGATGCGCCAATTCTGGCACTTAGCCTCGCTCTTCCACGCTGCCCTGGTGCGGTGGCAGGGGGTAATAGGGTTGGGGTTGATGTCAGCTTATAATGCCAGCTGACATCAAGCCCAGGTTAGTAATGGAGAGGCGTCTATAAGACACCCCCATTACTAACCCCATAGTCAAAGTTAAAAAAAACACAAACACCCAGAATAAAGTCCTTTAATTGAAATAAAGACACAATCCTTTATTGTTCTAAATTAAACCATACTTACCGTCACGCCCATTCCAGCTGAAGCCAACGATCTCCTGCAATAAAAGAAAAATAATAAAGCAACCTCATCCTTACCTTTCCATGGTTCCCACGACAGCTTCAGCTCTGCTACATCGAGATGACAGGCTGGACCGCAGCAGAACGCTGTCATCCAGCCTCTCATCCCGCAGACACTGAGAAGCGCAGGCTTGCTTGCGCTGCTCAGCGTCTCTCTGTGACGACATCCAGATGAGCCGAGTTCATGTCCAATGAACTCGGCTCACCTCATGCACGTCACTGACAGCGTGGGAAAATTCTCACGCTGAAGCGGTGAGTGCAGGAGAATTCTCCCACGCTGTCAGTGACGTGCATAAGGTGAGCTCATGTCCAATGAACTCAGCTCACCTCCTGCACGTCACTGACAGCGTGGGAGAATTCTCCTGCACTCAGCGCTTCAGCGTGAGAATTCTCCCACGCTGAAGCGCTGAGTGCAGGAGAATTTTCCCACGCTGTCAGTGACGTGCATAAGGTGAGCTCATGTCCAATGAACTCAGCTCACCTCCTGCACGTCACTGACAGCGTGGGAGAATTCTCCTGCACTCAGCGCTTCAGTGTGAGAATTCTCCCACGCTGAAGCGCTGAGTGCAGGAGAATTTTCCCACGCTGTCAGTGACGTGCATGAGGTGAGCCGAGTTCATTGGACATTAACTTGGCTCATCTGGATGCCCTCACAGAGAGACACTGTGGAGCGCAAGCAAGCCTGCGCTTCTCAGTGTCTGCGGGATGACAGGCTGGATGGCAGCGTTCTGCTGCGGTCCAGCCTGTCATCTCGATGTAGCAGAGCTGAAGCTGTCATGGGAACCATGGAAAGGTAAGGATGATGTTGCTTTATTATTTTTCTTTTATTTCAGGAGATCGTTGGCTTCAGCTGGAATGGGCGTGATGGTAAGTATGGTTTAATTTAGAACAATAAAGAATTGTGTGTTTATTTCAATTAAAGGACTTTTTTCTGGGTGTTGTGTTTTTTTTAAATACTTTACTAGAAATTCATGGTGGTCATGTCTAATATTGGCGTGACCCCATGAATTTTGGGCTTAGGGCCAGCTGATAATGCCAAGCTGGCCCTAACCCCTTTATTACCCAGTGAGCCACCGCATCAGGGCCCTGGATGAGTTGGGTACAGCGCCAGAAGATGGCGCTTCTATGAACGCGCCATTTTCCGGGGTGGCTGCGGACTGCAATTTGCAGCGGGGGTGGCCCAGAAAGCTTGGGCCTCCCTGCGCTGCGGATTCCAGCCCCCAGCTGCCTAGTTGTACCTGGCTGGACACAAAAACAGGGCGAAGCCCCACGTCAATTTTCTTTAAATTATTTCATGAAATAATTAAGAAAAAAAGGGCTTCCCTATATTGTTGTGTCCGGCCAGGTACAAATAGGCAGCTGGTGGTTGGGGGCAGCCCGTTCCTGCCTGCTGTACCTGGCTGGACACAAATATAGTGCGAAGCCCCACGTCAATTTTTTTTAAATTATTTCATGAATTTCCTGAAATAATTTAAAAAAATTGAAGTGGGATTCGCACTATATTTGTGTCCAGCCAGGTACAGCAGGCAGGAACGGGCTGCCCCCATCCACCAGCTGCCTATTTGTACCTGGCCGGACACAACAATATAGGGAAGCCCTTTTTTTCTTAATTATTTCATGAATTTCATGAAATAATTAAAAAAAATTGAAGTGGGGCTTCGCACTATATTTGTGTCCAGCCAGGTACAGCAGGCAGGAACGGGCTGCCCCCATCCACCAGCTGCCTATTTGTACCTGGCCGGACACAACAATATAGGGAAGCCCTTTTTTTCTTAATTATTTCATGAATTTCATGAAATAATTAAAAAAAATTGAAGTGGGGCTTCGCACTATATTTGTGTCCAGCCAGGTACAGCAGGCAGGAACGGGCTGCCCCCATCCACCAGCTGCCTATTTGTACCTGGCCGGACACAACAATATAGGGAAGCCCTTTTTTTCTTAATTATTTCATGAATTTCATGAAATAATTAAAAAAAAAGTACGTGGGGCTTCGCCCTATTTTTGTGTCCAGCCAGGTACAACTAGGCAGCTGGGGGCTGGAATCTGCAGCGCAGGGAGGCCCAAGCTTTCTGGGCCCCCTCCCGCTACAAATTGAAGTCCGCAGCCACCCCGGAAAATGGCGCGTTCATAGAAGCGCCATCTTCTGGCGCTGTACCCAACTCATCCAGGGCCCTGGTGCGGTGGCTCACTGGGTAATAAAGGGGTTAGGGCCAGCTTGGTATTATCAGCTGGCCCCAAGCCCAAAATTCATGGGGTCACGCCAGTATTAGACATGACCGCCATGAATTTCTAGTAAAGTATTTAAAAAAAACACAACACCCAGAATAAAGTCCTTTAATTGAAATAAAGACACAATTCTTTATTGTTCTAAATTAAACCATACTTACCATCACACCCATTCCAGCTGAAGCCAACGATCTCCTGCAATAAAAGAAAAATAATAAACCAACCTCATCCTTACCTTTCCATGGTTCCCACGACAGCTTCAGCTCTGCTACATCGAGATGACTGGCTGGACCGCAGCAGAACGCTGCCATCCAGTCTGTCATCCCGCAGACACTGAGAAGCGCAGGCATGCTTGCGCTCCTCACTGTCTCGCTGTGACGGCATCCAGATGAGCCGAGGTCATGTCCAATGAACTCAGCTCACCTCATGCACGTCACTGACAGCGTGGGAAAATTCTCACGCTGAAGTGCTGAGTGCAGGAGAATTCTCCCACGCTGTCAGTGATGTGCATGAGGTGAGCTCATGTCCAATGAACTCAGCTCACCTCCTGCACGTCACTGACAGCGTGGGAAAATTCTCCTGCAATCAGCGCTTCAGCGTGAGAATTTTCCCACGCTGTCAGTGACGTGCATGAGGTGAGCCGAGTTCATTGGACATGAACTCGGCTCATCTGGATGTCGTCACAGAGAGACGCTGAGCAGCGCAAGCAAGCCTGCGCTTCTCAGTGTCTGCGGGATGACAGGTGGATGGCAGCGTTCTGCTGCGGTCCAGCCTGTCATCTCGATGTAGCAGAGCTGAAGCTGTCGTGGGAACCATGGAAAGGTAAGGATGAGGTTGCTTTATTATTTTTCTTTTATTGCAGGAGATCGTTGGCTTCAGCTGGAATGGGCGTGATGGTAAGTATGGTTTAAATTAGAACAATAAAGGATTGTGTCTTTATTTCAATTAAAGGACTTTATTCTGGGTGTTTGTGTTTTTTTTAACTTTGACTATGGGGTTAGTAATGGGGGTGTCTTATAGACGCCTCTCCATTACTAACCTGGGCTTGATGTCAGCTGGCATTATAAGCTGACATCAACCCCAACCCTATTACCCCCTGCCACCGCACCAGGGCAGCGTGGAAGAGCGAGGCTAAGTGCCAGAATTGGCGCATCCTATGAATGCGCCATTTCTGGGGCGGCTGACGGCTGGTGTTTCTAGCCTGGGAGGGGGCCAATATTCATGGCTCCCTTCCTGGGCTATTAATATCAGCCCCCAGTTGTCTGCCTAGCCTTTGCTAGCTATTAAATTAGGGGGGACCCCACGTCATTTTTTTTGGGGGGTCCCCCATTTTAATAGCTAGTAAAGGCTAGGCATTCAGCTGGGGGCTGATATTAGTAGCCTGGGAAGCTCCGTGGGTATTACCCCCTTCCCAGGCTTCAAACATCTGCCCCAGCCGTCTGCTTAACCTCCGCTAGAGCCTAAAATTAAGGGGAACCCCACGCCAATTTTTTTAATAATAAATCCTTTATTTTAATACTAAATGACAAGTACAGTAACCAACACTATCACTGTACTTCATATATATGTGACTGACATGTTTCTATCTATCTAATCTATGTGTGATGCTCTATCTTTCTGTTCTAAATTGTCGGGTACCGCTGCTGAATTGCCGGCCGGCTTTTTTAAAGAGACAGTGCATGAAAACACTATTATTTTTTTAAATAAATCCTTTACACTAAATGACAAGTACAGTAAGCAACACTATCACTGTACTTATTATATATGTGACTGACATGTTTCTATCTATCTAATCTATGTGTGAAGCTCTATTCTTTCTGTTCTAAATTGTCGGGTACAGATGCTGAATTGCCGGCGGCTTTTTTAAAGAGACGGTGCATGAAAACACTAATATTTTTTTTAATAAATCCTTTACACTAAATGACAAGTGCAGTAACCAACACTGTCACTGTGCTTCTTATATGTGTGACTGACATGTTTCTATCTATCTAATCTATGTGTGATGCTCTATTCCTTCTTGTCTAAATTGTCGGGTACCGGTGTATGCCGCTGCTGAATTTGCTGGCTGGCTTTTTTAAAGAGAGTGTCTTCTGAGCAGTTTGTCAGCTTTTGGACACCTTTGCAGGTGTTTTCTATGTGTTTCTATGTGTTTTTGTTTGCCTGCCATTGGTTTTAACGGTGTTCGACGGTGTTCTAAGGTGTTCGACGAACAGTTCGACGAACAGTTCCTCGAACATCCCGGTGTTCGACGAACCGAACCGAACCCAAACACTACGGGGGTGGCTCAACACTACACGTGACGGCGGAGCCTCCAGGTAGGCTAGCAGGCAGGTAACAGGTGTGCACTCCCAGGTGAGCGGGCAGGAGTCTCTGAAAAGGCAGATGGTCACAGCACGTGACGGCGGAGGCTCCAGGTAGGCTAGCAGGCAGGTAACAGGTGTGCGCTCCCAGGTGAGCGGGCAAGCTGGTCCATAGACAGACTGACAGGAGTTGGAAGGCAGACCGTCGGACCTCAGGCTAGCAGGCAGGTGACTGGATATCAGGCAGGACAAAGGCAGCAAGCTGGCAGGAATCTGGCAGGTAACTGGCAACGGGACCTGAGGGCTGAAGCACAGGTGAGACACAGGTGCAAACAACATTGCTCGGGCACCTCCATTTTGGAGGAGGTGCCCTTTATATGGGAGGTCCTCCGGCAATTGGCCGGGGACTCCTTAGGACGGCGCGCGCGGTCCCTTTAAGAGAGGGGGAGCGCGCGCGCCCTAAGCACACTGCCGGGGAAGGAGCGCGCGCCGGAAGCAGCGGGGAGAGCAGCGCTGGAGGACGCCGCGCCAGGAGCGGGGAGGTGAGAGGGACGGCGTCTCTGCCTAGAAGGGGGCAGAGACGCCGATGCTACAGATAATACTGAAAACAGAGGAGCCAGAGGTGTAATTGGAGAAACTTTCAAATCTGTAGTAGTGAGAATGTGGACAGAGCAGGAGAAATTGCCGTCCGCACAGCAGGGGAACAGCTGACGTTACTGAACCCCAATAACACGGCAGCAAGTGTTGACTGTGCAGACGGCACTTCCGAGCGCCAACTGGCGGTGTTGTAGCTCAGGGATAATACTGAAAACAGAGGAGCCAGAGGTGTAATTGGAGAAACTTTCAAATCTGTAGTAGTGAGAATGTAGACAGAGCAGGAGAAATTGCCGTCCGCACAGCAGGGGAACAGCTGATGTTACTGAACCCCAATAACACAGAAGCAAGTGTTGACTGTGCAGACGGCACTTCCGAGCGCCAACTGGCGGTGTTGGAGCTCAGGGATAATACTGAAAACAGAGGAGCCAGAGGTGTAATTGGAGAAACTTTCAAATCTGTAGTAGTGAGAATGTGGACAGAGCAGGAGAAATTGACGTCCGCACAGCAGGGGAACGGCTGACGTTACTGAACCCCAATAACACGGCAGCAAGTGTTGACTGTGCAGACGGCACTTCCGAGCACCAACTGGCGGTGTTGGGGCTCAGGGATTACAGTTCAGGTGGTAGAAACATGAACAGAACAGGAAACCTGGATACTGTTGCCAACCAATTATTTATTCTGGAAGAGGACTGGCAAATTCATGAAAGATCCAGGCCTTGTTCATTTTGAGAAAAGTAAGCCGGTCAACGTTATCGGAGGATAGTCGCATGCGACGGTCTGTTAGTACACCACCTGCGGCACTAAAGATGCGTTCCGATAATACACTAGCAGCAGGGCAAGCTAGCACCTCCAATGCATACTGACTAAGCTCTGGCCATGTATCCAGCTTACAGACCCAAAACTTGAAGGGAGAAGAGCCGTCTGGGAGTACACTAAGAGGGCAAGACATGTAGTCTGTCACCATCTGACGGAAACGTTGCCTCCTGCTGACTGGAGCCGTCTGTGATGGTGTAGACATTTGTGGCGGCAGGGACACAAAACTTTGCCACATTTCGGCCATACTGGTCTTGCCTTGTGCTGAGGCGCTGCTTCTGCTCCCTCTTTGTGCAGAGCTTCCTCCACTGCCTCGACGCAATGAGCTGCTTTGTAAAGCATTAGCAGCTCTGCTCTCGGTTGGAATGGAGAACATGATGGAATGCACCAGTGCGTCTTGGTACTCCCGCATTTTACGCTCCCGGTTCAACGGTGTTATGAGGCTTTGTAAGTTGTCCCGGTAGCGAGGATCTAGGAGGGTGGACACCCAATAATCAGCCGTGTTGAGAATGTGGGCGATGCGGCGGTCGTTTCTCAGGCACTGCAGCATGAAATCAACCTTGTGCTGCAGACTGCCAACTGGCCAAGAAACACTGTCCCCTGCTTGAGGCGTGATCTCTGCCTGCTCTGCATCACCCCACCCTCGCTCTAGATACTGACTACTAGAGCATTGTGTACCTCCCTCCTCTGGACAGATGTCTTCCTCATCCATTGACTCCTCCTCATCCTCCTCACAAAGCGTCCCCTGCCTAGGCCTTTGTGAGGAACCACGTTGCGCAGACTGTAGAGAAGCAGATGGCATTTTTGACTCCTCATCCTCCACCTCTTCCAAAACCTCGTCCCTTAGTGCTTGCAGTGTTTTTTCAAGCAGGCAGATAAGGGGGATAGTCATGCAGACTAGTGCATCATCTGCACTCGCCATCCGCGTGGAATAATCGAAGGCACGCAAAACGTGGCAAATGTCCTTCATAGAGGCCCACTCAGTGGTGGTGAAGTGTGAACGGCGTGCACTGCGACTTCTTTGCGCCTGCTGCAGCTGGTACTCCATTACTGCTGCCTGCTGCTCACACAACCTCTCCAACATATGTAACGTTGAATTCCACCTGGTGGGTAGGTCACATATGATGCGATGTTCCGGAAGACGTAATCGGCGCTGCAGAGCTGCAATGCGTGATCTTGCATTGCTGGAACGCCGCAAGTGAGCGCACTCTATGCGGACCTTGTGAAGCAGTGCATCAAGATCCGGATAGTCCCTCAAAAAACTCTGCACGACCAAGTTGAGCACATGTGCCAGACATGGGATGTGAGTGAGGTTGCCTAGGCCCAGAGCTGCCACCAGATTTCGGCCATTGTCACACACTACCATGCCTGGCTGGAGATTCGCTGGCACAAACCTCACGTCGCTCTGCTGCTTGATGGCATTCCAGAGCTCCTGTGCTGTGTGGCTTCGATTCCCCAAAGAAATAAATTTTAATATGGCCTGTTGACGTTTGGCCACGGCTGTGCTCATATCGGTCATCATAACAGGTAACCGTTCACGGGTCGATGTGGAGGTAGACTGTGACGGCTCCTGCAGCGCTGATTCAGAGGAACTGGAGTATGAGGAGGAGTCAATGTGTACAGACTGGATTCCTGCAATCCTTGGAGTTGGCAGAACACGTACAGCGCCACTCTCAAGATTTGTACCCGGCTCCACAACATTTACCCAATGGGCAGTGAGGGAAAGGTATCGTCCCTGTCCATGCTTACTGGTCCACGCATCGGTGGTCAGGTGGACCTTGCTACTGACGGCGTTTTGTAGCGCATGTTTAATTTTTCCCTCCACATGATGTTGCAGGGCAGGGACGGCTTGCCTGCTGAAATAAAAGCTGCTGGGCACGTTGTATTGTGGGACTGCCAATGCCATAAAGTTACGGAATGTGTCAGTCTCCACCAGCCTGAATGATAGCATTTCAAGGGCCAGTAGTTTAGCAATGCCAGCATTCAGAGCCTGTGCTCGGGGGTGGTTTGCCGAGTATGGGCGCCTTTTCTCCCATGCCTGTGCTAACGATGGCTGTAGACTGGCCTGGGAGTTTGAGGATGACTGGGAAAGTGGTGCTGTGGGTGGAATTACACTGTGTCTCTGTACAACAGTGCCAGAGATTCTTCCATGGCGATCCTGTGAGGAAGCCGAACCAGCTGTGTGTGAGCTGGAGGAAGAGGCTACAACACGAGCTGAAGAGGTGGTAGGTGGCGCTGTAGGTTGGCCTAGGTCTTCAGTGTGTTTTTGTAACTCCACCACGTGCTTGGTCCGCACATGTTTCCACATATTTGTGGTATTGAGGTTGCTGACACTTTTCCCTCTTTTCACCTTCTGATTACACAGCCTGCATTTGACAAAGCAAATGTCATCTGCAACTGTGTCAAAAAAGGACCAGGCACTGCAAGTCTTGGGAGCGCCCGCTTTGGATTTTGGAAGAGCCATTCTCCTAATGGGTGCCGAAGTGGAGGCTACAGGCAACCAAGTCTGCCCCCTCCCTCTCCCTCCTTTTTGGGCCGTTCGGGGAATCTCTTCCTCAGAGCTGCTCCCACCACCTTCCTGTCCCTCACGCCATGATGGGTCAAGGACCTCATCATCTACACCACCCTCTTCAAACAACTGCTTCTCCTGGGTAGTCTCGACAGCACAGTACGCACCAGAAAGTGGCACCTGAGTCTCATCATCAGATGCGTACTGAGGTGTGCTGCTGACCATAGGCACTGGCCCACCCGCCTCTTCAGATTCAGAGAGACAAAAGGGTTGCGCATCACTGCATACTACCTCTTCTTCAAATTCTAGAATTCTGCTTGGCTGGCCCCCTCTTTCCAAGCCAAGAGATTCAGAGAAAAGAAGTAGAGATGGCTCCTGTCCAGGGCTCTCTGACTGCCTGGGCAATTTGGCAGGTGGTGAAGAGACAGATGGGTGCTCTTCAGTGCTCAGGACCTGAGAGGATCTGGAACTAATTGAAGTCGATGCATTAGCTGCCATCCATCCGACAACGGCTTCAATTTGGTCCTCGCGCAGCAGTGGGGTACGGCTAGCTCCTACAAAGCTGCGCATAAAGGACTGTTCCCTGGTAAAACTGGGGTATGCTGAGTCACTGGTGCCCGCAGCAGGCACAGAATCCCCACGTCCTCTCCCTGCAGGCACAGAATCCTCACGTCCTCTCCCTGCAGAAACTCCACGCCCACGCCCACGCCCACGATCACATGCCTTACTCCCTGCCTTATTCATCTTGGTAGACTGATAAAGATAGGCAGAAAAGTACTAAGGGCTTAGTGTGCTTATTCCTGAACAGCTGCTAACAGGTATAAGAAACACTAATTTTATAAAGTGTGGACTAGACTTTAATATGAGCTAATGTGGCCTACACAACTGTAAAGTGGAGTGTTTGGTGAACTTTATTTAGGTTTTTTTGTCACAAAAAGACACTGGATGTGCCTAAAGATGTAATAACGATAGTATCACAAACTTTTTGTAGCTATTACAATGTAGGAAGGTAACCTACAATGCAATAGATGAGGCTGCAAAAAATAGGCTAATACTAATCTGGCTGGGGCTGCAGGGCCCAATGCTGCAGAAAGGCTTCTCTATCTACTCCTATATAGTGTGTTTGGAACCAATTTAGCTGAATACGGATGGAACCACCACACTAATAGGAGATATCAGGAAAAATTATGAATTGGCAATAAAGGACAATGTATGAGACAGTGACACACACTGAGTGCACTACAACCAGATGGGGTTGAAGCACACACTACAGGGTGAGCTGCACTTGTGGCACCCCAGGGGTCTGGTCTCCACAGTAATAGCAATATTATGTCTGAGAGCAGGTGGGAGGTCTCTTGGTCAGGAATCCTATGCATGCCACACCTCCTGCCCAGTCCTGGGAGGGGAAGAACTTCCCCTATATAAAGCTGGGGCTGAGGCAGGGTTAGTGAGAAGAGTAGAGCTGAGAAGAAGAGAAGCAGCTATAGGAAAGAGAGATCAGGAGCTCTGGGGAAGTCGTGCTAAAAGGAGTCAGGGGCTGGCAGCTGTAGAGCTCGCCCTGATTGAAGAGTTACCACCGGACCCGGAGTCCGAGGCTGTGGGGATTAACCCAGACCCAGCAGCAGAAACCGCCCGGCAGGGGATTTCAGGTCCTCTGGCCAAGAAACCCGAAGGCACGGTCACACGCGTGGGACCAGCACCGCCGTCGTGGAGCGGAAGCCACTAGAAGGCCCCGAGTCACCGGCCATACGGGTGAGCACCACACGGTACACTCAGGGACGTGGGCTACCTTTACCCGCCTCTAGCAAGGTAGCCAGAAGAGTACAATTAGTTGGGGAGGCCTACAACTCCGCCTGGCCAAGGGGGATCCCATCAGCTCAAGGACTGACCAGGCCCCGACCGCTAGCCAGTACTCCGGGAGGGTCTATCTTTGTCACCAGTAAAGACCCTGAACTACACCGCATTGTCTCTGAGTGATTCCTGCTACCCCCATCATCCACGTCGGCTGCCCTGAGGCCATACCCCTCCCGTTGGGGGTTATACCATCCACGCTGCACCATCCTTCCACCGGCCTCAGCGGTCTGCCCTGCAGCGGCAGCTCCATAGCTGCATTCAACGGGTGGCGTAGTCGTCCTACATCTACTGCTAATATACCGCCACTTAGTCTGACTCCCTGGGCACGGACCGGGTCACCGCCACGAGACTACTACCCCTATCAGATCCGGCTCCGGGTAGTCCCTGCGTGTGCAACGCTACATCACATAGGCCCAGGGCGCGTCAACTTTTGGCGTAGTCAGCAGGATTTCGTGCCCGCAACCACCGGGTACTGCGTGCCTGAAAAAGACTGTTCAAACTTACAAGTGGTGAAGATTCCCGCCATCCGGCGCCATTTTCAGCCTTCTTCCCGCCATCCGTGAAGATTCCCGCCATCCGGCGCCATCTTCAGCCTTCTTCCCGCCATCCGTGAAGATTCCCGCCATCCGGCGCCATCTTTTGCCTTCTTCCCGCCATCCGTGGAGTTTTCCCGCCGTTGGACGCCATCTTGAAGACGCCGCGCGGGAAGAAGAGGGGCGTGGACTCCGAAAGCGCGCGAGAACTGAAGCTCCGCCTCACGTCCAGACGTCGCGTAAGGTCCTGGAAGGAGCCCAGCAGACGCTGACGTCACAGGAGCGCGACGGAAGGTCCTCAACCCTGACGATCCACTACGGAGCCGCGGCCTACGGAAGAGGATCATCGCAAGGTAGGCCACGGTCCACTAGGGGGGAGGAAGATGTCGGATACGGAGGAGAGCTTCACTGCCTCAACCCCCGCCAGTGCCACCGCTGCTGCAGTCATGCCTTTCACCATGCCCTATATCCCGGGGGCAGCCTGGCTACCCCAGTACTCAGGGGAGTCACATACTCTGCATGACTTTAGAGAAAAGCTGGATAGCCTCTTCCAGGTGTACCCCCTCACAGAAGAGCAAAAAGTGAGCATCCTGGTGGCCCAATTAACTGGGGCAGCCCAAAGGGAGGTAAAGTCCTGGCCACCTGGGGGGAGGACTGTCGCAGGGATACTAACCCGGCTGAGGGACACCTTTGATACCCACACCTCAGCCGAGATTAAGCTTAGATTCTATGGGTGCAAGCAGCGAGCACATGAGAGTATAAGGGACTATGCACTAAACCTACAAGAGGCCCTGAGAGCCATTAAGCAGACCGACCCTGACGGCGTGGGAAACGAGGACAGGCTGTTGACCGAACAATTTATAGAGGGACTATATTGCAATGCCCACCGAACCCAGTTGGGGGCAATGGCCTTACAGGATCCTCATCTGGACTTTGCACAGTTCAAGGACAGAGCCATCCGGGTGCTCCGAGAACCGGCACCGCGTGGCGTTGTGACCCACAGGCGCCCTACTACCGCTTACCACCAGGAGGCGGCGCCCTTGTCGACAGGGCCTGTGGGAGCTGACGCGCAGGCTTTGAACAATGACCCGGCTCCGGACCTGCACCATCAGGTCCAAGAGCTAGCTAAAAGCGTTGCTGCGCTAACCCGAACTGTGCAGTCTTTACAGGTTTCCACTCCAGGGAAGATCCAGCTGGCATCCGGACCAGAGGACATCCCGTGGCGTCGACCAAGGAGGACCCCACCGGCCAGAGGAAGACCCAGCGACCGGTACAACGAGGACGGACAACCTATCTGCCACCGCTGCAATCAACCCGGACATATGGCAAGGTACTGTCCTTTAAACTGGCACAACCTGGGGTAGAGGGCCAACCTCCAGGAAAAAGATCACCAGGCCCATCGAACTGGCGTGACAAATATGTGGGAGGACGTCCAGTCTTGCCTGTGGTACTGGATGGCATTCCTATGAGTTCCCTACTGGACACTGGGTCACAGGTCACCACCATCCCGTACGTGCTCTTCAAGCAGTACTGGAATGACTCGGATATAACCCGCTACCCTGACGACGACTTGAGTATCATCGCCAGCAATGGTCAGCCTGTGCCACAGATCGGATTTAAAGAGGTGACCATTAAAATCGGTAGAGTCGAGCTGGCAGCCCAGGGACTGATCATTGTGGACATTGACAAGCGCGAGAGTCACCCTAAGATAACTCTAGGAACTAATGTAGTTGAAAATTGTCTTGCAGAGGTGATTTTTATTTTACAGCAGGTTGCCAAGAACGCCAGCTCCGGCCAGCAGCGAGTGCTCCAAAAAGAGATCCGGGCACTGATGCGACGGCAACAGGTGGAACTCTCCGGCGGTGAGATTGGTAGCGTGAGAATGTGTGACCCTTTTCCTATTGCCATGCCCCCAAAAAGTGAAATGATGATTTGGTGCCGGGCGGCTATTGCTCTGAGGGGTAGAGATTACCAGGCAATGGTAGAACCAGTTTACTCAGACAGTAGGCCCACCATTTTGACAGCACGGGGGGTGGTCAATGTACGCCATGGGAGGGTGCCCGTTCGCATAATAAATATCGGGAAGAGGGAAGTGTACCTGCCCCGGTATGCCACGCTAGCCAAATTGTATACTATCAATCAGAATTCCATACAGTCCGTAGAACCCTTGCCTCCATCTTCCCCGGAGGAAGGTAACGGCTCTAAACAACAAATGGAGGATTGGTGTCAGCAAATACATTTGGGTACTGACTCCACTCCCTCACACCAGAAACAGGGAGTCTATCGGGTGGTTCAAGAGTGTGAGAGAGTGTTTAGTAAACACCCGTTAGACTTCGGGCGAGTCAAGGGGGTAGAACACCACATCCCCACGGGAGACCATCCTCCCATAAAAGAGAGGTATCGACCCGTACCCCCTGCACACTACCAACACGCCAAGGGGATGCTTAGAGACATGAAGGAGGCTGGGGTAATCAGAGATAGCTGTAGCCCCTGGGCAGCTCCACTAGTCTTGGTCAAAAAGAAAGACAACACCATGAGAATGTGTGTAGATTACCGGAAAATCAACCGTATCACACACAAGGATGCGTACCCCTTACCAAGGATAGAGGAGTCTTTGGCTGCTTTAAAATCTGCTAACTTCTTCTCTACCTTGGATCTCACTAGCGGGTACTGGCAGGTTCCTGTAGCAGAGGCGGACCGGGAGAAAACTGCATTCACCACCCCGATGGGACTTAGTGAGTTTACCTGCATGCCGTTCGGGCTCTGTAACGCACCAGGAACCTTCCAACGATTGATGGAATGCTGTCTGGGACACCGAAACTTTGAGACGGTTTTGTTGTACCTGGACGATGTCATCGTATATTCCAAGACTTATGAGGACCACCTGAAACACCTGGCGGAAGTGTTCGAAGCTCTGGCAAGCTACGGCCTAAAGGTGAAACCCTCCAAGTGTCACCTCCTGAAGCCAAAGGTGCAGTACCTGGGACACGTGGTGAGTGCGGACGGAGTGGCTCCCGACCCTGATAAGATCACCGCAATTAAGGAATGGCCAAGCCCCTCCAGCGTAAAGGAAGTGAGGCAGTTCCTCGGGTTGGTAGGCTACTACCGAAGGTTCATTCCCGGTTTCACCAAAAAGGCAGCCCCTATGCAGGACCTCCTGATAGGCCAGTCCAGGAAAGCCAAGAACCAGAAGCCACCCTTCAGATGGGAGAAGCTGGAAGAAGAGTCCTTCCGTCAGCTGAAGATGGCCCTCACGGGGGATGAAATCCTGGCGTACCCTGATTATAGCCAGCCCTTTATCCTCTACACCGACGCCAGTAACATCGGGCTAGGAGCCGTACTGTCCCAGATCCAGCAGGGGAAAGAACGGGTAATTGCTTACGCCAGCCGAAAACTGTGACCCACCGAAAGAAACCCTGAGAATTACAGCTCATTTAAGCTAGAGTTCCTGGCAGTGGTGTGGGCAGTCACCGAACGCTTTAAGCACTACCTCGCTTCTTCCCGGTTCACCGTGTACACGGATAACAACCCGTTGACACACCTGGACACTGCAAGACTCGGTGCCCTAGAGCAGAGATGGATGGCCCGCTTGTCCAACTATGAGTTTACAATCAAATACCGGGCAGGACGCTCCAATACCAACGCGGACGCCCTGTCCAGGATGCCAAACCTACCGGACGAGGGTGAGGATTCAGAAGACTTGGAAGAGGTCGAACTCCCTGCGTTCCACCGTCATGGGACTATCCAGTATTCCCACCGTGTAAGGGGTAAGCAAGCCGCTACGTTCAACCCCTTACCTCACTACAACTGGGCGGAAACGCAAGACAGTGACCCTGCCGTCCGGCTGGTGAAGGAGATGCTGACTCAGCCAGAAGCTCGCCTTGACCCAGACGCTCCGGAGGAGGCCAAGCAACTGTGGGCAGAGAAGAGTCGACTGTTCCTTTACAAGGGGAAGTTGTGCCGCAGAATGGTTAACTCCCGGATGCATGAACTGATCTGGCAAGTAGTGGTGCCAAGAAGGGACGCAGCTATGGTGATGGAGGCATACCACGACGGGGCTGGGCACTTCGGATGGAAGAAGCTGGAGTTCCTGCTGCGCGGGCGGTTCCATTGGGTAGGCATGAGAGGAACCATCGAGAGGTGGTGCAGAGACTGTGGCCCATGCAACCTAAGAAGGAAGGACCGTGCCAGCCAGAAGACCCCCCTTCAGTCCATCATCACCCGGCAGCCGTTGGAACTGGTCGCCTTGGATCATGTAAAACTGACCCCAAGCAGAAGTGGCTACGTCTACGCATTAACCATCGTGGATCACTACTCCCGGTTCTTGGTTGTCGTCCCCGTCAAGGACTTAACGGCTCAAACAGCAGCTAGAGCCTTCCAGCAGCACTTCTGCCGTCCACACGGCTACCCAGAGCAGGTGCTGACGGACCAGGGACCTGCCTTTGAAGCGGAGGTCTTCCAAGAGTTCTGTACTCTGTATGGTTGCCGGAAGATCAGGACGACACCCTATCATCCGCAAACTAATGGACTTTGTGAGAAAATGAACCAGGTGGTGATAGATCTTCTAAAAACATTGCCCCTGGAAGTACGCAGTCTGTGGCCTGAGAAGCTGCCCGACCTGGTGGACCTATACAACTACATCCCTGTAGGTTCCACCAACTGTACCCCGGCTTACCTAATGAGGGCAAGACCCGGTAAGCTACCTGTTGACCTGGAGATGGGAGTCCTGACACCCGAGTACACTTCACCGGAATCAGACTGGTACACAGAGAGGCAGCAGCAGTACCGGAAAGTACAGGAGAGCGTGGAGCGAAGTCTCTGTCTAGCTAGGGAAAGACAAGAGAAAACTTACAACCAGTATGCTCCCGCTGTTCCCTTGGTACCCGGAGAGCAGGTCTTGAAGAGGAAAAGACGGCTCCACAAGTTGGACGACCAGTGGGAGAAGGACCCGTACATCGTACTGCCCTCAAGCCACGACAACCCAAAGGTCTGTACCATCAGTAAAGACGGAGGGGAAACCACAACCATTGTATCCCGGGACCACCTGAAGAAGTGTCCCGAACAGCTACGGAACCCTGAAGAAGAACAAGAAGACCCTCGACCCGTAGAGGAAAGGGAAGATGTGGTTAGTACTGTGCTCGGAGACTTCCCTCGGTCCTGGACTCAAGTCAATGGTGCAGTTGTGGTACCCGTCCTCACGTTCCTCCAACCAGCATCCCAAGTACTTACGGAGCAACCGGTAGAGCTGGAAGAACAGCCGGTCCAGGAGGCAGAAGACTCCACACAAGCAGATCAGGAGGATCAACCCTCTGCTTATAGTGAGCCTGCCATACCCCTAGTAAGCCAAAGAGCCCGTAGACAGCTGCCCAGTTTATCCTTGACAGCTCCTACACCCTGTAGTTCAGGGCCAGACAGTCAGCTCCGTAGGTCCACTAGGGCCACTAGAGGCCAGTTACCCGCACGTTGGAGGATTTGAAGTGTTTAAATTGTTTAATTTGTGGTCACCTGTCTGTTACTTGTAAATAATTATGTGTTTCTAGTTATTTTTAGGAGTCCTTGGTGGATTACCGGGAATCCTTGTACAATTGGTTGGAGCGTAACTTAGGAATGGACTAAAGACTGTTAAGGACTCGGGGCAGGACAGACCCCTACCTGGTTACGTCTCCCTGTGTTGGTGAAATGGACACCCTTGTTTTCTTGAAAAACTGCACCCGGTTGCGGACACGCCGTGACCATCATAATGTATTTTTCTTTATTGTACTGTTTTTGTTTATAATTTGTTATGTTTACAAAAGTATGTTTAGTCCCGGAGTACTAAAATTCACTAGGGGGGAATGTGGCACCCCAGGGTTCTGGTCTCCACAGTAATAGCAATATTATGTCTGAGAGCAGGTGGGAGGTCTCTTGGTCAGGAATCCTATGCATGCCACACCTCCTGCCCAGTCCTGGGAGGGGAAGAACTTCCCCTACATAAAGCTGGGGCTGAGGCAGGGTTAGTGAGAAGAGTAGAGCTGAGAAGAAGAGAAGCAGCTATAGGAAAGAGAGATCAGGAGCTCTGGGGAAGTCGTGCTAAAAGGAGTCAGGGGCTGGCAGCTGTAGAGCTCGCCCTGATTGAAGAGTTACCACCGGACCCGGAGTCCGAGGCTGTGGGAATTAACCCAGACCCAGCAGCAGAAACCGCCCGGCAGGGGATTTCAGGTCCTCTGGCCAAGAAACCCGAAGGCACGGTCACACGTGTGGGACCAGCACCGCCGTCGTGGAGCGGAAGCCACTAGAAGGCCCCGAGTCACCGGCCATACGGGTGAGCACCACACGGTATACTCAGGGACGTGGGCTACCTTTACCCGCCTCTAGCAAGGTAGCCAGAAGAGTACAATTAGTTGGGGAGGCCTACAACTCCGCCTGGCCAAGGGGGATCCCATCAGCTCAAGGACTGACCAGGCCCCGACCGCTAGCCAGTACTCCGGGAGGGTCTATCTTTGTCACCAGTAAAGACCCTGAACTACACCGCATCGTCTCTGAGTGATTCCTGCTACCCCCATCATCCACGTCGGCTGCCCTGAGGCCATACCCCTCCCGTTGGGGGTTATACCATCCACGCTGCACCATCCTTCCACCGGCCTCAGCGGTCTGCCCTGCAGCGGCAGCTCCATAGCTGCATTCAACGGGTGGCGTAGTCGTCCTACATCTACTGCTAATATACCGCCACTTAGTCTGACTCCCTGGGCACGGACCGGGTCACCGCCACGAGACTACTACCCCTATCAGATCCGGCTCCGGGTAGTCCCTGCGTGCGCAACGCTACATCACATAGGCCCAGGGCGCGTCACACTCACACACCAGACCTTGCAGACAGCGGTGAACAGTACAGATGCAGAGCACTGTGCACTAGCGCTGCAAGACCAAAAAAATTTCTCTATCTACTCCTATATAGTGTGTTTGGAACCAATTTAGCTGAATACAGATGGAACCACCACACTAATAGGAGATATCAGGAAAAATTATGAATTTGCAATAAAGGACAATGTATGAGGCAGTGACACACACTGAGTGCACTACAACCAGACGGGGTTGAAGCACACACTACAGGGTGAGCTGCACTCAAACACCAGACCTTGCAGACAGCGGTGAACAGTACAGATGCAGAGCACTGTGCACTAGCGCTGCAAGACCAAAAAAATTTCTCTATCTACTCCTATATAGTGTGTTTGGAACCAATTTAGCTGAATACGGATGGAACCACCACACTAATAGGAGATATCAGGAAAAATTATGAATTGGCAATAAAGGACAATGTATGAGGCAGTGACACACACTGAGTGCACTACAACCAGACGGTGTTGAAGCACACACTACAGGGTGAGCTGCACTCACACACCAGACCTTGCAGACAGCGGTGAACAGTACAGATGCAGAGCACTGTGCACTAGCGCTGCAAGACCAAAAAAATTTCTCTATCTACTCCTATATAGTGTGTTTGGAACCAATTTAGCTGAATACGGATGGAACCACCACACTAATAGGAGATATCAGGAAAAATTATGAATTGGCAAAAAAGAACAATGTATGAGGCAGTGACACACACTGAGTGCACTACAACCAGACGGGGTTGAAGCACACACTACAGGGTGAGCTGCACTCACACACCAGACCTTGCAGACAGCGGTGAACAGTACAGATGCAGAGCACTGTGCACTAGCGCTGCAAGACCAAAAAAATTTCTCTATCTACTCCTATATAGTGTGTTTGGAACCAATTTAGCTGAATACGGATGGAACCACCACACTAATAGGAGATATCAGGAAAAATTATGAATTGGCAATAAAGGACAATGTATGAGGCAGTGACACACACTGAGTGCACTACAACCAGACGGTGTTGAAGCACACACTACAGGGTGAGCTGCACTCACACACCAGACCTTGCAGACAGCGGTGAACAGTACAGATGCAGAGCACTGTGCACTAGCGCTGCAAGACCAAAAAAATTTCTCTATCTACTCCTATATAGTGTGTTTGGAACCAATTTAGCTGAATACGGATGGAACCACCACACTAATAGGAGATATCAGGAAAAATTATGAATTGGCAAAAAAGAACAATGTATGAGGCAGTGACACACACTGAGTGCACTACAACCAGACGTGGTTGAAGCACACACTACAGGGTGAGCTGCACTCACACACAGAGACCTTGCAGAAAGCGGTGAACAGCACAGAGAACTGTGCACTAGCACTGCAAGGCACAGCGATTTATATAGTAGCTTGGGTTAAGGAGAATAGACCAAATAGGTAGCTAAAACTGTCCCTCAGAACAACAGCGTCCTATCCCTAACTGAATTCACAGCAGAGTGAGCTCAAAATGGCGGCGGCGGCTTTTATAGTGCATCATGACATCATTTCAGCAGCCAATCACAGCCATGCCATTAGTTAAGATGCCTACATGCCTAACAGGATGTGCCCACACTTCTTAGGATCCTCATTGGCTGAATAAAATGAAAATGGCTCATTGCATTATGGGAACTTCCGATTCCGGTATACGATATTGCAAAAGTATCGGAATTAAGTATCGGAATTCCGATACTGCGAATATCGGCCGATACCCGATATTTCAGTATCGGAATGCTCAACACTACTGATAAACAATAGGTTAAAATGAGCCCTTGGAATTTTATTAATAATGCAGGTCACAATGTTCAAACCCCTATGTATGATTCAAGGGAACACTAAACACAGAAAGAGCCCCAAAAACATCCCATCAACTCCACTCTTACCTCCTTTTTATCCTATTTTGTCCCATCATAAAATTAGTTTGACGCTGAGTCACTTCTCATGGACAAGCTGTGAGTCGGGATAGTCAAGGAATCCCAGGTCAATAGCCAAGAAGGTACCTCATAAACAGGGGAAGAGACAAAGGTGTAGTCATGTAACACTCCGAGGTCGAAATACCGGGAGGATAGCTGATCAGAGCAAAAGGAGTAGCCAAACAGATGGTCAGAACGAGGTCCAAGGTAAGGCAGCGATAGATCAATAAACAAGGCACTAGGCACAGGGAAAACAATCACACAGATCTGAAGCTACAGATGACAGCTGTCTAGGACTGCCAGTTCAGTTAAATAAGTGAGCTATGTGGAGCATCTGGTGAGAGCTCAGCACCTCCCAGTCTCCGGTTGGACAGCCAATCTGTCAATAAAATCACAGACAGCTCAGGAGACTCCTGCACCAGACTGGGCAACTGAGCTGTCAATCACTGCACAGACAGCTCAGCACGACCCTGCACCAGACTGGACAACTGAGCTGTCAATCACTGCACAGACAGCTCAGCATGCCCCTGCATCAGGCTGGACAACTGAGCTGTCAATCACTGCACAGACAGCTCAGCACGCCCCTGCACTAGACTGGACCACTGAGCTGTCAATCACTGCACAGACACCTCAGCACACCCCTGCACCAGACTGGACCACTGAGCTGTCAATCACTGTAGAGACAGCTCAGCACACCCCTGCACCAGACTGGACAACTGAGCTGTCAATCACTGCACAGACAGCTTAGCACACCCATGCACCAGACTGGACCACTGAGCTGTCAATCACTGTAGAAACAGCTCAGCACACCCCTGCACCAGACTGGACCACTGAGCTGTCAATCACTGCACAGACAGCTCAGCACACTCCTGCACCAGACTGGACAACTGAGCTGTCAATCACTGCATCCTAAGACACACTGAGGGATGGAATCATTACAATTAACATATTATAATAAATCTTATATGTGTATCTCAGGAGATCAGCTATGTCCACCTTTCTCTTCACTGAATATAAGACAGCTGGCTGCAGCAGGAGCCTCTCCCCTCTGAACTGCCTGCAGTAGAACAAAAGATTGCTAAGACCCACCCATTCGTTTCTTGGTTAATTGTTTAGCTGTGGCCTGTACTGTAATTAAAAGATCACATCTTCTGTCTGTAGCTATTAGCAATAAATCTCAAACTATAATGCAAATTTATGCTAAAAAACACAGATGTATGCAAAGTGATTTCATCACTAAATTTATCCCGGACGATACTTCAGACCTACGACATGTTATACAAGGAGACATGCTTCATTTCCTCTTTTTAAGATGTAGACACATTCCATAGATCTTTTTATATTTTCACACAAACGAAAGAATCTTAAAATTAATTTATTTTCCATTTTACACAGCAAATTACTATTAGATATGGGATGTTATATTCTATTTAGCACTTTACGACTACAAATTGAATTTACCGTGTGAACATAATTTTAGACAGAGATATGCTTGTCAACATAATACCCATGGCTGGAGTCTCACATCATTACTCTCATTACTGCTCTTAAATTTAATACCAATCATGCCATCTGTATTTGGACCCTGTACTAATTGTCTGGACATGCACCAATTTTAACCAGTAGTAAAGGATCTGAATATCAGATGGAACAGCTGCCAAGTGACGTGAGCTCCATTTCTTTTCTTCTGCTTATCTCAGATAATGTGTTTCTTTTTTTAAGGATGTTATGTCCTAAGAGTGCAAAAATTCTAATAAGAAAGCATTCATTCCTTATTTGCGTGAAAGAGTTGTCCATACAAACAAAAAAGTCCAACGTACCCTGGAAACTTAGTAGAAAGAGGCATCTGGTGGTTCATAGGTTGTTCTTCAGGGATAGTACTTTCCGATAAACTCTGTTAAAATCTTGAGACCCTTAGGGACTGGGGTCCTTAGGATCCATTAGAAAAAAAAAAGTGTGCCACACTACAGCTATATGAAGGGAGAACTGTCTGACCCCCATTGTCAGCCTACAGACTGCCTATGTATTATTTATTATTGCCTGTGATTTTACAGACTTCTAGTTTACTAAGAGACTGCTGAAATGTTATAGGAAACACCATGTGCACCAGGCACTGTGGTATATTTGGCTGTTTCCTTCTTTCATCGGGATACAACACCATAGGGTAGGTATGGATGACTGACTATGAACAAGAAAACATGGTTGGTGTTACTGGTACTTTGCATCACCACATTGTCAGGTAGAGATAGAGGAGAGGTTAACTAAGAAGGAGGTTTGGCATCTTCTAGGTGAGAGCAAACTTACCAAATAGAGTACTAAACCGGGGTGCTGTAGTATTGGACCTGGGCCTGGTCGACTATGAGTAGCAAGCTTGTGCCTCTGTAGTGAGCCAGGGGAGTCTGTAGTAGTGGTGAAGCAGAACTCAGGTGCTGTAAAGGATTATCCTGCACGCAGTTGGCTGTGAAGGGTCACCTTTTAGAAAGTGAGCAAGTTTTGGAGCTTAAAGCAATGCATCTGCTTTTCCAAGCTAATTTTTGAGCAGACATGGAGTCATTTGAGAACTCTACCCTACATGTCCATGTGCAGTTTTAATTGGATACATATACTATTACACAAATATTCACACCTTAAAGGGAATTTATCAACAGGATTTCACTCCCAAACTATTTATATGAGCAAGGAGCACTTTCAAAGCCAAGTCCGGCAATACCTTTACATGGCCAGTCGGTTCCTCCATTACTGAGAAATCAGCATTTTAATTGATATGTATATTAGGCTGAAGGACTATGGTAGATCTGAAGCCTCTGTCACTCCAGCTCTATTCTTCATTCAGTGTCACCTTCTCCTGTTTGACAGATGGATCCTTTGCCTAAAGTCACATAATAATGTGGCAGGAGTGACAAAAGCTTCAGATCTACTATAGCTCTTCAGCCTTATTTACATACCACTGTTTTCTCTGTAACCGAGGAACGGACTCACCATGTAAAGTTATTCTTCAACGTGTGAATTATTCTTCAATCTGTGAAAGATCTACATGCACATATAAGTAGTTTGAGGTGTGAAATCCTGCTGCAAGATTCCCTTTAAATAAGAGTAGTGATGAGCGAGTATGTCTCATTAACCCTTTCGGCGAGCACGAGCTGATTATTTTGGCGTGCTCTGCTTTTCATTCATTGTCGCCGCGCCTGCAAGTGTCATCACGGCTGTTAGACAGCTGTGTCACATGCATAGATAGCCTGTTTGCCAGGCTATCTCTGCATGTGTCACAGCTGTCTAACAGCCGCGACACTTGCAGGTGCTGCGACAACGAATGAAACGCCGAGCACGCCAAAATACTGGGCGAGCACCCGAGCGTGCTCGCTGAAAGGGTTAATGAGGCATACTTGCTCATCACTAATAAGGACTAATAAGTTCTTTGTCAAGTAACACTAAAAAGTAAAGGATGAGCGAGTATGTCTCATTAACCCTTTCGGCGAGCACGCTCGGGTGCTCGCTGATTATTTTGGCGTGCTCTGCTTTTCATTCATTGTCGTCGCGCCTGCACGTGTCATCACGGCTGTTAGACAGCTGTGTCACATGCATAGATAGCCTGTTTGCCAGGCTATCTCTGCATGTGTCACAGCTGTCTAACAGCCGCGACACTTGCAGGTGCGGCGACAACGAATGAAACGCCGAGCACGCCAAAATACTGGGCGAGCACCCGAGCGTGCTTGGTGAAAGGATTAATGAGGCATACTCGCTCATCACTAATAAGGACTAATAAGTTCTTTGTCAAGTACCCCTAAAGAGTAAAGGACCCTAATGATGAGGAACATACATTAATGTAAGCCTCATCTGGAATTAATGAGCTCTCATGTTGTAGACCTATTGATTATGTCATGATTGGTCCACCAATCTTGACCGTATGGATCAGACCCAATTTACAATGACTGAAATATACAGTGCCTACAAGTAGTATTCAACCCCCTGCAGATTTAGCTGGTTGACACATGCGGAATTAACTTGGCATTGTGACATTTGTACTGTATATCAGCCTGGAAGTGGGAAATGCACTGCAGCAATTTTTTTTTTTTTTTAAAACGTTAAAAGTTAATTCAGAGTGTCATTTATTATTCAACCCCTCAAACCACAAGAATTCTGTTTGGTCCCCCTAAAGTATTAAGAAGTAGTTCAGGCACCAAGAATAATGAGCTTCACATGTGTGGATTAAAGATCTCTTTTGCCAGCGTTTTCTGACTATTTAAGACCCTCCCCAAACTTGTGAACAGCACTCAGACATGGTCAACATGGGAAAGACAAAGGAGCATTTCAAGGCCATCAGAGACAAGATGGTGGAGGGTCACAAGGCTGGCAAGGGGTACAAAACCCTTTCCAAGGAGTTGGGCCTACCTGTCTCCACTGTTGGGAGCATCATCAGTAAGTGGAAGGCTTATGGAACTACTGTTAGCCTTCCACGGCCAGGACAGCCTTTGAAAGTGTCCTCCCGTGCCGAGGCCAGGCTTGTCCGAAGAGTCAAGGCTAACCCAAGGACAACAAGGAAGGAGCTCCGGGAAGATCTCATGGCAGTGGGGACATTGGTTTCAGTCAATACCATAAGTAACGTACTCCACCGCAATGGTCTCCGTTCCAGACGAGCCCGTAAGGTACCTTTACTTTCAAAGAGTCATGTCAAGGCTCGTCTACAGTTTGCTCATGATCACTTGGAGGACTCTGAGACAGACTGGTTCAAGGTTCTATGGTCTGATGAGACCAAGATCGAGATCTTTGGTGCCAACCACACACGTGACGTTTGGAGACTGGATGGCACTGCATACGACCCCAAGAATACCATCCCTACAGTCAAGCATGGTGGTGGCAGCATCATGCTGTGGGGCTGTTTCTCTGCCAAGGGGCCTGGCCATCTGATCCGCATCCATGGGAAGATGGTTAGCACGGCCTACCTGGAGATTTTGGCCAAGAACCTCCGCTCCTCCATCAAGGATCTTAAGATGGGTCGTAATTTCATCTTCCAACAAGACAACGACCCAAAGCACACAGCCAAGAAAACCAAGGCCTGGTTCAAGAGGGAAAAAGTCAAGGTGTTGGAGTGGCCTAGTCAGTCTCCTGACCTTAACCCAATTGAAAACTTGTGGAAGGAGCTCAACAATAAAGTCCACATGAGACACCGAAAGAACCTAGATAACTTGGAGAAGATCTGCATGGAGGAGTGGGCCAAGATAACTCTACAGACCTGTGCCGGCCTGATCAGGTCTTATAAAAGACGATTATTAGCTGTAATTGCAAACAAGGGTTATTCCACAAAATATTAAGCATAGGGGTTGTATAATAATTGACCCACACTTTTATGTTTAAAATTTAATAAAATTCAACTGAGCAACATAACTTTTTGGTTTGTAAGATTTATGCTTCTATTCATAAAACCTACTCTCGTTTGCAGTTTGAAGGCTCTAACTTATTTGCATCTTATCAAACCAGCTAAATCTGCAGGGGGTTGAATACTACTTGTAGGCAGTGTAGCTGATATATCCTGCATGTGTATTATAGGGCTAGTAATCTTTAAATCTGCTCTTAACAAGATGTAAAAAAAACGTCTGACCACCCTCAAAATATTAGTTTGGTCTTAGGTTGCACTTCACCTTTAAAACATAAAGACATTACAGCAAATGCTATTCTCTGCTTTTCATATGCCATTAAGTTTCCATTACACGGGTAGATGAATTATACACAAAATTTCTTAGCCTCAGTAGGAAAACAGTAGATGGGATTTGACTTCTCATTAATCTGGTGTCAGCATACAAAAGGGTGTTTAATGCTGGTGTTGGCAGATTAACAAATTGCACTGTTAATATCCCACCAATGTTTGATACACCTGCTAGAATGCAGAAGGGAGGAAAGAAAAGTTTAATGGAGCTTATTAGTTAAATACTTTTGGATAATCAACTCAGGAAATTTTATGAACATATTAACTTTCTAAGTAAACGGTTCTTAAACGGCGGAAGTCTTAAAATTTAGCTTAACCCTTCCCTAATGTGGAGTAATGTCCTAATTGCTCTTTTTACAAGTTGGAGCCATCTGAAAATCCAGCATTGTAACCCACAGAATCAACAGTCCCCAATTTTACCACAATAACAAATGTAAGCCTCTGTTCTGCACAACTAAGAGGGCACAAGTAGAGATTGGAAATTTTTTTAAGTCCCTTACCAGAACATTGTTTATCAAGATGCTGAGTTTCTTAAAGAGGGTTGTTTATTGATCTTGGGCTCCATAATGGTCCAGCCTGATCTACCAGAGACCTATATGCGGAAATTATTATATGTCTTGTCACCCTCCTATTGAGCATAGACGCATTGGCTTCATTATAATCTGTAAATGAAAAAAAGAGATAACACTCCATTTTGACCCCTTTGTTCTATGACCTCCTGCTGTGAACGGTAGGTTATCTGATGGAGAGCAAACATGGAGTCTGTACTCAGAGGAAACAACAGGCTGTGAAATGATACCTTTCTCTCCTGTGTAATTGTCCTCCTTTCTTCAAAGAGCTACAAGCAGCCGAGACAGTGCTGGATACCAGATAAGAATATTGAGGCTTTTGTGACCGGTGTACGGCCTATAGTTATGGGAGACACATTTTCGGCATCGTGGCACAGGGGCGAAAGCAATGCATTTGCTTGCATCGATGTGCGGTCTGCGCATCTGCCCAGAATTAATAATCGGACAGATGGATAAAGTTGTATATGCCTTGTCTTATATCTATAGAAAGCTAAAACAATGTCCGAAAATATGGCATTAATATCTTCCACCTGGGACCTCCAGAGGGTGAGATAGCATCAAGATCGGAGAACTCCTAGTTTTTCATACCTGAGCAGCATCTCATTTACTTGTCCCCATCTGAGGTCATTAGGGAAGTGACTCGTACCTGGTAAAAACGGTTTCTGGCTTAGAACCATTGTTCAGTAATGGGTGATATAGTTCACTATAAGACTTCACTATTTCCTTATTGGAGTGCTCCCCTTCGCAAGATCTGTGCCATTCCTATGACAGCAGGTCTAACTTTATTTTGTTTATCTCTTTTATTTTCAAATGACTATATATACAGTATTGTCTTGTCCCCTTTGTAACATCTTTTGAATATTTTTATAAACATTGCCTAATTGTTTGGTTAAATATATAAAATTTAATAGCTTTGTTCCTCTTCCTCTATAAACCCTGAAGCCTTGTGAGGCCCCACATTACCAGTAATGGCGGTCCAATCGACCGGTATAAATGATTGGTGGTGGCAGCTAGTTTTTCTTTGGTTATTGCGGGGCTTGGCATTGATAGTCCTGAAGTATATATATACCCATGTGTTGGAATCGGATGTGTATATACTATACGTTTACTGGAAAGTGCCCAATAACCTGCCTAGTAGCAAATGCTGCTGTTGCCTTGTTCATCAATCATCAGTCAATTGCATGATTGTCCAGATGAATTGGGGGCAGCAATGTTCTGTTTGTGACATGTCTAAAGAAACTGCTGGAGCAATGCATCCTTGTTACCATCTTTTCAGTTAGCTATTAAAAGGTATTAACCACTGAGGACTCTCAAATCTTAATATTTTTTCTATCTACTAGCTAACATGGTACAAAGATATATATTTTTCCTAAATCTATTATAATGCGGACAATGAGAGTGATCAATGAAGTCATGAGATATGTGCTTTAGGTTACATATTGAGCAGTTTGAGAATCTTGGATCTGTATAAGAGGACCCCTAGTTGAAGAATCTGATATTTTTCTGTATTTTCCAAAAATGTATCCTATCTTTTATGGCTGGTCATAGACTACTGGCAAACAGTTACCTTGGTCCAGAATATACAGCTTCCAGACTTCCTAATGAACATTTGGTTTATTCCAGTTGTTCACTATACAACATTCAGAATAGATTTGGTGGCTGACAAGAGGCAGATCTGTATATTTCACGCACATTTAGTACATTGCAGGT
Source organism: Phyllobates terribilis (assembly GCF_046119375.1). Lineage (NCBI taxonomy): Eukaryota > Metazoa > Chordata > Amphibia > Anura > Dendrobatidae > Phyllobates > Phyllobates terribilis. The sequence continues at coordinate 270,538,080 of NW_027362772.1, forward strand.
GGCATGTTTTGATCTATATGGCACTTACACTTTACTCACCATTGTTTGAAGAAACTGCAGGTTGGCTGCTGATTATTAGCCCTGCATCCTGGACATCATTTTGTAATTTTAAGGTTTTATTCATTGTGTTAGTTTTTATTTTTGTGTACAAGGAATTCCAAAGTAGTTTGACAAATCCTGAAAATAATTTTTACTTGAAAAAATCTTCTTGGCAAGCCAAATCTTTGCTATTGGTGAATGATATATTTGGCTAAATCAAAGAAGAAGATTTTGGCAATGCTGACAGTATCCTTTGTTTTCTTCCTGGATCATTCCTGTCAAACTGTGTCTGTTTGAGTGTAAAGAACTTTGTCGATAATTTCCAATTATGACCGGCAGAACTTTGAGTGCAGCTCTGGGCTAGCATAGACTATTATTCTGGATTAGTACAAAATTAGTATGTTAAAGTGGTTCCCCAAGAATGAGCTAAAATGCAGTCCCTGATATTATTCAAACTGCATCCCATCCTAATCTCATGACAGGACAGGTTGAAGACTGACGAAATACAGCATACAGTTCAGAGACCTGTATCTCAACTGACAAGAGCTCTATCACACATACCTCAGTCGGTGGCCGAGAGCATGGCTGCAATATGGGAAGAAATATGTTTTAAACCACTTTGTGCTTGGAGATCTCCAGCTTCACCCACCTCTTTCAGTCTGACAGCTTTATAGCAGGAGACTGACTGTACCCAACTGAAAAACAAACATTGAGGAGGATGAAACTGCAGATAACCCCCTTTGTGCTCAGTGAAAGGAGAGATATATTTCTTCACATATGACAGCCATGCACCTGGCTTCTGATTGAGCTATGTGTAATGTCAGTTGAGACACAGATCTCGGGAGTTGTATGTCTTCAGCCTGCAGCCTATTCTGACACGTCAGTAGGATGGGCTACAGTTTGAATTATATCAGGGATGCCATTTTATCTCATTTTCAGAGAAACCCTTTAATGAAAACAAGAAATTACTCAATGTTTTCTATAGAGTATATCTATATACATAGAAATTGTAAAACGGTGCTCAAAGGTGTATTAAATTGTGTGAACTTTATTTTTTCTCTTGGCCTAAAATAACCTGGTATGAGTAGTGACAAAATGATGACCTGATTTAGAAAAAATGTAATTTTGTGGTACTGTGTCTGGAGATGTTTATTCCATGTGTGTATGTGAAACCATCCAATAGTTGTAATTGCTCAATCAAAGTTACACATTGGTAAGCCTGCAGGATGCGCCTGCTTACCAATGTGTAGCTTTGATCAAGCAGTTTAGAGCAGCGTACATAACTCATCCGACAAACCTTATCAGCAACTACATTCAGACTTAGCAACCCCTGACAAAGACCCGGGATGGGTCGAAACGTGTTATATTAAAATGTCGCTTCTACTCTCTCAAATTTATCTTACATCACTGTATATACATTATCAAATAAACGTACCTTGTAATTGATTTTCCGAGAGTCCTGTGAACATGATAACATGATTTGCTAGAGCCAGAGTCATGGCCGGATGCACACAACTTTTTTTCCTACACGTCATTGCGCCTCTGAAGCCAGGTGTCTACTTCCCGGCTTCATAGGCATACTGCACATGTCTGGATGCAAAGAAGAAGCCTGACGTCAATGGAGGAGCCGAAGATCAAGCTTCTTCTTTGCTTCCAAACATTTGTAATGCATCTCTGAAGTCAGGAAGCATACACCTGGCTTCAGAGACGCAATGACACATAGGAAAGACAGTCACGTCCACGTGCAAGACTTGTAGAGTCTTGCAGAGACTTGCAAATCATGGGGTGTGATAACATGCTGAGTGGGATGACTAGTTTGCCGAAAAAAATGTTCCATTGACTAGTCAAAAGGTTATTTGCATATTAAAAATGGACTTCAAAATACTTTATGTAAATATCTCTTAATGTGTCAACTAGGATAAAGGACTTGTTAGGGTATTTAGGAATAAACATACAAATGCTGGTGGTTTGCAGGTCATGGGTGACCTGTCTGATTCCCTTTAAGTCTTCACCAACTTGTATCTTAATGCAGCAGTACTTCTATTAGTTGAGATCACTTTTTACCTAATGTGATGGAACTTAGATGTATGTAGTAATATATTGAATATTACACAGTGAAATGGAATATAAATGTAAGGCAGAGTTATAAAAGACTTGATCTGTGAACAGTCAATCAAAATAATTGTCAGCGCTAAAACTATTGCCAGACACAGGACAATACGACTTCACAACTGGCATTTGGCTTTTGTAGAAGGGGTCATTTGCTTTGTAATTCAGATTGATAGCACTGAGGTCAATCCCAAGCCAGCATTGGATAAATGGTGGTCAGGCACACTGATGCTCCTATCCCCCCTTCCCAAAATCTAATTGTAATCCAGAGGTTCAGGTGGTTTAAAACCTCTCATCGATGACCAGAGCCCACATTATTCTAAGAAAATGGGATGAGGTCACCGCTAAATTGAATTTTTCATCAACGTAGTCTGTATCGTCAGTCATTAGATAAAATAAAAGGTTCCAATCAAATCACATTTAAAAGCTACATGATGTAATTACTAAGGTAAGAATAATATTACATTAACGCAAGGTGCTTTCTCTCGCCTCCTGACATTTTCAGTAGAACAGTACTTCTTAAATGGGCATTTTAACAGTAAACCAAATGCTGCCAGGAAATGATGATATAATGCACTTTCCCAGGTGAGATTGACCCATAATTTAATCATTGCTAATGTATGTCAGAATATGAGAACATCCCAGGTCTTTAAATCTTTATACTACTTATCCTTATACTTGACTGGTTAAATCAAACCATGATAGAAACTCATCCTCATCCTTTCTGAGGAGTGGCAATCAATAGCAGAAAAGCTTTATGAAATTTTTAGGTCATTTTGTCTGTAGGACGCGGATTATACAAGATTGAAGCTTGGAGCTAGTTAAAAGATAAAATATTTAAGTGGCTATTTGAAAGTAATCATATCTTATTGTGTGCAGATACTGGAACCAATGTCAAAAGTTGGAACCTCCCCAGAACAATTCAAGCTCACAGTTAGAGATGAGCAAATCACATTGAGGCAAATCAAATTAGTTTTTAATTTTACAAAAAATGTTTGATTAACTGGAATCCAATTTTTTTTTTCTAAAGGATCAGGAAGGGGCTATTTTTTAACAAATGATATTCACTTCACCCTATTCATGTCTGGTCTTTAGTCTGACCCTGACTTCTGGCACCATCGACATCTCCGGTGCTGGGTAGGCCTCACAACATCATGATGTCGTGGGCCAATGCACATCAATGACCTGACCTAATGAGATGTTGTTTCATGTTTCCCCTTGTGATATCATGATGTCACTAACTAGGCTTCATGCAATATCATGATATGAGTTCTTTCTAGTCAGCACCTAAAGTGCCGAAGATGCCGGAAGTTTTGGTTTTACAAGATCAAGATCAAATGGTCATAGAGGATGACCAATGAGGGATATGTAACAAATAATCAGATCACAAAAGCATACTAATATGGAAGTACATTTCCCAAGTAAATAAAGTTAACACAGCGCTAGTGTAACATACCTGGCGGCGTTCTTGCATAGGGCACCATCTCCCACTATGCAAGATCGCAAACTTGATCATCAGTCCAGTCTTCTAGCATGGCTTCTTTCCATGCTGTCTGCTTGCCTCTATTCTGGCAGCTTAGGGCGGTGGCCCGGTCACTTCCTGTTTCTTGTAGCTGCTGTGGGCACACCCCTAATGCGTCCTCAGCCTATTGCTGTCAGTCATTGGATAGTTAAACCAGCTCCACATACAAGCTGGAGCCTGAGCAACTCTATCATTCAGTGTGCTTCTTGACTTTGAATGTGCCAGGTCCTGTCTGAACTATCCCCTAGCCTGTTTTCTGTCCGCCTTCCTGGAGGCTGTATTTCCAGGCCAGTCTGAACACGCTCCTAGCCTGTTCGTTCCGCCTTCTAGGGGCCCCATACCTAGATCTGTTATCTGTGTTTTCTTGCCTGTCTGTCCGCCTTCCTGGAGGCTGTATTTCCAGGCCGTCTGAACACGCTCCTAGCCTGTTCATCCCGCCTTCTAGGGGCCGCATACCTAGACCCACTCCTGTATCTCGCTGCAGTGTCAGTTCCTGTCTGAACACTCACCTAGTCTGTTACCTGTTTTTCTCTATGTCCGTACCTTCCCTTTTTCTGCAGAGTCTGAACCTGCACCTAACTCCTATTCGTTGTCGCTGTACTTCCGTTTGTGAGTTTAGAGTCCTCTTGCTACTTCATTGCAAGTATCTTGTGTGCATCTGGTTCTGCCTTTCCCTTCCAGTCTGTTCCGTGTGAACAGAGCCCTGTCCCCTCTGCTCTGCCTTTGCTCACCACTCCAGCGGTTTATCCCTGCTCTGCCTTTTCTCACGGCTCCGGCGGTTTATCTCTGCTCTGCCTTGCTCACCGCTCCGGCGGTTCTTGCTTGCTCTGCCTTGCTCACCGCTCCGGCGGTTCTTGCCTGCTCTGCCTTGCTCACCGCTCCGGCGGTTCTTGCCTGCTCTGCCTTGCTCACCGCTCCGGCGGTTCTCGCTCTGCCCTGCCTTTGTTCACCACTCCAGGCGGTCTCGCTCTGCCCTGCCTTTGCTCACTGCTCCTGGTGGTCTCACTCTGCCCTGCCTTTGCTCACCGCTCCAGGCGGTCTCGCTCTGCCCTGCCTTTGTTCACCACTCCAGGCGGTCTCGCTCTGTCCTGCCTTTGCTTACCGCTCCAGGCGGTCTCGCTCTGTTCTGCCTTTGTTCACCGCTCCAGGCGGTCTCGCTCTGCTCTGCCTTTGCTCGCCGCTCCAGGCGGTCTCACTCTGCTCTGCCTTTGCTCACCGCGCCAGGCGGTCTCGTTCTGCCCTGCCTTTTCTCACCACTCCAGGCGGTCTCACTCTGCTCTGTCTTTGCTCACCGCTTCAGGCAGTCTCGCTCTGCTCTGCCTTTGCTCACCGCTCAAGGCGGTCTCGCTCTGCTCTACCTTTTCTCACCGCTCCAGGCGGCCTCGCTTTGCTCTGCCTTTGCTCACTGCTCCGGCGGCCTCGCCCTGCTCTGCTCTTGCTCACCGCTCCGGGGGCCTCGCCCTGCTCTGCTCTTTTTCACCGCTCCAGCGGTCTCGCTCTGCTCTGCTTGTCTACCGCATCTGCGGTTCTATTCCTGAGTCCCAGTCTGTACTGGACCTTATCCAGTCTGTACTCCAACCTGCTAGTGCCTCCCTGTCGGCACTCCAGCCGTGCTTGCCAGTACTCCCTGTCTGCATACCAGTCGTGCTTACCAGAGCCCGCCTGTCTGCATACCTGCCGTGCCTGCCTATACCCACCAGTCAGTGTGCCAGCCTAACCTGCCTGCTCCTGTATTCTCCAGTGTGGGTCAACAGCCGTGTCCAGGGTCTGACCTGGAGTAGCACCTGGTCCCTCTGCTCGGTTCCTCCCTGGTGCACAGGCGTCGTTAGCCGTCGTGCGACCTTGGTCGGATCGGGTAGATACTTAGTTACGCCCCTCCATGCACTCTCCGGTTCATGGTCCAGTGGGATCACTAAACACGCACACGCCAGTCAGTCTGGGCGTGTGCATAACAGCTAGATAGTGGAGACAAACATTATGATTCTTGTGAGGTCTAATTAATAACAAAAATTAAGAAAACCTTGGTCACTACTGTACATAATAAATGTTGTAAATTTTCAGAGGTCTACTATGTACATGGTGCCTAAAGTGTATCACCTTGTAGTGGCGACACATGTTTCCCCATGGCTTCTTCCAGGTGCAATGTGAAGCAAGACAAATGCACGGAGTCATCAAAGCTTTCTGTCACGGGTGTGTCAGATGTAACAAACAGTTTCTCTGCATCTGGCTGCAGAAGGTCACTGCGTTTGGCATTGCAGACAACTTCTTAATCCTTCTCACTTTTGGACCCAGCGGCAACCTCCCTCCTGCTCTGATTAACACACCCTGGTCTGGGTGTTTATAAACTCTCAGTCTGCTTCAGGGAGTCACCGGTGATATTTCCATTTTCCCTTGTGAAGGCTTGGAGCTATCGCAGTCGGCTAGCTTCCTCTCTGGTGCCCTTGGTTGACGTCTGGTGTTAACTCTCTGGTGTCTGCTCAAGCAAAGTTTTCTCCTTTGTTTGTCTCACTGGTTGTCTTTTGTTTATAGTGGGGACTGACCAGTGCTCACCCCCCCTCCCTATCAAGGGCGTAGCTCTAGAGATATACAGGGATTAGGTTTCCTGCTCGGCGATTGGTGTAGAACCAATATAGCGATGGTAGGGTAGGCAGGGTGTTATTTGATCAGCCTAGGGGTCTCCACTCACCCTTTCTCTAGTGTCTGGGCTTCTTTCCCCTCATCCCTTCGTGTTGCACTTAGTCTTTCCCACACTGCATGACACTTTCACATTAGAAAATTAGTTTAAAATGCTTTAAAATTTGGCAATATTTTTCCCCAACATCTAGATGTGCCAAAAATTTGCAACTTTTGGCATTTTCAGGCTAGTTTAAAAAAGCACCACTAAAATAGGCGGAGCTGAAAAGGAGCCTGTGTCAGACAGGGTGTGGTTACAGCAAGCTGGACTTCATACCTGCCAAATAATATTGTAAGTCTGAATTTCTTCATCTATTCATGTGATACAATTTGAACCATATTTTATTTAAAATGACAAGGTTATTCATTTCTATACATAATATGTCCCTAAAAAAAAATCTATGCATATTATTGTTTGTAAAGGATTTTCCAAAAAACACTGAAATGAGAGTTACTGCTGTTTTGTAAAGGGCGCCAACTTGTAGAGAAGAGAGAATTTAATTTGTTCAATGCAAATTGAGTTTGTGTTGAATTTTAGATATTCTTTGCAGCTGTCACATTACATGGTATAACACAGCCAATCAGGAGGGACTACCGTTCCCTGTGTAAAAGCAGAGGCAGGGAATGCAGCAGCAATTTTGTGGTGAATCTGGATAGTGAGTGGACGTCAAAGCTCAGCAATAAAAACAGGGAGAGAAAGCCATAAAACACTGAAAAAAACTATAAAACTAACAACATGTGAACACAACCTAAATATAGTATGAGTGACAGCACAGCAGTGAAGAAGATTAGTGTCTAGGGGAAAAAAAAAATTGACCCTGCCCTGCCAAAGCTGTCAGCAGATGGGCATGTGATATGAAATAGTTTTCTTCCTTCTGGAGGAAATCTAATTTGCATATTTTTTACATTGTGTCTTGCCTGTAAGTATTTCTTTATATAGTATTACCTCAGCTGCATCAAAGGAACCTTATCAAACCAAGCAACTAGTTTCCTACTCTGCACTAATGAGAGGCTAAAACCCTGAAACAGATATTTGCAATTTAATTTGCCTAATATGAGATGGTCTTCTTCCTTCTAGAAAAGAGCTAATTTGCACACCAAAAAGTTTTGCCTTTTTTTACTTTCAATTTTAACTTTAAAGTCCCTGACAACTCCACCCTTCTATTTTATGAATGCTAAAAAAGATGTATAAAGTACAGTATGACTATTTCAATTTGATGTGTTAAAGTAGCACATGTGTGAACGAAGCCTAACTGGAGGAGTACAACAGAGGAGGAGAGCTGCGATTCTTAGTTCTTGGTTTCTGGTTATAAAACAGATGTGTTTGTGTGGCAGGTATTGGTATTTGACAGTGGGAATCATTTCAAATGGCATGTGTCTGTGTAATCAGTAAATGTATGCCTTGAGTGTTTGCTTTCAGTGCAGAAATCAATATGTTTCTGTTTAAATCTTTCGCTAAAACCTCACGGTCTCTTGAGATGACCAATGACAAATAATCATCTGCCATCTTTATAAGCCACTAAAGAACTCTCTGAGTGAGTAAAGAGTCCAAATAATCCCAGGTGGTAAATGAGAACTACAAGAAGTACAGACTTTTTCCAGAATCATTTCTATCTTCTATTTAAGCTGTTGTGCGCTGATCCAACCTTTTAAAGCCTTTACGCTTATAAGATTGCTTTGCGGAAATCTTCAGAATTCATATCGGAACTATTTTTTTTTATTGCCCTGGCTAATTTTATTGAGACTTTATGTGGTCTAAATATATTATACCTAATTTGTTAGATGATTCTAGAGTGAAGCAACTAGTGGGCTATGTGCCACTTTTGTAGACAGAGAGAAGAAGTCAATCCATTGGGGATTTTTTGGGTCATGCTACCTACTGCATCGGCAGAATTCCGGAGTATACTGGTAGTTCTTGGGTCCTGTTAACATTAGTTTCTGATATGATAGCCTTGTTGTCTATTATTTCAAAGTGATTTGAACCACTTCTAATATCCTCCTGATTATTGTGCCCAAGTAATTGCAGATTACTTCAGTGCTGTGTGATTGTGGGGCACTTTGAGAGCAGTTGTATTCTCGGTAGATGGAAGCCTCGTCAAGACAGCCAACAAGACTGATCTGAGCATAAGTCCATAGCATGTCCAGTGTTTCAAGGTAAATTACTATGAGTCGTTGTGTAACCACTAATGATTAGTGATGAGCGAGTATGTTTTGTTAAACCTTTTGTTAACCCCGAGTATTTTCAGCTGCTCGGTGTTATGTTTGAATCACTCCCGTGTGCATGATTTGTGATGGTTTGACAGCTTTAATACATGTGAGGAATGTCTGCTTCTTACACATTCCTCACATGTATTAAAGCTGTCAAACCGTCGCAAATCATGCACACGGGAGTGATTCAAACATATCACCGAGCACGCTGTAAATACTCGGTGCTCGCCCGAGCATACTCGGCGAAAGGGTTAACAAAACATACTCGTTCATCACATCTAGTGATGATTGAATCTGCAAAATGTGAATTCACAGTTCGCTCGAATTTAGCAGGGAACTTTGACAAGTATCAAAATGATTCAATAAAGTTTAAGTTTTTCTGGACCAAAATTAGGTCCGCCAATCTTGTTGCAGAGTACTGTGGCAAGGTGCTCAGACCCCCAAAAAGATCCTCTTAAAACTTGGGCATAATGCATCAAGAATATTTAAATGAAAACATTGACCTGATACCATTTTCATATTAAAAAATGTTTAAAATGTTTCCAATATTGGACTTTTTTGTGTATTACTCATGAGACTAAAAATAATTTTTACATTACCTAATTTTCCATCTCTTTCCACCTAACTGTTGGGAATATTATTTTAGTACAGTCCTAGAAAAAGGCAAATTTTACTATTAATGACATATACATTTAAATTGAAAATTAGTTGATATATATTCCTAGTAATTTTATCCATATAGGCATAATGTTCTGTACAAAATATTACAATTGTAGCAGCTTCATGGGCAGCTGTTCCTTTATATGGTGTTATTTTATGGAGGAAGCCCTCTCCACCTGCAAATATTCCAGGGAAAAGTGCCTAATTAAAGGAAATCTGTCAACAGGTTTTGCTATGTAATCTGACAGCAGCATGATGTAGGGACTGAGACCCTTATTCCAATGATACACTGATGAGCAAAGGGGTAACAATGTTTTGAACTTTTGACAATCGTCTTGACTATCTCATACATAAATTTGACTTGCAGCTATATAGCATATGATTAAATCTAATAAATATGATAAATAGTATAATATGCAATTCAAAGACTTCTTGCAAATGTGTATTACAGAATCGCCCCAACGCGCACAGTTCCAAAACGCATGAATAATATCAGCAAGTGCCATTCCACATCTACTACAACTAGCATCCTCCCTAAAGCCAATTCTGTGCAGAAATTGAGGGGTCCTATATACTCTATGTAGCAAATACATTTTTTGAAAGTCTGCAAGCCTCCCGTCACTAGTGGAAATTTGCCAAACAGTGAGGTGAGTGGCAGCTCAGCCATCCAAGCTGAGGCTTGGCATGCTGAGCTGTCTGATGAGTGACAGTTCAGTCACCCAATCAGGGCCTGGGCATGCTGGGCTTCCTACAGGTGTCTCCTGTTCAGAATGATTCCTATGCTATTTAACTGGCTGTCTGCCTCTTGTCTCTGTCAGATGTAGCTTTGTTCTGTGAGGTGTGTACTTTGTTATGTGCCTGTATCTCTGATCTTGTTGCCGGACCAATGATTTGTTGTGACTACTCGTTTGTGTTATCTCTTTTGCTCTGACCTCAGGTACCTGACCCCGGACTTGGTCTCTGACTCTCCGTTTTTCTTATTCCCTTATCTTGTCATACCCTCCTGACATTTGGACTGTTACTTGACCATGCTTTTGTATTGCATCTCTGTACTATGAGTCCTCTTGGTATTTGACCTCGGATCTCCTGACTACCCTACCTCATGGCTTGTCCGTGAGTAGTGACAAAAAATATTGACTCCAACTGTTCCCCATCAATTGGTCCAATATCCACCTCCCACTTGTCTTTTAACTTTAAAGGGTGTTTTTTAAGCATTCATGCAAGAGGGATCTGTTAAATATAAAAATAACTCCCACCTTGTTCCCACATCCCATTAACATACTAAGGAGAATACTGATTTACTTACAGTTGTTCTCAAAAAGTTACATACCTCGGCAGAATTTTTCCTTTTTTGGCCTTGTTTCAGAGAATATGAATGATAACAAAAAAACTTTTTCTCCACTCATGGTTATTGGTTGGGTAAAGCCATTTATTGCCAAACTACTGTGTTTTCCCTTTTTAAATCTTAATGACAATCAAAAACATCTAAAAGACCCTGATCAAAAGTTCACATACCCCGGTGATGTTGGCCTGATAACATGCACAGAATTTGACATAAATGGGTTTGAATGGCTACTAAAGGTAACATCCTCACCTGTGACCTGTTTGCTTGTAATCAGTGTGTGTGCATAAAAGCTGAGTGAGTTTCTGGGACCCAGACAGACTCTTGCATCTTTCATCCAGCCACTGACTTTTTTGGATTGTGAGTCATGGGGAAAGCAAAAGAATTGTCAACGGATCTATGGGAAATGGTAGTTGAACTGTATAACAGAGGAAAGGGATCCAAAAAGTATCCAAGGAATTGATAATGTCAGTCAGCAATGTTCAAACTGTGATTAACACATGGAAAATCAGGGGCTCTGTAAAAACCAAACCACGGTCTGGTAGACCAACAAAAATTTTGGCCACAACTGCCAGGAAAATTGTTCGGGATGTAAAGAAAAACTCACAAATAACATCAGCTGAAATTCTGGACTCTGAAAACTAGCGGTGTGGCTGTTTCAAGATGCACAATAAGGAGGCACTTGAAGAAAAATGGGCTGCACAGTCGAGTTGCCAGAAGAAAGCAATTACTGCACAAATGCCACAAAGTATCTCTCCTAGAATACGCCAAACAGCACAGAGACAAGCCTCAAAACTTCTGGAACAAGGTAATTTGGAGTGATGAGACCAAAATTGAACTTTTTTGGCCACAACTATAAACGTTACATTTGGAGAGAGGTCAACAAGGTCTATGATGAAAGGAACACCATTCCTACAGTAAAGCACAGAGGTGGATCGCTGATGTTTTGGGGATGTGTGAGCTACAAAGGCACAGGAAACTTGGTAAAAGTTGAAGGAAAGATGAATGCAGCACGTTTTCAGCAAACACTGGAGGCAAATTTGCACTCATCAGCCCTGAAGCTGCGCATGGGACGTACTTGGACATTCCAGCATGACAATAATCCAAAACACAAGGCCAAGTCGACCTGTCATTGGCTACAGCAGAACAAGTGAAGGTTCTGGAGTGGCCATCTCAGTCTCCTGACCTCAATATCATTGAGCCACTCTGGTGAGATCTCAAGCGCGCAGTTCATATTAGACAGCCCAGGAATGTATAGGAACTGGAGGCTTTTTTCCAAGAAGAATGGGCAGCTTTACCATCTGAGAAATTAAAGAACCTCATCCACAACTACCACAAAAGACTTCAAGCTGTCATTAATGTTAGAGGGGGCAATACACGGTATTAAGAACTGGGGTATGTGAACTTTTGATCAGGGTCATTTGGATGTTTTTGGTTGTCATTAAGATTTAAAAAGAGAAAACACAGTAGTTTGACAATAAATGACTTCACCCAACCAATAACCATGAGTGGAGAAAAAGTTTTTTGTTATCATTCATATGCTCTGAAACAAGGCCAAGAAAGGAAAAATTCTGCCGGGGTATGTAAACTTTTGAGCACTACTGTATCTATATTAATTTCATTGCTACTTGTGGTCCGTGCATGACATAATTGAAGGTATTGATAAAACATTTTATGCTACAATCCAAATTCCTCTTGAAGCTGGTCAAAGTTCTTAAACGCCCATCTAACTGCACCTGAGACAAAAGATGAATACCGCCACTTCCCATGGCAAAAAGCCTTCCATCCTGAAGAACTCTGGGAGCTTCAGCTTATGCCAAAGTAAAGTAAATTTAGTGAAACCCTAAACATCCATAAGCTGCTTAATTTTTTCCCACACCTTGGTCATTAACAAAGGCAAATAGTGATATACAAAATAGGAATTCTTACATTCGATATAATAAAAGCATAAAAAATCATATAAACAGTCTCAGTACAGCAGTGTAGAATTGGTGTTATATAAATGAGTAAAATAAATAGAAATAATATACAATGTAAAGGTCAGTTTAAATTAACCAAAAAGCTTTTCTCTGGCTTCAAGTTCTATGCATTACACATGGAACAACTAATATTAACTATTAGAACAACTTAGCAAAGGAAAAAATTACATTTTGTAAAATTTGCTATATGCATAAACACATCTGAAGAGGTCAAAACAATATGAAAAGAAAATCAAGGGTATCAACCAATCAGTGGGGCACCAGTCTGGATTACATAATAAATTCAATACATTTCCCTTAAGCACAAAACTGTAGCAAGATGTGCAAAATAAGCCTTTAATATTTATGAACTGCATTACAAAGCATTATGAAATCATACTTTTCTAGCCTTTTTATTATTAGATATAGATGCAATGCTGTTTTGAAGATGTGGAGCTATCAAATCAACAGCTTTAGACTTGACTATGTAAACTCATTGCCCCCTTGATCTCCCACAGATAAAACAGTTGATTTTTCTCCATGAAATAATTGCAACCTTCAAGAGATAAAATATATTATCCTCTTTAAAGAAGCACTCCCAACCAAATTTTTATCCTAATATATTATATATTGCAGTCATCATATTATACAGCACTGTGCACTTACAATTGCTCATTTTGCCTTTCTACCCACTTAATTCTTCTCTTTTCCTTTAGGTGTATGACATAACGTGATTAAAAACAGACTAGTTGAATTCTTTTAAGCTCTCTGCAGAAAACATCAGGTCAATTTTCCCTGAATAAGTATGTAAGGAATGTGGACTGAACTGTCACGTTCCTTCCCCTGAAGACACCAATAGTGCTGTGTGTATAGTGTTGTGTGTCTTTTGTATATATTGTGTTGTAATGTAATATGTATAGAGTACAGTGTTCTGTAAGCATATGATAACGCATGCAATAGTTTAGGGCTTAGGACATCGGTAGTATAAGGTATTGACTGTAGCTAGATAGTGAGGTTAGGGTAAGGTAAGTGTTAATGTTTGGGACTAGTCCATAGTGGGAGTGGCTTAGTGTGCAAGTGACTGCTTCCTGTAGATATTTAGATAGGGACAAGTTCAAGTAGTAGTAGGAAGTATCTGTGAGCAGTGTTACTAAGGAGGAGAGTATAGGGACAAGGGAGTGGCGTGACCTGGAACTGATTGAAGAGACAGAGTGGCCTTCCACCTTAAAATGGTCCTTGGATGGGACGACCTGTCACTAAAAACTTAGAGCTTGATAAATGCCGATGGTAATGGACCTAAACAGGACTGAGTTTGTTGGACTAGTGGGTGGTTCCAAGCAGTAGATCCAGGGCACCAGTAGTGGAAGAAATAGGACTCTGAAGGCTAGGCTGTGACAAAGTAAAGCGAATCAGTGTGCTTCACCGGCACTGCAGTAGACTACAGTGGAAAGAAGCCATGTGTGTGAAAATGCTTTACACTCTGAAGGAAACAACCATAAGACTTTGTATGGACTCTGCAACACCTTCTACATAACCCTTGCCAAGTTACCGTTCAGTAAAGACTATGTTTTAGAGTGGGATTCTCCTTTATTGAACTTGAAAACCTATGTTCCTGGCTCGTCAACACTATTGGCCACTAGCGACCTGCTCTGGCGAAGGCCCACACAGCACCAACACCAGCACCCATCCAGGACACACTCTTTCATGTAGTGCGCTGGGGTGTGACAGGAGAAGACGAGTGCCTCACCAGTCATCATTGCAAAAGTCTCAGGCAGGGAGGAGGAGTGGAATAGCTGGGTCAGGAGCTGAAGAGCGGCATGACTCATGCAAGGAAAAAGACTTCCTGTTTCTACATAAAGCAAAGAGAAAAGAGAAGGATTAACTGTCTAGAAAGGAAAAATGAGATATTGCAAGTACACAGTTCTATATATCATGATGATTGCAATATATTAAGAGGATAAACATTTTGATGGGAGGAGGAGTGCTTCTTTAAGAGTTGCAGCAGCCATTCAGTTACCAAGGCTTCTAACCCTCCTGGGTGAACTGTTACTGAGAGAGGATTATATTTGCACAGAGTGAAACTAGAATTAATTATTAATAATAATAATGTTTTTATTTATATAGCGCCAACATATTCCGCAGCGCTTTACAATTCAGACAATTTACAGACATTGTCTGTAAGTAATTGTATATTCTCAAAAGATCTGATCAACTGGGATCTGAGTGCTAGGACCTGCACCAATCTCTAAAGCAAAGGGGTAGCATTGCTCAGCCGAGTGATGTCTATCCTTCCTAGGTCAAGAAGGGTTCATATATTTTCTTTTGAGCCCATCTTAAATGGAATCTGACAGCAGCATTTTAACCCCTTCCTCCCCCAAGCTATTTATTTGGTCATGTAATTCTTTCAAAGCCAAGTCCAGCAATATCTTTATATGGCTGGATCATTCCTCCATTACTGAGAAATCAGCATTTGAATTGATATGCAAATTTGGCTGAAGGACTATGAAGCCTCTGTCACTCCAGCTCTATTCCCCTCCCAGGGCCACCTACTCCTTCTTGACTTACAGCTTCTGCACTTTGTGACTTCAGGAAAAGGAGCCGTCAGTCAAACTGGGATCAATTCCCTGCACTGGGCAAGGGAATAGATCTGGAATGAAAGAGGCGTCAGCTCTACCATAGTCCTTCGGCCTCACTTGCATATCAATACAAAAGCTGATCTTTTAGTAATGGAGGAACCTACTGGCCTTGTAAAGGTATAGCTGGACTTGTCTTTGGAAGATCTACATGAGCATATAAATAATGTGGGGGTTGAAATCCTGCTGAGAGAGTCCCTTTAAGTTTAAGAGAGCAGCACTCAGTTGAGCACTTCTGCTCCATAGTTTTAGCAACTGACGGGTTTCTCAGCACCCGAACCCAGATTAAAACTTCTGTCTTTATGAATTGGCAAATGTTTTATAAAAGTGCCTTCATATCTCAATTTGTCAATGCTATAGAAAAAGACATGGACAGCACATCGAAAAATTCTACGTTGATCTAATGCCGCTAGGCAAGGGCGACCTTGTGCCTCACAGCACCCATGATGTGTGGCTGAGTCGTCATGACTCCAGGCCACACTACCCCACAGGCACAACACCACAGCAACAATGGCCACCACACAGCACCAACACCAAGTAAAAGGAGCTTTAAAACTCACCTTCCATGTTGTCACACTGTGAACTGAGAGCAAAACTAAGTAGAACCCCTCTTGCAATGGCCTGCTAATTAAAAACGCCTGTGCCAAATGGGAGAAGAGCAGGTCCAAGTAAAAAAAAAATGTCAAAATATTTTGTAAAAGTGCCTACATATCTCAATTTATGCAGTCACATGATCTTAACCCCTTAAGGACCCTGGGATTTTCCGTTTTTGCATTTTCGTTTTTTGCTCCCCTTGTTCCCAGAGCCATAGCGTTTTTATTTTTTGGTCAATATGGCCGGGTGAGGGCTTATTTTTTGCGGGACGAGTTGTAATTTTAAACGACATTACTGGTTTTACCATATTGTGTATGGGAAAACGGGAAAATAATTCCAAGTGCGGTGAAATTGCAAAGAAAGTGCAATACCACAGATTTTTTTTTGTTTTTAGCACGTTCACTGAATGCTAAAACTGACCAGCCATTCTTATTCTCCAGGTCATTATGAGTTCGTAGACACCAATCATGTACAGGTTCTTTTTTATTTAAGTGGTGAAAAAAAATTCCAAATTTTGCAAATAAAAATAAATAAATAAAAAAAGGTGCCATTTTCCAAGAACCGTAGCGTCTCCATTTTTCAGGATCTGAGGCCGGGTGAGGGCTTATTTTTTGCGTGCCGAGCTGAAGTTTTTATTGATACCATTTTGGGATAGATCTGATGTTTTTATCGCCCATTATTGCATTTTATTTCAATGTTGTGGCGACCAAAAAACGTAATTTTTGGCGTTTGGAATTTTTTCTCATTACACCGTTTACCGATCAGATTAATTATTTTTTTATATTGATACATCGGGCGATTATGAACTTGGCAATACCAAATATGCGTATGTGGGTTTTTTTTTTATTATTTTATTTTGAATGGGGCGAAAGTGGGGTGATTTAAACTTTTATATTTTTTTAATTTTTTTTGTATTTTTTAAACAATTTTTTTACACTTTTTGCAAGCTTCAATAGTCTCCATAGGAGACTAGAAGCAGCACTTGTCTGATCGCCTCTGCTACATAGAGGTGATGAGCAGATCACTTCTATGTAGCAGAAATGCTCCTGTACTATGAGCGCCAACCACTAGGTGGCGCTCATAGCGATCTTTACATGACAACCACTGGGGTCTGCTGCACACCCAGGGTTGTCATGCACATGCATAGGTGACCCACAATCACGTGACGGTGTCACCGATGGGCGGGGTAGGTGACGTGCTTCCGGCGAGGCGCTGTTAAATGCCGCTGTCAGAGATTGACAGCGGCATTTAACATGTTAACACCCGCGGGTGGATTGCGATTCCACCCGCGGCTGTTGTGGGCACATGTCAGCTGTATAAATCAGCGGACATGTGCCCGGTTCAGAGCGGGCTCACAACTGAGCCCGCGCTGAATAGGGGGTGGCAGCCTGGTGCGTACTATTATGCCCCAGGCTGTAAAGGGGTTAAAGGGGTTGTACAGGATTAGAAAAAACCTGCTGCTCTCTGCTATTGCATTACAGCATTATTAAATAAAGCTGAATGACAACTTAGCATCTCCATGGTAACAGACAACAAACAACCCTGTGTAGTCTGATGATGCAGTCATTTTTTCTCCCCTATCCATACTACTTTCTGCCTTTTTTAAATTCCTTTTCAGTCACAAGGACGTTACAAGCACCACCAACGAGGTGCTAGCAACGAGGCACAAGATCATTTATAGTTGGATCCTTAATAAAAAAAACAACGGTGGGAAACTTTTTTTTATTTCTTAAGCGAAAATAGTCTTACAGGCTTTTCTTTTGCTGTTTCTAAAAATAAAACTGCGCACAACAGCTGTATATGATGACAGAGACTACAGCATTCAGTGCTGAGTCTGATATTTTTTACTTGAACAGGCTATGGAGATAATAGGGCTTGAAAACTGGAAATTATCCAGAAGACAATGTGCACTTGACAGATTCTTGCTTTCCGAAGAACTGTAGCTCATCCACTTTGATGAATGTCTCCCCTACATGAGTCTAAAATTCCCAAATGAGCAGAGTTTTTACATTATACGTCTGTATTATAAAAATCAGGAATGTTTTGTGTTGTGAGTCTTCCAATACAAAATTGGATGTTGCCAAAAACATTTTTTATATGTAGTAAGAAATACCTTCCGAGGCTTCTCTTCTTGGGTTAGCCTCCATAAATGTATCTAAAATGAAAGCTTGGCTAAAGGGGTCATCCGTTCTCCACTGCTCACTACCGCATAGGAAGTAAGTGGTGACAATGATGTCATGATCCCACATGTTATATCCATTTGCAAAAATATACAGTGGTGGCCAAAAGTATTTGCACCCCTGCAATTCTGTCAGCTAATACTCAGTTTTTTCCTGAAAATGATTGCAATCACAAATTCTTTGGTATTATTATCTTCATTTAATTTGTCTTCAATGAAAAAACACAAAAATAATTGCCCTAAAGCTAAATTGGATACAATTCCACACCAAACCTAAAAACGGGGGTGGACAAAAGTATTGGCACTGTTTGAAAAATCATGTGATGCTTCTCTAATTTGTGTAATTAACAGCACCTGTAACTTACCTGTGGCACCTAACAGGTGTGGGTAATAACTAAATCACACTTGCAGCCAGTTAACATGGATTAAAGTTGACTCAACCTCTGTCCTGTGTCCTTGTGTGTACCACATTGAGCATGAAGGAAAGAAAGAAGACTAAAGAACTGTCTGAGGACTTGAGAAACCAAATTGTGAGGAAGCATGAGCAATCTCAAGGCTACAAATCCATCTCCAAAGACCTGAATGTTCCTGTGTCTTCCGTGCGCAGTGTCATCAAGAAGTTTAAAGCCCATGGCACTGTGGCTAACCTCCCTAGATGTGGACGGAAAAGAAAAATTGACGAGAGATTTCAACACAAGATTGTGCGGATGGTGGATAAAGAACCTCGACTAACATCCAAACAAGTTCAAGCTGCCCTGCAGTCCGAGGGTACAACAGTGTCCACCCGTATTATCCGTCGGCGTCTGAATGAAAAGTGACTGTATGGTACGATACCCAGGAAGATCCCACTTCTTACCCCGAGACATAAAAAAGCCAGGCTGGAGTTTGCCAAAACTTACCTGAGAAAGCCTAAAACATTTTGGAAGAATGTTCTCTGGTCAGATGAGACAAAAGAAGAGCTTTTTGGGAAAAAGCATCAACATAGAGTCTACAGGAAAAAAAAGAAGCATTCAAAGAAAAGAACACGGTCCCTACAGTGAAACACAGCGGAGGTTCCCTGATGTTTTGGGGTTGCTTTGCTGCCTCTGGCACTGGACTGCTTGACCGTGTGCATGGCATTATGAAGTCTGAAGACTACCAACAAATTTTGCAGCATAATGTAGGGCCCAGTGTGAGAAAGCTGGGTCTCCCTCAGAGGTCATGGGTCTTCCAGCAGGACAATGACCCAAAACACACTTCCAAAAGCACTATAAAATGGTTTGAGAGAAAGCACTGGAGACTTCTAAGGTGGCCAGCAATGAGTCCAGACCTGAATTCCATAGAACATCTGTGGAGAGATCTCAAAATGGCAGTTTGGAGAAGGCACCCTTCAAATATCAGGGACCTGGAGCAGTTTGCCAAAGAAGAATGGTCTACAATTCCAGCAGAGCATTGTAAGAAACTCATTGATGGTTACCGGAAGCGGTTGTTCGCAGTTTTTTTGGCTAAAGGTTGTGCAACCAAGTAATAGGCTGAGGGTGCCAATATTTTTGTCTGGCCCATTTTTGGAGTTTTGTGTGAAATGATCAATGATTTGATTTTTGCTTCATTCTCTTTTGTGTTTTTTCCTTGCAAGCAAATTAAATGAAGATAATAATACCAAAGAATTTGTGATTGCAATCATTTTCAGGAAGAAACTGAGTATTATCTAACAGAATTGCAGGGGTGCCAATACTTTTGGCCACCACTGTATGTACAATATATGCCAATGTTGCATTCATCTCGGCATGTGTGTGCGGTTGCGACTTGCAACATCATCTGCACGGCTCAATCCAGATAAGGATGGCATCAGATAACCCCATTACATTTGATTAATTTAAAATTTCCTACCATTTGGCACCTATATCTTTGGAATATCGTGAAGGATAAGGGTGTGCCAAACCATCTGATCAGCCTCATTAGAAACCTTTACACTACATTTCACTAGAGACGAAGACACAGCTCGTATATAGTTTGGTCTTTTCTGTGGTTACACAAGGATTCGAAACTTGGACAATAAAGAACCAAGACAGAAGAAAAATTGATGCCTTTGAAATGTGGTGCTGGAGAATTATATTATCAATACCTTGGATGGCAAGAAGAACAAGCAAATCAATTTTGGAACAAATCAAGCCAGACATGTCACTCGTAGCAAGGATCACCAAGCTACGACTTGACTACTTTGGACGCATCATACCAAGAGAGCAATCATTGGAGAAGGACATCATAGTTGGAAGAATAGAAGGAACAAGGCGAAGAGGAAGATCAGCAACTTATTGGCTTGATTCTATCATGACGACGGAGAACACCCTGGTGGACCTATCTAGGCTTACACAAGACCGATCTCACTTCCGTTAATTAAAAAAGCTCCTATGCTGACCTCTTTATCTCCATGCTAATATTATAAGTGTATTACAGAGACACTTGTTCAACTCTCATCTGTATATTTAGGCATTGTTATAAAAAAAACACCAAAAAGAGAAAATAGGTGTTTATCCCAATAAAAAATATGTTTTTATTAAATAAAGATTAAAAAATAACCCTACAGAGTATAGCAATGGAAGACCACAAAACACCAATACATGAATGTCATATTTATACATAGAAGTCAAGGTATATATAGATTTATAAAACAAAAAAATCAAAAAGTCCTAATAGTTGCACACAAATGTTTCACAATCTAAATATAGACCTATGTAGTTGCCATTGACCAAGGTGAAATGTAAGTGTCTATAGAGACTACTGAGAAAATAACTTCATGAATTCAAGAGCCCAAATGGGTGCACATAGTATATACGATCTAAGCTCTATAAGAAATCTCCTATATACAGTTATATGAAAAAGTTTGGGCACCCCTATTAAACTTAAGCTTAATGTTTTTTAAAAATTGGTGTTTTTGCAACAGCTATTTCAGTTTGATATGTGATAACTGTTGGACACAGTAATGTTTCTGCCTTGAAATGAGGTTTATTGTACTAACAGAAACTGTGCAATCTGCATTCAAACAAAATTTGACAGGTGCATAAGTATGGGCACCCTTATCATTTTCTTGTTTTAAATACTCCTACCTACTTCTACTGACTTACTAAAGCACTTTTTTTGGTTTTGTAACCTCATTGAGCTTTGAACTTCATAGCCAGGTATATGCAATCATGAGAAAAGCTACTTAAAGTGGCCACTTGCAAGTTGTTCTCCTGTTTGAATCTCCTCTGAAGAGTGGCATCATGGGCTCCTCAAAACAACTGTCAAATGATCTGAAAACAAAGATTATTCAGCATAGTTGTTCAGGGGAAGGATATAAAAAGCTGTCTCAGAGATTTAACCTGTCAGTTTCCACTGTGAGGAACGTAGTAAGGAAGAACACAGGGACAGTTCTTGTTAAGGCCAGAAGTGGCAGGCCAAGAAAAACATCAGAAAGGCAGAGAAGAAGAATGGTGAGATCAGTCAAGGACAATCCTCAGACCACCTCAAGAGAGCTGCAGCATCAACTTGCTGTAGATGGTGTCACTGTGCATCGGTCAACTATACAACGCACTTTGCACAAGGCGAAGCTGTATGGGAGAGTGATGCGAAAGAAGCCGTTTCAAGCACGCCACAAACAGAGTCGGCTGAGGTATGCAAAAGCACATTTGGAGAAGCCAATTTCTTTTTGGAAGAAGGTCCTGTGGACTGATGAAACCAAGATTGAGTTGTTTGGTCATACAAAAAGGCGTTATGCATGACGGCAAAAAAACACAGCATTCCAAGAAAAACACTTGCTACCCGCAGTAAAATTTGGTGGAGGTTCCATCATGCTTTGGGGCTGTGTGGCCCATGCCGGCTCTGGGAATCTTGTTAAAGTTGAGGGACGCATGGATTCCACTCAGTATCTGCAGATTCTTGACAATAATGTTCAAGAATCAGTGATAAAGTTGAAGTTACATAGGGGATGGATCTTTCAGCAAGACAATGATCCAAAACACCGCTCCAAATCTACTCAGGCATTCATGCAGAGGAACAATTACAATGTTCTGGAATGGCCATCCCAGTCCCCAGACCTGAATATCATTGAACATCTGTGGGATCATTTGAAGAGGGCTGTCCATGCTTGGCGACCATCAAACTTAACTGAACTGGAATTGTTTTGTAAAGAGGAATGGTCAAAAATACCTTCATCCAGGATCCAGGAACTCATTAAAAGCTACAGGAAGCGACTAGAGGCTGTTATTTTTGCAAAAGGAGGATCTACTAAATATTAATGTCACTTTTCTGGTGAGGTGCCCATACTTATGCACCTGTCAAATTTTGTTTGAATGCAGATTGCACATTTTCTGTTAGTACAATAAACCTCATTTCAAGGCAGAAACATTACTGTGTCCAACAGTTATTACATATATCAAACTGAAATAGCTGTTGCAAAAACACCAATTTTTATAAAACATTAAGCTTAAGATTAATAGGGGTGCCCAAACTTTTTCATATAACTGTATAATGAAACATTCAAAATGGAGGAGGAGTAGTAACAAGGCATCTTGCATGTCTAAAATTAATAAATATGGGATGTGGTCCTGAATAGTGTTGAGCCACCCCTGTAGTGTTCGGGTTCGGTTCGGTTCGTCGAACACCGAGATGTTCGAGGAACTGTTCGTCGAACTGTTCGTCGAACACCTTAGAACACCGTCGAACACCGTTAAAACCAATGGCAGGCAAACAAAAACACATAGGAACACATAGAAAACACCTTCAAATGTGTCCAAAAGCTGACAAACTGCTCAGAAGACGCTTTCTTTAAAAAAGCCGGCCGGCAATTCAGCAGCGGCATACACCGGTACCCGACAATTTAGACATGAAGGAATAGAGCTTCACACATAGATTAGATAGATAGAAACATGTCAGTCACATATATATGAAGTACTGTGACAGTGTTGCTTACTGTACTTGTCATTTACTGCAAAGGATTTATTTAAAAAAATAATAGTGTTTTCATTAGTGTTGAGCCACCCCCGTAGTGTTCGAGTTCGGTTCGGTTCGTCGAACACCCGTGTGTTCGCCGAACTGTTCGTCGAACTGTTCGTCGAACACCTTCGAACACCGTTAAAACCAATGGCAGGCAAACAAAAACACATAGAAACACATAGAAAACACCTTCAAAGGTGTCCAAAAGCTGACAAACTGCTCAGAAGACATAACTAACACATGGAAAAGTGACAAGTACATATAGTCATGCGAAAATAAAAGAGGTGGAGGAGTAAAAGGAGGGGGAGACACAGATATAGGCATGTCATGCCCTTCTAAAATCCAAAAAGTGAGAAGCCGACACGGCCAGTCCGCTCCTGCCCGTGCCACCTCCGTGTCGCCGGGTTTGTGCCAGAGCCGCGGTGAACCCTGATGGCCAGCCCCCCTCTCCCAATACTGGTGCCTGTCCGCTGGTGGGTCGAGCGAGCCCCCCTGTGGTGGAGGCAGCTCTAAGCTTTTTAATTTAAATTGTCTCTCTAATTTGAATGAATACACTTTAAATCCATTTACAAGGATCTATTGGAGGGCAAGTCTCATGCCAGCAGCCGCGTAATTCCAGCTCCAGTAGCGTCCACTAAAGCTGCTGCAGTTAAAAAGCTTTTATAAGGATCGAGCTCGGCTGTCCACCGCAAGGCATCCTACTGCCAGTCCCAGTCCCTATGCCTTGGGGTGCCTCCTGATGCTCTTCACTGAGTATCCCGTGGTCCCGAAGCATTTCCTTTGAAAAAATGAAGTGTCCAAACTACAGGTGGTGTAGCTTGCTTAACAGCCGGGATAATCCGCTGACTAGCAGACCCTGCTACTAGGCACAAAGTATTTCCTGGGCTAGATGCAGCTAAAAATTTGTAATTAGATACTCTCGTTGGATGCTGAGAAAGCATTCCATAGAGTCTCCTGGCACGCCATATATGATTCTCTTAAAAAGCTTGGGGTAGGGATCTAGGGGACCCTTTTATAGCCAAAATCACGGCCCTGTATCGCAATACGTCACCTAGGCTGAAGATAAATGGAACTGTAGCACCCTGAGGGCTCCGTTGCTACAGAGGTATTGCACCTCACCCAGAGGTGTGATATCTCACTCTCAGGTAAGGATGTAGTGTGGATCAGGACCCGACACCTGCATGCATTACACCACATTGCCGTGGGGCAGGGCGACCAATATGCCCCTGAGATGGGCACGACAGTCCCTGTCCCTGGCTGGAGTGGGGGGAGGGAACACTGAGGAAGGGGAACCCTGTAGTGCAGGAGCAGGGAGGAAGCAGTTCCTGGGTGCATTGAGAAGGGAGTATAAAAGGTGGGCACCATCTTAGTTCAGTGCAGAGAAGTCTGAGCAGAAGTGGCAGGGAGCAGGGGCTCTGCATGAGCTCTGCTCCGGAGGCGGGCCTAGTAACAGAGGCCCAGGCCTGGAAGAGGGAGAAGGAAGGAAGAGGAGCGGAGAAGGCTCCAGGAACGAGGAACGAAGGGATCTCAGGGGTGCGGACGGGCGAGTCGCCACCGCACGCCAGAATCCACCTGCGTGGAGGGGTCAGGCCAAAGGGGGAGACCGGTCCCCGAAACTAGTGGAGGCAGGAAACGACCCTCAGCTAGAAACAGGAGGCTGTGACATTTTATGTGGCGCAGCCCCTCGCTACACCCGCTAGGAAGGCACCACATAGGGTCAGGGAAACTGGCGCCAAGTTTACCAAGAGGAGGCCCGAGGCAGCCGGACAGAAGGGTTGGTAAGAAAGGACAGACAAAGGACACACAAAGGGGGTCCTGTGAAGCGTTCCAAAGTTATCTGGGAGTTGTCTGAGCCCCTCACCTGGTGAGCACAGTACGACGTGGGCAGCCGTTACCTGCAGACATGGTCTGGATAATAAGAACTGTGAGTAAAGGCCCTGGACTGCATCACTGACTCCGTGTCATTACTGCTGCTGCCCTGCACCATCACCCCCATCCTCCGCATACACTGCCCTGAGGCTATACTCCTCCCGTGGGGAGTTATGCTACGCTCTGCTGCACCCACAACACCAGCCTCAGCGGTCTGCCCTGGAGCGGCGGTTCACTCTGACCGCAATCCACGGGTGGCGTAGTCGGACATTTAAACATCAAAACCACATAAATAGTTCCGCCACTGGTTTGACCGCCCTGAGCCACGGAACCGGGTTGCCGCCACGGAGACTACAACCACCAGCATCCACCAAAAAGGGTCCGGCTCCGGGTGTCCCAAGGCCCAGGGGGCGCGTCAGAACATTTTCATCACCTTTCACAATCACCAATGGGACAAGGCAGGGATGTTCTCTGTCCCCTCTCTTATACATCCTAGTGACGGAGCACCTGCTCTCATCAATTCGCCATAACCCCAATATTAGGTGGATTGAGGTGGGAGGCACCGAGTACAAGTGCTCTCTATTTGCTGATGATGTCCTAGTATATATCACTCAATCACATATATCCATCCATGCTGTTATGGCTGAAATAGATCACTTTGTTACATGGTCAAATTTTAAAATCAATGCAGCGAAGTCTGAGGCCCTCGATGTCTCCCTCCCCAAATCCAAATAGGATTCCATCCAGTCCAACTTTCCCTTTGCCTGGCCCTCACAGGGTATCAAATACTTAGGAATTCCTATTCATAGAGACCTCTCCCATCTATGTTATCTTAATTTTGGGCCCTTTATTGAACAACTCCATACAGACCACGGTTGGCAAGTTAGAACTGTAAGATTCACTACGTGAACCACTGGTGTTTTGTGGAAAAGCACATGTACACTGTGTTCCAAATTATTATGCAAAAAGTGTTTAGGAGTGATAAGGGAAGAATTTGTTTGTTTGTCAGTTAAACTCATTGATGGTGATGTGTGTCAGGGCTCTTTATATCACTGTAAGCAATTGCAGACACCAGTGCTAATTAGTTTGTCAGGTGTGTCCAATGAAAGGCAAGACTACTTAAGAAGGCTCTCTCACATTATTCAGCAGCCTACATTTTCTGCCAAAATGGGAAAGAAAAAGGATGTGTCGGCTGCTGAGAAGCAACAAATTGTGGAGTGTTTAGGTCAAGGCATGACTACAATCAACATTGTGCGATGATCAGGATGAAGTGTCTTGGCAATCAAGAAGTATGTAGCTGATTCACAGTACACACGTGTGCGTGCTGATAAGGGCAAATTGAGGACTCTTTCCTACAGGCAATTACGTCAGGTTGAAAGAGCAGCGGCAAAAAAGCCTTGTCATAGCAGCAGACAAGTTTTTGAAGCTGCTTGTGCCTCCAACGTCCCCCGAACAACAAGATGCAGGGTCCTTCAGAGGTTTGCAGCTGTGCATACGCCATCCTGTCGACCTCCTCTATCCACTTCACACAAGCAGAAACGGCTCCAGTGGGCCAAACATTACATGAAAACTGATTTCAAAACTGTTTTGTTCACGGATGAGTGCCGTGCAGCGCTCGATGGTCCAGATGGATGGAGTGGAGGATGGCTGGTTGATGGACACCCCACGCAAACACGGCTACAGCGCCAACAAGGAGGAGGTGGAGTAATGTTTTGGGCTGGAATCATGGGGAGAGAGATTGTCGGCCCCTTTAGGATCCCTGAAGGCGCTAAAGATGAACTCCATAATGTATGTGGATTTTCTCAAACAGCACTTCCTGCCATGGTTCAAGAAGAAGAACCGTGTATTTCACAGCAAGATCATTTTTCTGCATGATAATGCACCATCTCATGCTGCACATAAAACATCTGCATCTCTGGCTGATATGGGCATAAAAGGGGACAAACTTATGGTGTGACCCCCATGCTCCCCTGACCTCTACCCCATTCAGAACCTTTGGAGCATCATTAAAAGGAGTGTCTATGATGGCGGGAGGCAGTTCACATCTAAGCAACAGCTCTGGGAGGGTATTCTGTCCTCATGCAAAACAATTGAAGCAGAAACCATCCAAAACCTGACAAATTCAATGGACGAGAGAGTTCAGAAGCTCCTTTCGAGCAAGGGGTCCTATGTCAAAATGTAACATCACCTAGAATAAAGTTTTGAGTTGAAAACTGTTTGATTTCAGTTTCTAACAACCTGCTAATGCTTATAATTTCAAAAATGACCATTTTTTTGGTCTTTATTAAAATGAAAAGGTTGATCGAAAAGTTTGGGGGATCTAAGAGTGTGGCAACCCAGTAGTCATGATTACTTCGAATTCTGACAATATGAGGGTCATGCTGCAGGTAGTGCAGCAAGAAGGCACTTATGTGTCTTGCGCATCTCGGAGCCCCAAAATTATTTTCCGGGCTAGATGCAGCTAAAAATTATTTTTAATTTTAAATCTGGTGGAGCTTATTATAGATGGCCTAATAGGATCAGTGCTGCACACTGCTACAAAGCCCAAATTATTTTCCAGTCAAGATACAGATAAACATGATTAGTAATTTGAAAGCTTAAAACGGTTGGTAGGGTGATTTTAAACAATCATCAAGCTTTTACTCTCCCCAGGATGACACAGGGGTAGAAAAGTCGTTTCGGATCCATGATTTGTTCATCTTTATGAACGTGAGTCTGTCTACATTATCAGTGGAGAGCCGCGTGCGCTTATCTGTCAGCACACCACCAGCAGCGCTGAACACACGTTGAGACAGAACGCTGGCTGCGGGGCATGACAAGATCTCCAAGGCGTAAGTGGCTAGCTCCGGCCATTTATCCAGATTGGAAGCCCAAAAAGAGCAAGAGTCCAGTGACACAGTCGTGGCTTCAATGTTTACTTGGAGATACTCCTGTACCATCGTCTCTAGGCGTTGACTATGTGTCAGACTTCTTGTCTCCTGTGGCCTTGCAAAGGATGGGCTAAAAAAGTGGTGAAATGATTCCGCAAAATTGATGTTACCACCAGATACTGTGGTTCTGTTACGGTTTGAGTGCTGAACACTTGACGGTCCCACGGTTGGCAAGTTGGAACTGTGAGATTCACTACGTGCACCACTGGTATTTTGTGGAAAAGCACATGTAAGATTCTGCAACAGTCTCTGATGATACTCCTGCATGCGTGCATCCCTTTCTATGGCAGGAATAATTTCTGCAAATTTACTTTTGTACCGGGGATCTAACAGTGTGGCAACCCACTAGTCAGGATTATTTCTAATTCTCACAATTCGAGGGTCATGTTGCAGGTAGTGCAGCAAGAAGGCACTCATGTGTGTTGCGCATCCAGGAGCACCAAGTCCCTGTTGTGTTGGTGGCGAGGTAACAATCATGCTTCCTTCCTCTGTCCTCTCCCCCCAACCTCGCACAACAGAAATGTGATCAAGGTCTCCCTCATCTGATGAGTCTTCCATCAGTTCGTCCTCCACTTCTTCCTGGGCTCCTGCACCTTCCTCACTAGTTTGGCTGCTACCATGCGCCCTGGTAAAACCATCTCCCCCACCCTCACATGCCTGCCGCCTTGGTGCTGCCGACCGTCTGGACCTTGCAGATGTTAGCCCTTCCGCATACAACTCCTCCTCCTCTACTTCCTCCACCTCCTCTTGTGCCACCACCTGACTCCGAATTCTGTTTAACATGTGCTCCAGCATGTAAATCACCGGAATAGTCATGCTGATAATGGCATCGTCAGCACTAAACATCTTCGTCGCCATTTCAAAACTGTGCAGAAGGGTGCATAGGTCCCTGATCTGAGACCACTCCTCCAGCGTGATTTGCCCCACCTCTGAATCTCGTTGGACCAGGCTATACGTCAGAACGTATTGCACCAGGGCTTGTCGGTGCTGCCACAGTCGCTGCAACATGTGCAGAGTTGAATTCCACCGGGTAGGCACATCGCATTTTAGCCGGTGAAGTGGCAGGCCCAACGACTTCTGTAGAGATGTAAGTCGCTGAGCTGCGGGATGCGAACGGCGGAAGTGAGCACACAGCGACCGTGCCCTCTGCAGAAGGCCATCTAGTCTGGGATAGTGGGCTAAAAATTGCTGGACAACCAGGTTCAACACGTGAGCCATACAAGGCACGTGTGTGACATTGCCCCGGCGAAGGGCCGCACCCAGGTTTGCAGCATTGTCGCACACGGCCTTCCCTGGTTTCAGGTCCAGTGGAGACAACCATTCATGAAATTGGTTCTCCAGAGCTGACCACAACTCCTCAGCTGTGTGACTCACATTTCCCAGACATTTCAATGTAAAAACCGCCTGATGACGTTGAGCCCTACTGCCAGCATAGTAAGGAGGTGTGCAGGATCCCTTCTGCGCAGTTAGAAAGCTTGTGGCATGACCAGACAGGCTTTGGGTGCAGGTGGAAGACCGAGAGGAGGTTGAGGAGGCAGAAGCAGTGGAGGAACTTTGACATAAAGAGGATTGACGCACAACTCGTGGGGACGGCAAGACTTGGACAGCAGCCCCTTGTCCTGCTGTCACCATAGTTACCCAGTGCCCAGTCAGCGACATGTAACGCCCCTGTCCATGCCTACTCGTCCAAGTGTCTGTGGTGAAATGCACCCTGTCACACACAGAGTTTCTCAAAGAAGCGGTGATGTTGTGTGCGACATGTTGGTGGAGCGCAGGCACACCTTTCTTTGAGAAGTAGTGCCGACTGGGCATCTGGTACTGGGGCACTGCGACGGACATAAGGTCTCGAAAATCCTCTGTGTCCACCAGGCGGAAAGGCAGCATTTCTGTAGCCAAGAGCTTGCAGATGGTGAAATTCAACCTCTTAGCTTTCTCATGGCTAGGAGGAAATGGTCTTTTACTTGTCCACATCTGAGGGACCGAGGGCTGGCTATTGTGCTTAGACGGGGTTGATAAGGGTCTGTGAGGAAGATGCAGGCGGACATGTTAGGTTGCCTTGATCCAAAGGTGGTGCTATCGATGTCGGACAGCGCTCAACACCAGCTGCTGTTACCACCTCCAAAGAAAATGATGACCTGCCAATCACGCTGGCTGTTGCGGGTAAAGAGGTGGCAGGTCTGCGCCCCAAAACAGGTGTGACTGCTGTCCCCCCAGTCACAGAGGATGAAGAGGCCGCGGATGCACAAGATATGGCAGACGGTGGTTGGCCCGGCCGGCTAGGCCGCATTGTAGCACACTGAGCTTCCCACTGCAACTTATGCTTCATGTCCATGTGCCGGTTCATGCATGAAGTACTCAAACTATGTATTTTTTGGCCTCTACATAGCTTTTGCTGACAAATGTTACAGATAACATGAGTTGGGTCATCTTTATCGATCTGAAAAAATGCCCAGGCTATGCAAGGCTTAGCACCCATGCGACCTGAAGAGCCACCACGACTTGTGGTGAGAGGCAGAGTTGTGTTTGAGGATGCAGTTGTTGACGTGCTTCCAGTACTACGTCTCTGTCCAGGAAGGCGCAACCTGACCTCGTCGTCATTAGCATCTTCCTCCACCTCCTCTGCTGACCTCATCTCTTGGCTGACTGTGGGTTGACAGTAAGTGGGATCTCCAACCTCATCATCATCACCCTGTGTGTTATCACACCCGTCGTCCTCAGAGCCAACCTGTTCCTGCCCTGACAAAAAACTAAAGTTGTCGCTCCAATCATGTATTTGAGTCTTATCATCGTCTTCCTCATTGTCTCCACCAACAGGAGTTACAGTTTGGGAATGAGGGTCTACATTATGGTCAGAACCTTCTGCGTCTGGTCCTGGATCCGACTCATAAAGATTCTGGGCATCAGTGCAGATCATTTCCTCGTCTGGATTCACAGAAGCGCTGGAGTCGACCTCTGATTCCCAGGCTATAGTATGAGTAAACAGCTCTGCAGACTCAACCATCTGTTCTACCTCATACTCAGACGGGCAGCTGGAGATTTGGGAGCTGTGAGGAAGCAAGTGCGATTTGGGTGACACCTTTGAGGACTGGAGTATTTGTGATGTTGAAATTGATGTGGAGGAGAGCCCACTTAAAGGAGCACTTGATATCCGTTGAAGCACCTGCTGTTTTTGTGCCTCATCTGGAATTTGTAGCGATTGGCGTGGCCGTAAGAAAGGGATCTTATCACATTGTCCGCTAAAAGAAGTAGACATTTTAGTTTGGCTGGAAGATGGTCTTTCTTCTGCAGATGTTACTGTTGCTTTAACACCTACCCCACGGACACAACCTTTTTTCCCCTTCCCAACACGCCTATTCCCCTTTCCACCAGCAGCAGGCCTTTTTCCACTCATTTTGGTGGTTAACTAATTCACAACTCTGGAGTTGTTTGCACAAAAAAACAATGGATGGTAACCGAGCAGAGCTGAGTGGCCAAACTGTGGTATTAGGCCAAAACTATTAGCTGGGTTAGATGCAGAAAAAAATATATTCAGTTTGCAACCTGACGGAGGTCAGTATAGATGGACTAATACAACAAGTCCCACACACAGCTAGAAGCCAAATATTTTTTCAGAGGTACTGTAGATGCAGATACAAATTATTTTTAATTTGCAACCTGATGGAGGTCAGTATAGATGGACTAATACAACAAGTCCCACACACAGCTAGAAGCCCAAATATTTTTTCAGAGGTACTGTAGATGCAGATAAAAATTATTTTTAATTTGCAACCTGATGGAGGTCAGTATAGATGGACTAATAGAGAAAGTCCGACACACTGCTAGAAGGCCAAATATTTTTTCAGAGCTAGATGCAGAAAAAAATTATATTCAGTTTGCAACCTGATGGAGGTCAGTATAGATGGATTAATAGAACAAGACCCACACACTGCTAGAAGCCCAATATTTTTTCAGAGGTAGATGCAGAAAAAAATATATTCAGTTTGCAACCTGATGGAGGTCAGTATAGATGGACTAATACAACAAGTCCCACACACAGCTAGAAGCCCAAATATTTTTTCAGAGGTACTGTAGATGCAGATAAAAATTATTTTTAATTTGCAACCTGATGGAGGTCAGTATAGATGGACTAATACAACAAGTCCCACACACAGCTAGAAGCCCAAATATTTTTTCAGAGGTACTGTAGATGCAGATACAAATTATTTTTAATTTGCAACCTGATGGAGGTCAGTATAGATGGACTAATACAACAAGTCCCACACACAGCTAGAAGCCAAAATATTTTTTCAGAGGTAGATGCAGAAAAAAATATATTCAGTTTGCAACCTGATGGAGGTCAGTATAGATGGACTAATACAACAAGTCCCACACACAGCTAGAAGCCCAAATATTTTTTCAGAGGTACTGTAGATGCAGATACAAATTATTTTTAATTTGCAACCTGATGGAGGTCAGTATAGATGGACTAATACAACAAGTCCCACACACAGCTAGAAGCCCAAATATTTTTTCAGAGGTAGATGCAGAAAAAAATATATTCAGTTTGCAACCTGATTGAGGTTAGTATAGATGGACTAATACAACAAGTCCCACACACAGCTAGAAGCCCAAATATTTTTTCAGAGGTACTGTAGATGCAGATAAAAATTATTTTTAATTTGCAACCTGATGGAGGTCAGTATAGATGGACTAATAGAGAAAGTCCGACACACTGCTAGAAGGCCAAATATTTTTTCAGAGCTAGATGCAGAAAAAAATTATATTCAATTTGCAACCTGATGGAGGTCAGTATAGATGGATTAATAGAACAAGACCCACACACAGCTAGAAGCCCAATATTTTTTCAGAGGTAGATGCAGAAAAAAATATATTCAGTTTGCAACCTGATGGAGGTCAGTATAGATGGATTAATAGAACAAGTCCCACACACAGCTAGAAGCCCAAATATTTTTTCAGAGGTACTGTAGATGCAGATAAAAATTATTTTTAATTTGCAACCTGATGGAGGTCAGTATAGATGGACTAATACAACAAGTCCCACACACAGCTAGAAGCCCAAATATTTTTTCAGAGGTACTGTAGATGCAGATACAAATTATTTTTAATTTGCAACCTGATGGAGGTCAGTATAGATGGACTAATACAACAAGTCCCACACACAGCTAGAAGCCAAAATATTTTTTCAGAGGTAGATGCAGAAAAAAATATATTCAGTTTGCAACCTGATGGAGGTCAGTATAGATGGACTAATACAACAAGTCCCACACACAGCTAGAAGCCCAAATATTTTTTCAGAGGTACTGTAGATGCAGATACAAATTATTTTTAATTTGCAACCTGATGGAGGTCAGTATAGATGGACTAATACAACAAGTCCCACACACAGCTAGAAGCCAAAATATTTTTTCAGAGGTACTGTAGATGCAGATAAAAATTATTTTTAATTTGCAACCTGATGGAGGTCAGTATAGATGGACTAATAGAGAAAGTCCGACACACTGCTAGAAGGCCAAATATTTTTTCAGAGCTAGATGCAGAAAAAAATTATATTCAGTTTGCAACCTGATGGAGGTCAGTATAGATGGATTAATAGAACAAGACCCACACACAGCTAGAAGCCCAAATATTTTTTCAGAGGTAGATGCAGAAAAAAATATATTCAGTTTGCAACCTGATGGAGGTCAGTATAGATGGACTAATACAACAAGTCCCACACACAGCTAGAAGCCCAAATATTTTTTCAGAGGTACTATAGATGCAGATAAAAATTAGTTTTAATTTGCAACCTGATGGAGGTCAGTATAGATGGACTAATAGAATGATGCTATGCCCAAAAGATTTTACTTCACTAGGTGCAGTAAAAAAATTGGTATTCTATACACAGGTGGTATATCTTGCAACACAGATAGGCTACTCCACTGACTAACACACTCTGCAATAGGCCAAAAAGGATTAGCTTTGCTAGATTCAGCCAAATGCTGTGAAAAAAACTTGCACAGCACTGGCACAGACCTGCCTGGCAAAAACTGATAGGAACTGATGTAACCTAGTCCTGAAAAGGACTACAATTACAATTATTCTTTACTCCCACAACCTATCTATTTAAGAGCACAGACCTCCCTGATAAAAGTCGTAGGAAATGCTGTAACCTAGTCCTTAAAAGGACTGCAATCACAACTATTCCCTACTCCCAAGCTATCTGTATATTTGTGCGAAAATTGGCTTGAAATTAACAAGGTATTTCGCACACAGCAACAGCGGTGCCGTCTAACACGCAGCTGCAGCAGTGAGAAAATGGTGGCGACGGGGAAAATGGCTTGGTCTTATAGGGCAAGGACATGTGACATACACTGCCAATGACACATGCCCTTGCTTGTGTGAAAAAAAGCACTTCGCTCCGTGTGTGCGCTGCTGATAGGCTGACAGATTGCACCTCCCCACTGTAAATGCGGGAAAGAGAAAAAAAAAATGGAGATCTACATTGTTCCTGCAGAGATCCATCCCCTGCCCCTCCCCCCAACCCGCTGTACACTCAAACTGCGTATTAACATTAATTTTCATCATTACTGAGAAAAAATCCAGTTATGATTTTGGTGCACGAACAGTTATCGAACATAACCTCGAACAGCCGAATTTTTATCAAATTGTTCGTGTTCGCCGAACGGCTCGAACACCGCCCAAAACAGCTCGAATTTGAGATTGGCGAACAGTTCGAGTAGAACAACGATCATCTCTAGTTTTCATGCACCGTCTCTTTAAAAAAGCCGGCCGGCAATTCAGCATCTGTACCCGACAATTTATAACAGACAGAATAGAGCTTCACACATAGATTAGATAGATAGAAACATGTCAGTCACATATATAATAATCACAGTGACAGTGTTGGTTACTGTACTTGTCATTTAGTATTAAAATAAAGGATTTATTATTAAAAAAAATTGGCGTGGGGTTCCCCGTAATTTTAGTCTCTAGCTGAGGTTAAGCAGACGGCTGGGGCAGATGTTTGAAGCCTGGGAAATGGGTAATACCCACGGAGCTTCCCAGGCTACTAATATCAGCCCCCAGCTGAATACCTAGCCTTTACTAGCTATTAAAATGGAGGACCCCCCCCAAAAAAATGACGTGGGGTCCCCCCTAATTTAATAGCTAGCAAAGGCTAGGCAGACAGCTGGGGGCTGATATTAATAGCCCAGGAAGGGAGCCATGAATATTGGCCCCCTCCCAGGCTAGAAACACCAGCCGTCAGCCGCCCCAGAAATGGCGCATCCATAGGATGCGCCAATTCTGGCACTTAGCCTCGCTCTTCCACGCTGCCCTGGTGCGGTGGCAGGGGGTAATAGGGTTGGGGTTGATGTCAGCTTATAATGCCAGCTGACATCAAGCCCAGGTTAGTAATGGAGTGGCGTCTATAAGACACCCCCATTACTAACCCCATAGTCAAAGTTAAAAAAAAAACACAAACACCCAGAATAAAGTCCTTTAATTGAAATAAAGACACAATTCTTTATTGTTCTAAATTAAACCATACTTACCATCACGCCCATTCCAGCTGAAGCCAACGATCTCCTGCAATAAAAGAAAAATAATAAAGCAACCTCATCCTTACCTTTCCATGGTTCCCAGGACAGCTTCAGCTCTGCTACATCGAGATGACAGGCTGGACCGCAGCAGAACGCTGCCATCCAGCCTGTCATCCCGCAGACACTGAGAAGCGCAGGCATGCTTGCGCTCCTCAGTGTCTGACTGTGACGGCATCCAGATGAGCCGACAATGAACTCGGCTCACCTCATGTACGTCACTGACAACGTGGGAAAATTCTCCTGCACTCAGCGCTTCAGCGTGAGAATTTTCCCACGCTGTCAGTGACGTGCATGAGGTGAGTCGAGTTCATTGGACATGACCTCGGCTCATCTGGATGCCGTCACAGCCAGACACTGAGTAGCGCAAGCATGCCTGCGCTTCTCAGTGTCTGCGGGATGACAGGCTGGATGGCAGCGTTCTGCTGCGGTCCAGCCTGTCATCTCGATGTAGCAGAGCTGAAGCTGTCGTGGGAGCCATGGAAAGGTAAGGATGATGTTGCTTTATTATTTTACTTTTATTGCAGGAGATCATTGGCTTCAGCTGGAATGGGCGTGGCGGTAAGTATGATTTAATTTAGAACAATAAAGAATTGTGTGTTTATTTCAATTAAAGGACTTTTTTCTGGTTGTTTGTGTTTTTTTTAAATACTTTACTAGAAATTCATGGTGGTCATGTCTAATATTGGCGTGACCCCATGAATTTCGGGCTTAGGGCCAGCTGATAATGCCAAGCTGGCCTTAACCCCTTTATTACCCAGTGAGCCACCGCACCAGGGCCCTGGATGAGTTGGGTACAGCGCCAGAAGATGGCGCTTCTATGAACGCGCCATTTTCCGGGGCGGCTGCGGACTGCAATTTGCAGCGGGTGGGGCCCAGAAAGCTTGGGCCTCCCTGCGCTGCAGATTCCAGCCCCCAGCTGCCTAGTTGTACCTGGCTGGACACAAAAATAGGGCGAAGCTCCACGTATTTTTTTTTTTAATTCATGAAATTCATGGAATAATTAAGAAAAAAAGGGCTTCCCTATATTGTTGTGTCCGGCTAGGTACAAATAGGCAGCTGGTGGTTGGGAGCAGCCCGTTCCTGCCTGCTGTACCTGACTGGACACAAATATAGGGCGAAGCCCCACATCAATTTTTTTTTCATTATTTCATGAATTTCCTGAAATAATTAAAAAAAAATTGACGTGGGGCTTCGCCCTATATTTGTGTCCAGTCAGGTACAGCAGGCAGGAACGGGCTGCCCCCAACCACCAGCTGCCTATTTGTACCTAGCCGGACACAACAATATAGGGAAGCCCTTTTTTTCTTAATTATTCCATGAATTTCATGAAATAATTTAAAAAAAAAAGCGTGGGGCTTCGCCCTATTTTTGTGCCCAGCCAGGTACAACTAGGCAGCTGGGAGCTGGAATCCGCAGCGCAGGGAGGCCCAAGCTTTCTGGGCCCCACCCGCTGCAAATTGCAGTCCGCTGCCGCACCAGAAAATGGCGCGTTCATAGAAGCGCCATCTTCTGGCGCTGTACCCAACTCATCCAGGGCCCTGGTGCGGTGGCTCACTGGGTAATAAAGGGGTTAAGGCCAGCTTGGCATTATCAGGTGGCCCTAAGCCTGAAATTCATGGGGTCACGCCAATATTAGACATGACCACCATGAATTTCTAGTAAAGTATTTAAAAAAACACAACACCCAGAATAAAGTCCTTTAATTGAAATAAACACACAATTCTTTATTGTTCTAAATTAAACCATACTTACCGTCACGCCCATTCCAGCTGAAGCCAATGTCTTCTGCAATAAAAGTAAAATAATTAAGCATCCTCATCCTTACCTTTCCATGGTTCCCACGACAGCTTCAGCTCTGCTACATCGAGATGACAGGCTGGACCGCAGCAGAAAGCTGCCATCCAGCCTGTCATCCTGCGGACACTCAGAAGCGCAGGCATGGTTGCGCTCCTCAGTGTCTCGCTGTGACGGCATAAAGATGAGACGAGTTCATGTCCAATGAACTTGGCTCACCTCATGTACGTCACTGACAGCGTGGGAGAATTCTCCTGCACTCAGCACTTCAGCGTGAAAATTCTCCCACGCTGTTAGTGACGTACATGAGGTCAGCTGAGTTCATTGGACATGAATGAGCTCACCTCATGCACGTCACTGACAGCGTGGGAAAATTCTCACGATGAAGCGCTGAGTGCAGGAGAATTTTCCCACGCTGTCAGTGACGTGCATGAGGTGAGCTCATTCATGTCCAATGATCTCAGCTCACCTCATGCACGTCACTGACAGCGTGGGAAAATTCTCCTGCACTCAGCGCTACAGCGTGAGAATTCTCCCACGCTGTCAGTGACGTGCATGAGGTGAGCTCATTCATGTCCAATGAACTCAGCTGACCTCATGTACGTCACTGACAGCGTGGGAGAATTCTCACGCTGAAGTGCTGAGTGCAGGAGAATTCTCCCACGCTGTCAGTGACGTGCATGAGGTGCGCCGAGTTCATTGGACATGAACTCGTCTCATCTTTATGCCGTCACAGCCAGACACTGCAGAGCGCAAGCATGCCTGCGCTTCTCAGTGTCTGCGGGATGACAGGCTGGATGGCAGCGTTCTGCTGCGGTCCAGCCTGTCATCTCGATGTAGCAGAGCTGAAGCTGTCGTGGGAACCATGGAAAGGTAAGGATGAGGTTGCTTTATTATTTTTCTTTTATTGCAGGAGATCGTTGGCTTCAGCTGGAATGGGCGTGACGGTAAGTATGGTTTAATTTAGAACAATAAAGGAATGTGTCTTTATTTCAATTAAAGGACTTTATTCTGGGTGTTTGTGTTTTCTTTTAACTTTGACTATGGGGTTAGTAATGGGGGTGTCTTATAGACGCCTCTCCATTACTAACCTGGGGTTGATGTCAACTGGCATTATAAGCTGACATCAACCCCAGCCCTATTACCCCACTGCCACCGCTACAGGGCAGTGGGAAGAGCGAGGCTAAGTGCCAGAATTGGCGCATCCTATGGATGCGCCATTTCTGGGGCGGCTGACGGCTGGTGTTTCTAGCCTGGGAGGGGGCCAATATTCATGGCTCCCTTCCTGGGCTATTAATATCAGCCCCCAGCTGTCTGCCTAGCCTTTGCTAGCTATTAAATTAAGGGGGAACCCACGTCATTTTTTGGGGGGGGGTCCTCCATTTTAATAGCTAGTAAAGGCTAGGTATTCAGCTGGGGGCTGATTTTATTAGCCTGGGGAGCTCCGTGGGTATTACCCCCTTCCCAGGCTTCAAACATCTGCCCCAGCTGTCTGCTTAACCTCCGCTAGAGACTAAAATTACGGGGAACCCACGCCAATTTTTTTTAATAATAAAACCTTTATTTTAATACTAAATGACAAGTACAGTAACCAACACTGTCACTGTACTTATTATATATGTGACTGACATGTTTCTATCTATCTAATCTATGTGTGAAGCTCTATTCTGTCTGTTATAAATTGTCGGGTACAGATGCTGAATTGCCGGCCGGCTTTTTTAAAGAGACGGTGCATGAAAACACTATTATTTTTTTTAATAAATCCTTTGCAGTAAATGACAAGTACAGTAAGCAACACTGTCACAGTACTTCATATATATGTGACTGACATGTTTCTATCTACCTAATCTATGTGTGATTCTCTATTCTTTCTGTTATAAATTGTCGGGTACAGATGCTGAATTGCCGGCCGGCTTTTTTAAAGAGACGGTGCATGAAAACACTATTATTTATTTTAATAAATCCTTTACACTAATGACAAGTACAGTAAGCAACACTGTCACAGTACTTCATATATATGTGACTGACATGTTTCTATCTATCTAATCTATGTGTGAAGCTCTATTCTGTCTGTTATAAATTGTCGGGTACCGCTGCTGAATTGCCGGCCGGCTTTTTTAAAGAGACGGTGCACGAAAACACTATTATATTTTTTAATAAATCCTTTACACTAAATGACAAGTACAGTAAGCAACACTGTCACTGTGCTTCGTATATATGTGGCTGACATGTTTCTATCTATCTAATCTATGTGTGATTCTCTATTCCTTCTATTCTAAATTGTCGGGTACAGATGCTGAATTGCCGGCCGGCTTTTTTAAAGAGACGGTGCATGAAAACACTATTATTTTTTTTGATAAATCCTTTACACTAAATGACAAGTACAGTAAGCAACACTGTCACTGTGCTTCTTATATGTGTGACTGACATGTTTCTATCTATCTAATCTATGTGTGAAGCTCTATTCTTTCGGTTCTAAATTGTCGGGTACCGGTGTATGCCGCTGCTGAATTGCCGGCTTTTCATGTTTCACTGTTGGCACTGTTCCCATCGATTTGGGCAATCACTGTAATGCCACAACCACCATGGCTGTGGCATTACAGTGAGTGGCAGACAATCCCTGCATGATTGGTGCTCTAAATAGCGCCAGACATGCAGGACACGCTTTTGGTGCACGAACAGTTATCGAACATAACCTTGAACAGCCGAATTTTTTGCAAATCGTTCGGGTTCGTCGAACAACTCGAACACCGCCCAAAACAGCTCGAATTTGAGATTGGCGAACAGTTCTAGTCGAACACCGCTCATCTCTAGTCCTGAGCCCCAATGCACATTTTTCCTTCACTTCATCAGGGGGCATACTCAAATAGATAGTTTACAAGGGGAACCCAGAAAAAATTGACGTACTGTCCCCCTATAAAATCTAACCAGCAAAGGCTAAACAGACAGCTGTGAGCTGATATTAATAGCCAGGGAAGGGGCCATAGATACTGGCCCCCTCCAAGGTTAATAACATCAGTCCTCAGCCTCCCTAGAAATGGCGCATCAATAAGATGTGCAAAATCTGACGCTTAGCCTCGACTCTTCCCACTTGCCCTGGTGTGGTGGCAAGTGAGGTAATAGGGTTGGGGTTCATGTCAGCCCTGTATTGACAGCTGACATGAAGCCTAGGTTAATAGTGGAGAGGTGTCTATAAGACGCCCCCATTACTAAACCCATAGTAAAAGTTCAGAAATAAAGACAGCAAGAAAAAAATCTTTTATTGGAAATAGAAGTCCACACCGTTTTTTACACATTTATTTAAAAATAAAAAACACTGTTATACTTAAAAAACGCCTAATCCACTGAAGCTAATATCCCCTGTAAAAAACAGAAAATAAAAAAGCAACCTTATACTGATCTGTCTGACGTGATGAAATAATCTAGAGTGTCCCACGCTGATCAGATCATTTGTAGGACAGTCAAATCAGCAGTCACTGATGTGACTGTTCTACAAGACGGCAGGCTACACACTGACACAGGAATGTAATCACTCCTGTGTCAGTGGATAGCGCTGAGCTGCAGTGAGAGAGGTCACTTGAGTTCAATCAGCTGATGAGCTACAGTGACCTCACTTATGGCACAAACGCTGTGTGAGAATTTTCTATTTAATTTTCTCACGCATCGTCTGTACAGTAAGTGAGGTCTCCGGAGCTCATCAGCTGATTGAACTCCGGTGACCTCACTCCTGGCAGCTCAGCGCGATACACTGCAGAAGCAATTATGCTCCTGTCAGTGTATCGTTGGCTGACAAAAAGAATAGCCACATCTCACGATGTGGCTATTCTGTTAATGAGATCTGTGTGGGACACTCGGGATTATGTGGATTATGGCAGATAGGTGAGTATATGATGGTTTATTATTTTTTCTTTATTACAGGAGACATGGGCATTGGGGATCAGGCATTACGGTATACTTTGTTTTTTTTTATTTTTTATTATTTATAGAAAACAAAGGCATCAGGGAGAAGGTGTACGTGAGTATATGGTGTTTTTTATTTTCATATTTATTTAATAATTTAAACTTTTTTTTTTACCTTGCACCCAGGCGATAGCTGATGAGAGACTACTTGCCCTATCAGCGACGACTGCGCTGGCTCTTTACTGTGACAGCAGGCATCGACTGATGGGTGTAGTAGTACCATCAGTCAACACCTATGACAGTAAGATTTTTACCGTCGGTCACAGTCACAGCTGCGGGATCACGCTGACATCTGACAGCGTGATCCCACAGTGCTCTGACCTGCGGTAATGATGTTACCACAGATCAGCACCCCTGTTTCCCATGCTGTCACACAGATGACAGTGCAGGAAACCAGGGATGTTCAGGTCCCCCATTCATATGAATGGGGTCCGGGTTTGGGTTCGGATACTGTTCTGGTACCCAAACCCAAACTTTTATTTAACTGTTCGGCATTCAGCTGAACCCGCTGGACCCGAACAGTCAGGGGTTCACATATCTCTTGTTAGCACTGACCGATTATTCTAGGTCCTGGTTACTCAGGCTCAGTATTTCATTGGTAACCTCTGTGACACAGCTACAAATGTATGTTGACTCTTGGAATTGACCAATATATATATCACATTTCATCGCCATACTAGTCTCCATGCTCCATGAACAACAGTTCATTAACTGCTCTGGAACAGGGCTAGTCTTTCATAAATATACGCTAAGATTGCTTTGACCGGGTAGCTTTGAAGTTCCGCGGGCTACATAGTCATTGAGAAAAACATGTAGTCTCAAATATTATAGTTAATCATACCATATATACACCAAGTGCCTTCTGTGGTTAGCTTGAATCCCATACGGATATTTGTCACCAGAAGCTTTGTGGCTTTTCACATAAATTGGCTTTTCTTTGTTGTCCCTGCCTCTCTTATTCACCTAATGGACCCGACTGAATCAGTTGGTGATGCAACCAATTTGCAGGTTCATATGGCATGGAAGGATGCTAGTGTCTTTTTACCAAACCTTAATTCTGCTACCTTTTCTCATTTGGGGCCCACATTAACCACTCCTTCCACTTGTTCTCTTCACTGCAGGACACAATAAATCACAGCACCCAGGAATATACCTTACACTAGGCTCACAAACCTCTTCCATGGAAACCACTTTTATTGTGCCCCCTAGCACAAACTAAATTAACATACACTTGGTGCACAAGCAAGAAAGAGACAGATGAAAGAGAGTATGAATAGCTCATCAATATCAGATCAATGAGGGTCCAACATTGGGCTCCTCACCAAACAGCTGTTGAAATCCTCCGGAGATACTAAGTGTGTGGAGCCGTAATACTGCAGCTCCACTTACTGTGTATTGGCCATTATTAGGTACTGCAACTCAGATCACATTCACTTCAATAGGAGCAGAGTTGCAGTGCCTGAAAATGTCCGCTACACAGTGTACGGAAATGTAGGACTGTGGGACCTAACTAGTTGATTGGCAAGTTGATCACCAATCTGATATTTTAAGGATAAGTCATCCATATCTATATACTGTATAACCCCTTTAATGGGATCAAAAATAGTATACAAATCTGTATAGGGCTGACTGCATTTACCTGTACAACCAAGTAGTCAGGAGCATCTCTGTGCCGGAAAAGGAAAAACAGTGAAGGGGTCGCAGCACAGATTTATTCACAGGATTGGTGTGGGTGCAACAGATATGCCATCATTTTATAAAATGAGAAAACCCCATTAATATTTGTGCTATCAAGCCAATAATACATTCTTTCTAACCTTGGAATAGTTTTCCAATAAAATATGTTATCTCGTTCTGGAGTCTTGCCATCGCTGTCATTATATTACATACAGATGTATATTGCACCTTCATTGTGGCTACATCTGCATCATAAGATCATTGTAAAAAATGGAGTATTTCCCCTCTGTAAACATTAGACAATGATACACTGTTATATATTATCATTGGCCTTACTAAGAAACATCAAGCGGAGCGTAAAATTATGTATGGTTTCCATATGCTTCGTGTTCACGGTTGTATGGGAACTTTAATGTTACTCAAGCTTGGAGGTGTCATGGTGAAGCCTTGGCCATGGGTTGTAAAGAGTCATCTTTTACAATAGCCAGTCATTATTAATATTCATGAAAACAACAATGTAATTATGCAGGAAAGTTCGGTAATATGCCCCAGGACGCACACTATTTTTATGACCCTTTACTAAGATCACTTATTTAACATATAAATGAGCCTCCAATGACCAATATTCAGGTATAAAAATAGAAGAGGGCGATAATTTTAAAGGTTTGCACTCATCAAATGTTTATGATCAAGACTAAGAAATAGATTTACTTAGACATCATGCGCCATCACGTAATAACACATAACTTTGTGAGTTAAACAGATAACATTATGGGTTATAGTTAATTTAGTGACAAAATATATAATTGGTGGAGAAAGGTTGAACTTGATGGACCTAGGGCTTTTTTCAACCTATGTAACTATAATTAAGAATCAAAATGGAAACCCAAGGTATTAGAGGAGGACGTTTCTAAAAAAAACCTATTTAATTTAAATAGGTTTTCTAGTTTAATGTATATAAGTACTGTATAATGAGCAGGTCAGTAACTATGACATTAGATATGAGCAAATTGCTTCTGTACAATTCTACACAATTTTTATCCAATTGTCAGTATAATAAGAATTAGGTCTGAACAAGTTTTCAGAGTCTGGATGCTCACTTTACGTCAAT
The DNA here is from genome assembly GCF_046119375.1 of Phyllobates terribilis. NCBI lineage: Eukaryota > Metazoa > Chordata > Amphibia > Anura > Dendrobatidae > Phyllobates > Phyllobates terribilis. The sequence continues at coordinate 270,581,871 of NW_027362772.1, forward strand.
TCCTGCTCCTTTAATCTCCAGCTGTCACCGGGATACCACAACAGAGAGGGGCCAGAAGATCTCAGCGTCTGGTTACACGAACTCCTGCAATTATTAGAACTGCTTCATTAAACAGTGCAGGTTTCCTTGCTGTCATGGCAAGGGTTAATCATTTGAGTTAATCTCCTGGAGCTCTCCATCCTGAGTTGCCTCAGCTAGTGATGAGCGAGCATTAAAATGCTCGGGTACTCGTTGCTCGGGTTGAGCACATTTAAATACTCGGGCGCTCGACCCGAGCAACGAGCCCAATGTAAGTCTATGGGAAACTCAAGCATTTTTCAGGCGACTCCCCACGGCGGTCTGCAGAGGGCCTAAAAATTGCCCAAATCAATAGGAACAGTGCTCAAATGACATGGGAACAGCGTGGGGAAGACTCCTGCAATCATTTCTGACTCCCAGATCACTGCTGTCAACAACGTTGTCAGAGTTTTACACCAATTTTACGGACTCACAATAAAACATACCAAAACGAAACCAAAATGGATTTTCCTGGGAAATATGTTAAGGAACATCCTTTCCATGACATGTACAATGTAAATAAAGCAAAATAAATAACCAAAAACAAAAATACTTCTCCACACCTTGGGCTATGTTCACACATAGCTTTTTTGATGCATTTTTGCACTTTTGCATTGCTTTAAACCAAGACAAATGCATTCACCAGGAAATTTCATTTTAACATTTTACAATCTTATCTGGCCATGTGGTGTGTGACACATCATCAGACACATGCATACAGTGCTGAAAAGTCATGAGAACAGCATGGGGAAAACCTCTGGAAGCATCTCTGACTCCCAGGTCACTGCCTAAAAGTGTGCCCATCATAAGTGATCCTTGGCGCATGCGAAGATGCCTCCAACCATGAACCTGTCATTGAAGACTTGCAACAATCACTGTCCACGTCCTTGTCCCACTGCAGCGTTCAGTTGTCCCTACCCCATTGGAATGCAAGCGCAAGTATGCAGCCAGCCACCCACCCACCCACAGGCTGCAATACTATACTGCCAAATTTTTGACAGCTGCTTGCACTTGAAATATGGCCTTTTAGGCTCAGGGAGGCGGAAGCTTTACATAACCTCATGCCGGCGGCGGCAGGGTGTCCATACTCGAACCCGAGCCGCCACTATATTTCCCGGTATCGCCTCCGCCTTCCACAAGCACGGGTCCCACAACATTACCCCTGCCCTCCCCAGTGCATTTACTGGGAAGGACCGCCTAACCACAAACAGGTCGACAGGTGAATGTGGCCAGGGAAGGTATGGAGCCAGTCCACAACTTTTTTTGCTGACAGTTGTAGTTAGCTCGGTGAAAGGACTTTCATAGAGGGAAACCCTATCTACCTTGCATGTCATTTCTCACAGGAAGTCCTGTAATGCAGCTTGTTGTAGAAGAAATGGCAGCCCGTCCAACATCAACTCGCCCTTGTCGGTGGTGCTTTGACACACATACATCTTTCTATGCGCATTTAATTTTTTGAATACAGGGTTGGACAATGGCCTGATCTGTAATGCGGTTTGAGAAATAACATGCATAAGCATGGCCGATCCACATTAAAAAAGCAGCAATAGAGTGTCTAGGAACCTTCCCCCACACTTTTGTTAGCCAGGGCTTCTTTTCGGCAGGGTTGGACGGGCCAACAAGAGAACCAGAGACTCCTCCGGTGGGCGTGGCTTCTCCTTCAGGAGAGTTCATAGTGTCAAGGTGAGGCCATGATGATGATAGAGGCCACCATCAGCTTAGTTTTCTGTTACTTGGAATGCAAGTGCAAGCATGCAGCCAGCCACCCACCCACCCATACGTCGCAACACTAAACTGCCAGATTTCTGGGCAGCTTTTTGCACTTGAAATATGGCCTTTTAAACTCGTGGAGGCGGAAGCTTTTCTCAACCTTATGCCGGGGGCGGCCGGGTGTCCATACTCGGTCCCCAGCCGTCACTATATTTCCCTTTATCGCCTCCGCCTTCCACAAGCACGGGTCCCACAACAATTACCCGTGCCCTCCCCAGTGCACTTACTGGGAAGGACCGCCTAACCACAAACACATGGACAGGTGAATGTGGCCAGGGACAGTACGGAGCCAATCCACAACTTTTTTATGCTGACAGATGTACAGTATTTAGCTCGGTGAAAGGACTGGCATAGAGGGAAACTCTATCTACCCTGCATGTCATTTCTCACAGGAAGTTCTGTAAAGCTGCTTTCACTTGAAATGTGGCCTTTTAGGCTCGTGGAGGCGGAAGCTTCTCACAACCACATGCCTCATGCCCATACTCGGTTCCCAGCCATCACTATTTCTCCCGGTGTTGTCTCCGTCTTCTACAAGCGCGGGTCCCTGAACATTACTGCTGGTACTTTTCTGTGGGAATTTGCTTGCCTCCTACCAGCCTGGAATATTTCCAGCAAACTATGGTACGACGCCATGGTATTAGCACTGCCCCCAGTACCAGTAGCGAAGTCATCCCCAATTTCCTTCTCAGGAATATAATTTGGTAGACTGAGTGGCTGCCCAAATACATTTTCTCACAAAGAAGCTGAAGATAGAGTGGCAGTAGGTGCAAGTTTCTCCAGCCTGTTAGATATTAGAGGGTGAACGGCAGCACATTGGATCAGTGGTTCGCACTGAAGACTTGCAGTGCTGGGATCCTGGGTCCAAATCCCAGCAAGGACAACATCTGCTAGGACTTTGTATGTTCTCCCCGTGTTTGCGTGTGTTTCCTCCTCAGTAAAAAAGCAGCCATAGAGTGTCCGGGAACCTTTCCACACACTTTTCTTAGCCAGGACTGCTTCTTGGCAGGGTTGGACGGTCCCACTAGAGAATCCTCTGGTGTGCCTTGGCTTCTACCTCAGGAGAGTTCATGATAGCGCTAACTTTGCAGCAGCTATGGGGCTCTTGAGAGGGGGAGAAAGGTTAGCCCTCAGAATCAAATCCTCTGGTGGGCACAATGTTTTTCAATCTGAAACAGCTTCTCAGTGGGAGTTGTATTTCACCACAGCCATATTCTTTAGCTCGGTGAAAGGACTGGCATAGAGGGAAACCGTATCTACTCTGGCTGTCATTTCTCCATCACCAGCTTACGCCCATTGTCACACACGACCATGCCTGGCTGTATGTTCAGCGGTGAGAGCCACAGATCAGGCTGCTGTGTTACAGCTTTCAACAACTCTGCAGTGCTGGGTGGTTTGACAATTAAGCATTAAGCATGTTATCTTCAGCACAGACTGTTGCCGCTTGGCCAAGGCAGTGCTGCAGTGCTGTCAGCTTGTGACTGATGTGGTCATTTCAGAGATGGAGGAGAAGGTGCATGAGCTGAACTATGTGATTACATTGTTGTTAAATTGATGTTTTTTATACTAAAGAAAGATCCTATTGTTTTGTTTTTTTTACATTTTTTTAAGACAAATGCATTCACCAGGAAATGTCATTTTAACATTTTACAACCTTATCTGGCAATGTGGTGTGTGACACATCATCAGACACATCCTATTTTATTTTTGATGGAGGGACTCTGAAAGTCATAAAGCCTATTTTTATAGGGACATCAAACGGCCCTTACTATTCTTAAAAGGCCAGCAGTCGGCCCTAGCTATTGTTAGAGAGCCATCAGCCGGCTATGCTTTGTTGTTCCCATTATTAACACGTGGGTCTCCTATACTGTTATTGTGTATCCAGTGACTGCAAGGGCTGCCAAAAATTTGGAAGCAACCCAATACCCCTTTGAAGAGACATAGAGGTGGGTCTCAGTAAATAAAATGTTCCCATTATAAGTGAGCGGGTCTCCTATAGTGGTAATGCCCATGCTGTGACTGCAAGGGCTGCCAAAATTTGGGAAAAAACCCACTAATAATTTAAAGACACATAGAGCAGGGCCACAGTAACAAGGTACGACATGTTCCCATTAGAAAGGAGAGGGTCTGCTATACAGTTATAGGGTATGCAGTGAGTCCAACGGCTGACCAATTTTAGGAAAAACCCCACTAAGAATTTAGGACATAAAGACACATGGAGCAGGGCCACAGTAACAAGGTACGACATGTTCCCATTAGAAAGGAGAGAGTCTGCTATACAGTTATAGGGTATGCAGTGAGTCCAACCGCTGACCAATTTTAGGAAAAACCCCACTAAGAATTTAAAGACACCCAGAGCAGGGCCACAGTAACGACAAATTCACATTAGAAAGGAGAGAGTCTCCCATAGTGTTGGCCTATGCAGTGAATGCAAGGGCTGCCAAAAATTTGGAGGCACTTCAATGCCCCTTGGTAAAGAAGTGGAGGAGGGCCTCATAAAAAAATTCTCCCATTAGAAAGGAGCGGGCCTCCTATACTTGTAATGCCCATGCACTAAGTGTATGGGCTGACAAACATTTACCCCCGGGGGGTATACATGAACATACTGTATAAATTTTTTTTTTTTACGGGCATCATAAACACCCTTTAAAAAAAGTAGGTGGGTGTTGCATCACGGACCACGATCACCCTGGTGATATAGTGGTGGAGGGTGAGGAGAAGGAGGAGGACAAGAGCAAATAGCCAAAATCAGGAAGCGTATAGCCATGTGTGGGTGTGAAAAGGTGCATGGGCATACACCTCCCAAGAAAAGACACTGGATTGGAGTTTATGTTACGCTGCTATCATTCGGTGGTGTTGAGAAGTCTGGCCCAAACTAGCCCTTGTTCATTTATATAAGAGTCAGCCTGTCAGAATTTGACAGGCGGATGCGCTTATCAGTTATAATTCCACCAGCGGCACTAAAAACGCGCTCTGATAAAACGCTGGCGGCAGGGAAGGCCAGGACCTCCAAGGCATAGAGAGCCAGTTCATTCCTCGTATCCAGCTTGGATACCCAATAATTATAAGGCACAGCGGAATCACGGAGGATGTTGGTACGGTCGGCAAGGTACTCCCTCAGCATCTTCCCAAACTTTGCACTCCTTGTGAGAGTACCCCGCGCCTCAGGGCCTGTGCTATGGGAGGGGCTGAGAAAACTCTCCCAGAACTTTGACAGTGTTACCCTGCCCCTGCTGAATTGAAGCTGTTTCTCTCTCGCCGGTACTCCTTGGTTGTCCAACGAAGTGTGCCCTCTGCCGCCAGCGTTTTCAGATGGGAATTTTTATAATAGTTCCGCAACAAGGGCTTTCAGGTACAGCCCCATTTTTGTAGCCCTGTCCGCCTCAGGAATAAGAGATATAGAGTTCTCCTTGTAGCGTGGGTCTAGAAGTGCCACCAACCAGTAATGACTGTCACTCAAAATTTTGAGAATGCAAGGGTCATGGGAAAGGCAGCATAACATAAACTCGGCCATGCGTGCCAGACTACTAACAGGCTAGACTTCCGTATCCTCACCAAGAGGGTGACTGACCATGGTCTCCCCCTCCTCCTCCTCTCTGTCCTCTGGCCATCCACGCTGAACAGACGGTATGACAGCTGTGCAGGTAGTACCGTCTATAGTGCATGAAACTAGCTCCTGTCCTTCCTCCTCCTCCTCTTCCTCACTGTCACCCAATCCACGTTGGGATGAAATGAGGCTTGGCTGTGTGTAATCACCCTGTATGGTTCCTTGCTCCATCTCATCGTGCTCCGCCTACAATGCATCCTCTTTGATTGTGAGAAGAGAGCGTTTCAGAAGACAGAGAAGTGGGATGGTGACGCTAATTATGGAGTCAGTGCCGCTCACCATCTTGGTGGAGTCTTCAAAGTTTTGGAGGATGGTACACATGTCTAGCATCCATGTCCACTCCTGAGGTCTTATGTGTGGAGTCTGAACTGAATACCGACGGCCTTGTTGATTCTGGTACTCAACAACTGCCCTCTTCTGCTCACAAATCCTTCCCACTATCTGCAGTGTAGAGTTCCAACGTGTGGGGACATCACACACCAGTCTGTGATCCTAAAGCTGCAAACGCTGCTGAAACACTGCAAGCTGTAGCTGACTTTCTAAAATGGGCACACAGGGGCGTACTTTAACAAGCAGATCCGGCAGCTCTGGGTAGGATTTGAGAAACCGCTGAACCACGAGGTTAAGCACATGGGCCAGGCAGGGTACGTGTGTGAGCTCGCCTCAGAGCCGCCACCAGGTTCCAGCCATTGTCACACACGACAATGCCTGGCTGTAAGTTCAGCGGTGTGAGGCACATATCTGCCTGCTCTTTTAGAGCTGTCCACAACCCTTCAGCATTTTGCGTTTTTTCACCTAAGCATATTAGCTTTAGCAGAGCCTGTTGCCGCTTGGCCGTGGCAGTGCAGCACTGCTTCCAGCTTGTGACTGATGTGGTCATTTTGGAGATGGAGGCTGAAGAGGAGTCGGAGGCTGAGGAGGATGAGGTGCATGAGCTGTAGAACGTGGGGGCAACCCTGATTGACTTAGGGCCCGCAATCCTTGGCGTCGGGAGGACGTGTTCCGTCCCAAGGTCCAACTGGGTCCCGGCTTCCACTATGTTAAGCCAGTGTCCCGTCGGCGAGATGTACGGTCCCTGCCCACAAGCACTTGTCCACGTGTCCGTGGTTAGGTGGACTTTACCGGTAGCTGCGTTGTTGAGAGCACGGCTTATGTTTTGGGACACGTGCTTGTGTAATGCGGGGACGGCACACCGGGAGAAATAGTGGAGGACTGGGGACCGAGTACCATAAGGTTGCGGAATACTTTCGTCTCCACGAGCCTAAAAGGCAACATTTCGAGCACAAGCAGTCGTGAAATGTGAGAATTTAGTAGTGTGGACTGTGGGGCGTTGGCTGCATATTTGCGCTTGCGTTCCAAGGACTGGGGTATGGACAACTGAACGCTGCGCTGGGACAAGGACATGGACGCGCTTCCTGATGCTGTTACTTGAGAGTGTGCAACGACAGGTGCAGGGCAGGAGGCATCTTCGCATGCACCATGGACAGGGGATTGGCTTGCATGCACAATAGCGGAAGAAGCAATGGTCCCACCCGCAGACACTGTTCCTGGACCCTGGGGTTCAGCCCACAAAGTCAAGTGCTTTGCTGCCATGTGCCTGATCATGCTGGTGGTGGTCAGGCTGGTCGTTTTGCCACCCCTGCTGATCCTGGCCCGGCAGGTGTTGCAAATGGCCTTTTTGGGGTTATCGGCAGAGTCTTTAAAAAACAACCAGACCCGGGAAGACCTAAAAGTTGTACTGGCAACTTCCTTTGTGTTGGTGTTACGGAAAGAGGTTGCCTACCTTCTGTCTGCGGCCACCACACTGCTTCTTCCTGCCTTTTGGGGTGCTCTGACTCCCTCTCCCTGTTTGCTGCTGTCCTCGCTCCACATGTCCTCCTGCCAGGTTGGGTCAGTTACTATATCATCCACCACCTCGTCTTCCACTTCCGCACCCTGGTCCTCCTCCTGACTTTCTGGTAATTGTGTCTCATCATCGTCCACCTCTTGAGTCACTTTCCCACCGTCGCCTTCGTGTGACCGTGGCTGCTCAAATAGTTGGGCATTGCTACATGCGATCTCCTCTTGCCCCGCTTCAAGTGGACCGGGCAAGAGGCCCGAATCTATAAATGGAGAAATGAGCAACTCTTCAGAGTGTCAAGTGTGGGATCAGTTGTCTCTGGGTACTCGGCATGTGGGAGGAAGGAGGATAAGGGTGAGGAATATGCGATCCAGACTCACGGCTACTGAGACTTGACTGAGTGGAAGACAGGGTGGTGGTGGTGCTGGCTAAGTGACTGGAAGCATTATCCGCTATCCAACCAACAACCTTTTGACACTGCTCTGGGTTCAATAGTGGTGTGCTGCAGTCCCCTAGAAATTGGGACAGGAAGGTCAAGCGAGAAGATGTGGGTGTCTGTTGTGGCACAATTTAGGCTTGCCCACGGCCTTGTCCTCGGCCTCTGCAAGCACTATTACCATCACGTCCAGTTCCCCGTCCACTGCCACGTGCCTTGCCCATTTTAAATGGAGGACAGTATCTTCCACGCTCACTACAAATGACTGAGCTTGGAGCGAATTTATATGTGATCCATGTGACGGAGAAAACAGAGTTTTAAATACCTGGCCTGTAGGTAAGTAGTTTGACCAGAAAACTGCTGTGAATTGCTTCACTGACACACTGAAAGAATTTTTTTAATGGAGGCCAGAAATGGCAGTATTTTCTGACAGCGTATATGTGAGCCGTGTGACGGAGAAAACACAGTTTCAAATACCTGGCCTGTAGGTAACTATTTTGAACAGCAATCTGGTGTCAATTGCTTCACTGACACACTGAAAAATTTTTTTAATGGAGGCCAGAAATGGCAGTATTTTCTGAAAATGTATATGTAATCCGTGTGACGGAACAAACACAGTTTTAAATACCTCGCCTGTAGGTAACTGTTTTGAACAGCAAACTAGTGTCAAAAACTTTGCAGACACACAGAAAAAAAAATTTAATGGAGGCCAGAAATGGCAGTATTTTCTGACAACGTATATGTGAACCGTGTGATGGAGAAAACACAGTTTTAAATGCCTGGCCTGTAGGTAACTATTTTGAACAGCAATCTGGTGTCAATTGCTTCACTGACACACTGAAAATTTTTTTTAATGGAGGCCAGAAATGGCAGTATTTTCTGAAAACGTATATGTGATCCGTGTGACGGAGAAAACACAGTTTTAAATAGATGGATTTTTAGCACTGTAATATGGAAAGGACCTGGCTGTATTCTGCAGTAACAATAAGCAAATGGTGCAGAAAAACCGTGTTCTCTGGATTGCTTTTTAAGCAAATAATGAGGATTAAGATGCAAAAAAAAATATTCCTGGCCCCTGAGACCTGGGCCTATTTCCAGAAATATCTAACAGCAGCAGCTGACAGAACTGGAATGGAGCCTCTTGTGCTGTATGCACTGCAGTCTGCTATATACACTGCCTGCCTGCTTATACACCCTGCCTGCCTGATATATCTGCAGATGGATTAGTCCTCAGAAGGACTGTTTGTTAAGAAGGATATGTGTAATGTACGGTTTTTCTCCCTACACTACCTAATACCCAACCAAATCTCTCCCTGACACAGCAGCAGCTCTCCCTACACCGTCTTATCCGGAGTGACTGTGATGAGCATTGCGGTGCCAGGTCTGATATAGACCTGATGACGCTGTGCGGCCAGCCAATCACTGTAATGCCCACAACCAACATGGCTACAGCATTACAGTGCATGGCAGGCAGTCCCTGCATGTTCATTGGCTCTCTAAAGAGCGCCAAACATGCAGGGAGGGGACCTGAGTTCCTGCCCGACCAACCCGGAAATACTCGCCGAGCTTGTCGAGCACCATGATGCTTGGGCGAGTACCGAGTAGTGGCGAGCACGTTCGCTCATCACTTATCTCAGCTGTTCTGTTTTGACAACTTCCCTCTGGTATATATGCTTGCCACTAACACTTGGGAGTTGCCAGTGATAGTTCTTACTGCCTGGTTTTGTGTTGAAGGCGAAAGTTCAGTGTTTGGAGTTGGTAGCTGGAGAGTTTTTCTGGAGATTGCTGCGTGGAGTCGGTTTACGTATTTTTCCTTATCCTTCCACATTTGATTTCCCCTTCCTATACATCCTCTGTTTCCCACTCTGTTGTCTTGTGAGTGTGTTTGTAAGATTGTAGCCTATCCCTGTTTGTTAAACCTGTCTGTCTGGTTAGTGTTTTCCTATACACTTCAGCCCCTCACCTCCCTGTGTGGGGGAGGGATCATATAAGATTTAAGTTAACAGCATAGATACCTGGTCTCTCCTCCTTCAGGAGTAAACAGAGATATACTAAAGTACCCCTAGTTTGAGGGATCGGGTAGGAGCCCACAGTCCCTTGACAGTACGTGACACCAACTCCCACATGCCGCAGAGACTGCTTTCTTAAATTAGTGCAGAGGCTGCTGTAATCAAAGGACTTTGTTAACTATATTTTTGTAGTGTAATTATCTGTTTAAGTCTAGCGTCACACCACTGTATTTTCTCTCATCAGAGAGAATAGGGCTAATCACATTCTGATCAGAGCTTGATCAGAGTCTGATCATAGTGTGTTCCAAATTTCTCGAATGAGAAGATGGAAAAAATGTCTACATGTTCTCCATTGTGTCACAAAATCGGACCACACTGGAAAGTCATCCGAAGTGCAGTCTGTTGGCTTCCACGGTCCCACAGACTTGCATGGCTGAGTGTGATTCAAATGTTGGATGCAAATTGTGCATGCTGCGATTTTTTCCTCCGACTGATGTGATCTGAGGAAAAAATCGGACATGTGCACAGCCTGATAGAATAGCATTGGCCCAAATGCAATCCGATGTTTTGTTGGATCGCACTCGGTCCAGAAATACAATCGTCTGCACAAACCCTTAGAAAGATATTCAAGTTAATTTAGCTTTAACTCTAATTGCTACACGTGAAATGAGCAAGGAGGAAGTAAATTACTGGAGAAATGAATTCTACATTTAGCTGGAAGTTTGATAAAAGTTAGCAAACAACAAAAATGGCTTCATTTTTCATACTAGATAAGAATACTTGAATTGAATCATTGAGATACCTATATTAAGATCTCTTTAATGCATTTCTACATTTTGTTTCTGGTATGGTCCTCTATGCTTACAGATAACCGCAATAATGGTTTATATACCTATTTCCTTGATTTCTATTGACATGGCTAAATTGTCACTAAGTAAAAATCATAGAATCATAGAACATTAGAGTTAGAAGGGACCTCCAGAGTCATCGTGTCCAACCCTCTGCTCAATGCAGGATTCACTAAAACCTCTGAAGACTTTCATTGAAGGAGAACTCACCACCTCTCGTGGCCGCCTGTTCCACTCATTGATCACCCCTGACTGTCAAAAAGTTTTTTTCTAAAATATGAAGGTTAAGAAATATTTTCTCCATTTTGGAGACTAGGGGTATATTATGTATGTAATTTTACCTTTTACCCTCACTAGTAAATAATTTCAAAGGTTTGAAGTCTTTTTTTTATTTTTTTTAGCTGTATGTTTATATTACAATGCTTAAAACACAAAGTATGAAATGGATTTTTATTTTGAGACTGTTGTTTCTTAGATCTTACACGCTCTGTAATTTTGTTCATGAATATTGAGCGTCCGAGCATGAAAACATAGTGCTCCATTCTTACGGATAATATTCATTTACCGGAAGGTGTCAGTTTTTTCCACTGATTTTCACTGGAAGGTCTGTTGACTCCTTTGTGTTTTCCATCCTAAATTTATAGACTGTGTCGGAGCAGTGATGTTACAAAGCATGGCTTAACTTGTGCAAACATAACGAAGCAAGTACCTTGAATATTAGGAATGACTGTGACAGCAGAAATCCACTGAGTAAAACTTGTCAGGTGCCAGTATGAAAAATCCTGTGCAATACAATACATATATTATATGAAAAACACAAATATCTCTTAAGTTCATGAATTTAAAGAATTTTGGCACAGCTATCTCTTCCAGTCGGTGGCAGGTATTCTGCAAGAATCCTACTAATTAGAATAGGAAATGCATATGATACCCACTGAGAATGCAGCAGTTTCTGTCTACACCTGATGTCAGATCTGCGGGAGAGAGAGCAGGTGCACAAATCTTCCGCTAAGTCAAAGACAAAACAAGGCAACCCCTGAGCTACTGTGTCCAATGCCATAAAATTCTACTTAAATTTGATTCTCATTCTCAACTTTACTGATGCCCGGTAACACTGGTGGATGTGAACCCACTGCGCCAGGGGCCGGACTTACCCTGGAGGGTCATGACTAAGTGACTACCTGGTTCTCGCTAGAGCCTCTGGTGGTGAGGTTAGGTTTGGTCGCAGGTAGTTACCAGGTACCACTCCAAGGCAGTCCTTGGAAGTGCAGCAGCTGACAGGAGGGTCAGGTGCATGGGTATGTGGTATAGGAGATGTGGTAGAGCCCTCACTCGGCTGCACACGGAGGTAGATACAGGTACACTGTCTCTTTAAATCTTTGGTTGGTTTAAAATAACAGCATAAACCAACCTTTAGTCCATGAAAATAAACACAGCCTGCTGGGCAAAACAGAAAATCAAAAGCAAAAATGGTAACACAAAGAATTCAGATCTTGTTGTAGCAGGGCTTTGCCTGCTGGGAGTTCAGCAACTTCCCATGGTTCAGGAACAAACACAAGTTCACTTCTGGAGCTTACTTCTCCAGACATTGAACTCTGAATGCCTCAGCAAGTCGAGTATTTAAACTCCCCCAGATCACACCCTGAGGCAGAGAGATACGGTGAATGGCCTCCCACCCATTGCAATGGCTATTCACAAAAAACACTCCCTTTTACTATATACTTAACCCCTTTCAACAAATAACATGCTGGAGGAAATTTTATGGTTTTAGTTCACTGATGCCAACAGCCTCTGGGAAACATATCTCACCTCCAGCACTTTACCAGTGACTTTGTCACAGAGAGCAAATATGAGACATGGTCAGATGGTCCAAGGTCAGAGCAGGCAGCACAGGGTCAGAAAGCATAGCCAAGGTCAGAAATGGAGAGGTCAAGCAGGATGGGAAAACTAGCCGGGTTGGTAACGGGAAGCGGAATACAATTGCAAACATAAACGTAGACTAACTGGGTAGAAACCAACGTTTGGGAGGGAAGTGGAAGATGGAGCTGCCTAATAAAGGTCCTGCTTGCACAGGATAGGCTGGGGAACCTAATCTATGCAGAACCTGCAGTGTCTGGCCATGCCCCCCTCAGGCTAAATTAATGCAGCAAGCAGATACCTCAGTGCTGCATGAGGCAGATTAGGGAATGGCCTGACAAAGAGAAAACCCGCACTGTTCGTAGAGGGTAGCTGTCAAGGCATGTGAGATACGGCCGTGACATTCTCTTACAGAAAGATACCCTTCCATGACAACCATATTCCATAGAGCACATGAACAGGGCTTATATTTCAAATCAACCCATTAAACAAATTACCTACAGTGGTCTAATATTCATTTTAGCTTTAACAAAAAACAGTGAGTGTCACCATTTCATATATATTATAGAATGTTTTCAAGTTTCTTTTTTTGTGAGCTCAAAGAAAATTTTGTCTGGGAAGCCCCAGAAAAAATCTTATGTCAAAGGGATTGTCTGGTTAAATTCGCATTTTACATGTCCTTTTACTGTGGATACAATTAAAGATGGGATCTTTTAGCCAGAGCATGAAGTGGCAACAAAAAGCATCTCTTGAACTGAAGTACTCAACACTTCAAAGACTTTCATATAAAGGAAAACTGTGCAATGCTTAAATGGAAGTTTTCAGGACGATTTTACTACCGTTTTCATTTAAACAGCGCCTCTTTTGTGCGTAGCTTGAGTTTGATATGGCAGTTCAGCCACAATCTGCAGTTTTTTTCTTGAAACTACACCTCTCTTGTCAATGGGCTGTTTGATACTGCAGCTTAATCCCATTCTAGTGGATGGTTCTAAATTTATATAAATTAGAAAAAGGTAAAATAATACAATGAAATATTTACAATCACAATAGATCAGATAAATAATGGTACTGTTACTCACCGGCCCCAGTTCCAGGTCCAATTGCTATATCGCTTCTTCTTTCTTCTGTGGTCTTGGATAGTTTCCTGCATGTCAGGTTACCACAACAACTTGAAGCACACCAACAGGCTGATTGGTTTTTAACAATTTATGTCATTTACACAAAACCACTCCCTTTAGGTGATTTAACCCCCCAACATATAACATGCTGGAGGAAAGTTGTAGGTTCAGTTCGCCAAGGCTAGCAGCCATGGCGAAACATACCTCCCCCACATATAACACTAGTGACTCTGTCACATATTCTCCCCCTCTGCCCAAAGTCGAGGGTTTGGGCACCTTCAGACACCAGACAGGGAATTTTAGAGAAGACTTCAGAGTTTCTGTGTAACTTCCCGGGCCTATACTCCACGTAAAAACTAAAGTCCTGGAGACCCAAAACCACCTAGTTACCCGTGCATTCTTCCCCTTCTTTTTCCTCAACCATCTCAAAGGGGCATGGTCTGACACCACTTTAAACTTCCGGCCTAATAGGTAATATCTCAGTGTATCTACGGCCCATTTTATGGCTAAGCACTCTTTTTCTACTTTAGCGTAGTTCTTCTCGCAGGAAGAGAGCTTCCGGCTCAGGTAGAGAATGGGATATTCTTCCCCATTCATCTCTTGAGAGAGTACGGCTCCTAGGCCAACTTCTGAGGCGTCTGTCTGAACCATGAATTTCTTCTCAACGTCTGGTGCGACCAAGACCAGTTGCTTGCACAGTGCCAGCTTCAGCTGTTGGAACTCCATCTCCGTTTCATCCATCCATTTCACCATCGTTGATCTGGTGCCTTTGAGGAGATCCATAAGTGGCACGGCCATCATGGCAAAGTTTGGGATAAACCGCCGGTAATACCCCACAATTCCCAGAAACGCTGTCATTTGCTTCTTGGAGAGTGGTTGCAGCCAGTTCTGGATTGCCTTGACTTTATTGATTTGTGGCTTAATTTCGCCTCTCCCGACGACATAGCCCAAGTACTTGACCTCTTCCTTTCCAACGACACATTTTTTGGATTTATAGTAAACCCCGCCTCCATCAGAGCATCCAGAATCGCCTGTACCTTCGGCAGATGACTAGCCCAGTCTGGGCTAAAGACCACAATGTCGTCAAGGTAGGCTGGGGCATACTTCTTATGTGGGGCTAGGATCTGATCCATGGCCCTCCGAAAGGCATTCAGGTGTATTGGAAACACCCATCAGGTGTTGACAACGCCGTCTTCTCCTTGTCCCTCTGGGCCATGGGGATCTGCCAATAGCTCTTTGTCAAGTCGAGGGTGGTAATATACCTCGCAGGTCCAAGCCTCTCGATGAGTTCATCATCGCGGGTCATCAGGTATGCATCATTGCAAAACCTCCACTCCCCATTGGGTTTTGGCACAAGAATGATAGGACTCGACCACCCACTCTTTGACTCCTATATCATGCCGAGATCTAACATCCTTTTCACCTCGGATGAGATCACCTCCCAGCATGCTTCAGGAATCCTATAGGGCTTTAGGTTCACTCTGAAATGCGACTCTGTTAACACGTCATGCTCTAATACATGTGTATGCCCCGGCAACTCTGAGAACAGGTCCCGATTCCACTGGAGAAGTTCTCAACACTGTTGCTTCTGAGCCGGCGATAGAGTCTTCACTAATGTGACATCTTCCATCTTGCCTTCGGGAGCAACTCCCATGCAAGGAGCTCCCACGGGTTTCCAATCTCTCCACGGCTTGAGCAGGTTTACATGGTACACTTGGTGCAGCTTTCTTCAGCCAGGCTGGTGGTCTTTGTAGTTCACTTCACTGAGTTTCTCCGCCACCTCATACAGGCCTTGCCACTTGGCCAGGACCTTGCTTTCGACAGTGGGTATAATAACCAGAATGCTTTCCCCAGGCAGTAACTGTCTCAGCCTCTCTGACTAGTTAAACACCCTCACCTGGGCTTTCTGCGCCTGGAGAAGATGCTCCTTCACGATGGGTATCACTTTTGCCATTCTCTCCTGCAACTGGACGACATGTTCGATGACGCTCCAGTTGGGGATGACCTCGGCTTCCCAGGTTTCCTTGGCAATGTCTAGGAGACCTCTTGGATGCCGACCATACAGGAGCTTGAAAGGAGAGAAGCCAGTGGAGGCTTCTTCTCTGACGGAGAAGAATTGAAATGAAAACAGGTAGTCCCAATTTCGCCCATCCTTTCCAACAACCTTCCTGAGCATCGCCTTTAAGGTCTTGTTAAAGCGTTCCACTGGGCCGTCCATCTGTGGATGGTAAACTGAGGTCCCTATCTGGGCAATATGAAGGACTTTACATAGCTCCTTCATCACTTTGCTCATGAAGGGGGTTTCCTGGTCTGTCAAAATCTCTTTTGGCAGACCTGTCTGTGCACAAATATGGACCAGCTCCTGGGCTATACTCTTACTTGACGAGTTCCTCTTGGCTACCGCTTCGGGGTACCGGGTCACATAGTCCATGACCGCCAGGATGTATTGGTGGCCCCGGGTAATTTTAACTAAAGGATCCACGAGGTCCATGGCAATCCTCTCAAAGGGAACCTCTATCACAGGTAGTGAAACTAAGGGACTACGGAAGTGGGAGGAGGGAGAGGTTATCTGGAAGGTGGGACAGGACCTACAATAGTTTGGGATCTCCCGGTAACATCCTGGCCAATAGAACCTCCTCATTATTCTCTCCTGGGTTTTTTCAACCCCCAGGGGTCCCACCAGAACATGTGAATGGGCCATGTCTAATACCCTCCATCGGTATGGCCCTGGCTGTAGCTGTTCCACTATCTCTTCACCTCTTAGTTTAGTCACCCGGTACAATAAATCCCCCTGAACTGCAAAGTGTGGGTACCTAGTGTCTTCCCCTGGCTCTTGAGCAACCCCACTACAAACAGTAACATTGTCCCACGCCCCCTTCAAGGACAAGTCCCGAACTTGAGCAGATCCAAAGTTCTCCCCGGGCACCTATAACTCATGGAGGTCAGCCTCCTCGGTCACAGTCTTGTCCTCGTCGCCAACAAGGACACACAATAGGAACTCATCCACTTCAGATTTCGAGAGGAGTATTTTGCTAGGGACTTGGTGTTTGTCCAAACGACTCAGTCCGGTTCCCTTCCCCCACAAGTCCCAGAACAAAGAAAAATCACGCCCCAATATGACAGGATGTATCAGGTCCTTGACCACCCCGACCTCATGTGATTGGGACAAAGTCTGTTCCTACTGTCACTCTGGTCACTGGGTTTTAGCAGGGATCAGCTGATGGGGAAGGGTGGCACGGATTAAGGTTACCAGACTCCCTGAGTCCAATAGTTCAAGCCTGTGGCCCCTCACTAGGTTAACCATCCATGCCACAGGCAGAATAGGCATAATAGGAGCAACTCTGGCCTAGGCTGCAGTCCATTGATTCATGAAATATTGCACAAGACGGCTTTGTCCAGGATTATGACACTGCCAACATACTACATCCCTCACAGCAGTATTTGCCGGGACCTCAGTGGGTTTGGACGACCCCCGTTTGTGACTCTAAACCCGTTACTTGGTGAAACTGCCCCTCTTTGGGCTCTCCAGTATGGGGAGTTGACTATGTCTGGTTTCCCCAGGGATTTTTCAACCACTTGGTACCTCCCTACCAGGCCCACAAGGTCGTTCCGAGGGTTGCCCTCGGCAACCCAGGTCTGCAAGAGCCTGGGTAGGGAATGGATGAACCTGTCCATCACCACTTGCTCAACCATCTGGTCAGGAGAGGAAGACTCTGGCGGTAGCCACTTCTCGACTAGATGTAGCAAGTCAAACATCTATGAGTGGGGAGGTTTGTCACCAGTATACGTCCAGTGGAGGACCCTTTGCACTCATAGTCACTCCAGAGCATGACAATATTGCTGTTTTTAATTTTGCATATTCCTGTGCATTTTGTAGGGCCAGGTAATAGTAGGCCTTTTGGGGTTCACCCGTTAAATAGGGGGCCAGCACCTCCACCCACTGCTCCGGCGGCATCTTTTCCCGCTCTGCTACCATTTCAAAAACAGTCAGAAATGCCTCAACATCCTCCCCTGGGGTCATCTTTTGCATCGCTTGCCTTACTGCCTACCGGATGCAGGAGACATTACCTGGAGTTAGGGGAGGGGTGGTTTGTCTGGTGCCGATCTCCCCTGCCTGGAAATTCATCTGCCATTGCTGTTGTTGTAACTGTTGTATCAGGAGTTTATTTGTCTCCTGTTGCATTTGCTGTTGCTTCCAGTGCTGCTGTTGTAGGCTCTGCTGGCTTTGCAAGTGTTGCTGGTGCTGCTGTTGTTGACTTTAAAGCTGGTGCTTAAGGAGCTCCTCCACGCTGCCGGACACCTCTGGCTGGCTGGCGGCCTTTACCCAGGACATCCACAGATCTTTGTGGCAGGTACACGTGTTCCCGGAATGTTGCTCGCACTCTCATCCCAAATGTGGTAAGATGACTCACTCGGCTGCTTTCATAAGTAGACTCAGGAAAACAGTTTCCTCTGCTGGTTTATTACAACAGCATAAAGTACTGCAGGTTCAGCAAAATAAACACGGCCTTTCTGGCATGACGGCAAAACAGAAGATAAAAGATAGCGCAGTCCATATTTGTGTGGGGTTCGCCTGCACAAGTTATAGCACACGTTTCAGCTACTCCTGAGCTGAAGCTTTCCAGTCTGGAGTCTTAGCTCTCTAGACACACAACCACAGAAATAAATAATAGTAACTGAGCATTTAACCTTGCTCAGCCACACCCTGAGGTGGAGGTATGATAAATGACTTCCCTCCCATTTCTATGTCATTCACACAAAACCACTTCCTTTAGGTGATTTAACCCCCCAACATATAACATGCTGGAAGAAAGTTGTAGGTTCAGTTCGCTAAGGCTAGCAGCCATGGCGAAACATACCTCCCCTCACATATAACACCAGTGACTATGTCACACTGGTGACAGGTTCCATTTAAAATAATTGTAGCTTATTTTAGAAGATAATTGATTATTTGCTTAGATGTAAGCCAAAAGGAAGGACATCTAGCAGTAAATGTTTCAGCTCTACATATTTGTGAAAAAATCAAATTGCTCAATCAATCGTGACACTTTGTAAGCAGAGGACGAAGCTTCCGCCAGGAACTGTGTCAATAAGAGGTAGATTTTAGATGTCTCTCTCTCTGTCCGGTGAGATTGCAATGCCAGTGATGACAGCCACTCTGGTGAATTTATGACAAGAATGTTACATTTTAAAAATAGGACAATGTCGCTTTCAACTGGCAGGAAAGTTTTATATCACTGGCATCGGATGAAAAAGTGCTATAACCTGAAAAGTCATTCTGACCACTAAGTGGAGGAGCTCTATAATACCACAAAATCATCCTGACATTTGCAGAAAAGAGGGCAAAGTTTGTATCAAGCTTATGTTGCAATAGATAGCTCTTTTTTATATATCACAGGCGGAGTGCATGTTTGCAAAAACTGTGAAATGCATATCTAAAAATGTGTGAAGCAGTAGAGGTTACCTTCAAAAAACAAAAATAATAGCAAAAGTTTGAAATTATAAGAAAAAGAGCTTATTCATAAAGAACTGAAAAATAAAGCAATAATATAGAAGACCAATAGTAAATGAATAAAATGAAAAATATTAAACAATGAGTAAGAAATCCTTCTGGCGCATTCTAAAGTGATCAATATTTAACCCCTTTAAAGCCCATGACGTATTAATATGCGTCAGTGCCCTGGGCTTTTAGAGCCTGACCCGTATTAGTACGTCATGGCGATCGCGCTTGCACACAGGTTGTGCGGGCGCGATCGCCTCCGGGTGTCAGCTGATTGTCACAGCTGACACCCGGTACTATGTGCAGGGAGTGGTCACGCACCACTCCCGACACATTAACCCCCGCAATGCTGCGATCGAAGTCGATCGCAGCATTGCGGTGGCTAAGGGGAGGTGATCGGTATACTCACCTCCTCTTCCGGCCTCCAGCGCTGTCTGCCGCGGCTTCCCGGATATTGCCATGACGACCCGATGTCGTTATGACAACATCCGGGTCACCAGACAGCAGGAAGATATTTTGGTCATGCGCAGTGCATGACCAAACTATCTTCTCCCTGTGCAGCGCTGACAGCCTGCATAGCACAAGGAAGGTGCTCCATCCCTATGCTATGCAGGCGATCAGAATTAAAAAAAAGTGAAAATCCCATAGTGGGACAAAGTAAACAAATAAAAAACTGTCAGAAAGTGAAAAAAAAAAAAAAATTGTAAAAATATAAAAAAAATAAAAATAAAAATAATCCACCAAAAATAAAAATATAATGTACCCATCAATAAATATTATGGAAAAAAAACAACAAACAATAAAAGTACACATATTTGGTATCGCTGCATCTGGAACGACCTGACCTATAAAACTGTCCCATTAGTTAACCCCTTCAGTGAACACGGTAAAAAAAAAAAAAAAAAAAAAAATGAAGCAAAAAACAATGCTTTATCATCATACCCCCCAACAAAAAATGGAATAACACGCGATCAAAAAGCCGAATATAAATAAAAATGGTACCGCTGAAAACGTCATCTTGTCCCGCAAAAAACAAGCCACCATACAGCTCCATCATCTGAAAAATCAAAAAGTTATAGCTCTCAGAATAAAGCGATGCAAAAAATATTTTTTTCTATAAAATAGCTTTTATTGTGTAAAAGCGCCAAAACATAGAAAAACTATATAAATGTGGTACCGCTGAAAACGTACTGACCCGAAGAATAAAGCTACCTTATCAATTTTACCACACACGGAGTTAAATAAAAAAAATAAAAAAAAAAACAAATCCTGAATTGTTGGTTTTTAGTGTTGAGCGAGTATGTTCTATTAACCCTTTCGGCGAGTATGCTCGGGCCGAGCTCCGAGTATTTACAGCTGCTCGGTGATATGTTTGAATCGCTCCCGTGTGCATGATTTGCGACTGTTTGGCTGTGTGCCCACGATGCGTTTTTCAAGCATTTACGCTGCGGAATTTCCGCAGCGTAAACGCTTGGGAAACGCTTGGTAAACCTTCCCCCATGGTCTCCAATGCAATTCCGCACTTTCAATGCCCATGCTGCAGATTTTTCTGCAGCATTTATGCTGCGCTCAAAAATCTGCAGCATGTCCATTAATTTTGCGGGAGCGCTTTTTTGCCGCCATTGACTTGCATTAGGACACGCCAATTCCGCAAGACTGCATCTGTACTTGCGTAATTGGCGCGTTCTAATGTGCGGATGGTACCCGGGTGAGGAGGACAGGAGACTCTCCTCCACACCCAGGTACCATTAAAAGCTGTTAAAAAAAGAATAAAATAAAAAATTAAGATTATATTCACCTTCCGACGGCCCCCGGACTCCTTCCCTGTGCTTGCCGACAGATCGCGCAGAACTGAAGGACCTGCGGTGACGTCACAGTCATGTGACGGCAGGTCTTTCAGTACAGGGCACCGGGATCTTTTGGCAGCCAGGAACGAGCGCAGCAAGACTCGGGGTCCATCAGAAGGTGAGTATATGTTTATTTTTTTATTTTTAACCATTCTCTCGGGTCGCACTATATAAATCCATGCCGGTTGCATGGATTTATATAGTGTGACCTAGTTGTCAAGCACTTTCCAAGTGATTCTAAAATCACTTGGAAAGCGCTTGACACCCACATGAGGAAATGCCAGTGAAGAACGCTTCACTTCCTCATGTCCCTGGCACGAAAAACACATGTACAATCTGCATGTACAATCCGCATGTGTTTTTTTCTGCCAGGGAGATGCAGAAGCGCTCAGGAAAAAATCCTGAGCATTTCTGCATCATGGGCACATAGCCTTTGACAGTTTTATTACATGTGAGGAATGTCTATTTCTTACACATTCCTCACGTGTAATAAAGCTGTCGAACAGTTGCAAATCATGCACACGGGAGGGATTCAAACATATCACCGAGCAGCTGTAAATACTCAGAGCTCGGCCCGAGCATCCTCGGAACAGAACATACTCACTCAACACTATTGGTTTTTGTTTATTCTGCCTCCCAAAATCTGGAATAGAAAGCGATCAAAAAATGTCACATGCCTGAAAATGGCACCAATAAAAACATCAACTCATCCCTCAAAAAACAAGCCATCACATGACTCTGTCGGCCAAAATATGGTGATGCAAAAACTAGATTTTACAAAATATGTGTCTTTTAGTATGTGACAGCTGTCAATCATAAAAACCCGATATGATACTGGTATCTCTGTAGTCGCACCAACCCGAAGAATAAAGTAATCTCATCACTTATACCGCACTAGGAACGGCGTAAAAAATAAACGCTAGGGCAGGGGTTGGGGTTAGGGTTGTGCTAATGTTAGGGTTGGGGTTAGGGTTGGGCTAGGGTAGGGTTAGGGTTGGGGTTAGGGTTGGTTTGTCTTTCAAAAGTAAAAAAAAAAAAAGATGACGATATGGCAACTAGTGTAGAACGCAAGTGCCCACTACTTGAGTTTGCATCGGGTGCTTGGGTATGCATTGAGTATCGCGGGTGCTTGAGTCTCTGCCCCATATGCTTCGTGGCCAAAAAAACCTCGCAGGGATTGCCTGCCATGCACGAGCGATCCCCGCATGTTTTTTTTGAGTGTCTAATAACCGTGAAACATGCGGGCGGGGACTCGAGCATTTCACTTGAGCACCCGTGATACATGGTGCATACCTGAGTACCCGATGCAAACTCAAGTAGCGAGCACTTGCGCTCAAGACTAATGACAACTTATTTAATATGATGACCTAATGTTATCAAATTCTGTGTCGTACCTCTGGGTTCAAAATGTTAACTATACCCCTTTATAAAATCCTTGAGGGGTGTAGTTTCCAAAATGGGGTCACTTGTGGGGGGTTTCCACTATTTAGGCACATCAGGGACTCTCCAAACGCGACATGGCGTCCGCTCTCGATTCCAGCCGATTTTACATTCAAAAAGTCACACAGTGCTCCTTCCCTTCTGAACTCTTCCGTGCGCCCAAACACTGTATTTTCCCCACATATGGGGTATTGGCGTACTCAGGAGAAATTGCACAAAAGTTTTTGGGGTCCATTTTCTCCTCTTACTCTTGTGAAAATAAAAAAATTGGGGCTAAAACATAATTTTTGTGGAAAAAGTTAGATTTTTTTATTTTCATGGCTCAATGTTATAAACTTCTGTAAAGGACTTGGGGGTTCAAGGTGCTCACCACACATCTAGATAAGTTCCCTGAGGGGTCTAGTTTCCAAAATGGTGACACTTGTGGGGGGTTTCCACTGTTTAGGCACATCAGAGGCACATCCGCTAATTATTCAAGCAAAATTTTACAATCAAAAACTCAAATGGCGCTCCTTCCCTTCCGAACCCTGCCGCGCGCCCAAGCAGTGGTTTCCCCCCACAAATGGGATATCTGCTAACTCAGGAGAAATTGCACAACAAACTACATAGTGCAATTTCTTCTGTTACCCTTATGAAAATGCAAAAGTGGGGGCTGAAAAAATTTTTGTGGTAAAAATGTGAAAATTTTATTTTTACGCCTCAATGTTATAAACTTCTGTGAAGCACCTGTGGGTTAAAGGTGCTCATCACACATCTAGATAAGTTCCCTGAGGGGTCTAGTTTCCAAAATGGTGTCACTTGTGGGGGGTTTCCACTGTTTAGGCACATCAGGGGCTTCCCAAATGCAACATGGCGTCCGCTAATTATTCAAGCAAACTTTACATTCAAAAAGTCAAATGGCGCTCCTTCCCTTCCGAACCCTGCGGCACGCCCAAACAGTGGTTTTCCCCCACATATGGGGTATCTGCTTACTTAGGAGAAATTGCACAACAAATTGCATGGTGCAATTTCTCCTGTTACCCTTATGAAAATGCAAAAGTGGGGGCTGAAATACATTTTTGTGGGAAAAATGTGAAAATTTTATTTTTACGGCTCAATGTTAAAAACTTCTGTGAAGCACCTGGGGGTTCAAGGTGCTCAGCACACATCTAAATAACTTTCCTGAGTGGTCTAGTTTCCAAAATGGTGTCACTTGTGGGAGGTTTCCACTGTTTAGGCACATCAGGGGCTCCCCAAATGCAACATGGCGTCCGCTACTTATTCAAGCAAATTTTATATTCAAAAAGTCAAATGGCGCTCCTTCCCTTCCGAACCCTGCCATGTGCCCAAACAGTGGTTTTTCCCCACATATGGGGTATCTGCTTGCCCAGGGGAAATTGCACAACAAATTTTGGGGTCCATTTTTTCCTGTTACCCCTGTAAAAATAAAAAAAAATTGGGTCTAAAATAAAATTTTTATGAAAAAAGTTAAATGTTAATTTTTTTCTCCCACATTCCAAAAATTCCTGTGAAGCACCTGAAGGGTTAATAAAGTTCTTGAATGTGGTTTTGAGCACCTTGAGGGGTGCAGTTTTTAGAATGGTGTCACTTTTGGGTATTTTCTGTCATAAAGACCCCTCAAATTGACTTTAAATATGATGTGGTCCCTAAGCAAATGGTTTTGTAAATTTTGTTGGAAAAATGAGAAATTGCTGGTCAAATTTTAACCCTTATAGCTCCCCAATAAAAAAAAATGTTGGTTCCAAAATTGTGCTGATGTAAAGTAGACATATGGGAAAGGTTATTTATTAATGATTTTGCGTGACATATCTCTCTGATTTAAGGGCATAAAAATTCAAATTTTGAAAATTGCAAAATTTTCACAATTTTCGCCAAATTTCCATTTTTTTCACAAATAAACGCAAGTGATATCAACGAAATTTTACCAAAATCATGAAGTACAATATGTCACGAAAAAACAATCTCAGAATCAGGGGGATCCATTGAAGCGTTCCAGAGTAATTACCTCATAAAATGACACTGGTCAGAATTGTAAAAATTGGCCTGGTCATTAACGTGCAAACCACCTTGGGTTGTAAAGGGGTTAAAGTATACCTGTCATCAAGTGATTTTTCAGATAAATCTGTTGTGTTTGTGATTGTGTTAATGATGAATAAGACTAATTTGGACAGTTATGTGACTTGTATTACTAGTTTCCCCTCTGTAGGCATTATCTCTAACCTATCTCTAATTCCAGTTGTCTCTGAACAAGTTTTTGGCGTTCCATATACAGCACACAGAAAATTGAGACATTCTCGCTCCCCTGCCTTTATGTTGCATATATTCAGACGCAGCAGCATGAAGGACATTTACAGCAGTACTGAGCCGTGTAGCTGTGAATCCAGCACTGGATGAGATAAACCGCTACTAAAAAGCGGCAGATCCATCTGTGTGTCTTCCTGCCTCTGTTTCACTATGCTTCTTCTCTATTGCCCACCTCACCTCTTTAAAGACTTCAATGAGCAGTGTGAGGCAGTGACCGGGATCATATACGAGGGACGTTATATATCCCCCAGAATGTGTACAGAGACCTATTAAATCCATTGGAGTGCATTGCAGTCACAAACTCACGTGCGGCTGCAATGCAGGAATGAAGGTGAGCATTGACCTGGTCAGGCTATCTGGCTAAGGCAGATTAGTAAAACCCGGCAGGGCCTTCATTTCTTGGAGGAGGCTACAGGAAGGCAGTGGGGCGTCCTCCTCCCTCCATCCCGGGTTTTCCAGTGGCTCTTGCCACAGGTCCTTAAACCCTGCACTAAGGATTAGTGTTGTTCAGTGTTGGACCTGCTAGGAGCATAGCAGGAAAGCTCGGCGGGCCTGTGAGTAGCTGAACCCACGCCTGGAAAGGCTCTGCACTCGTTAGGCTCTGAGCGGCCCGGCGATGCCATTGCCCCTGGCAACTGTTGTTATTGGACTTGTGTAACCCGGCTGCGAACCGGAGAACTTTATATTTTACCTGTGAGTGCTGAATGAAAACTGTTTATGTTGGACTTGCTTGGGTCTGATTTTCCAGTAAGCTGGCATGCTTTGAGCAAGATACATTTTTATTTTCTTTAAAGGGAATCTGTCAGCAGGGTTTTTCTATTTAATCTGGAAGCAACATGATGTAGGGGCAGAGACCCTGTTTCCAGCAAAGTGTCACTTACTAGGCTGTGTGCTGTAGTTCCAATACAATCAGTATTTTATCAGCAGAAGATTATCATTAGAGGACTAGGTGTCTTGTGCTAGGCAGTCTGCGTATTCTATGTAACCCCATCCCCACTCCTGATTTGTGGCTTGATGACTATGCACAGTGTACACAGGAACCTGCCAATCAGTGGTGTGGGTGGGGTTATACACAGCTCTGCATTCCGAGCACTGCTACATCTACAGCAGTGAATACAGGGATTTTATCAAAACTGCACCAAACAGCCCAGTAAGTGACGCATTTCTAAACTGAAGGTCTTGCTTCTGTCACATTTTCTTTCTAAACCCAGCTGTATTCACTCTGTGCCAATGCGCACTGACTTTATTGGCCTGAAGGTAGCGCTACATTGGTGGAGTAAACTATATGGTATATCATGCATGCATTACAAAACTTGCATAAATTGGAGCAAAATGGGTTGTCTCAAGTTGACGTTATCCCTTATCCATAGAATAAAGGATAACTTCCCGATAATTGAGGTTCTGACCTCTTGGACCCTCAAAAAACCAACAGATAAACGTTGTGCACACCTGGTCTTTAGAAGAATAAATGTAGTAGCAGTGCGCATGATTGACCACATGGGGATCTTGAGAGCCCAGGTTCTCAGAATCAGTGGGGGTCTAAGCGGTCGGACCCCCAGGGGTGGGGAAGCTATACCGCATACAATGGATAGATGAAAACTTCCAAACATGAGAATGCCCTATGTGTAGCTCATTACGTGGCATGTAGCACTGTGATGTCTGATATCTATGACCGTCCTTTTTCTTATATATAATTTACATAACTTTTGAAGACTTGAATTTCACATATTAAATCGAAAGCATAAAGTGTGTAATGACAATGTACTGCAATGTGCGCTCTGTTCAATCAGGCCAGCACTTTCTGTGATATATACTGTGGGAGTTGACAAGTGACTCTGATTTTCAGGAACACTTTGATGGTTTTGATTGTATTGTCACAGAAAGTTCTTTTTCCTGACTGAAAATGGAAATCATTTAGAAAACGAGAGAAAATGCAGACAAGTTTTATTCCTCTGTGGATTTATGCAGCCATGGTTGCACGGTTGGGGTGGTTTTAAAGACACATGGATAACTGGGATCAAGCCAAGTTAATAGTGAGGAAAATAAATGTTTTTCTCCTGTCTTATGGGTCCCCAGCACGTTGTCAAAAAAGTATAGCTATGTCATCATTATATTATGTGACTTCTGCAGCACATTACATAGCACAATACTGAGGTATCACAATGTAACAACTTAAATCCAAACCTGCTATTAGACTTCACAATACAAACTGCATTCACTATTACATAGATCTCCTAGTAGTGGTGAGCGAGGATACTCACAAGTACTCGGTACTCGAGATTCTTGGAGCTCGCCGGGTACTTGCGAGAAGCTCGGGCGGGAGCTCGGGTCCCCTCCCTGCATGTTTGGCGCTCTTTACAAAGCCAATGAACAGGCAGGGATTGCCTGCAATGCACTGTAATGCCGCAGCCATGTTGGTTGTAGCATTACAGTGATTGGCTGGCCGCACAGTGTCATCAGGTCTATATCAGACCTGGCGCCGCCATGCTCGTCACAGTCACTCCGGAATCAGGCAGAGTAAGGAGAGGTGCTGCTGCAGAGGTAGGGAGAGATTTGCTTGTGTATTAGGTAGTGTAGGGAGAAACCAAGAACATTACACGTATCCATCTCAGCAAACAGTCCTTCTGAGGACTAATCCATCTGCAGAGATATCAGGCAGGCAGTGTATATAGGCAGGCAGGCAGTGTATATAGCAGACTGCAGTGCACATAGCACAAAAGGCTCCATTCCAGTTCTGTCTGCTGCTGCTGTTATATTTCTAGAAATAGGCCCAGGTCTCAGGGGCCAGGAATAATTTTTTTTTGGGATCTTAATCCTCATTATTTGCTTAAAAATCAATCCAGAGAACACAGTTTTCTGCGCCATTTGCTTGTTGGCACTGCAGAATACAGCTAGGTCCTTTCTATATTACAGCACTAAAAATCCAGCTATTTAAAACGATGTTTCCGCCGTCATATGGATCACATATACATTTTCAGAAAATGCTGCCATTTCTGGCCTCCATTAAAAATTTGTTTCAGTGTGTCAGTAAAGCAATTAACACCAGATTTCTGTTCAAAATAGTTACCTACAGGTCAGCTATTTAAAACTGTGGTTTGGCCATCACATGGATCCCATATAATTGTACTGAAAATATTGCCATTTCTGGCCTCCATTGAAATTTTGTTGCAGTGTGTCAGTGAAGCTATTAACACCAGTTTGCTGTTAAAAAGAGTTACCTACAGGCCAGCTATTTAAAACTGTGGTTTGTCCGTCACAGAGATCACATATAATTGCACTGAAAATATTGCCATTTCTGGCCTCCATTTAAATTTTGTTGCAGTGTGTCAGTGAACTGATTGACCCAAGGTCGGCATTACAAGTATAGGAGACCCGCTCCTTTCGAATGGGAACATTTTTTTATGAGGCACTCCTCCACGTCTTTTCCAAGGGGCATTGGAGTACCCCACAATTTTTGGCAGCCCTTGCAGTCACTGCATAGGCCAACACTATGTGAGATCCACTTCCTAATAATGGGAACATTTTTTCATAAGGCCTTCTACATCTCTTCCAAGGGGCATTGGAGTGCCTCCCAATTTTTGGCAGCCCTTGCATTCACTGCATAGGCCAACATTATGGGAGACCCACTTCCTAATAATGGGAACATTTTTTCATGAGGCCCTCTACATCTCTTCCAAGGGGCATTGGAGTGCCTCCAAATTTTTGGCAACCCTTGCCTTCACTGCATAGGCAAACACAATAGGAGACCCACTTCCTAATGGTGGGAACATTGTTTTCAGGAGGCCCTCTGACCTTCTCGTCTCTTCCAAGGGGTATTGGAGTGCCTCCAAATTTTTGGCAACCCTTGCCTTCACTGCATAGGCAAACACAATAGGAGACCCACTTCCTAATAATGGGAACATTGTTTTCAGGAGGCCCTCTGACCTCCACGTCTCTTCAAAGGGGCATTGGAGTGCCTCCCAATTTTTGGCAACCCTTGCATTCGCTGTATAGGCAAACACAATGGGAAACCCACTTCCTAATAATGGTAACATTTTTTTCAGGAGGCCCTCCTCTACATCTCTTCAAAGGGGTATTGAGGTGCGTTAAAATTTTCAAAAGGGTATTGGGGTGCGTCCAAATTTTGGGTAGCCCTGCCACTCACTGCATACGCAATAACAGTATAGGAGACCCACTCTTTAGTAATGGGAACAGCAAAGCATAGCCGACTGATGGCTCTCTAAGAATAGTGAGGGCCGACTGCTGACCCTTTCAGAATAGTAAAGGCTGCCTGATGGCCCTATAAAAATAGGCTTTGTGACTTTCAGAGTCCCTCCTTCATAAATGAAACAGGATGTATCTGATGATGTGTCACACACCACATGACCAGATAAGGTAGTAAAATATTAAAATGACATTTCCCAGTGAATGCATTTGTCAAGGTTGAAAGCAATACAAAAGTGCAAAAACGCATCAAAAATGCTATGTGTAAACATAGCCCAAGTTGTTGAGGAGTATTTTTGTTTTAGGTTATTTATTTTGCCTTATATACATGTCATTACCCTGGAAAGGATGTTCCTTAACATATTTCCCATGAAAATTCATTTTGGCTTCGTTTTTGTATGTATTATTGTGAGTCCGTAAAAGTGGCGTAATACTCTGACAACATTGTTGACAGCAGTGACCTGGGAGTCATAAAAGCTTCCAGGGGTCTTCCCCATGCTGTTCCCATGCCATTTGAGCACTGTTCCCATCAATTTGGGCAATTTTTAGGTCCTCTGCAGACCACCAGGGGGAGCCGCCTGAAAAATGCTCGAGTTTCCCATAGACTTACATTGGGCTCGTTGCTCGGGCCGAGCACCCGAGTATTCCAATGTGCTCGACGCGAGCAACGAGCACCCGAGCATTTTAGTGCTCGCCCATCACTCTCTCCAAGTCCTGATGAGCCTGTGTACATTGAAAATCCATGTCACAGTGGCAATATAATTTTTTTTGAAAGGTATCCTCAGTTTTCTTCTGCCAAGTCTGACTGACACCTCCTCATTGTCCCTCCTCTCTACTGCTGCTGAATATCCAACCACCTATCCTGACTGACACCTCCTCATTGTCCCTCCTCTCTACTGCTGCTGAATATCCAACCACCTATCCTGACTGACACCTCCTCATTGTCCGTCCTCTCTGCTGATGAATATCCGACCACCTATCCTGACAGACACTTCTCACTGTCCCCCCTCCCTTCTGCTGCTGAATCTCTGACCACCTATGCTGACTAATACCTCCTCATTGTCCCTCCTCTCTGCTGCTGCTGAATATCCGACCACTTATCCTGACTGACACCTCCTCATTGTCCCTTCTCTCTACTGATGCTGAATATCCAACCACCTATCCTGACTGACACCTCCCCATTGTCCGACCTCTCTGCTGCTGCTGAATCAACAACCACCTATCCTGACTGACACCTCCTCAACGTCCCTCCTCCATGCTGCTGAATCTTTAACCACCTATCTTGACTGACACCTCCTCATTTTCACTCCTCCCTACTGCTGCGGAATCTCCAAGCACCTATTTTGACTGACACTTCCTCATTGTCCCTCCTCCCTGCTGCTGAATCTCCGACCACCTATGCTGAGTGACATGCTCTGACACTATAATGCAATCATTTGTGAGGTTTACAGATGGAAACCGTTGATTTAACATGTCACAAAAGTGCAGCTCTCTGTACAGTACTTTGGTGACATGTGGATTGATGACTGACGGGATTTTCTGAACCACAAGGACAAACTGGCGAAACATCCAAACACAAAATTCTGGGGGCAAAACAGGGTACTAACATCCAGGGGTGAACTGCTGGTGGCGAAACATCCGGGGGCGAACTGGGGGAGATATGTGCGGGGGTGAAATGTGCGGGGGCAAAACATCCTGGGGGCCAAATGCTGGGGATGAAATGTGCGGGGCGAAACGTATCCGGGGGCGAATTGCTGGGGGCAAACTGCTGGGGGCGAACTGCTGGGGGCGAAACATTCAATTCCCTCTCATAAGAGACTGGATTTTATTCATACAACAACAGCCTAGTAAATGACATCACAGGAATCAGGGTCTCTGTTTCTACATCATGCTGCTCTCACATTACAACGCAAAAAGCTGCTGACAGATTCCATTAAAAAAACTACCCCAAAGTAACTCTAGTCCCAAAGTGAAGTCTACAGTCAGTTGGTCATTGTTACACTCTGTAGTTACTGAATGAACATTTAAGGGGTTGTCTTGATCTTGGGGCTCAAGTCTGCAGTCACGCTATTTGACTAGAGAAATATGAATCCTCACAGAGTGCATAGTGTGCACTTTCAGGATTCTCCGATGCCAGCACTGTGAGTAGTCAATCGTGTGACCGCAAACATGCAATTTGCATACTTCTGTTTACATTTCGACTTGACGTGTCCGGCCTTGCTCAATTCACTTGTATTGAGTAAGGCTGTGCTCATCTAGTCGGCATGTGACTGCATGTATGCAAATCTCATACTTGCGGTCATGCAGCCGCTCGCTCTTGGCACTGGAGAATCCTGACAGTGCGCAGCACACTGTAAGGATTCACAAGTTTTCAGTCACATAGAGTGACTGCAAACTTGAACCCCAAGTTTGGACAATCCTATTAAGCCGGTCCCTCAGCTCTTGAATAATGTGATTAAATATCTCTGTGGCCAGTAAAAACGAAGAAGACTACTCTTCTCCATAAGAACCACAACATTGACTCTCTACCAGGAGATACAGTGGTGTGAAAAAATGTTTGCCCCCTTCCTGATTTCTTATTCTTTTGCATGTTTGTCACACTTAAATGTTTCAAATCACAAAACAAATTTAAATATTAATGTGATGCAAAGTGAGGGAAGGTACAACAACGGGAAAGGGGGGAAGGAAGCCCAACAACTAGGGAAAAGGGGAGTGGAGACCCCTTGGTAGATCTAATATCACCCTGTCTTCCCTATCATCCCTATATAGGTTCCACACCTATCGCTGAGCAGGAACCTAATTCCTGAATGTTCCTAGAGCTTGGCCCTAGATAGGGAGGGGAAAGGGTGAGCACTAGTCAGGCCCCATTATAAACTAAAGACAACAAGGTAAACAAACAAAGTGGATACACTTAGCTTGAGCAGACACTGGAGAGATAACACCAACTGTCCTCCAAGGGCACTAAAGAAGAAACTAGTTGACTGCTAGTGCTCCATGCCTGCACAGAGGTACATAGAACTATCAACGGCGACCCTCTGGAGAAACTGAGAGATTTTTACTACCAAGCAAGGCTGTGTTAATCAGCAGAAGGTGGAGGTCACTTCTGGGTCCTAAAGGAAGAATCATGTAACTATACTATAGAGATGAGAAGATCAAGAAGGTGTCTACAGTGCCAAGTGCAGTGACCTTCTACAGCCGGAACCAGAGCGACTGTCTGTCACATCTGACACACCCGTAACAATTAGACAAAGAAAACACAAGTGAACAAAGAATGTAGTTTTTAAATTAAGGTCTTTATTATTAAGTGAAAAATAAATCCAAACCTACAGGGCCCTGTGTGAAAAAGTGATTGCCCCCCCTTAAAACATAAATTAACTGTGGTTTATCACATCTTTGGGAAGTATGGAGGAGAGAATCATGGATAGGATTGTGAGGTTTAGAGCTTTATATCACATGAAACTGACCTGAGAGATCACATTTACCGCCTGCACTTTATTGACATGGGTGGCATTTCCAAAAGGGCGCCAGCACGGGAAGGAATAAAAGTGTATCATCTGCTCTTTACATCTCATTAGCTCATTAAAATAATTGTACTAATCTGATTGTTATCATGATTAATAGGGCAAGCGCTCACAGAAATTAATGCTCAATGTGAAGCAGAACTGAAAATGTCTTTGGCTTTTAGAGATGGGATAGGTGAGCCAGTATCTAATGAGGCTTGGGTAATTAAATGTAAAACAGTACAGGAGAGATTGATATATGAGCCAAGAAGCCGTGTGGCCATCTGACTAGACTATAACTAAGATGTAGTTAATGCGGTGTGAGTTATATTTGTGGAATTGCTCAACTAAGTTATGTACTTTCTAAAGGATTTAAGAAAATATATATCTTGACCTCTTCTTTTTAAGAGGCCGAATGGCAGTCGAATTTTCTACTTTTATCGTAAGTAGGTCTACTGGCTGAAATACAATTGTATAGAACATTTGCAATTGCTTATCTGTTGTACATAAGTAACCAATTGTTTATACAATGTACAG
Source organism: Phyllobates terribilis (assembly GCF_046119375.1). Classification (NCBI taxonomy): domain Eukaryota; kingdom Metazoa; phylum Chordata; class Amphibia; order Anura; family Dendrobatidae; genus Phyllobates; species Phyllobates terribilis. The sequence goes on from NW_027362772.1 coordinate 270,614,741, forward strand.
ATATAGAAGAACATGAACAACAAAAGTATCTCATCAGCTCACCCAGATATATATCAAACTTATTAGGGGGCAGTGCACGAAAAAGAAAGATTTCGCACTGGCTCCGGGGTCGAAATAGTGAAGTAGAAGGCAGGTATCCAGAAACCACGAGAAAAAGGCCTTATAAAAACAAAATTTATTAGTAACTACTAAAAATTAAATAAACATAAAAAAACCACTAAGTCTACGCATTTAGAGCACTAAGGCTACAGTAATAGCTATGACTAAGAGCCTTAGTGCTCGAAACGCATAGGCCTATTACTTTTATATGTTTATTTTTCCCTTGAAATATTCATAGTTACTAGTGATGAGCGAGCATGCTCGCCAATGCTCGGTGCTCGCCCGAGCATCTCACTTATCGAGATGCTCGGCGCTCGCAGAGTATTTCCGGGGCTGCTCAGGTGGGAACTCGGGTCCCCTCCCTGCATGTTTGGAGCTCTTTAGAGAGCCAATGAACATGCAGGGATTGCCTGCCATGCACTGTAATGATAGTGATTGGCTGGCGGCGCAGCGTCATCAGATCTATATCAGACCTGGCGCCGCCATGCTCATCACAGTCACTCCGGATCAGACAGTGTAGAAAGACAGGGACAGGTTTGGTTGTGTACTAGGTAGTGTATGGAGAAATACCGTACATTAAACATATCCATCTTAACAAACAGTCCTTCTGAGGACTAATCCATCTGCAGAGATATCAGGCAGGCAGGGTATATAGGCAGGCAGTGTATATAGCAGACTGCAGTGCATATAGCACAAGAGGCTCCATTCCAGTTCTGCCTTCTGCTGCTATATTTCTATACAAAGTCCCAGGTCTCAGGGGCCAGGAATACTTTTCTTCGTATCTTAATCCTCATTATTTGCTTAAAAAGCAATCCAGAGAACAACATTTTTTTCTGCGCCATTTGCTTGTTGGCACTGCAAAATACAGCCAGATCCTTTCCATATTAGAGCGCTCGAAATCCAGCTATTTAAAACAGTTTTTTCTCTGTCAAACAGATCACATATACAGTTAGGTCCATATATATTTGGACAGAGACAACATTTTTCTAATTTTGGTTCTAGACATTACCACAATGAATTTTAAACAAAACAATTCAGATGCAGTTGAAGTTCAGACTTTCAGCTTTCATTTGAGGGTATCCACATTAACCCCTTTACAACCCAAGGTGGTTTGCACGTTAATGACCAGGCCAATTTTTACAATTCTGACCACTGTCATTTTATGAGGTAATTACTCTGGAACGCTTCAACGGATCCCCCTGATTCTAAGATTGTTTTTTCACGACATATTGTAATTCATGATTGTGGCAAAATTTCTTCGATATCACTTGCGTTTATTTGTGAAAAAAACGGAAATTTGGCAAAAATTTTGAAAATTTAGCAATTTTCAAAATTTGAATTTTTATGCCCTTAAATCAGAGAGATATGTCACACAAAATAGTTAATAAATAACATTTCCCACATGTCTACTTTACATCAGCACAATTTTGGAACCAACATTTTTTTTATTGGGGAGCTATAAGGGTTAAAAGTTGATTTCTCATTTTTCCAACAAAATTTACAAAACCATTTTTTTAAGGGACCACATCATATTTAAAGTCACTTTGAGGGGTCTTTATGACAGAAAATACCCAAAAGTGACACCATTATAAAAACTGCACCCCTCAAGGTGCTCAAAACCACATTCAAGAACTTTATTAACCCTTCAGGTGCTTCACAGGAATTTTTGGAATGTGGAAGAAAAAGATTAACATTTAACTTCTTTCACAAAAATGTTACTTTAGACCCAATTTTTTTATTTTCGCAGGGGTAACAGGAAAAAAATGGACACCAAAATTTGTTGTGCAATTTCTCCAGAGTTAGCAGATACCCCATATGTGGGGGAAAACCACTGTTTCGGCGCGCGGCAGGGTTCGGAAGGGAAGGAGCGCCATTTGACTTTTTGATTGTAAAATTTGTTTGAATAATTAGCGGATGTGCCCCTGATGTGCCTAAACAGTGGAAACCCCCAACAAGTGACACCATTTTGGAAACTAGACCCCTCAGGGAACTTATGTAGATGTGTGGTGAGCACCATGAACCCCCAAGTCCTTTACAGAAGTTTATAACATGGAGCCGTGAAAATAAAAAAATCAAACTTTTTCCACAAAAATTATGTTTTAGCCCCAATTTTTTTATTTTCACAAGGGTAAGAGGAGAAAATGGACCCAAAAACTTTTGTGCAATTTCTCCTGAGTGCGCCAATACCCCATATGTGGGGAAAATACAGTGTTTGGGCGCACGGCAGAGTTCAGAAGGGAAGGATCACTGTGTGATTTTTTGAACGCAAAATCAGCTGCAATCGAGAGCAGACGCCATGTCGCGTTTGGAGAGCCCCTGATGTGCCTAAATAGTTGATACCCCCTACAAGTGACCCCATTTTGGAAACTACACCCCTCAAGGATTTTTTCAAGGGGTATAGTGAACATTTTGAACCCAGAGTTACGACACAGAATTTGATGACATTAGGTCATCATATTGAATAAGTTGTCATTACTCTTGAGCGCAAGTGCTCGCTACTTGAGTTTGCATCGGGTACTCAGGTATGCACCATGTATCATGGGTGCTCAAGTGAAATTCTCGAGTCCCCGCCCGCATGTTTCACGGTTATTAGACACCCCAAAAAAAGCATGCAGGGATCGCTCGGGCATGGCAGGCAATCCCCGCGAGTTTTTTTTGGCCGCGAAGCATATGGAGCGGAGACTCGAGCACCCGCGATATTCAGTGCATACCCGAGCACCCGATGCAAACTCAAGTAGCGAGCACTTGTGTTCAACACTAGTTGCCATATCGTCATCTATTTTTTTTTTTTTTTTTACTTTTGAAAAAAAAAACAATCCCAACCCTAACATTAGCACAACCCCAACCCCAGCCCTAGCGTTTATTTTTTATGCCGTTCCTAGTGCGGTATAAGTGATTAGACGACCTTATTTTTTGGGTCGGTGTGACTACAGAGATACCAGAATCATATTGGGTTTTTATGACTGACAGCTGTCACACACTAAAAGACACATATTTTGTAAAATCTAGTTTTTGCATCGCCATATTTTGAGAGCTATCATTTTTCCATATTTTGGCCTACAGAGTCATGTGATGGCTTGTTTTTTGCGGGATGAGTTGACATTTTTATTGGTGCCATTTTCAGGCATGTGACATTTTTTTATCGCTTTCTATTCCAGCTTTTGGGAGGCAGAATAAACAAAAAACAACAATTCAGGAATTGTTTTTTTTATTTATTTTTTTATTCTACTCCGCATGTGGTAAAATTGATAAGATAGCTTTATTCTTCGGTTCAGTACGTTTACAGCGGTAACACATTTATATTGTTTTTCTAGGTTTTGGCGCTTTTACACAATAAAAGCTATTTTATAGAAAAAATTATTTTTTTGCATCGCTTTATTCTGAGAGCTATAACTTTTTGAATTTTCGGATGATGGAGCTGTACGGCAGCTTGTTTTTTGCGGGACAGGATGATGTTTTCAGTGGTACCATTTTTATTTATATTCGTCTTTTTTATCGCTTGTTATTCCATTTTTTGTTTGATGGTATGATGATAAAGCATTGTTTTTTGCTTCGTTTTTTTTTATTTAATTTTTAACGTGTTCACTGAAGGGGTTAACTAGTAGAAAAGTTTTATAGGTAAGGTCGTTACGGATGCGGCGATACCAAATATGTGTACTTTTATTGTTTGTTTGTTTTTTCTTCATAATAATATTTATTCATGGGTACAATATATTTTTATTTTTAGTGGATTATTTTTTTATATATATTTTTACAATTTTCTTTTAATTTTTTTTTTCACTTTCTAAGAGTTTTTTTACTTTTTTACTTTGTCCCACTATGGGACTTTCACTTTTTTTATTCTGATCGCCTGCATAGCAAAGGGATGGATCACCATCCCTGTGCTATGCAGGCAGTCAGCGCTGCACAGTGATAAGATTGTTTGGTCATGCACTACGCATGACCAAACAATCTTCCTGCTGTCTGGTGACCCGGATGTTGTCATGATGACATCGGGTCGTCATGGCAACACCCGGGAAGCGGCGACAGACAGCGCTGGAGGCCTGAAGAGGAGGTGAGTATACCGATCACCTCCCCTTAGCCACTGCAATGCTGCGATCGACTTCGATCGCAGCATTGCGGGGGTTAATGTGCCGGGAGAAGTGTGGGACCGCTCCCTGCACATAGTACCGGGCGTCAGCTGTGACAATCAGCTGACACCCGGCGGCGATCGCGCCCGCACAACCTGTGTGCGCTCGCGATCACGATGATGTACTAATACGCGTCAGGCTCTTAAAGCCCAGGGCACAGATGCGTATTAGTACGTCATAGGCTTTAGAGGGGTTAAAATTGGATGAAGGGTTTAGGAATTTAAGCTCCTTAAAAGTGTTGAGCCACCCCCGTAGTGTTCGAGTTCGGTTCGGTTCGTCGAACACCCGTGTGTTCGCCGAACTGTTCGTCGAACTGTTCGTCGAACACCTTCGAACACCGTTAAAACCAATGGCAGGCAAACAAAAACACATAGAAACACATAGAAAACACCTTCAAAGGTGTCCAAAAGCTGACAAACTGCTCAGAAGACACAACTAACACATGGAAAAGTGACAAGTACATATAGTCATGCGAAAAGAAAAGAGGTGGAGGAGTAAAAGGAGGGGGAGACACAGATATAGGCATGTCATGCCCTTCTAAAATCCAAAAAGTGAGAAGCCGAGACGGCCAGTCCGCTCCTGCCCGTGCCACCTCCGTGTCGCCGGGTTTGTGCCAGAGCCGCGGTGAACCCTGACGGCCAGCCCCCCTCTCCCAATACTGGTGCCTGTCCGCTGGTGGGTCGAGAGAGCCCCCCTGTGGTGGAGGCAGCTCTAAGCTTTTTAATTTAAATTGTCCCTTTAATTTGAATGAATACACTTTAAATCCATTTACAAGGATCTATTGGAGGGCAAGTCTCATGCCAGCAGCCGCGTAATTCCAGCTCCAGTAGCGTCCACTAAAGCTGCTGCAGTTAAAAAGCTTTTATAAGGATCGAGCTCGGCTGTCCACCGCAAGGCATCCTAGTGCCAGTCCCAGCCCCTATGCCTTGGGGTGCCTCCTGATGCTCTTCACTAAGTATCCCGTGGTCCCGAAGCATTTCCTTTGAAAAAATTAAGTGTCCAAACTACAGGTGGTGTAGCTTGCTTAACAGCCGGGATAATCCGCTGACTAGCAGACACTGCTACTAGGCACAAAGTATTTCCCTGGCTAGATGCATTTAAAAATTTGTAAGTAGATACTCTCGTTGGATGCTGAGAAAGCATTCCATAGAGTCTCCTGGCACGCCATATATGATTCTCTTAAAAAGCTTGGGGTAGGGGTCTAGGGGACCCTTTTATAGCCAAAATCACGGCCCTGTATCACAATACGTCACCTAGGCTGAAGATAAATGGAACTGTAGCACCGAGGGCTTGGTTGCTACAGACGTATTGCACCTCACCCAGAGGTGTGATATCTCACTCTCAGATAAGGATGGAGTGTGGATCAGGACCCGACACCTGCATGCATTACACCACATTGCCGTGGGGCAGGGCGACCAATATGCCCCTGAGATGGGCACGACAGTCCCTGTCCCTGGCTGGAGTGGGGGGAGGGAACACTGAGGAAGGGGAACCCTGCAGTGCAGGAGCAGGGAGGAAGCAGTTCCTGGGTGCATTGAGAAGGGAGTATAAAAGGTGGGCACCATCTTAGTTCAGTGCAGAGAAGTCTGAGCAGAAGTGGCAGGGAGCAGGGGCTCTGCATGAGCTCTGCTCCGGAGGCGGGCCTAGTAACAGAGGCCCAGGCCTGCAAGAGGGAGAAGGAAGGAAGAGGAGCGGAGAAGGCTCCAGGAACGAGGAATGAATGGATCCCAGGGGTGCGGACGGGCGAGTCGCCACCGCACGCCCGAATCCACCTGCGTGGAGGGGTCAGGCCAAAGGGGGAGACCGGTCCCCGAACTAGTGGAGGCAGGAAACGACCCTCAGCTAGAAACCGGAGGCTCTGACATTTTATGTGGCGCAGCCCCTTGCTCCACCCGCTAGGAAGGCACCACATAGGGTCAGGGAAACTGGCGCCAAGTTTACCAAGAGGAGGCCCGAGGCAGCCGGACAGAAGTGTTGGTAAGAAAGGCCAGACAAAGGACACACAAAGGGGGTCCTGTGAAGCGCTCCAAAGTTATCTGGGAGTTGTCTGAGCCCCTCACCTGGTGAGCACAGTACGACGTGGGCAGCCGTTACCTGCAGACGTGGTCTGGATAATAAGAACTGTGAGTAAAGGCCCTGAACTGCATCACTGACTCCGTGTCGTTACTGCTGCTGCCCTGCACCATCACCCCCATCCTCCGCATACACTGCCCTGAGGCTATACTCCTCCCGTGGGGAGTTATGCTACGCTCTGCTGCACCCACAACACCAGCCTTAGCGGTCTGCCCTGTAGCGGCGGTTCACTCTGACCGCAATCCACGGGTGGCGTAGTCGGACATTTAAACATCAAAACCACATAAATAGTTCCGCCACTGGTTTGACCGCCCTGAGCCACGGAACCGGATCGCCGCCACGAAGACTACAACCACCAGCATCCACCAAAAAGGGTCCGGCTCCGGGTGTCCCAAGGCCCAGGGGGTGCGTCAGAACATTTTCATCACCTTTCACAATCACCAATGGGACAAGGCAGGGATGTCCTCTGTCCCCTCTCTTATACATCCTAGTGACGGAGCACCTGCTCTCATCAATTCGCCATAACCCCAATATTAGGTGGATTGAGGTGGGAGGCACCGAGTACAAGTGCTCTCTATTTGCTGATGATGTCCTAGTATATATCACTCAATCACATATATCCATCCCTGCTGTTATGGCTGAAATAGATCACTTTGTTACATGGTAAAATTTTAAAATCAATGCAGCGAAGTCTGAGGCCCTTGATGTCTCCCTCCCTAAATCCATATAGGATTCCATCCAGTCCAACTTTCCCTTTGCCTGGCCCTCACAGGGTATCAAATACTTAGGAATTCCTATTCATAGAGACCTCTCCCATCTATGTTATCTTAATTTTGGGCCCTTTATTGAACAATTCCATACAGACCACGGTTGGCAAGTTGGAACTGTGAGATTCACTACGTGCACCACTGGTATTTTGTGGAAAAGCACATGTAAGATTCTGCAACAGTCTCTGCTGATACTCCTGCATGCGTGCATCCCTTTCTATGGCAGGAATAATTTCTGCAAATTTACTTTTGTACCGGGGATCTAACAGTGTGGCAACCCAGTAGTCAGGATTATTTCTAATTCTCACAATTCGAGGGTCATGTTGCAGGTAGTGCAGCAAGAAGGCACTCATGTGTGTTGCGCATCCAGGAGCACCAAGTCCCTGTTGTGTTGGTGGCGAGGTAACAATCATGCTTCCTTCCTCTGTCCTCTCCCCCCAACCTCGCACAACAGAAATGTGATCAAGGTCTCCCTCGTCTGATGAGTCTTCCATCAGTTCGTCCTCCACTTCTTCCTGGGCTCCTGCACCTTCCTCACTAGTTTGGCTGCTACCATGCGCCCTGGTAAAATCATCTCCCCCACCCTCACATGCCTGCCGCCCTGGTGCTGCCGACCGTCTGGACCTTGCAGATGTTAGCCCTTCCGCATACAACTCCTCCTCCTCTACTTCCTCCACCTCCTCTTGTGCCACCACCTGACTCCGAATTCTGTTTAACATGTGCTCCAGCATGTAAATCACCGGAATAGTCATGCTGATAATGGCATCGTCAGCACTAAACATCTTCGTCGCCATTTCAAAACTGTGCAGAAGGATGCATAGGTCCCTGATCTGAGACCACTCCTCCAGCGTGATTTGCCCCACCTCTGAATCTCGTTGGCCCAGGCTATACGTCAGAACGTATTGCACCAGGGCTTGTCGGTGCTGCCACAGTCGCTGCAACATGTGCAGAGTTGAATTCCACCGGGTAGGCACATCGCATTTTAGCCGGTGAAGTGGCAGGCCCAACGACTTCTGTAGAGATGTAAGTCGCTGAGCTGCGGGATGCGAACGGCGGAAGTGAGCACACAGCGACCGTGCCCTCTGCAGAAGGCCATCTAGTCTGGGATAGTGGGCTAAAAATTGCTGGACAACCAGGTTCAACACGTGAGCCATACAAGGCACGTGTGTGACATTGCCCCGGCGAAGGGCCGCACCCAGGTTTGCAGCATTGTCGCACACGGCCTTCCCTGGTTTCAGGTCCAGTGGAGACAACCATTCATGAAATTGGTTCTCCAGAGCTGACCACAACTCCTCAGCTGTGTGACTCACATTTCTCAGACATTTCAATGTAAAAACCGCCTGATGACGTTGAGCCCTACTGCCAGCATAGTAAGGAGGTGTGCAGGATCCCTTCTGCGCAGTTAGAAAGCTTGTGGCATGACCAGACAGGCTTTGGGTGCAGGTGGAAGACCGAGAGGAGGTTGAGGAGGCAGAAGCAGTGGAGGAAAAATGACATAAAGAGGATTGACGCACAACTCGTGGGGACGGCAAGACTTGGACAGCAGCCCCTTGTCCTGCTGTCACCATAGTTACCCAGTGCCCAGTCAGCGACATGTAACGCCCCTGTCCATGCCTACTCGTCCAAGTGTCTGTGGTGAAATGCACCCTGTCACACACAGAGTTTCTCAAAGAAGCGGTGATGTTGTGTGCGACATGCTGGTGGAGCGCAGGCACACCTTTCTTTGAGAAGTAGTGCCGACTGGGCATCTGGTACTGGGGCACTGCGACGGACATAAGGTCTCGAAAATCCTCTGTGTCCAGCAGGCGGAAAGGCAGCATTTCTGTAGCCAAGAGCTTGCAGATGGTGAAATTCAACCTCTTAGCTTTCTCATGGCTAGGAGGAAATGGTCTTTTACTTGTCCACATCTGAGGGACCGAGGGCTGGCTATTGTGCTTAGACGGGGTTGATAAGGGTGTCCCCGGCAAACTGCCGGTCTGTGAGGAAGATGCAGGCGGACATGTTAGGTTGCCTTGATCCAAAGGTGGTGCTATCGATGTCGGACAGCGCTCAAGACCAGCTGGTGTTACCACCTCCAAAGAAAATGATGACCTGCCAATCACGCTGGCTGTTGCGGGTAAAGAGGTGGCAGGTCTGCGCCCCAAAACAGGTGTGACTGCTGTCCCCCCAGTCACAGAGGATGAAGAGGCCGCGGATGCACAAGATATGGCAGACGGTGGTTGGCCCGGCCGGCTAGACCGCATTGTAGCACACTGAGCTTCCCACTGCAACTTATGCTTCATGTCCATGTGCCGGTTCATGCATGAAGTACTCAAACTATGTATTTTTTGGCCTCTACTTAGCTTTTGCTGACAAATGTTACAGATAACACGAGTTGGGTCATCTTTATCGATCTGAAAAAATGCCCAGGCTATGCAAGGCTTAGCACCCATGCGACCTGAAGAGCCACCACGACTTGTGGTGAGAGGCAGAGTTGTGTTTGAGGATGCAGTTGTTGATGTGCTTCCAGTACTACGTCTCTGTCCAGGAAGGCGCAACCTGACCTCGTCGTCACTAGCATCTTCCTCCACCTCCTCTGCTGACCTCATCTCTTGGCTGACTGTGGGTTGACAGTAAGTGGGATCTCCGACCTCATCATCATCACCCTGTGCGTTATCACACCCGTCGTCCTCAGAGCCAACCTGTTCCTGCCCTGACAAAAAACTAAAGTTGTCGCTCCAATCAGGTATTTGAGTCTTATCATCGTCTTCCTCATTGTCTCCACCAACAGGAGTTACAGTTTGGGAATGAGGGTCTACATTATGGTCAGAACCTTCTGCGTCTGGTCCTGGATCCGACTCATAAAGATTCTGGGCATCAGTGCAGATCATTTCCTCGTCTGGATTCACAGAAGCGCTGGAGTCGACCTCTGATTCCCAGGCTATAGTATGAGTAAACAGCTCTGCAGACTCAACCATCTGTTCTACCTCATACTCAGACGGGCAGCTGGAGATTTGGGAGCTGTGAGGGTCCAAGTGCGATTTGGGTGACACCTTTGAGGACTGGAGTATTTGTGATGTTGAAGTTGATGTGGAGGAGAGCCCACTTAAAGGAGCACTTGATATCCGTTGAAGCACCTGCTGTTTTTGTGCCTCATCTGGAATTTGTAGCGATTGGCGTGGCCGTAAGAAAGGGATCTTATCACATTGTCCGCTAAAATAAGTAGACATTTTAGTTTGGCTGGAAGATGGTCTTTCTTCTGCACCTACCCCACGGACACAACCTTTTTTCCCCTTCCCAACACGCCTATTCCCCTTTCCACCAGCAGCAGGCCTTTTTCCACTCATTTTGGTGGTTAACTAATTCACAACTCTGGAGTTGTTTGCACAAAAAAACAATGGATGGTAACCGAGCAGAGCTGAGTGGCCAAACTGTGGTATTAGGCCAAAACTATTGGCTGGGTTAGATGCAGAAAAAAATTATTTTTAATTTGCAACCTGATGGAGGTCAGTATAGATGGACTAATAGACCAAGTCCCACACACCGCTAGAAGCCCAAATATTTTTTCAGAGCTAGATGCAGAAAATTTTTTTATTCAATTTGCAACCTGATGGAGGTCAGTATAGATGGACTAATAGACCAAGTCCCACACACTGCTAGAAGCCCAAATATTTTTTCAGAGCTAGATGCAGAAAAAAAATATTTTTAATTTGCAACCTGATGGAGGTCAGTATAGATGGACTAATAGACCAAGTCCCACACACCGCTAGAAGCCCAAATATTTTTTCAGAGCTAGATGCAGAAAAAAATTATTTTTAATTTGCAACCTGATGGAGGTCAGTATAGATGGACTAATAGACCAAGTCCCACACACCGCTAGAAGCCCAAATATTTTTTCAGAGCTAGATGCAGAAAAAAATTATATTCAATTTGCAACCTGCTGGAGGTCAGTATAGAAGGACTAATAGAACAAGTCCCACACACTGCTAGAAGCCCAAATATTTTTTCAGAGCTAAATGAAGAAAAAAATTATTTTTAATTTGCAACCTGATGGAGGTCAGTATAGATGGACTAATAGACCAAGTCCCACACACTGCTAGAAGCCCAAATATTTTTTCAGAGCTAGATGCAGAAAAAAATTATTTTTAAATTGCAACCTGATGGAGGTCAGTATAGATGGACTAATAGACCAAGTCCCACACACCGCTAGAAGCCCAAATATTTTTTCAGAGCTAGATGCAGAAAAAAATTATTTTTAATTTGCAACCTGATGGAGGTCAGTATAGATGGACTAATAGACCAAGTCCCACACACCGCTAGAAGCCCAAATATTTTTTCAGAGCTAGATGCAGAAAAAAATTATATTCAATTTGCAACCTGCTGGAGGTCAGTATAGAAGGACTAATAGAACAAGTCCCACACACTGCTAGAAGCCCAAATATTTTTTCAGAGCTAAATGAAGAAAAAAATTATTTTTAATTTGCAACCTGATGGAGGTCAGTATAGATGGACTAATAGACCAAGTCCCACACACTGCTAGAAGCCCAAATATTTTTTCAGAGCTAGATGCAGAAAAAAATTATTTTTAATTTGCAACCTGATGGAGGTCAGTATAGATGGACTAATAGACCAAGTCCCACACACCGCTAGAAGCCCAAATATTTTTTCAGAGCTAGATGCAGAAATTTTTTTTATTCAATTTGCAACCTGATGGAGGTCAGTATAGATGGACTAATAGACCAAGTCCCACACACTGCTAGAAGCCCAAATATTTTTTCAGAGCTAGATGCAGAAAAAAATTATTTTTAATTTGCAACCTGATGGAGGTCAGTATAGATGGACTAATAGACCAAGTCCCACACACTGCTAGAAGCCCAAATATTTTTTCAGAGCTAGATGCAGAAAAAAATTATATTCAGTTTGCAACCTGATGGAGGTCAGTATAGATGGACTAATAGAATGATGCTATGCCCAAAAGATTTTACTTCACTAGGTGCAGTAAAAAAATTGGTATTCTATACACAGGTGGTATATCTTGCAACACAGATAGGCTACTCCACTGACTAACACACTCTGCAATAGGCCAAAAAGGATTAGCTTTGCTAGATTCAGCCAAATGCTGTGAAAAAAACTTGCACAGCACTGGCACAGACCTGCCTGGCAAAAACTGATAGGAACTGATGTAACCTAGTCCTGAAAAGGACTCCAATTACAATTAGTCTTTACTCCCACAATCTATCTATTTAAGAGCACAGACCTGCCTGATAAAAGTCGTAGGAAATGCTGTAACCTAGTCCTTAAAAGGACTGCAATCACAACTATACCCTATTCCCAAGCTATCTGTTTATTTGTGCGAAAATTGGCTTGAAATTAACAAGGTATAGCGCACACAGCAACAGCGGTGCCGTCTAACACGCAGCTGCAGCAGTGAGAAAATGGTGGCGACGGGGAAAATGGCTTGGTCTTATAGGGCAAGGACATGTGACATACACTGCCAATCACACATGCCCTTGCTTGTGTGAAAAAAAGCACTTCGCTCCGTGTGTGCGCTGCTGATAGGCTGACAGATTGCACCTCCCCACTGCAAATGCGGGAAAGAGAAAAAAAAATGGAGATCTTCATTGTTCCTGCAGAGATCCATCCCCTGCCCCTCCCCCCGCCCCGCTGTACACTCAAACTGCGTATTAACATTAATTTTCATCATTACTGAGAAAAAATCCAGTTATGATTTTGGTGCACGAACAGTTATCGAACATAACCTCGAACAGCCGAATTTTTCTCAAATTGTTCGTGTTCGCCGACCGGCTCGAACACCGCCCAAAACAGCTCGAATTTGAGATTGGCGAACAGTTCGAGTAGAACAACGCTCATCTCTACTCCTTAACATGTGCCACCCTGTTTTTAAAGGGACCAAAAGTAATTGGACAGATTAAATAATTATAAATAAAATGTTCATTTCTAGTACTTGGCTGAAAACCCTTTGCTGGCAATGACTGCCTGAAGTCTTGAACTCATGGATATCACCAGACGCTGTGTTTCCTCCTTTTTGATGCTCTGCCAGGCCTTCACTGCGGTGGTTTTCAGTTGCTGTTTGTTTGTGGGCCTTTCTGTCTGAAGTTTAGTCTTTAACAAGTGAAATGCATGCTCAATTGGATTGAGATCAGGTGACTGACTTGGCCATTCAAGAATATTCCACTTCTTTGCTTTAATGAACTCCTGGGTTGCTTTGGCTTTATGTTTTGGGTCATTGTCCATCTGTAGTATGAAACGACGACCAATCAGTTTGGCTGCATTTGGCTGAATCTGAGCACACAGTATGGCTCTGAATACATCAGAATTCATTTGGCTGCTTCTGTCCTGTGTTACATCATCAATAAACACTAGTGACCCAGTGCAACTGGCAGCCATGCATGCCCAAGCCATCACACTGCCTCCGCCGTGTTTTACAGATGATGTGGTATGCTTTGGATCATGAGCTGCACCACGCCTTTGCCATACTTTTCGCTTTCCATCATTCTGGTAGTGGTTGATCTTGGTTTCATCTGTCCAAAGAATGTTCTTCCAGAACTGTGTTGGCTTTTTTAGATGTTTTTTAGCAAAGTGCAGTCTAGCCTTTTTATTCTTGATGCTTATGAGTGGCGTGCACCGTGCAGTGAACCCTCTGTATTTACTTTCATGCAGTCTTCTCTTTATGGTAGATTTGGATATTGATACGCCTACCTCCTGGAGAGTGTTGTTCACTTGGTTGGCTGTTGTGAAGGGGTTTCTCTTCACCATGGAGATTATTCTGCGATCATCCACCACTGTTGTGTTCCGTGGGCGCCCAGGTCTTTTTGCATTTATGAGTTCACCAGTGCTTTCTTTCTTTCTCAGGATGTACTAAACTGTAGATTTTGCCACTCCTAATATTGTAGCAATATCTCGGATGGGTTTTTTCTGTTTTTGCAGCTTAAGGATGGCTTGTTTCATTTGCATGGAGAGCTCCTTTGACCGCATGTTTACTTCACAGCAAAACCTTCCAAATGCAAGCCCCACACCTCAAATCAACTCCAGGCCTTTTATCTGCTTAATTGAGAATGACATAACGAAGGGATTGCCCACACCTGTCCATGAAATAGCCTTGGAGTCAATTGTCCAATTACTTTTGGTTCCTTTAAAAACAGGGTGGCACATGTTAAGGAGCTGAAACTCCTAAACCCTTCAACCAATTTTAATGTGGATACCCTCAAATGAAAGCTGAAAGTCTGAACTTCAACTGCATCTGAATTGTTTTGTTTAAAATTCATTGTGGTAATGTCTAGAACCAAAATTAGAAAAATGTTGTCTCTGTCCAAATATATATGGACCTAACTGTACGTTGTCAGAAAATACTGCCATTTCTGGCCTCCATTAAAAATATCCTTTAGTGTGTCATTGAAGCAATTCACCGCAGTTTGCTGTTCAAACTACTTACCTACAGGCCAGGTATTTAAAACTCTGTTTTCTCCGTCAAACGGATCACATATACGTTGTCAGAAAATGCTGCCATTTCTGGCCTACATTAAAAATTTCCTTCAGTGTGTCATTGAAGCAATTCACTGCAGTTTGCTGTTCAAACTACTTACCTACAGGCCAGGTATTTAAAACTCTGTTTTCTCCGTCACACGGATCACGTATAAGTTTGCTCCAAACTCAGTCATTTGTAGTGAACGTGGAAGATACTGTCCTCCATTTAAAATGGGCAAGGCACGTGGCAAGGGATGGGGAACTGGACGTGATGGTAATGGTGCATGCAGAGGCCAAGGACAAGGGCAAGCCAAAATTGTGCCACAACAAACACGCACATCTTTTCACCTGACCGTCCTGTCCCAATTTCTAGGGGACCGCAGCACACCACTATTTAACCCAGAGCAGTGTCAAAAGGTTGTTGGTTGGATAATGCTTCCAGTCACTTAGCCACCACCACCACCACCCTGTCTTTCACACGGTCAAGTCTCAGTAGCCATGAGTCTGGATCGCATATTCCTCATCCTGATCCTCCTTCCTCCCACCATGCCGAGTACCCAGAGACAACTGATCCCACACTTGGACACACTGAAGATCTGTTCACTGTTCCATTTATAGATTCGGGCCACTCGCCCGGTCCACTTGAAGTGGGGCAAGAGGAGATCACGTGTAGCGATGCCCAAATATTTGAGCAGCCACGGTCACATGAAGGCGACGGTGGGAAAGTGTCACAAGAGGTGGACGATGATGAGACACAATTGACAGAGAGTCAGGAGGAGGACCAGGGCGCGGAAGTGGAAGACGAGGTGGTGGATGATATAGTAACTGACCCAACCTGGCAGGGAGACATGCAGAGCGAGGCCAGCAGCACACAGGGTGAGGGAGGCAGATTACCCCAGCAGACAGGAAGAAGCAACGTGGTGGCCGCACACAGAAGGCAGGCAACAGTTCCCCGTAACACCAACACGAGGGACGTTGCCAGTACAACCGGTAGGTCTTCCCGAGTCTGGAATTTTTTTAAAGACTCTGCTGATAACCCCAAAAAGGCCATTTGTACCACCTGCCAGGCCAGCATCAGCAGGGGTGACAAAACTACCAGCCTGACCACCAGCAGCATGGTCAGGCACATGGCAGCAAAGCACCCGACTTTATGGGGCGAACCCCAGGGTCCACGACCAGTGTCAGCGGGTGTCACCACTGCTTCTTCCGCTGTTGTGCGTGCAATAGAACCCCCTGTTGTGTGTGCAAGGCAATCCCCTGTCAATACTGCATGCAAAGATGCCCCCTCCTCTCAGTCTTCACTTGTTATGGCAGTTTCTCAAGAAACAGCATCAACGTCCACGTCCCACCGCAGCGTTCAATTGTCCATATCCCAGAGCTTTGAACGAAAGCGCAAATTTGCAGCCAACGCCCCACAGGCCACAGTCCTAAATTCGCACATTTCACGACTTCTGGCATTGGAAATGCTGCCTTTTAGGCTGGTGGAGATGGAATCCTTCCACAACCTTATGGCGGTGGCCGTCCCTCGGTACTCGGTCCCCAGCCGACACTATTTTGCCCGGTGTACTATCCCCGCACTACACAAGAACGTGTACCAAAACATCTGCCGTGCCCTCAACAACGCAGTTACTGGGAGAGTCCACCTGACAACGGACACGTGGACAAGTGCTTGTGGCCAGGGACGGTACATCTCCCTGACGGCACACTGGGTAAACATAGTGGAAGCCGGGACCCAGTCGGACCTTGGGACGGAACACATGCTCCCCACACCGAGGATTGCGGGCCCTATGTCAGTCAGAGTTGCCCCCACAGTGTACAGCTCCTGCGCATCATCCTCCTCCTCCTCATGTTCAGCCTCCATCTCAGATATCACCACATCAGTTACAAGCTGGAAGCACTGCAGTACTGCCTCAACCAAGCGGCAACAGGCTGTGCTGAAACTCATAAGCTTAGGTGAGAAACCTCACACTGCTTGTGAGTTGTGGACAGCTGTGAAAGAGCAGGCTGACACCGCTGAACCTACATCCAGGTATGGTCGTGTGTGACAATGGCCGTAACCTGGTGGCGGCTCTGAGGCGAGGCGAGATCACACAGGTACCATGCCTGGCTCATGTGCTTAACCTCGTGGTTCAGCGGTTTCTTAAATCGTACCCCGAGTTGCCAGATCTGCTCGTCAAAATACGCCGCCTGTCAGCTCATTTTCGCAAGTCGGCAACAGCTTCCGCTGCCCTTGCTGTGTTGCAGCAGCGTTTGCAGCTTCCGGCACACCGACTGGTGTGTGATGTCCCCACACGTTGGAACTCTACCCTCCACATGTTGCAAAGGATTTGTGAGCAGAAGAGAGTAGTTGTGGACAACCAGCTGCAACAAGGCCGTCGATATTCAGGTCAGATCCACACATAAGACCTCAGGAGTGGACCAGGATGTCTGACATATGTACCCTCTTGACAAACTTTGAGGAGTCCACCAAGATGGTGAGTGGCGATGACTCCATCATTAGCATCAGCATTCCACTTGTCTGTCTTTTGCAACGCTCTCTGCAGAGAATTAAAGAGGAGGCATTGCAGCCAGAGTATGATGAGATGGATCAAGAAGCCGTAGCGGTCGATTGCACACAGCCCAGCCTCATCTCATCCCAACGTGCATTGGGGGAAAATGAGGGGGAGGAGGAGGAGGAAGAACAGGAGCTTGTATCATAAGCTGTAGACAGTAGTACCTGAACAACTGTCATACCTTCGGCTCAGCGTGGGTGGCCTGAGGACAGGGGGGGGAGGAGGAGAGCATGGTCAGTCGTCATCTTGGTGAGGACACGGAAGTTTTCCCGTTACCAGTCTGGCATGCATGGCTGACTTTATGTTACGCTGCCTTAACCGTGACCCTCCCGTTGTCAAAATGTTAGGTGACAGTAATTACTGGTTGGTGACACTTTTAGACCCCCGCTACAAGGAGAACTTTCACTCTCTTATTCCTGAGGTGAAGAGGTCTACAAAAATGGGGCAGTACCAGAAGGCCCTTGCTGCAGAACTGTTAAAAAAATTCCCATCTGAACACGCTAGCGGCAGAGGTCACAGTTCGTTGCCCAACCAAGGCGTACATGCGAGAGAGACGCAACTCCAATCCAGCAGAGGCAGGGGAACACTGTTAAAGTTCTGGGACAGTTTTCTCAGACCCTCCCTTCGGACAGACCCTGAGGCGCAGGCTACTCTCGCAGGGAGTGGAAAGTTTCAAAAGATATTGAGGGCGTACCTTGCCAACCGTACCAGCGTCCTCCGTGATTCCTCTGTGCCTTTTAATTATTGGGTTTCCAAGCTGGTCACTTGGAATGAACTCGCTCTGTAAGCCTTGGAGGTCCTGGCCTGCCCTGCCGCTAGCGTGTTATCGGAGCGTGTTTTTAGTGCCACTGGGGGAACTATAACTGATAAGCGCACTCGCCTGTCAACTGACAATGCTGACAAGCTGACCCTTATCAAAATGAACAAGGGCTGGATTGGGCCAGACTTCTCATCACCACCAAATGACAGCAGAGTAACATAAAGTCAAATCCACTGTGTTATTTCGGGAGGTGTATTCACATGCACCACTTCACACCCACACATAGGTATACGCTTCCTCATTTCGGCTGTTTTATGTTCTTCTCCTTATCCTCAGCCTCCACCACCACTATACCACCAGGGTGACCGTGGTCCGTGTTGCCATTATTGAAAGTTCCTCCGTCCTTATTTTTGTCATATTTTGCATGGAAGGCATAGGCAAAGACTATGGGAGACCCACTCCCCAATAATGGGAATAATGTTTGTAATATGCTGTACTGCATGGCTCTTGTAAGGGGCATTGCAAGTTCCTCCGTCCTAATTTTTGGCAGCTTTTGCTTGGAAGGCATAGGCAAAGACTATGGGAGACCCACTCCCCAATAATGGTAATAATGTTTGTAATATGCTGTACTGTATGGCTCTTGCAATGGGCATTAAAACCGTCTTGTTAAGCTACTGGGACCTCCATGTCTCTTCCAAGGGGTATTAAAACTGTCTTGTTAAGCTACTTGGACCTCCGCGTCTCTTCCGAGGGGCATTAAAACCATCTTGTTAAGTTACTGTGACCTCCACCACTTTTCCAAGGGGCATTAAAACCGTCTTGTTAAGCTACTGGGACCTCCACGTCTCTTCCAAGGGGCATTAAAACTGTCTTGTTAAGCTACTGGGACCTCCATGTCTCCTCCGAGGGGCATTAAAACCATCTTGTTAAGCTACTGTGACCTCCACCACTTTTCCAAGGGGCATTAAAACTGTCTTGTTAAGCTACTGCGTCCTTCACGTCTCTTCCGAGTGGCATTAAAACCTTCTTCTTAAGCTACTGCGACCTCCACGTCTCTTCCGAGAGGCATTAAAACCGTCTTGTTAAGCTACTGTGACCTCCACCTCTATTCCAAGGGGCATTAAAACCGTCTTGTTAAGCTAGTGACCTCCACGTCTCTTCCGAGGGGCATTAAAACCGTCTTGTTAAGCTACTGTGACCTCCATCACTTTTCCAAGAGGCATTAAAACCATCTTGTTAAGCTACTGTGACCTCCATGTCTCTTCCGAGGGGCATTAAACCCGTCTTGTTAAACCATTCTGAACTCCACAGCTCTTCCAAGGGGCATTGAAATGTTGTTTTTAATGATCTCGATCCTCCATGACTCTTCCAACGAGCATTGTATTTCCTCCTAATTTTAGTCAGCTTTTGCTTTTCAATGCCTAGGCGAACACTAAGGGAGACCCACTCCCCAATAATGGGTAGAAGGTTTTTAGTATGCTGTAATCCACGTCTGTTTCATGGGCCATTGCAGTTCCTAAAAATTTTTGGAAAGCCTTCCATTCACTGCTTAGGCCAACAGTCATAGAACTGGGATAGTAGCAGGAAAACATCCACGTCACGTTTGAAAGCAATACAGAAGTGCAAAAATGCATAAAAATGCTACTTGTGAACATAGCCCAAGGTGTGGAGGAGTATTTTTGTTTTTAGTTATTTATTTTACCTTATACACAAGTCTTTACCCTGGAAAGGAAGTTCCTTAACATATTTCACAGAAAAGCACTTTCAGTTTCGTTTTTGAACGTTTTCTTGTGACCCCGTAAAAGTGGCTTAATACCTCTGACCACGTTGTTGACAGCAGTGACCGGGGGGTCAGAAATGCTTCCTGGGGCGATGCCCATGCTGTCCCCATGTCTTTTGAGCACTGTTACTATCGTTTTGGGCACTTTTTAGGCTTTCTACAGGCTGCCGGGGGTGCCGCCGCAAAAATGCTCGGGTCTCACATAGACTAACATTGGGCTCGTTGCTCGGGTCGAGCACCCGAGTATTACGGCGAGCTCGACCCGAGCTTCGAGCACCCGAGCATTTCAGTGCTCGCTCAACACTAGTAATAGTACATTTAAATAACATAGGGTACTTAGTTAACACTATTTTGATCACAAAAAGCATAAATGCCATCCCACTGCAACAAGATGTACCCAATCATGATGGTACCTAACTCTTGTAGTTCTCCTCACTGTGTGAGCAGATGTAAAAATAGAGGGCAGAGTAGCACCTAGGTCCGAACTGTTTTGACACGTAACTGGAAAGTCAATATCATTTTAAAAAAACTTATGCTTATTATATTGTCAATGTGGTCAAAATTGTGATAAACTTCCATTACCAAAAATGTTTTAGACTGAAAAACTGCTGTAATATTATGACCATTGAATAATTCCCTCCTGAGAAATTAGCTGCTCACTGCCTGTTGTAAAGACTGATTCATCTACAATTACAGACAAGCAAAAGAAATAGATGAAGTGGGGACTAGTGATGAGCGAGTATGTTTTGTTAACCCTTTCGCCGAGTATGCTCGGGAGAGTACCGAGTAGTTAAAGCTGCTCGGTGTTATGTTTGAATCACTCCCGTGTGCATGATTTGCAACTGTTTGACAGCTTTAATACATGTAAGGAATGTGTAAGAAATAGACATTCCTCACATGTATTAAAGCTGTCAAACAGTCGCAAATCACGCACACAGGAGGGATTCAAACTTATCACCGAGCAGCTATAACTACTCGGTGCTCGCCAGAGCATACTCGCCGAAAGGGTTAACAAAACATACTCGCTCATCACTAGTGGGGACCTCTCTTAATAATCCTAATGATGCTCCATTCTCTTAGACAGACTCGGTGTTACAGGACTTCCTTCTGCGCACAGCCTCTGCACAGCATACAGTAGGAGAACTGCTGTACTTTTATCATTCCTGGATCTATTTTAAAGGTTTTATCAGTTACTGTTTTATCAGTAAGACACTTAGTACGAGCAACAGTCTGATCCTTTTTCATAGTAGCTTCTTCAACTCCACCAAGCTTATTTCCAAACTTTTCTATTTCCATCCTTGTATAGTCCTTGTGCAGAAGTTGCCTGTACCACAAATACGTGGGTTTAGATATGTTTGTTTCTTCAGGCTGGTAAAGAACATATCCTTGCCAAATCAGACTTGAAAGAGAGACTTCAAAATAAAAATGCTGACTCACTTAAAAACATAAAATTAAACTTCCAGGCAGCCAATTCCAGACCACAAACCCTATCCCTCCTTTGAAAGACGACAAACAGAAGGCTCAAAAACGTAGCATTTTTTACTTAAATAAGTCCTTGGAATGCAAATTTATATAAAACACAAAGGTACTGTATATAATTTAATGGAAAGTTTGTGCACTCCAGGCATCGATGGCTGTTCTAAGACAATAAGGAAAGTTTGTGGTTTTATAACTTCTTAGTGTATAATTATGAAGCCTCATGATCACCCCAATCTTCTAAGTCTTAGATGGCTTGTTGTCTTAGAATAATTTATGTATTCTTTTAACATTCTTTAAGAATGAAAGAAGTGGGAAAGAGGGGAGAAATAGGTCACTTGGTAAAGTCCGGTTGGGTTAAATGTGGGGTAAGAAAAAGATTGAGATTGAGGTGAGATTTTCAAAAAAGGTAGGGAATCCAGCATAGTGAAAATTATAAAACTTAAAATTTATTCAAAGTATTTAAAATGATAACTACATCCAAGGTAAAAGACTTTCCCACATGGGAACTACTGTCCGACGCGTTTCGGTGTTAAGCCTTAATCATGGTCCTCCTGGAAATAGGTTTGTCCATCCAGTCTTGCCGAGTCCAATTTGTACTCAAAGTGTCAGAATAGGGGTGCACAATCAATCCTAGTAGAAAATGCCAAAATGACCAAAGATTAAGGCTATACACCAAAATGCGTAGGTTGGTAATCCCATGTGGATTAGTCTTTTACTTTGGATGGAGTTATCATTTTAAATACTTTGAATAAAGGTGAAGTTTTATCATTTTCTCTACTCTGGATTCCCTATCTTTTTTGAAAATTTCGCTAGAGCCTTGACTCGCGTTCGTCCATGAGTATTAAACCTAACAGGATTACAAGTGAGCCACAACTTTGTGATCAGATTCTCCCTACCTCCTTCCTTATAATGTGATTCTAATGAAGGGTGAAGGTTTTAGGAAATTTAGAAGTAGTGGTTTGCAAGTTGAATTGCATGATGGCTGAGTTGGAGTTCCATTAAAACCAAGGGGACATGATTTTTTCAAAGAAAGAATGTTCACTATTTGCCCAGGTTACTAGGTAGGGAGTTAAAGTTAAAGAAGTTTCACAATCATTGATGATACCATTTTCAATTGCTTTCCGTAAGAAGATATTAGAAGTCAATCCTAAAAAAATTATTTAGAAATATTTCATCTTGTTTCTCATGTCCTCAACAAAAATTCGAGGTCAACATACCCAGTTGAAACAGAGAACAAGTCGTCTTGTCTCACCTGGTAAGAAGTTTATTCTTTTATTTATAGGGTTGAGATATGACAGGTCCTTTTTAACATGTCTTGGTCAATGTCAATGTGACTTTGTCAGGACAGGATTGTTTCTCGATGCTGCTAATGAGTTGAGATCTTGACATTGGAAAAGAAGTGATTCACAAAGTAGAGTTGAAAGTTGCAAAACGTTGCAAAATATAACAAATAAGCTTTCCATATATAAAACAGGAAAACATTAATATAAATATTATAGTTTGCATTAAGCTCCATGATGTATATCCATCATGGAGTGAGTCAAGGTACATGGAAAGGACATAAGAGCTAAGACCACTCCACACAGATCAGGAGATGGATGTGTTAAGATATCTTTTCTTAATGGGTCTACTATAGTGATGAGCGAGCACTAAAATGCTTGGGTACTCATTGCTCGGGTCGAGCACATAGGAATACTCGGGTGCTCGACCCAAGCAATGAGACCAAGCAGTCTATGGGCAACTCGAGAATTTTTCAGGCGGGCCCCCCGGCGGTCTGCAGAGGTCCTAAAAATTGCCCAAATCGATGGGAACAGTTCTCAAATGACATGGGAACAGCATGGGGAAGACCCCTGGAAGCATCCTGACTCCCAGATCACTGCTATCAACAACGTTGTCAGAGTATTACACCACTTTTACAGACTCACAATAAAACATACAAAAACTAAACCAAAATGAATTTTCCTGGGAAATATGTTAAGGAACATCCTTTCCAGGGTAATGACTTGTATATAAGGCAAAATAAATAACCAAAAACAAAAATACCCCTCCACACCTTGGGCTATGTTCACATGTAGAGTTTTTGATGCATTTTTGCACTTTTGCATTGCTTTCAACCAAGACAAATGCATTCACCAGGAAATGTAATTTTAACATTTTACAACCTTATCTGGCCATGTGGTGTGTGACACATCATCAGACACATGCATACAGTGCTGAAAAGACATGTTAACAGCATGGAGAAGACCTCTGGAAGCATCTCTGACTCCCAGGTCACTGCCTAAAAGTGTGCCCATCATAAGTGATCCTTGGCGCATGCGAAGATTCTTCCCGCCAAGCACCTGTCGTTGCAGACTTGCAACAATCACAGTCCACATCCTTGTCCCAGTGCAGCATTCAGTTGTCCCTACCCCATTCCTTGGAATGCAAGCGCAAGTATGCAGCCAGCCACCCACCAACCCACAGGCTGGAACACTATACTGTAAATTTTTGACAGTTGCTTGCACTTGAAATGCGGCCTTTTAGGCTCGTGGAGGTGGAAGCTGTCCACAAACTTATGGCGGTGGCGACCGGGTATCCACACTCGGACGCAGCCGCCACTATTTGTCCCTGTGTCGTTTCTGCCTTCCACAAGCACGGGTCCCACAACATTACCCCTAACCTCCCCACTGCACTTAATGGGAAAGACCGCCTAACCACAAACACGTGGACAAGTGAATGTGGCCAGGGACTGTACGGAGCCAGTCCACAGCTTTTTTTGCTGAGTTGTATTTCACCACAGCCATATTCTTTTGCTTGGTGAAAGGACTTGGGAAACCATATTTAACCAGCTGTAATTTCTCCCATGAAGTCCTCTAAAGCTGCTTTCACTTGAAATGTGGCCTTTTAGGCTTGTGGAGGCGACAGCTTTTCATAACCTCATGCCGGCGGCGGCCAGGTTTCCATACTCGGTCCCCAGCCGCCACCGTTTTTCCCGGTGTCGTCTACGCCTTCCACAAGCATGGGTCCCACAACATTACCCGTGCCCTCCCCAGTGCACTTACTGGGAAGGACCGCCTAACCACAAACATGTGGACAGGTGAATGTGGCCAGGGACGGTACGGAGCCAGTCCACAGATTTTTTTGCAGAGTTTTATTTCACCACAGCCATATTCTTTAGCTTGGTGAAAGGACTTGGGAAACCATATCTGCCCAGCTGTCATTTCTCCCAGGAAGTCCTCTAAAGCTGCTTTCACATGACATGTGGCCTTTTAGGCTCGTGGAGGCGGAAGCTTTACATAACCTCATGCTGGCGGCGGCTGGATGTCCATATTCGGTCCCCAGCCGCCACTGTTTCTCCAGGTTTCACCTCCACCTTCCACAAGCACGGGTCCCACAACATTACCCGTGCCCTCCCCAGTGCACTTACTGGGAAGGACCGCCTAACCACAAACATGTGGACAGGTGAATGCGGCCAGGGACAGTACGGAGCCAGTCCACAGCTTTTTTTGCTGAGAGTTGTATTTCACCACAGGCATATTCTTTAGCTCGGTGAAAGGACTGGCATAGAGGGTAACCGTATCTACTCTGGGTGTCATTTCTCCCAGGAAGTCCTCTAAAGCAGCTTTTGCAGAAGCAATGGCAGCCCGTCCTACATCAACTTGCAGTTCTCGGTGGTGCTTTGACACACAAACATCTTTCTTTGCGCATTTAATTTCATGACTACGGAGTTGGGCAATGGCCTGATCTGCAATCCGGCTTGAGAAATTTCATGCATAAGCACATCCGATCCACATTAAAAAAACAGCCATAGAGTGTCCGGGAACCTTCCTCCACACTTTTCTTAGCCAGGGATGCTTCTCGGCAGGGTTGAACGGACCCACCAGAAAACCGGAGACTCCTCCGGTGGACCCTGGCTGCTCCTTCAGGAGAGTTCATAGAGCCGAGGTGAGGCCATGATGATGATAGAGGCCACCATCTGTTTAGTTTTCTGATACTTGGAATGCAAGCGCAAGTATGCAGCCAGCCACCCACCCACAGGCTGCAATACTAAACTGACAGATTTCTGGGCAGCTGCTTGCAGTTGAAATGTGGCCTTTTAGGCTCGTGGAGGCGGAAGCTTTTCACAACCTCATGCTTCATGCCTCGTGTCCATACTCGGACCCAAGCCGTCACTATTTTGTCCGGTGTAGTCTCCGCCTTCTACAAGCGCGGGTCCCTGAAGATTACTGCTGGTACTTTTTTGTGGGAATTTGCTTGCCTCCTACCAGCCTGGAATATTTCCAGTAAGCTATGGTACGACACCATGGTATTAGCACTGCTCCCAGTAACAGTAGCGAAGTCATCCCCAATTTCCTTCTCAGGAATTTCATTTGGTTGACTGAGTGGCTGCCCAAATACATTAGTTTCTCACAAAAGAGCTGAAGATAGAGTGGCAGTAGGTGCAAGTTTCTCCAGTCTGTTAGATATTAGAGGGTGAACAGCAGCACATTGGATCAGTGGTTAGCACTGAAGCCTTGCAGCACTGGGATCCTGGGTTCAAATCCCAGCAAGGACAATATCTCCAAGGACTTTGTATGTTCTCCCCATGTTTGCGTTGGTTTCCACCTCAGTAAAAAAGCAGCCATAGAGTGTCAGGGAACCTTCCCACACACTTTTTTTTAGCTAGGACTGCTTCTCGGCAGGGTTGAACGGTCCCACCAGAGAATCCTCTGGCGTACCCTGGCTTCTACTTCAGGAGAGTTCATGATAGTACTAACTTTGCAGCTGCTATGGGGCTCTTGAGTGCCGGAGAAAGGTGAGCCCTCAGAATCAAATCCTCTGGTGGGCCCAATGTTTTTCAATCTGAAACAGCTTCTCAGTGGGAGTTGTATTTCACCACAGCCATATTCTTTAGCTCGGTGAAAGGACTGGCATAGAGGGAAACCGTATCTACTCCAGTTGTCATTTCTCCGTCACCAGGTTCCGCCCATTGTCACACACGATTATGCCTGGCTGTATATTCAGCGGTGAGAGCCACAGATCAAGCTGCTGTGTTACAGCTTTCAACAACTCTGCAACGCTGGGCGGTTTGTCACCTAAGCATTAGGCATGTTATCTTCAGCACAGCCTGTTGCCGCTTGGCTAAGGCAGTGCTGCAGTGCTTTCAGCTTGTGACTGATGTCATTTCGGAGATGGAGGAGGAGGTGCAGGAGCTGAACAATGTGATTACATTTAGGTTACATTGGCGACTTTGTTTTTATACTAAAGAAAGATCCTACTGTGTTTTTTTTTTTTTACGATATTTTTTAAGGCAAATGCATTCACCGGGAAATGTCATTTTAACATTTTACAACCTCATCTGGCAATGTGGTGTGTGACACATCATCAGACACATCTTGTTTCATTGATGATGGAAGGACTCTGAAAGACACATAGATGGCCACAGTAACAAGTACGTCATGTTCTCATTAGAAAGGAGAGGGTCTGCTATACAGTTATAGGTTATGCAGTGAGTCCAACGGCTGACCAAATTTAGGAAAAACCCCACTAAGAATTTAAAGACACATAGAGCAGGGCCACAGTAACAAGTACGACATGTTCCCATTAGAAAGGAGAGGGTCTGCTATACAGTTATAGGATATGCAGTGAGTCCAAGGGCTGACAAAATTTAGGAAAAACCCCACTAAGAAATTAAAGAGACATAGAGCGGGGCCACAGTAATGACAAATTCCCATTAGAAAGGAGAGAGTCTCACATAGTGTTGGCCTATGCCGTGAATGCAATGGCTGCCAAAAGTTTGGAGGCACTTCAATGCCCCTTGGAAGAGACACGGAGGTCAGAGGGCCTCCTCAAAACAATGTTCCTATTATTAGGAAGTGGGTCTCCCATAGTGCTGGCCTATGCAGTTATTGCAAGGGTTGCTAAAAATTTGGAGGAACTCCAATGCCCCTTGGAAGAGACGTGGAGGATGGCCTCATAAAAAAAATTTCTCATTAGAAAGGAGCGGGCCTCCTATACTTGTAATGCCCATGCACTAAGTGTATGGGCTGACAAACATTTACCCCTGGGGGTATACAAGAATATACTGTATAAAAAATTTTTTTACGGGCATCATAAACACCCTTTAAAAAAATTATGTGGGTGTTGCATCACGGACCACGGTCACCCTGGTGATATGGTGATGGAGAATGAGGAGAAGGAGGAGGACAAAAGCAAATAGCCAAAATCAGGAAGCGTATACCCTTGTCTGGGTGTGAAAAGATGCATGGGAATACACCTCCCAAGAAAAGACACTGGATTTGAGTTCATGTTATGCTGTTATCATTCGGTGGTGTTGAGAAGTCTGGCCCAATACAGCCCTTTTTCATTTTTATAAGAGTCAGCTTGTCAGCATTTTCAGTTGACAGGCGGATGCGCTTATCAGTTATAATTCCACCAGCGGCACTAAAAACCCGCTGTGATGAAACGCTGGCGGCTGGGCAGGCTAGGATCTCCAAGGCATAGAGAGTCAGCTTGGATACCCAATAATTATACGGCACAGAGGAATCACGGAGGATGTTGGTACGGTCGGCAAGGTACTACCTCAGCATCATCCCAAACTTTGCACTCCTTGTGAGAGTACCCCATGCCTCAGGGCCTGTGCAATGGGAGGGGGTGAGAAAACTCTCCCAGAACTTTGACAGTGTTCCCCTGCCTCTGCCGGATTGAAGTTGTGTCTCTCTCGCCTGTACTCCTTGGTTGTCCAACGAAGTGTGCCCTCTGCCACCAGCGTTTTCAGATGGGAATTTTTTTACTAGTTCTGCAACAAGGGCCTTCTGGTACAGCCCCATTTTTGTAGACCTGTCCGCCTCAGGAATAAGAGATATAAAGTTCTCATTGTAGCGTGGGTCTAGAAGTGTCACCAACCAGTAATGGCTGTCACCCAAAATTTTGATAACACGAGGGTCATGGGAAAGGCAGCATAACATAAACTCAGTAATGCGTGCCAGACTACTAACAAGCAAGACTTCTGTGTCCTCACCAAGAGGATGACTGACCATTCTCTCCTCCTCCTCCTCTCTGTCCTCTGGCCATCCACGCTGAACAGACGGTATGACAGCTGTGCAGGTAGTACCATCTATAGCGCATGAAACTAGCTCCTGTCCTTCCTCCTCCTCCTCCTCTTCCTCATTGTCACCCAATCAACGTTGGGATGAGATGAGGCTGGGCTGTGTGTAATCACCCTGTATGGTTCCTTGCTCCGTCTCATCGTGCTCCGCCTGCAATGCATCCCCATTGATTGTGAGCAGATAGCGTTTCAGAAGACAGAGAAGTGGGATGTTGACGCTAATTATGGCGTCATTGCCGCTCACCATCTTGGTGGAGTCCTCAAAGTTTTGGAGGATGGTACATATGTCTGACATCCTTGTCCACTCCTGACGTCTTATGTGTGGAGTCTGAACTGAATACCGACGGCCTTGTTGATGCTGGTACTCAACAACTGCCCACTTCTTCTCACAAATCCTTCACAACATCTGCAGTGAGAAGTTCCAACGAGTAGGGACATCACACACCAGTCTGTGAGCCTGAAGCTGCAGATGCTGCTGAAACACTGCAAGTGCGGCATAAGCTTTAGCTGACTTTCTAAAATGGGCACACAGGCGGCGTACTTTAACAAGCAGATCCAACAGCTCCGGGTAGGATTTGAGAAACTGCTGAACCTCGAGGTTAAGCACATGGGCCAGCCATGGTACGTGTGTGAGCTCGCCTCACCTCAGAAACGCCACCAGGTTCCGGCCATTGTCACACACGACCATGCCTGGCTGTAGGTTCAGCGGTGTGAGCCACAGATCAGCCTGCTCTTTCAGAGCTGTCCACAACTCTTCAGCATTGTGCTGTTTGTTACCGAAGCATATTAGCTTCAGCACAGCCTGTTGCCGCTTGGCCGAGGCAGTGCTTCAGTGCTTCCAGCTTGTGACTGATGTGGTCATTTCGGAGATGGAGGCTGAAGAGGAGGAGGAGGCTGAGGAGGATGAGGTGCAGGAGCTTTAGACCTAGGGCCCACAATCCTTGGTGTCGGGAGGACATGTTTCGTCCCAAGGTCCGACTGGGTCCCGGCTTCCACTATGTTACCCCAGTGTGCCATCAGCGAGATGTACCGTCCATGCTCACAAGCACTTGTCCACGTGTCCGTGGTTAGGTGGACTTTCCCGGTAACTGCATTGTTGAGGGCACGGCTAATGTTTTGGGACACGTGAATGCGGGAATGGCACATCGGGAGAAAGAGTGGTGGCTGGGGACCGAGTACCGAAGGACGGCCGCCGCCATCAGGTTGCGGAATGCTTCCATCTCCATGAGCCTAAAAGGCAACATTTCGAGCACAAGCAGTCGTGAAATGTGAGAATTTAGTAGTTTGGCCTTTGGGGCCTTGGCTGCATATTTGCGCAACTGAAAGCTGACCTAACAGTTGTACTGGCAACTTCCTTTGTGTTGGTGTTACGGGGAAAGGTTGCCTGCCTTCTGTCTGCAGCCACCACACTGCTTCTTCCTGTCTGTTGGGGTGCTCTGCCTCCCTCCCCCTGTGTGCTGCTGTCCTCATTCTGCATGTCCTCCTGCCAGGTTGGGTCAGTTACTATATCATCCTCCACCTCGTCTTCCACTTCCGCACCCTGGTCCTCCTCCTGACTTTCTGGCAATTGTGTCTCATCATCGTCCACCTCTTGTGATACTTTCCCAGTCGCCTTCGTGTGACCGTGGCTGCTCAAATATTTGGGCATCGCTACACGCGATCTCCTCTTGCACCGCTTCAAGTGGACAGGGCGGGAGGCCCGAATCTATAATTGGAAAAGTGAACAGCTCTTCAGAGTGTCCAAGTGTGGGATCAGTTGTCTACAGGCACTTAGCATGGTGGGAGGAAGGAGGATCAGGGTGAGGAATATGCAGTCCAGACTCACGGCTACTGAGACTTGACCGTGTGGAAGACAGGGTGGTGGTGGTGCTGGTGGCTAAGTGACAGGAAGCATTTTCTACTATCCAGCCAACAACTTTTGACAGTGCTCTGGGTTCAATAGTGGTGTGCTGCGGTCCCCTAAGAATTGGGACAAGAAGGTCGGGCGAGAAGATGTGGGTGTTTGTTGTGGCACAATTTCAGCTTGCCCACAGCCTTGTCCTCAGCCTCTGCATGCACCATCACCATCACATCCAGTTCCCCGTCCCTTGCCACGTGCCTTGACGATTTTAAATGGAGGACAGTATCTTCCACGCTCACTACAAATGACTGAGTTTGGAGCGAACTTATATGTGATCCATGTGATGGAGAAAACAGAGTTTTAAATACCTGGCCTGTAGGTAACTAGTTTGAACAGCAAACTGGTGTGAATTGCTTCACTGACACATTGAAAGAAATTCTTAATGGAAGCCAGAAATGGAAGTATTTTCTGACAAGGTATTTGTGATCCGTGTGATGAAGAAAACAGAGTTTTAAATACCTGGCCTGCAGGTAACTAATTTGAACAGCAAACTGGTGTGAATTGCTTCACTGACACACTGAAGGAAATATCTAATGGAGGCCAGAAATGGTAGTATTTTCTAACAACGTATATGTGATCCGTGTGACGGAGAAAACAGAGTTTTAAATACCTGGTATGTAGGTAACTAGTTTGAACAGCAAGTATATGTGATCCGTGTGACGGAGAAAACACAGTTTTAAATAGCTGGATTTCTAGCGCTGTAATATGGAAAGGACCTGGCTGTATTCTGCAGTGCCAACAGGCAAATGGCGCAGAAAAACGGTGTTCTCTGGATTGCTTTTTAAGCAAATAATGAGTATTAAGATCCCAAAAAAGTATTCCTGGCCCCTGAGACCTCGGTCTTTGTATAGAAAAGTCTAACAGCAGCACAAGGCAGAATTGGAATGGAGCCTCTTGTGCTTATGCACTGCAGTCTGCTATATACCCTGCCTGCCTATATACACTGCCTGCCTGATAAATCTGCAGATGGATTAGTTAGTCCTCAAAAGGACTGTTTGTTAAGATGGATATGTGTAATATATGTTTTTTTTCCCTACACTACCTAATGCACAAGCAAATCTCTCCCTGACACAGCAGCAGCTCTCCCTACACTGCCTGATTCCGAAGTGACTGTGACGAGCATGGCGGTGCCAGGTCTTATATAGACCTGATGACGCTGTGCGGCCATCCAATCACTGTAATGCCACAACCACCATGGCTGCAGCATTACAATGAGTGGCAGGTAGTGATGAGCGAGTATGTTTTGTTAACCCTTTTGCCGAGTATACTCGGGCGAACACTTTTTGACAGCTTTGATACATGTGAGGAATGTCTGCTTCTTACACATTCCTCACATGTATTAAAGCTGTCAAACCGGCGCAAAACATGCACACGGGAGTGATTCAAACATATCACCGAGCACGCTATATATACTCGGTGCTCGGCCGAGCATACTCGGCGAAAGGGTTAACAAAACATACTCACTTATCAATAGTGGCAGGCAATCCCTGCATGTTGATTGGCGTTCTAAAGTGCGCCAAACATGCAGGGAGGGGACCCGAGCTCCCGACGAGCAACCCTGCCGAGCAACAGAGTTTTAAATACCTGGCCTGTAGGTAAGTAGTTTGAACAGCAAACCGGTGTCAAAAACTTCGCTTACACAGTGAGAAAAAATTGGAATGGAGGCCAAAAATGGCAGTATTTTCAGAAAACGTATATGTGATCCGTGTGACGGAGAAAACACAATTTGAAATACCTGGATTTCTAGCGCTGTAATATTGAAAGGACCTGGCTGTATTCTGCACTGCAAACAAGCAAATTGCGCAGAAAAACGGTGTTATCTGGATTTCTTTTTAAGCAAATAATGAGGATTAAGATCCAAAAAAAAGTATTCCTGCCCCTGAGACCTGGGCCTTTGTATAGAAATATCTAACAGCAGCAGAAGGCAGAATTGGATTGGAGTCTCTTGTGCTATATGCACTGCAGTCTGTTATATACCATGCCTGCCTATATACACTGCCTGCCTGATATCTCTGCAGATGGATTAGTTAGTCCTCAAAAGGACTGTTTGTTAAGATGGACGCAGCAGAACCTCTCCCTACTCTGCCTGATTCTGGAGTGACTGTGACGAGCATGGCGGCGCCAGGTCTGATATAGACCTGATGACGCTGTGTGGCCATCCAATCACTGTATTGCCACAACCTCCATGGATGCGGCATTACAATGAGTGGCAGGTAGTGATGAGCGAGTATGTTTTGTTAACCCTTTCGCCAAGTATACTCGGGTGAGCACCGAGTATTTATAGCGTGCTCGGTGATATGTTTGAATCACTCCCATGTGCATGATTTGTGACTTTTTGACAGCTTTGATACATGAGAGGAATGTCTGCTTCTTACACATTCCTCACATGTATTAAAGCTGTCAAACCATCGCAAAACATGCACACGGGAGTGATTCAAACATATCACCGAGCACGCTATCAATACTCGGTGCTCGGCCGAGCATACTCGGCGAAAGGGTTAACAAAACATACTCGCTCAGCACTAGTGGCTGGCAATCCCTGAATGTTGATTGGCACTCTAAAGAGTGCCAAACATGCAGGGAGGGGACCCCAGCTCCCGACGAGTAACCCCAGAAATACTCGGCTCGCGCCGAGCATCTCGAGCAGTGACATGCTCGGGCGAGCACCGAGCAGTAGCGAGCATGCTCGCTCATCACTAGTCTACTATAATAAAGCACCTGAAAAATCGCTCAAAAACACTTGAAAGTCTCTTCCTTTTCATTTATATTGCAAAACAATTTTGCTATTAATATGTTCAGTTTTTGAATCCGAGATGAGCTAACACGAACAGTAAATTTCGGAGTTCGTACCGGACACTAAGTGTCCCCAGCTGATCTCCGAACACGGAGTGTTCAGAGTTCCGGGAGTACTGTGTTGGAGAGAGAGAGACAGCCCGTTAACCATTACTATGACCTTTTTAAAACACCAAAGTTTGGTCCCCATTGACTTTTTTGGGGTTCGGGTTCAAGTTAGGGTACAGTTCTTGTACCAGAACCAAACTTTGGACAAAAATTTGGTTGAACCCAAACATCCTACTGGAGAATCCTCACAGTGCACACAATGTGAGGATTCACAAGTCTGCAGTCACGTAGAGTGACTGCTTTTTCTTAGCCAGTAAGGCTGGAAAACTCCTTTAACACCTTTATAGCCTAGAGCATATTAGTACACCCTAGGCCACCACCCCCGGTTCAGCACAGGCTCTGGCGCTGAGCCCGCACTGAACCGGGCACATGTCAGTTGATTCTTACATGGGCGGCACGGTGGCGCAGTGGTTAGCACTGCAGTCTTGCAGCACTGGGGTCCTGGGTTCAAATCCCACCAAGGACAACATCTGCAAGGAGTTTGTATGTTCTCCCTGTGTTTGCGTGGGTTTCCTCCGGGTTCTCCGGTTTCCTCCCACACTCCAAAGACATACTGATAGGGAATCTAGATTGTGAGCCCCGATGGGGACAGCGACAATAATGTATGTAAAGCGCTGCGGAATATGTTAGCGCTATATAAAAATAAAGATTATTATTATTATTATTATTATTATTACAACTGACATGTGCCCGTAAACGCCGCTGTCAATCTCTCACAGCGGATTTAACAGCGCGCGCCGGAAGCACCATCTTAGCCCTTAGACGTGATCGCGGGTCACTGATGGATGGGTATGGCAACCCGGGGTCTGCAGCAGACCCCTGTGGTTGTCATGTCTCGCTAGCTATGAGTGCCACCTGTGGCTCATAGCACAGGAGCATTTCTCCTGCATATAGGCGATCTGCTCGTCTGCTATGGAGACTATTGAAGCATGCAGAAAGTGTAAAAAAAAGGTTGTAAAAATCTAACATAAATATAAAAAATATAAAAGTTTAAATAACCCTCCTTTCGCCCTATTCAAAATCAAATAATAAAAAAAAATTCCCACATACACATATTTGGTATCGCCGCGTTCATAATTGCCCGATCTATCAATATAAATAAATAATTAATCCGATTGGTAAATGGTGTAATGAGAAAAAAATTCTAAACACCAAAATTACAATTTTTTTGTTGTCGCAACATTGCAATAAAATGCAATAATAAGCCCTCACATGGCCATATTGACCAAAAAACAAAAAAGGCTATGGCTCTGGGAAGAAGGAGAGCAAAATACGAAAACGCAAAAACGGAAAAACCCAAGGTCCTTAAGGGGTTAAGGTTCAAGTCTCCAATAGAGACAAAACCTGCAGTGTAAAAAAGAAAAAGTAATAAATAGCAGTCAAAAAGTAAGTACCTTAAAATGGTATCATTAAAAACTTCAGCATGTAAAAATAATCCCTCACTTAGCTGCACCAATGGAAAAAAAAGTTACGGATCTTGGAAACTGTCGACAGAAACTTTTTTTTTTTTCAAAGATGAGGTATTTTTTACATTTCTGGCTATGTCAATGGAAAAATTCAAAAGTTATGGTGGCTCTTGGAGGAAGGGAAGGGAAAAAAGGAAAATCCAAAAATGAAAATTAGCTGCTGTGTTCAAGTTCGGGTTCATGTATTTCCTTTCAAAGGATTGTATAAGAAATGGAAGAAGAACAGTGACGCATTTACTGTCCACATAGGAGGATAATTACACAGGACAGTTGTTGTGAACTGCGCTTGTCCGGCATATGATAGTTGTCTAATAAATACATGGAAAACTAGGAATAAACATGATGAGAAGGCTGCGGAGCGGCGGTCTACCGGCTGCAATCCCACGAGTCCCCCGCTCAATGTATACATCACAAATTCATTTTCGATGTGTCAGACAAGTAATGTTACTTTAACTACATTCCCTGTAGCAAGTTAAAAACCTTCTTGTTAAACTTCTAGCTGATAGTTAGCTGTGATTATCTACTTGTCAGCAGCTCCCCGTCTACGCTGACATTGATGGAGATTGGTTTATCATTACAGAAAAATTTTAAAGGACACATTATTTTTTTTGCCTGCTCTGCGCTTCCATTAAACGAGCGACTAATACAGGTTTTAAGCAAAAAGCACAGAAAAGTCAGACTCAGGCAGGCAGCTATTCATTACCCTTATAATAGAAAAAATAGGAGTCTTGCTTTCCTCCGTCATTTCATATCGCTGAATATTGCCATCTCCGCCAGTTGCGTGATACCTGCTCAGTTCTCGGGCTTGACAATCATTCACAACAAGGTTCATTATGCATCGTATTCGTGCTGAAATAGGCTGCTATTCACTTTGGGAAATTAAGGAAATCAGTCATCCATTGACACAGTACTGGGCCCACACGTACAGAAATGTATAGAGAGCTATGATATGAATTTCAAGTCGTACGCTCGGAAATTGGAAGGAGTGATAGAGTAGACCATACTTATAGGGAACCTGTCACCAGTTTTTGTGTCTCTAAACAAATGCCACCACCTTTATCGTTGAATTCCACAAACGTGTCTATCATCTCCTTACTATCCCAAAAATACCATTTGAATTGCTCCCGAACTGTCATCCACACCAATCAAAGCCAGAAGATTGTGATTAGGAGCAGAGAGAAGGGTGTCATGCATTTTTTGCAATGTAGTAAAAACCATGCATCTGCAAAAAAAAGGTGACATTTGTAACTTCTCACATATTCCGCATTTTGCTGAATTCCACACTGATACGTAAAGCTAAAAGGTGCATATTGGGCTGCTCCTCTCACAAGGAGAGGAGGAAGACTCCAAATGCAATGGACTATAATGGCTACCATTGTTATTCTCCATCGGAAGGAAAATAAAGTTAGCCCATTGATTGTACCGGCTTCAGATTAATCAATACAGGCTATCTCTATAACTATAGTATCTTATTCATTGCTTCAACTGAAACTACTTGTAGTTTCAAGTAACTTTTCAGAATAAGTTTTTATGTACGTGTACATGATGAATAATATTATTTCTGGACAATATATGACTTGTATCCTGCATTATTTTACCAGTTTTCCCCGCTGCATGTATTACCTCTAACCTATCTCTAATTTTCAGTTGTCTCTGAGCTAGTGGGTAAAGGCTAGCTGCTATGATGTCTCCCATACAGAGTGCATGGAGAAATGAAGGGTTCCTGCTCTCCTGTCTCTATGTAGCACATGCTCAGAAGCAGCAGAAGCAACATGGAGGACATAATATAGCTGCATTCAGCAGTGTAGCTGTGAATCCAGCGCTTTTGTGAGATAAAACGCTCAGTAGAAAGTGATAGCACAAATCTGATTATCCTTGTGCCTCTCTCTTAAAGGCTAGCATCACACCACAATATTTTCTCTCATGCGACTGAATAGGTCCCATTATACTAATCACACGCTGATAACATTCTGGTCAGAGTTTGATCAGCATTTGATCAGTGTCAACCGATTTCCTCTGATGTGAAGAAGATGGGGAAAAAAAATTTCCATTGTCTTCATTCTGTCAGTCCGTAAAAATCGGACTGCACTCAGATGTCATTGGAGTGCGGTCTGTTTTTTTTTATGGACCCATAGACTTGCATGGGCGAGTGCGGTCTGATTTATGGATGCAAATAATGCATGCTGCAATTTTTTTTCCTTGGGTAGACTGAGTACAATCGAAAAAATTGGACATGTACACGGCCCCATAGAATAACATTAGTTCAAGTACGATCCCATGTTTTCTCGGATCATGCTCGGACCGAAAATACAGTTGTCTGCATGATCTCTACTTTCTCCAAAGACTTTAATAGACAGCTGTAATCTGATCTCTCAGTTAGTTCATGTTGTCCTGATCAGGGCAGGTTTTAGCTGTATTTCAAAGTACATAATCAGATCAGGAGGCTGAGAAGAGAATAGAAATGGCTCATAAGTGGGAAAAAAAGAAATTTTTTTTGATGATATATATTATAAAACTTGTTATTCAATTGTAATACTGTTTTTTGAAAAGCTTGTTAAATTGACAGTGACCATTTAAGGTCCCAAATGGAACTACCCATCCCAAACACACAATCAACTCCATACAATAATTAAAAATAGCAACTCCTATACGGTAGTAATAATAAAGGACAGGATTGCAAATTTTTTACTTTTTATTGTCAAATTTATTTTTTTTGCTTACTAGAGAGCCCCGGTAGTGAAAGGGTAAAGTCCACCCGCAGTTGCTGATTGCTTACAGATGCTACAGGTAAATCTGTTGAAAACCTAATGAGAGCCGTATGTTGGATCTTTATCTCATTTACTTTCTTTTTTCACTTACTTGCAGATTTTTTTTTCTCCTCCATGAGTTTGTTTTTACACTGTGTTTTATTGAAATCCATTTTTTACTTTTATGGCTTTTCAAAGCGTCTGTGGTATTTGCTTTGGGAGTCTGTGTTGAAACGCTGCACTTATAAAGCACCTTTAAATTATCCGTGCCTAGGATAACAATGTCTTATCATTTTCATACAACTTTCTAGCTGTGCTGTTTGATTGCTCTCTTGTCTAATTTCCACCTAACACAATATAAATTATCTGCAAAAGCACTGGTAAATCTTTTCCCAATCTTTATACCTGTTTATTTCCTGACACTTGCTGATTAATTTACTCAAAATTGTTTAACTGAATCCTGACCTGCAAGCCAGCATCTCGTGGTTATAGAAATTTACAAGCAAAAATGTTTGAGTTATTCAGTGACATACCGCCAATAGTGGCAGACCACGCGGCCGCTATGGAGACCACGAGTAGGGGGGCCTGGTGCCATGTTGGGGCTACTGCACTGTTTTTAAGGGCTATGTGGGGGCCATTATACTGTTTGGAGGGCTATGTGGGGGCCATTATACAGTTTAAAGGGATATGTGGGGTCATTATACTGTTTGAAGGGCTATGTGGGGGCCATTGTACTGTTTGAAGGGCTATGTGGGGGCCATTATACTGTTTGTAGGGGCATGTGGGGGGCCATTATATTGTTTGGAGAACTAAATGGGGGCCATTATACTATGGGCTACTGGGGGCCCGACTATGTGAGGAATTTTACAGTGCAGAGGTTTGTGTGGGATCAATCATACTGTGTGGAGGTTTATGTGGGGGTCGTTATGCTGTTTGGAGAGCGGGGACATTATACTGTTTTGAAGGCTAGTGAGGGGCCATTATACAGTATTGAGGGTTCTGTTGGGGCCATCATATTGTGTGGAGGGTTGTGTTGGGGCCATCATACTGTGTGGGGGACATTATACTGAATTGGGGGCCATTATACTGTATGAAAAGCTGTATAAGGGCCATCATATTGGGTTGAGGGCTATGATGGGGTCACAGTTGGGGCATCATACTATGTTGGGGTGACATATAGTACTTTGTCAGGAGAGGAGGGGGGTAAAGTAGACTCATCATACTCAGTGTGTGGGAGGTGTTCACTGGGGAGGAGTTCACTGTGAAGGTATCATACTGTGCTTGGGGGGCATGTTTGTTGGCATCATACTTTAAGGGGGCAATGAAAGAGAATTCTAGAGGCTTCAGTAGGAGGATATTTACTTTGTAAGGGTTGCAAAGTTGTGAGATATGCTCTTCTGTAACCGTGCCGAATATTATTTTTTTGTGGGGGGCCCAATTAGAACTTGTGCTATGGGCCTCCAAGATCTTTATGTATCCCCCTGGGGCTATTTGATATTGCAAAGTGAACCTTAGTGAGTAGGGTGCAGTACCAAACAGAGCCTATCAACAAGAGTGGCATTGTTTTTTAAAGTGGTTTTCTAGCCAAGCAAAAATATACATAAATCATTTTTAAATAAAAACTTCTATAAATTACTAATATAGTCATCAAGCAAATGCTCTAACCTGAGTCTCTGCTGCTTCACTTCTGGTCTGTGCTCAATACAGGACATGATTTCCTGTGCTAGTACGTGACCAGAATAGTGTGTGAAGTTGTTACGATACTGGCGTAGAACTGCTAGAAACCAGTGGCCGAAGGAGCACGAGCAGGAACAGCAAGCGGTTATAGATGTACTTGGATATAACAAAGGAGTTGTAGGGAACAATCAGTAGATGAATGGGAACAGTCAGGGAGAGAATGTTCAGGAGCTGAGACTGGAACTAAGCTAACAGCTAGACTCAATACTTAAGTAATGAATGAGAAATCCATGTGGCTTTAAGTAGGCCCAAACAGGAAATAAGATGGATTCCAAGGTTAAGAATCTGCCATCTTAGTAAAGGGCAATTGGAGAACAAAACAGCCTCAAGTGGTAAGGAGTGGGATTGAAGCATAATTATTAACGTGAACAATAGCAGCCACTAGTGGTCAAACTGTAGAAAGACAACAGGAATTCTGACATTACTCGCCCCCCTTCAACAGTGGCCTCTGGACAATGCTTGGTTGGTTTATCCTGTTACGATACTGGCATAATACTACTGGAAACCAGCGGCCGAAGGAGCACGAGCAGGAATAGCAAGCGGTTATAGATGTACCTGGATATAACAAAGGAGTTGTAGGGAACAATCCGTAGATGAATGAGAACAGTCAGGGAAAGATTGTTCAGAAGCTGAAACTGGAACTAAGTTAACAGCTAGACACAATACTCAAGCAATGAGTGAGAAATCCATGTGGCTTTAAGTAGGCTCAAACAGAAAACAAGATGGATTCCAAGGTTCAAAATCTGCCATCTTAGCAAAGGGCAATTGGAGAACAAAACAACAGCCTCCAGTGGTAAGGAGTGGGATTGCAGTATAATTATTAAGGTGAACAATAGCAGCCAATAGTGGTCAAACTGTAGAAAGACAACAGGAATTCTCACAAGAGGACCATCTGACTGCCTTCACTGTTTATTCATCACCTGTGACAAAGATGAGTGCAGTCAGCCATGTACTAGGGAAAGATAGGGGACAGCTGTACCTACAGTAAGACTAAGCTGAATCCCTACGATGTAGCGGGCTGCCTGTTCCTAGTGAACAGACCCGCCTTAGTCCTTGGCTAGTCTGAACGAAGACCTATAGAATTAAGGGAGGGGTCCCTAAAAGAACTAAGGACTGGGACAAAAATGGGACACCTCCTAAACAGAATTTGTTGCAGAACACTAAAAGACAAACTGACAAAAAGTGCTAGAGGTCCCAGAGGACAAAGCGAACTTGACAGAGAAAGGCACAGAAGCACCAGGCTAGAGAAACAGTAAAACACTGAAGTCCAGCACAGCCAGAAGGGCGGAGCTGGAATATAAAGGCAGATTGTCACATGACCACAAACCACAAGATAGAAAAAACAAACAGGAGGGTTCTAACAGTACCCCCTCTTTTACGAGGATCCTCTGGATCCTCCAGGCCCAGGCCTATCCGGAAACCTCCTGTGGAAAGCTTTAACAAGCCTAGGAGCAGAGACATCATCCGTCCTTACCCAGGAGTAGTCTTCGGGACCGAAACCCTTCCAGGAGACAAGATACTGTAATCTCCCTCTATGCCATCTAGAATTCAAGATGTGAGAAATTTCATATTCGTCGTCTTCCACCACAGGAGGAACTGTGACAGTGGCGTCCCTATCAGATACGTCAGCCTTTTTCAACAAGGAAACATGAAATATAGGATTAATCTTCCAGGAAGTAGGGACATCCAACCTAAGAGCAGACGGGTTAACAACCTGAAGCACTTTAAATGGCCCACAAACGTAGGACCCAGTTTTTAAGAGGGAATCCTCAACCGCAGGTTCTTCGAGGACAACCAAACCATGTCACCCACAGTAAACAAAACCTCTTTACGTTTCCTGTCAAAATACTTCTTTGACTTCTTGTTAGCCTCTTGAAGGTTACAACGTACATTAGTCCAAATCACCGGAAAAATTCTCCTCCTCCGG
Source organism: Phyllobates terribilis (assembly GCF_046119375.1). Lineage (NCBI taxonomy): Eukaryota > Metazoa > Chordata > Amphibia > Anura > Dendrobatidae > Phyllobates > Phyllobates terribilis. The sequence goes on from NW_027362772.1 coordinate 270,655,589, forward strand.
CACCGCTGTCCCCAATTTGGAGAATAAACCAAAAGACGGATGTCTCCCAGTACAGCAAAAAAAAGCAGATATGATTGTTAAGAGCAAATTCTGCGAGAGGCAGAAACTCAGACCACACCTCTTGATTGTCCGCCACAAAACAACGCAAAACTGTTCAACATCCTGGTTCTTTCTTTCAGTCTGTCCATTAGACTCAGGATGATAACCAGGCAAAAATGACAAATAGATTCCCAACCTGTCACAAAAAGCACGCCAAAAGCGAGCCACAAACTGAGGTCCTCTATCAGAAACAATATCCGTGGGAACGCCATGGAGCTTGACAATCTCCTTAACAAACGCCTTATCGAGTGTCTTGGCGCACGGCAACTTAACGAATGGAACCAAATGACACATCTTACTAAAACGTTCCACAACCACCCAGATGACAGTAAAACCCTCGGACACCGGAAGATCAGTAATAAAATCCATAGTGAGATGCGTCCAAGGCACACTAGGAACCTCCAGAGGGCAAAGCAACCCCGCAGCAGGAGTATGTGAAGCCTTTGATCTAGCACACAGAGTACACTGACGCACCCACTTGATGACTTCCTTCTGCCATCCAGGCCACCAAAAACTGCGACTGATAAGTCTCTTAGTCTCCGAAATTCCTGGATGGCCTGCCAACCGAGACTCATGACACTCCACAAAGAAATCTCTCCTAAAGGCTCTAGGCACGAACAACCTCCCATGGGGAGTATTAGATGGAGCATCATCTTGAGCTTTCAGAATCCCATTCTCCAAAACGGAGTCCAAAACCGCCACCACAACTCCTTTTTGTAAAATGCTCTCATCCTCCTCGGCACCGACCGTAGGAGAGAAGCTGCAAGATAAAGCATTGGCTTTAAAATTCTTAGTACCAGGGATATAGGTAACAGAAAAATGAAACCGAGAAAAAAAGTACCCATCTAGCTTGACGGGCATTCAAGCGCTTGGCTGCATCCAGATAGATCCAATTCTTATGATCTGTGAAAACCTGAATAGGAAATATAGCGCCTTCCAAAAAATGATGCCAATGTTCAAATGCAAGTTTAATAGCCAGCAACTCCCAATTTCCAACATCATAATTCAGTTCGGTTTCCAAATTTTTTTTCGAAAAGAAGGCACAAGGATGTACTCAACCCTTGTTCTCCTGAGACAAAACTGCTCCGACCCCCACCGATGAAGCATCGACCTTGACCAAAAAAGGCTTGGTCTCATCAGGCTGCATAAGGATAGGGGCAGAACTGAACCTCTCTTTGAGATACTCAAACACTTCAATGGCCTCAGTAGTCCACTGGGCCGTATTCGCACCTTTCCTGGTGAGATCGGTTAGAGGTTAACAATTGCAGAAAAATTCTTAATGAATTTCCTGCAAAAATTGGCAAAACCCCAAAATCTCTGTATAGATTTCAAACCAATAGGCCTAGGCCATTCCTGCACAGCCTGAACCTTCACAGGGTCCATCTCAAAGCCCTCGCTGGAGACAATGTAGCCCAAAAAACTAATTTTCTGCACAGCGAACTCACATTTCTCCAGCTTACCAAAGAGTGAATTATCACTCAATAACTGCAAAACTTCACGTACACTCTGCCAATGGGACTCTAGATCTGGTGAATAAATCAAAATGTCATCCAAATACACAACCACATTCTTACCAATCAAAGGTCTCAGGATGTCATTAATAAGGTTCTGAAAAAATGCAGGTGAATTGGTAAGACCAAAAGGCATCACCAGGTTCTCAAATTGACCTATCGGAGTGTTAAAAGCAGTTTTACATTCATCACCCTCCTTCACACGTAACAAATTGTATGCTCCCCGGAGATCAATTTTGGAGAACCACTTGGCTCCCACTAACTGGTTAAACAAGTCAGGAATTAACGGCAATGGGTAGGAATTGCGTACGGTAATCTTATTAATTTCACAAAAATCCAGACATGGATGTAAACCGCTGTCCTTTTTTTTTAACAAAGAAGAATCCAACTGCCACAGGCGACTTAGAAGGTCTAATGTGACCAGCAGCCAGGCTAGTCTCTATGTACTCCTCCAAGGCCTTTCTTTCAGGGATAGTCAGATTAAACAAGCGACTTTTGGGAAGATTAGCACCCGGAACAAACTCAATGGCGCAATCATAATCCCTATGAGGAGGTAAAACTTGCGACTCCTTCTCCAAAAAACCTCCAAAAATCTTGAATAGGTACCGGTAATTCCCCTTTTTCCACAGCCGTGATGCAACCATTACAACATTTGTCATAGCACTTCGGACTCCAAGACTTAATCACATTAGTAGACCAGTACAATAAAGGATTGTGCAGTCTTAACCAAGGCAATCCTAGAACAACTGAAGAGGGCAAATTATCCAAAACAACCAAGTCCAAAATTTCTTGGTGAACTCCATTGATAGTGAAGGGAAATGCAGCAGTCTTGTGAGTAATACATTTCAAAGGAGTGTTATCAATTCCAACCACAGAAAGAGGTGATGACAAAGGTTTGGATTTCAATTTAAGGTTTTCCAAAAACCCTTTATCAATCACATTAAGTGCTGAACCACAATCCACAAATACCTGAAATTCAATCAAATCTCCCTGCAGAGTAGTACTCCCAGAAATAAATACTCCTGCAGAGCGTAAACAAGCTATACGGGCTTAACTGACCTTTTTTTTCTTTACTTAAACAACGCTCACAATACTTAATCAAATGGTCAGCTTTACCACAATAAAAACACAATCCCACGACGAACCTCCCATCTCTTTCCTGAGAGCGGAGTGACATCGCCCCAACCTCCATCGGTTCCCCGCTGTCAGAGCAGATTTTCTGGTGACTAGGACCTGACATTACAGGAGTCTTTACCTCATTGAGCCTGCACCTCAGTCTCCTGTCTATATGAACAGCTAACTGCATAGCTTCCTGCAGAGTCTCAGGTGCAGGGAATGGAATTAGCAAATCCTTAACCCTTTCACTCAGACCAGCAAGAAATAAACATCTCAGCGCTGGATCATTTCATTTAACTTCTGAAACCCATCTCCTGAAGTGTGTGCAATAATTTTCAACATCATCTGACCCCTGATTCAAACATCTAAGTTCTGATTCAGCAGATGAGATTCGATCAGGATCGTCATATAATAGCCCCATAGCATAAAAAAATTCTTCAACAGACCTTAAACATGGATCATTAGGCTGGAGAGAAAAGGCCCACCCCTGTGGTTCATTGCGCAAAAGTGACATAATAAAACCAATGCTCTGTGATTCAATCCCAGAGGATCTTGGTCTCAAACGAAAATATTACAAACAAGCATTTTTAAAGGAAAAAAAATCTTGCTGTTTACCTTAAAAAACATCAAGCCGTCCTACCTTGGGTTCCACAAAATGCGCTCCAGAACAGCTGCTCACGTGTTGCTGAAGCTCGGCCATCTCCAGAGACAATCCCTGCAGGCATTGAGCCAAATCCTGGATGGAAACCATACTGATCCCCGAATTTCTTTCCTCTTAGTTTTTTGGGCTGGACTTACTGTTATGATTTGCAGCATGTATTAGGGAAAGATAGGGGAAAGCTGTCCCTACAGTAAGACTAAGCTGAATTCCTACGATGTAGTGGGCTGCCTGTTCCTAGTGAACAGACCCGCCTTAGTCCTCGGCTAGTCTGAACGAAGACCTATAGAATTAAGGGAGGGGTCCCTAAAAGAACTAAGGACTTGGACAAAAATGGGACACATCCTAAACAGAAGTTGTTGCAGAACACAAAAAGACAAACTGACAAAAAGTACTAGGGGTCCCAGAGGACCAAGCGAACTTGACAGAGAAAGGCACAGAAGCACCAGGCTAGAGAAACAGTAAAACACTGAAGTCCAGCACAGCCAGAAGGGCGGAGCTGGAATATAAAGGCAGATTGTCACGTGACCGCAAACCACAAGATAGAAAAAACAAACCAGAGGGTTCTAACACATTGCTCTGGTCACATGCCAACAATGGAAATAAATAACTTATTATTAAATGGTCACTGTCTTTTCAACACACTTTTCCCAAATCAGTAGTGAATAAAGGTAAATATAGTGAATATAGGAAACTTTGTAATATATCTGATCAGAGGGATATGCTTCTTTCTCCACTTATGAGCCTATATATCATCTCACAGCTCAAATCATATTCAATCAAAGCAAAAAAAGGACTGGCAGCACAGTGGGGTGTCAGATTACACCTTTTATTATACCACATGGAGAGAGGAGGGTGTTGGACAAGTGAGGTGCACTCAGCAGGGTGAGAAACCAGACAGACACAGGCACATTGAGCTGCAGATTCAAGCAATTATTTTAGTGCACTCCAGCGTTGGTTTCACAGCCACGCAGCTCAGTACTATTGTATAAATTCTTCATGCTGCTACTTTTCTCTGTGTGCTACAAAGGCATAAGAGTAGGAATCCCTTATGTCTGTGTATAATGTGTATAGGAAACACAGGAACAGCTAGTCTCCACCCAGTAGCTCCGAGACAACTGTAAATTAGAGTTAGAGCCAGCAGAGGAGAAAACTGGTGAAAACACAGGAAACAAGTCACATCATTATGCCAGAAATAGTGGTATTCCTCATATATACACAATTGACAGCTTATTCTGAAAAGTCACTGAAACATTCAGGTATACTTTAAAACTCATTTATGCATATTTATGTTTTGTGAGAAAACTGTATTGACCTAATGGATGTCCTATCTAGAGGTATTATGAGCCAATAGCACACAAAATACCTAAAATACCATATTTCTGTGGTTTCGATTTTATTTAGCATTTACATCACACAGGATCCTTTCTGCCTGAAAACTTTGCCTAATACCCAGAGCAGAGATTTTCTACAAAGAGCAGCTTTTGTATCATATGATTAGTAGCCACCATGTGTTAGTCAAGTTATCTTTTCAATAGACACTGGGTAATAATTCTACATACAGTATTTGGCTAGGACTTGAGTTCTTAGAGAATATAGCTAAAATCTATTTCTTCCAACCCCTTGTCTGCTGTCTTACTGAATTACCGTGTGGACTTGGCCTTTGCAGGGACATCGCTATAGGGAATGATTATAAAGTATTACCGATATCATCATAGGCTGGTTTCAGCTCGCAGCTTGATAAATGGGTCAGCTTTCTAGTGATGCACATCAAGCTAATAAGTATCACATTTCTATAGTTTCTCCCATTTAGATACATTATACTATATTTACATAACATATGTTCATCTCTAATCATCAGTTGGATCTAATATGTTCCAGATTTTTAGCTGTTGTGTATTTTAGAACAATTATGGAAAATGTAAAAATCTTTTAAGGGAAACCTTGAATTATTTTTTTTTAATCTAAATAAGTAGATAATTCTGAGTTCAATTCCAAATCCCTACATAGGCACGGAGAAATACAGATATTATATCTCCCTGATATCACCACTAGAGCGAGCTTACAAGGTACACCTCATACATTCAACTCAATTGTAAAACTGTATACAAAAACCCCTAACATCAAACATGGAGAGATTTCAAGTTGCCCTTAGCACAACAGGCATAAGTGTGATTACCGGCTCATCTCCGGACAGGCAGTATGGGGGAAGGGTCAAGTACAGCAGAGCTGACAGTGCTTGGAGACAAGGAGAGCTGATAGAAGCTAAACTCAGCTGCACTTTCTAATCATGCAGGAGGTTAGACCAGGAGATGGGAGCTGTATCCTTACATCTCACATACCGAGAGATTGTGGGGCGTATATTTTTTCTGCTGTATTGCCACCGGCTTATGATTGGACAACGTCATATAAGGGGCAGAAGAACACACCCCCAAAGAAAAATATCTGATAACAGCCACTTGGTTTTAAACCAATACTTTTATTGCCAATATTTCCTCAACAGAGAGGAGAAAAAAAACAAACAGATTAAAAAAATGTTTTATTCCGCTCTGCAGCCATTATTACATCTAATGTATAAGGTGAAAGGCCCTCTTAAAGAATCTGTACATAAAAGTTCATTGTGTACTGTAGTACATGAACAAATTTTAAAAGTATTAATTACGTTTTGGGGGCAGCAGCATATGAGCTGTACAATTCTAATGGCGTGTTAGTTTGGGCACTCATTCCCTCCCTCCACAATTTGATCATGGCGTGCCGATGGTTTTCCAAGACAGTTGGAAGTCTGCTAAAGGAACTCTGCTGTTGCCATCCTGGTACGCCCCTAGAGTACAATGCATTATGTGATAAACTACAATTCATCCTGCCAAAAAAAAAAAAACTTTAATTCAGCTACAGTATATCGACAAAAAAAGAAAAAAAAAAGTGATTGCAAAGACAGAGGAGGAAAAAGTGAAAAGAAAAGATGATAATTGGTCACATCATTAAGGGGGTTAATATTTTCAGTATAGAAAAAATGTAGTTAAAAGGTAGAGTTTTGAGGATTCAATTTGTGCAAATCCAACAAAACGGTGCCTAGTCAATCAGCTTACCCTTCACTTATTCCTGCCATTGCAGCTCCTAGCTGGTCCTCGTCTTTCTCCACTTGGAACCTGCTCCAATCTTCTCTTCACTCTTCTCTGAGGCTTCCAGGATTCCTGGGACATTATGACCACATGGAGTGTTGCATATCTTGATTTAATAAAATGTGTTGAGTCTTAGTTGCGCTAAAAGTGCTTGCAAAGAGTGAAAAGATGGACGGACCGAGTGCATTATGGAGTAGGTGGAGGACAGTTGAAGACTCAGAGCTGTGGTGGCAAGAACAAGTGAGGGCATGGTAAGTAGGATACTTTATTGTTTTTATTAACCTCTTCCTGGCCCATCTATTTATTATGGTTTGGGGTCGGGAGACCTAATAGCATGATTTTTTTTAATGATAAAATCAGGTACATTAGATTTCCATCAAATAAATTTCGATGTGCCTCAAACCTCAAATTCGAGCCAATTTGCCAAATTCTAATTTCAGCAGATTTAATCTAGTAAATACAAGGTATGTAACTCACATAAAGAAATGTACAACTTTTCGTAACCAATGCATTTCCTATCTCTTAAAGATTTTTGTGGCTTCAACCAAGCTGAACTGAAGTCCTCGGAGAGGGAGCAAGCTGCGTCTATTGCCTGGTTGTTTATTGGCCTTTGCCAACTAATCAGATGCAAGTACTTGGCTTCGACTCTGCAGGGAGCGATGTGTCCTACAACTACTGCCAGAACACATACAATAAGAAAGTGGTTGGCACAAAGCACGTGGACCAATATAGAACTAAACAATTCAATTTATATTGCTCCATGGTGTTCAAACATCATGAATTATGTATAGGCGCCATGTACTTGTGTAACCTTTGCTTTCAGTAGATGGAAAATACGTTTATTTTTAGATGTGTGTATTACTTACCATTTTTTACCATTAAAAGCTCGGTCCCTGAAAAGGTGAGATGGAAAGTCATAGTTTTACACAAGTTGAGATGAGGCTGTTTACTTCTATGAAAAAGTATGACAATTAGATTAAAGGGATTGTGGCCTTGATCTTTATTTTAACAGATGTTTTATGGACCTGGATTTGTGACACTAAGGCTAAGGTCACACAGCGTATATTCTCTCATCCGAGGAAATCGGATCAATTATGTTAATTACCCATTGATCAGAGTTTGACCATAGTGTGATCTGAGGAGAAGATGGAAAAAAAGATTTTGCCATCTTCTCCCTTGTGTCAGGCTTATGAAAATCAGACCACCCTCAGATGTCATCCGAGTACAGTCTAATGGTTTCCACGGACTCATTGACCTGTATGGCTGAGTGCGATCCATTAATTGGATCCAACTTGAACATATTGCTATTTTTTCCTCGGACCAGCTTGGTCCAAGGAATATATCGAACATGTGCGCAACCCCATAGACTAACATTGATCAGGGTGCAATCCGATATTTTGTCAGATCGCCCTCAAACTGAAAATCGTCTGCACGAGCCCTTACTCATACATAAGTATTACAGGTTCTCCTCAGCCCGCTTGCTAATTCAGCCTTGCTGACAGACTGCTCAGTCCTCCTGTTCTCCAGACCTGTCCATCAGCCTCCTTCAATAGCAAAACACTGCAGAGTGGAATGTAGATTTTCAATTGGATGAGACTGATGGATAGGTTGGGACACAAGCTTTTCCATCAACAGCCATTTTTCTCCATACATTACATGTCGAGACGAAGTTAAATACAATATTACTGGAAGGAATGCTCTAACCAAGATGCTTGACCAGAGACCTCCACCAACACTTATCCAACCTGTAATATTGAAATCTTATCTTCTTCCAATTAATGGAAAAGTATTTGTTGAAATACCACCGCGTCTACAAGGATGTGTCTGTATGTACCTAAAATTACTTATCTTATTAAGATTACTTTTAATATTATCATCTAAAGCAGGAGTTGGGAACCTAACGCCCGCGGGCCATTTACGGCCCTCGATGACCTTTTGTCCTGCTCCCAGGCAGATTCCCGGGGACCACAGTGCTTGGGCTGACAGCTGTGTTTTGATGGGCACTGGCCATTTAGGTTCTTGTTCTGCGAACACGCCCCACGCAGTATTCACTACTGAACACTGATGCACGTGCAACGAAAGATTACATCCTGACACCAGCACCAGCATCAGGACTTACTTTGTGGGTGGAGTTAGCACGTAAATATCCAAATGGCCCTTGGCAGAATAAAGGTTCCCACCCCTGATCTAAAGTTACGAGAAGGGTGTTGTGCTGTCTGTGGCAGCAAGGTAGATGGCATCATCCCGTGCTTGGTAGGGCCCTATCCAAAGGTCACAGATATGAGTAAATAAGTTCTTTGATCGTCATGATTTATTCAAATCAATAGGTGGCAGATCTGCAGTACCCGGCCGCGGCCACTATTTTGTTGACGGAAATTATTTGCTTATGTCTTACCTGTAATGAGGCCGTGATGAATGTTGTTTCAAGTCTTAAATGTACAGAGCTATACCAGACGTTCATTTAAATGATAATATGGTCTCCTTATAAGCTGGTAGTTGTTAAATACTGCTTCATCCATGGAGATGATGTCAATTTATATTAAATTTAGTTTATATTTTTCCTTGTGCTACAGTCATAGAACTCATTGACGTTTCCTTGGTGCCTTGTTAAGCATAGGAGGAATTATATATTTAATACTATTCTCCTTAATGTCTTCCTGCGTCAAGACAGATATGCACTGTATATCATGGACGGCGTGTACTTTGAGATCCGTGATGGTGGGCACAACAATGAGCAGATTGAATTAGAGCAAATCAAATTTACCTTGAATTTTCCCAAAAATATTTTTGAGATTTGCAGCATGCAAATTCAGAAAAATAGCAACCACCATTTTCCTGCATTAAAGAGGATTGGAAAGGGAATATTTTTTTTTAATTGAAACTCAACTGGCTCTCACCTGTCTTTTGCACAGTCCTGCTCCAGTCCTGTCACCTTCTTCGATCCGGTCTTTTTTGTCATTTTTGGTGTCTCAGGCGCTGATCCAGCCCAATGAAATGATGTCTGTTAGCGCATGACATCATGATGTGCATCATTTACCATCTTTAGATACAACTTTTAGTACCTCACTATAGAATATATTTGTTATGTCTCACTTGTCCAGGTGGATCTGGATGATCAGTTGTGATGTAGCACAGATAGGTGAGGTCCAGATGGAAAAATGGAAGTTGTAGTGGCAGAAAGACAAGAGGAGGAAATGAGAGTCAGGTATTTGATGAAGTAGAAGAAGTAGATGACGTTAAGTTGTCTCAGTGATGTGGTAGAGCTGAGTTTGTCACAGAGTCTGATCGAGCTGACAGTGGTACAGCAGAGTTCGCTCAATGTCTGCAGAGCTGATTTTGTCACAGAGTCCAATTCAAACCAGCCATTTGCATAACATAGGTGCATAGTGATGTAGCAGGGCTGGGTTAGTCACAAGGTCAAAAACAGAACTGGCTAGCATTTTACAGTAGCCGAAAATACCAACTACTTGATTACTCAGGCAGTGAACAGGCAACTGAGTCAGGCTGAAGGCCTGAAATTTCTTGTGAAAGGTGTGTGCTTGGCTTTCATGGCAACCTGATGCGTCAAGGAATAAAGAGAGCCAGCTATAGAAGAAGGACGAAGCGCCCAGCACTGGATCCAGGAGAGGTGAGTAATAATTTATGTCATATCCTAAATATCTCTAGAGGTTATATTTATGTATAGTGCTTTTCTTGCCTGTGTTATTTTTTATCTACAGATCCAGCTCCATCTCCCCCAATGATAAGTAAAGCAGAGGACATAGCCGCGGGGACAAGCGCCTCTTGGTTCTCTGAACCTTCCCTTGGTATACTCATGTTTAATTAGCCAGCAGTTCAAGACACTGACGACTTGCTGAGATACTTTCTGCTCGCTTTTTAAAAACCCTCTAGCACATTTGTCTGCATGTTGAAACAAAGATAGAAGAAATAGAAGATATCAGGAAGACAGGGAGCAATGTTACCTGCAGCAGATTAGCTATTTGTGGTCACCCTGGGGGTAAAGAATCATTGAAACCAATAGCTACATTTTGTCATATAGAAATAAGTTAAACCGACAGCTATGGATTGTGACCGGAGAAATGTGACGAGTCTTTAGTTGCTATAAATACAGAAAACAGGGATTTCTGAATTTACCCCTTCACCCTTATTCCCTGAAGTTAAGCATGATGGCTGTCTGATTGAATATAATTCATCTAAATGCTAGAATTTACAGTATTAGCAGCTGTTCAGACATTGCAGTCCAGTTGGTCATAGCAATAAATGTAAACACAGAAAGATATTTTTTGCTTTTTAACCATAAATTTGACTCCAATCCCCAATGGAGTCATTGTCATGCAAGGTGTGGGAAAGTGCAACATGAAGGGAAGAGGGGAAGGGAGCCCAGACGCTAGGGAACGGGGGAGTGAAGACCTCCTAGGCAGATCTGATATCACCCTGTCTCCCCTATCATTCCTGTATTGATTCCTCACCAATTGCCACACAGTAACCTAAACCCTGTATTTCCTTAGAGCTTGGCCCTGGATAGGGAAGAGGGGTGAGCACTAGTCAGTCCCCACTAACAACTAAAGACAACAAGGGAGACAAACACGGGGGAAAGTAACGTAGCTTGAGCCGACTTCAGAGAGATAACACCATACGTCCTCCTAGCACCAGAGAAGAAGCAAATAGACTGCAGTAGCTTCAAGCTTTCACAAAGGAACAGGGGAATATCACCGGCACCTCTTTTTAGCAAACAGAAAGCATTTAAACCCCCAGGACTGGGTGTCAATTAGCAGTAGGGAGGTAGCCGCTGGGTCCTAGAGTGAGACAAATCGAGGAAGGTGTCTGTAATGCCAAACTAAGAGATCTTCTGCAACCAACTGCAGGGTGACTGTCTGCCACATCTGACACACCCGTGACAGTCATACACTACAAACTCCACCAACTTTGATCCTAACCTTGACTGAACTATTCAATGCAAAGAGCTTAAAAAGGAATATAACTGTTATTCGTGGTCTAGAACTATGAATACACAATAACTTTTCAATCAAGAGACTATATGTAAAGTGGCTTCATTTTAGATGCATTGAATAGGTATAGCATGTATGGCTAAAAGTAATATATTAACCCCTTCCCGACGGGGCGATTTTACATTTTTGGTCTTTGATTTTTTCCTCCCCTTATTCCAAGAGCCATAACTTTATTTTTCCATCTACATAGATGTGTAAGGGCTTGTTTTTTGTAGGACAAGTCTTACTTTTCAATGACACCATTCATTTTATCATGTGATTGACGGGAAAGTGGGGAAAAAAATGCAAGTGAGGCGAAATAGCGAAAAAAAACCACAATTTTGCAATTGTTTTGGAGTTTTTTCTTTACAGGTTCCATTTTACAGTAAAAATGACCTAGCAATATGATTCTCCAGGTCAGTACAATTGTGACACCAAACATGTATAGTTTTGTTTTATTTTATTTAAGTGGTGAAAAAAATTCAAAATATGTAAAAAACCCAAATTTTGCTTGAGTCGCCATTTTCTGAGAGCCATAACGGTATCAATTTTTCGGGATATGGAGCTGTGTGAGGGCTGTTTTTTGTGCCCTCAGTTTTTATTGATATCAATTTGGGTTAGGTATGATGATTTAATCGCCTCTTATTACATTTTTTTCTGTTATTGTGGTGGCCGAAAAAAATAAATTTTGGCGTTTTGATCTTTTTTTCTCGTTATGTTGTTTACCAATCTGATTAATCTATTCTATATTTTGATAGATCAGACTTTTACAAATGTGGCAATACCAAATATATGTATTTTTTTTATTTTTTTTTATTTCTGAATTTTTAAGGGAGGGGAGTGGGGTGATTTGAAAGTTTTTTGTTTTTTTTCATTTTTTAAAACTTTTTTTTTTCATTTTTCACTGTATTTGATTGTCCCTTTAGGGGACTTGATCCTGCGATGATCTGATTGCTTGTACTATATACCGCAAAATACACAGTTTCCTATGAATGCTGGCCACGGGCTAGCTTTCACAGAAGTACTGTGATGACAGGTACGCATAGGGGTCTTCTGCAGATGCCTGGCTGTCATGGCAACCCATCCACGCCCCTTGATGACGTCATGGGCATGCCCAAAGGCCCGATAGGCCTCCCTGCCAGCAGAGATTGGATTGACAGCAGCATTTACCATGTTAATAAACATGGGTGAAGCTGTTACAGGCAGATGAAGCCTGAATAACACAACATGCGAGCCCACATCAAAGTCTGGGGGCCGGCATATAACCTACCAGTACGTGATATGTCAGTAAAGGGTTAATGCTAATTGTTTAATGCATACTTTTTATGATTTTTTTATTGCACTGACTCGGTCTTTCATAAGAACCATACGCAGAATGAATAAACCAATTCCTAGCAAATCAAGTTCAATTCACACAGATCCATCTATATGGTGAGTTAAAAAAGAGGCCCCAATTTCATGGAAGTGTTGATGTCAGAAATCTGATATAGAACAAAAAAATCACAGAAAAAAATGCTTTATCAACACCAGGTCAGATTATCAATGCACTAGCAAGATACAGCAGACCCCAGGGTAAGGCGGGGGGCAGCACAGGTGCAAAATACTGATGAAACAACCACTCTCAGACTTACTAACTTATAGAAGAGGTGGTTGCCTGGCATTAAAAATGTACAAAGATGAGGCTTGTATAGTGCACCACTCACACAGATACATGTGATGCACAGTGTCTGGCTTACAGCCTATTGATGATGCCCATACTATTAGATCAGATTTGCTGCCCAGCACCATAGAAGTGCAAAGAACACTTTGAAAAGTCACAACAATTTTGGGCAATGTGAGGCTGTGGCAAAGTTTTGCAAACTTTTGGAGTTTTCACACAAGTTTTGGACAGCTCCACCAAAATGAGTGGACAGTGGTGTGGGGACAGGACTGGGTGTGGCAACACATGCTCATCCAATTCAAAGACGAGTTGTGGCATACCTTTTGCTGCCTGGAGTACGATTTGTGGAGAGGCTCACAGATGCATGCGCGTTTTAAGAAATCAGGAATCTCCAGTTCCACCATGCCCCTCGCCAAGATTGACATGAACGACTCTGGTCTTGATGAATTGGGTCCAAAAAATATTACATTCACCTATACTAGGCCCTCACCGGACTCTGAGCCCTGAGCAACTGAGCCCACTTAGGCATGAGTAGGGGGCATTGCACATCAATGACATGCATACTTCCCCTACATTTCCAGTTTGGCCTAATCTCCAGAAAAAAATAAAGACACACATGAATGTCCAGGGAAACTGAGGAAGAGGTGGAATAAATAGAAAGACGAGGGCCTAAGACAGGTAAGTATAATACATACATTTTTTATTTTGTGTGCCCCTCTTCCCCTGCGTTTATTATGTTATAGGGTGCGGAGAGACTTCTGAACATAATAAACCTTTTTTCAAATCAGTTCTCATACTTTGCACTGATGATGGGCTGCACCCCGAAACACTGTCTGCAAATTAAGATTCTAATTTGGCTTTTATCCTAAGCCATGTGACAAAGGCTCATTAAAGGATCGATATTGACTTCTAGGATTGCTACTTAAAATAGGTGGCACTAGTTCTAATCCTCTTCCTCTCAGAAGAGGCAATTTGCATATTCTTGACAATTGAAACACTTTTGACTTGGACCAAAGTGAATCTGCTCATCTCTAAACAATACCATAGTGTCTGTAACAAATCTGTCAACTCAAAGTTTCAAGACACTAATGCAAGATACTGCACTAAACAGGTTTCAGGAGCTCCATGGTCTTCAACCTTTCAATCCCTATACATGAATCTGCCTTCACCACAGGGTTCCCTCCATTGTGTCTGTGGAGTAGCTTCTGAGTGGTGGAGTTAGTTAGGGATAAAATCTAACAAGCTTTGTCAATCACAGAGAGATGGGGACAAGGATAGAAGTGGAACAAAATATGAGATGTCAAGTAGTCAATGGGTTAAACTATTAAGGGCAAATAGGATAATCAGGAGAATCGTTAGGACTACAGTGGGTTCAGAACAGAGAAAATCAATCCACAAAGAGCACCAAGGAAGTCTCAACAAGAAAACAAGAGCTAGCATAGTTAATGAAAGACAGATGCTTTAAGTAGGTCATAAGGGGCGTCTATTGACCGCCAAATGCATCACTTGACTGGTTTGCTGCCTCTGATTGGCACACAGAAAAGTCAGTCAAGTTGGCGGATTTGAGGCAAGTAAGTGTATGGAAAATCAACAATGAAGTCACTAGTCGAGGTCTTCAAATTGAGGAACATTTCACTAACGATGAAGACGCTCGTAAATACTTTGGTCTTTTCTGTGGTAACAAATGGATGTGAAACCTGGACGATAAAGAAACAAGAAAGATGATGAATTGACGCCTTTAAAATGTGGTGCTGGAGAAGGATGTTATCAATACCATGAATGGCAAGAAGAACAGATGAATCAATTTTGGAACAAATCAAGATAGACATGTTGCTCAAAGCAAGGATCACCAAGCTGTGACTTCCTTAATTTCGATATATCATACAAAGAAAGCAATTACTGGAGAAGGACATCATTGCTGGGAGAATAGAAGGAACTAAGTGAAGAGGAAGACCATTAACCCAATGGCTAGATACTATCAAGATAACGGCGGAGAAGACCCAGGTGGACCTATCCAGGCTTGCACAAGATCGATCTTCCTACTGATCGTTCATCCATCAAGTTGCCATGGCTAGAGATTGACCTAAAGGCTGTTAATTTAAAAAAAAATGTATATGGCAATATGTAGTATTTAGGGCTGACATGAGTTCATCAAGTTCTGTCTTTTCTCTTGTAATGTTCATCCAAAAAAATATCAAAACTCCACATGAGGCCAAAACCAATTTTCCACACCTTAGCGATAAAAATTATTTCCTGACTCCAAATTAAAAATATTTAAAAAAATCTGAATAAATCCTTGGATCCTCAAAGACTAGTAGATCACAAAAGAAAAAAACAAGAATACCAAGCTTTGATAAGATTTATTTGAAGCCCCAGCCGCACATCGAAAAAAAGGACAGAAGACTAAATGCGAAATTCTGGAAAGACTTAAAAGAAAAAATTGTTTTATGTTTTACTACAAATGAACAAGAGGTGTTATTAGGTAGAAATAGTGACCTGGGTACTTCAGACGGCACTATGACTAAAGTACATAGAAATATGGAGAATTAATTTCCATATTAATTCAAAAGTCTATGAGTCACGAGCTGGATTCGATTAAAAAGACAACCTAATTGTACAGAATGGAGCCTCTCTACTGCAGATGCCGTATTTGACGTGACATTGACTTCTGAATTCACATCTGCATAACAATGATATTGAACAATTACCAAATCTACAAGCTCGGCAACTTTCCGGGAGGTGGGAACCATTTCGCGCATTAGCGGCAGGTCACAACAATACATTTGGGCTTTTAATGCTCCCAAAGTGTTAGTTTCTAGCATACGATCTGGAATTAGCAGATGGAAAAAATGCCATCTTTAATCAGATAAGCATTTTAGATTACAGGGTCCACATGAAATGTGTGGGAAGAGGTTTAGAAGGAACTAAACATGCAGGTAAGGTAAATGGCAGGCTTAGATTCCAGGTGGAGAGCTGTGTACAAAAAAGAAATAAGCTCCTTTGTATTAAAGGCAGCAAGACGCAAGCTGATTATATATCAAGACATGTTTATTCTCATATTTATTGTGTTTGAGCTTCTTAATAGGGTGTATTATTTTTTTATGCTGCAATCAAGAATCCTGCGAATTTCAAATATTGTTTCCTCATTTAACCCATGCATCTTACTTTATTAAGACTCATGATAATATCATAAGACTCGGATCTATCCACACTCTATAGTGAACACTTCCAGGTAGTGCTTGCCTTGATCCAATATTTCTATGTGATTTTTTTATTATTATACCAGATCCAACTCCCATGAGAAAAAAATATGGTTTAGAATACTGTGCTCCTTTCATTGTAGCATATGAAGCAGTGCCACTTTTGTGAATGTGGCTGTGCCTGGTACTGCAGCTTCGCCCTATCTCGGCCATACTCACCCAAAGTTCTGGAAATTGGACTGTGGTGCAGGAACAGATATAGCCACTCAAACATGGAAGATCTGTATTACGACAAGGCAACTGACGCTCTTTTTACTGCCGATTGTGGGAGTCTGACTTCCATCGATCACATCTTCATGTCCCATCATGAAGGTTGTCACTAATTATATATCCCGGAACCCCTTAACATTTAGTCATCAAAATTAAATTCTTTCTGTCATTTCACTCAAAACTAGAGTAAGGGTATAGTCTTGCCGCCCTCAATTAAAAACAAGTTGGTGTAAATATCAATCCAATATGTCCAGAAACAGTTGGATTCTTATGCTTTATAACTTATGCTCCACTCTTATTGACTGGATGGTTTGCTTTCTCACAATTCTGCCAGCACAATAGATGCAGGAACCTCTTTACTCTCACTTCCCAGCCTGTTTTCCTCCTAGCACTGTCAAATGGCTCATCTGGAATAACTGAAAGCACATTTCTCTGATATAGCAATAGGCAGCATAAAAAAGAGGAGAGAAGGAGCAGAGAGACTAAGACCAGCATCCACTTCCTGTAGAGAGACAAAGACTGGTTTCCACTTCCTGTAGAGAGACAGAGACTGGCTTCCACTTCCTGTAGCAGGACAAAGACCCTCCCCCACTTCCTGCAGAGGGACAAAGACCCTCCCCCACTTCCTGTAGAGGGACAAAGACCCTCTCCCACTTCCTGTAGATAGACAAAGACTGCTTTCCACTTCATGTAGATAGACAAAGACTGGCTTCTACTTCCTGTAGAAAGACAAAGACTGGCTTCCACTTCCTGTAGAGAGACAAAAACTGCCTTCCACTTCCTGTAGAGAGACAAAGACCCTCCCTTACTTCCTGTAGAGGGACAAAGACTGCCTTCCACTTCCTGTAGAGAGGCAAAGACCCTCCCCCACTTCCTGTAGAGAGATAGTGACCCATCTCCACTTCCTGTAGAGAAATAAAGACCCTCCACCACTTCATGTAGAGAGACAAAGACCCTCCACCACTTCCTGTATCGAGACAAAGACTGGCTTCCACTGCCATGAAATACAAGCATTCATATGGCTTCATATGTTTATGGAAAAACAAAAACAAGTTATGGCTCTTCGAATAAAGGGAGGAAAAAGCAAAAAAGAAAAATTGCCCAGTTGGGAAGAGTTTACACATTAAAGAGAAGCCTTGAGCTGAAACATGGAATCATACCAACCACCATTAACTTAGTCCACATCTTCATATTGTTATTCTATACAAGGTTTAACTGGCTTTCTATTGTAATTTTTATTTGCCTTTATTGATTTAAGGAATCAATGTTGGCAGCCATTTGATCTGGAAATTAAATGTTTTATTAATGATGACTTGATCAGCCAGTCAGGTAGAATTGATCATATTAAATCTTTCAGAAGCTGCAGTTATATAGAGTAGCACAAATTGGAAGTTAAATGCTTGAACGCTACTGTTGCAGGTCTCATGCACAGGAGAGACAGCAGACTGAGCACTGTGCAGCTGCATGCATGTCACATGCAGTGTATAAATTTCCACCTACTACAGAAAAACAAAGAACTGATTGGATGACAGTCGCCTAACATCTTCTTTAGGAAACAGAAAGTTGCCTCAAGAATATTGTTATTGAGTTTCTTAATTGCAAATCTACTAGTGTTAGCAGTGACATTAGTCATCTTGGTTACAGGTAAAAACACATATTACCGGTAATTAAAAAGCTGAGCTGTCCTTATTACTTAAGTGCTTTGTTAGAGCATTGGAGCTCCGAGCTCGTGAGCAAGCCATTTTTTGTATTCCTTGATAATCTGCTGGTTAATCAATATTCAGACATGAAAGGGAGACTTAACAGTTTAATTAGCCAAATGTGTTCTGCTAATTAAAAATATGTAGTGATTGAATTGAGGAAGATGTGAAAACATAGATACGCTACCTTTGGGCCGATGGACACAAAACTCAAGATCGCCTTATCTCTAGCCTGTATTCTGCTTATTGTTTTCGTGAGGATGTCAAGGTCTCCTTCATCGAGGTCAAAAAGAGAAAATGAACAATCGTTATCTACTTCAGTTATTTAACAAACATTGTGTCCCATAATAAAGTAATTATACATTTTATGATTATATCTTAGTGAATTGTATTATGTAAATTAAATGCTAGGAGAAACATTTTTTTAATTAACACAAAAGATGTGTGATAAATACTAGGAGGGTTTGGGCTTTTGTCCATACATCATGGAGGAGAACTAAGTCATGTAAAAGGCCACTTACACAATAGATAGCTGTCGGTGAATGATAGTTCGGCCGGCAGGTATTTCTCCCAACTTCTCCCTGCCAAATGTTTCTGTGTTCTCTATGAGGGAGCTGCTGTCAAACTCCTCTGGCGGCGGCTTATCTTACCGAAACTTAAAGGATAGTTAGTACGAAATCGGGCACTCCGGATCCATATCTCCCCCGACATCATCTTTTGGTGGACAGTCAGGAGGCCCCCATACACATTAGACTGATTGCGATATTTTCAGGTTTGTATGACGTTAGTGTAATGTGTAGGAGGATTTTAAAAGGGGTAACAATACATCATGACTCCACCTTGAAATCTAAATATTGACCATAGGGTTTTCTTTCAATCCCATTACAAACGGACCACAACCATTGCCCTAATGCATATCATTGTGTGACTTTTGCCCATAATAGGGTGGGAAAAGTAAAATTCTGCATCATATTGCAAGTTTCGTGAAGTTCTATCCATATTTTTCGAACCTCACCAAGGACAACATCTGCTAGGAGTTTGTATGTTCTACCTGTGTTTGCGTGGGTTTCCTCCGGGTTCTCCAGTTTCTACCACATTCCAAAACATAGAATTTAGAATGTGAAAGCTAATGGGGACAGTGCCCATAATGTCTGTAAATGTATGTAAAATGCTGTGGAATTAATGGCGCTACATATGTGAGTAAAATAAATATTCTTTGTACAAATATTGTACTAAAGAGGTTGTCAACTACTTTATCATTGATGATAAACAAATAAAAAATACTTCCATGCAAGAAATAATTAAACAATTAATTTTTACTTATAATCATGAAGAATTTAAAAACAGAAAAAAAGAGATATCATGCAGAGTGAAACAGCTAGTATACAGAACCTATGTGTGTCACATGCATAAAATAAATCCAGATTGTATAACATATACATATGTTCATTTACATGCAGAGAGGTATACACTGCTCAAAAAAAATAAAGGGAACACTCAAATAACACATCCTAGATCTGAATGAATGAAATATTCTCATTGAATACTGTGTTCTGTACAAAGCTGAATGTGCTGACAACAAAATCACACACAAATCATCAATGGAAATCAAATTTATTAACCAATGGAGGCCTGGATTTGGAGTCACCCCAAAATTAAAGTGGAAAAACACACTACAGGCTGATCCAACTTTGATGTAATGTCCTTAAAACAAGTCAAAATGAGGCTCAGTATTGTGTGTGGCCTCCACGTGCCTGTATGACCTCCCTACAACGCCTGGGCATGCTCCTGATGAGGTTGCGGATGGTCTCCTGTGGGATCTCCTCCCAGACCTGGACTAAAGCATCCGCCAACTCCTGGACAGTCTGTGGTGCAACATGACGTTGGTGGATGCAGCGAGACATGATGTCCCTGTATCGGATTCAGGTCTGGGCAACGGATGGGCCAGTCCATAACTTCAATGCCTTCATCTTGCAGGAACTGCTGACACACTGCAGCCACATGAGGTCTGGCATTGTCCTGCATTAGGAGGAACCCAGGGCCAACCGCACCAGCATATGGTCTCACAAGGGGTCTGAGGGTCTCATCTCGATACCTAATGGCAGTCAGGCTACCTCTGGCGAGCACATGGAGGGCTGTGCGGCCTTCCAAAGAAATGCCACCCCACACCATTACTGACCCACTGCCAAACCGGTCATGCTGAAGGATGGTGCAGGCAGCAGATCGCTCTCCACGGCGTCTCCAGACTCTGTCACGTCTGTCACATGTGCTCAATGTGAACCTGCTTTCATCTGTGAAGAACACAGAGCGCCAGTGGTGACTTTGCCAATCCTGGTGTTCTGTGGCAAATGCCAAGCGTCTTGCACGGTGTTGGGCTGTGAGCACAACCCCCATCTGTGGACATCGGGCCCTCATACCACCCTCATGGAGTCAGTTTCTAACCATTTGTGCATACACATGCACATTTGTGGCCTTCTGGAGGTCATTTTGCAGGGCTCTGGCATTTCTCCTTCTGTTTTTCCTTGCACAAAGGCAGAGGTAGCGGTCCTGCTGCTGGGTTGTTGCCCTCCTACGGCCCCCTCCACGTCTCCTGGTGTACTGGCCTGTCTCCTGGTAGTGTCTCCAGCCTCTGGACACTATGCTGACAGACACAGCAAACCTTCTTGCCACAGCTCGCATTGATGTGTCATCCTGGATGAGCTGCACTACCTGAGCAACTTCTGTGGGTTGTAGAGTCCGTCTCATGCTACCACGAGTGTGAAAGCGCAACAAACATTCAAAAGTGACCAAAACATCAGCCAGAAAGTATTGGTACTGAGATGTGGTCTGTGGTCCCCACCTGCAGAACCACTCCTTTATTGAAGGTGTCTTGATAATTGCCGATAATTTCCATCTATTGTCTATTCCATTTTCACAACAGCATGTGAAATTGATTGTCAATCAGTGTTGCTTCCTAAGTGGACAGTTTGATTTCACAGAAGTTTAAGTTACTTGGAGTTATATTCTGTTGTTTAAGTGTTCCCTTTTTTTTTTGAGCATTGTATATACACACATGCCCCCTTAATAAATACAGGTAAATATAAGTAAATAAATAAATGAATCAATATGGGACAAAACCTAAATAGAAAATAGCATGTATATTATAATAGTAATAACAACTCTGCTAAACAGGGAAACATCACCTTTGAATAGTCTGCCCAGGGATTCAACATAATATAAAAGTGCAAGTGCATGCGTCAATACCCTTAAAGACAAACATAAAATACTCCTAAGTAAAGCATATATATATATATGCATATGAAAAAGTCCACACCAGACATAGCCCTCTAACGTACATTTCACGTGTCTTGCTTCCTCAGAAAGGGCGTATAAACTAGTTGTGGATCAGGTGGATTATATACAGAGTCACAGCAGAGTCACAGCCAATAAGCTGCTTACACCAGCCAAGCAGCTGCATGTTTCACGCCCCACTCAACGCTACCACGTGATGATCAGCAGGTGTAGCGCCCAGATGACATGCAAACACGCCCACCCTCACCGTGGGGGAGCATGGCACACAGAGAGCGGGCAGAGCCAGCATGCAGCCAGGAGGACGCGTTATCCCGATGAACATAATGCTGGAGCCATGTGGCAGAGCACCCAGCTGACCGGATGTAACAAGCGGGCCAAATCAATATACAACCGGAGAGACGTGTTCCCATGACAACACCCAAGTCATATGACAAGTCGCCTACTGACCGGAAGTGGTCATCAGTGGGAGTGTTTTTGATGCAGATCATGTCACCATCAAAACCAAACCTACATACCTGTATCTAGACATAAGTGGGCGGGTTAGAATGCACATGAAGGTATGTGTAAGATCATATATCCGGGGTAACCATAACAAACAAAATGCCGCAATCACATAACAAGGCATATATGCAGCAGGACAAGATGTAAGTCAGAGATAAACATCAATACATGCTCATATCAAACATACAATAACCAAACCTATCATTAATAATAAACAGCAGGATCATATCCAAGAGCAATTATATAACAATATCATTATTAAAATCTTTATAAGAATAACAAGACCTAAGTGCAATAGAAGTATAGAAACTGTGTATAAAAATGTGGATTTTTAAAAAAAAAGAAAACTGGAAGTGGCCACTCCCAAAAAATTTTTGGGAAAAAATGTATATAAAAATTATAAAAATGTGCATGTATATAAGAATGTGATTATATTGTAGAAACAAAATAATGTGAATAAAACACATAGAAAGTATATAAAAAATACATATATATAAAATCGAATCATGTTTAATAGGATGAATGAAATAGGATCTAATAATACATTGTTTTTCTATACCTATAACAGACATAGCAATCATCCATACATATGCCCTAAGACACATACATATCGAATATACCAAATAACCACATACTTGAAAATTGCTTTTTTCATCATTACAGACAAAGAAGACGAAGCCAAGTGAAAAATGTGAATAAACCAAGGCAAGACCCCATATTCTTCAGGGATAAGTGAAACCAAAAGTGAAGTGTAACCCAATAAAATAAATTAAAGTGTAAAACAAAACAAATGTGAAGATGGTGAGAGAAGAGAAAAATATTTTTTATTGTTTATTTGTATTTTTATTATGAAAAAACATTGAATATGTGATTAATATACATACAAAACTAAAATAAAATTGTGCAATAGTGCAAAAAGTGGCTGGTGATAATACTTTACCATTATTGACACTCAAAAGCCACAGGTACAAGTGATGCGCCCCCTGGGCAGTGTGGGGAAACCCGGAATCGGGCCTTGTTGGATGCTGGGGGTTGTAGTCACCGTGGCGGCGACCCGGTCCGTGACCCAGGGCGGTCAAACCAGTGGCAGTCTATGTGTATAGGTTTATATAGTCCGACTACGCCACCTGTGGATTGCGGTTATGGAGAACCGCCGCTGCGGAGCAGTCCACTGAAGCTGGTGATATGCGCAGCAAGTGTAGTATAACTCCCCACAGGAAGAGGGTAGCTTCAGGGCAGCACAGGTGAATGATGGTGGTGGTTGGGCACGGGAGCAGTAGTAATGACTCAGAGTCTTGGCAGTGCAGTTCAGGGCCTTTACTGATGGCAATTATTAAGGTCCCGCTGGGAGTACTGGCTAGCAGTGGAGGCCTGGCCGGTCTGAGAGCAAACTAAGAGTTCCGCTGGCCAGGTGAAGTTGTAGGCCTGCCGTTCTGACTGTACTCTTTCTGGCTACCCCGCTGTAGTCGTGTGGTAGCCCACGTCCCTGAGTGTACCGTGTGGTGCTCACCCGTATGGTTGGCGACTTGGGCCCTTGGTATTCCTCGCTCCTCTGTGGTGGTACCGGTCCCCTTCGTGTGGCTGAGCCTCTGGGCTTCCTATGGCCAGAGGACCTGAAATCCCCTGCCGTGTGGTTTCTGCTGCTGGGCGTATAATCCCCACAGCCTCGGACTCCGGTGTCCGGTTCGTGGTGTCTCCAGCCAGGACGAGCTCTAATCGCTGGCGTCCCTGGCTCTCTACTCCTGTCTTGTCTACAGGGCTCCTTGCTTTTCTGCTCTGTCCCTGTCTCTGGAACTACTCCCTAAACCCGCCCCACATCCACTTTATAAAGGGCAGGATCCTCCCCTTCCTGGCCTGGGGCAGGAGGTGATGCATGTAAAGCACTCCTGACCAGGAAACTCCTGCCTGCTCTCAGACATGGTATTGCTACTACTGTGGCAACCAGACCCCCTGGGGCGCCACACAAGGAAGAACCCTATAATAAAAAATACTAACAAAACTAACGAACAAAAACAAAGAGAACATAACCTTTAGGGACATGACCATATATCTCTCTCCATACAAGTCACAAACAATCAAATAAATACAACACATTATGCAAAAAAGCCTATTCTTCATTCCATGTCCATGTTGCTATTCCTTCCGGGCAAGATCCTTCATCCTCATCCAAAGCCACAAGAACAAGGTCAACTGGAAATTGTGGGAAATAAAATAAAATGAAAAATTGTTAAAAAATTAAAACCTAACCAAAACTAGAAAATAAATAAATAATAAAAACCTAAAGAATTACTCTATAAGAAAGGGGCAAAACTTAGAATCTCATTGAGACCGTCAGGACGCACGGTCTTCATTCGCCAAATCCACTTGGTTTCAAATTGTAACAAGTTTCTCTTCAAATCACCACCTCTCAAATTAGTCAAAATGCGATCTTTTCCAAACTCTTTGAGCAGAGTATGGTCACAATTGTGACAATCCTTAAAATAATGGGGTATTGGCTTTATCTGTGTGGGATCTTCGATCTTATGCGAATTCATAATGTCCAACACATGTTCTTGGATCTGGATTTTCAATTTTCTAGTAGTCATCCCAATATAGAACATGCTGCAAGGGTAAACGACACAGTAAATTACTCCTTCAGTCTCACATGATATATGAGGAGTGATAGTGAATTTTTCTCTACCATCACTAGAGAAGAAGGAAGTAGTCCTCTGCAAATTGGGACATGTTATACATTTTCTGCAGGGAAATAAAAAACATTTTTGACCTCTTGATCCAAAGACATTCTCAGTTTTTTTTTTACCCTTATAAAAACTTTGAACTAGAGTATCTCTCAAATTTTGTGATCTTCTGTAGAGATGAGCGTTGTTCTACTCGAACTGTTCGCCAATCTCAAATTCGAGCTGTTTTGGGCGGTGTTCGAGCCGTTCGGCGAACACGAACGATTTGAGAAAAATTCGGCTGTTCGAGGTTATGTTCGATAACTGTTCGTGCACCAAAATCATAACTGGATTTTTTCTCAGTAATGATGAAAATTAATGTTAATACGCAGTTTGAGTGTACAACGGGGTGGGGGGAGGGGCAGGGGATGGATCTCTGCAGGAATAATGAAGATCTCCATTTTTTTTTCTCTTTCCCGCATTTACAGTGGGGAGGTGCAATCTGTCAGCCTATCAGCAGCGCACACACGGAGCGAAGTGCTTTTTTCACACAAGCAAGGGCATGTGTCATTGGCAGTGTATGTCACATGTCCTTGCCCTATAAGACCAAGCCATTTTCCCCGTCGCCACCATTTTCTCACTGCTGCAGCTGCGTGTTAGATGGCACCGCTGTTGCTGTGTGCGCTATACCTTGCTAATTTCAAGCCAATTTTCGCACAAATCTACAGATAGCTTGGGAGTAGGGAATAGTTGTGATTGCAGTCCTTTTAAGGACTAGGTTACAGCATTTCCTACGACTTTTATCAGGCAGGTCTGTGCTCTTAAATAGATAGATTGTGGGAGTAAAGACTAATTTGTAGCGTCGGCGTCCCTGCCCTCTGCTAGGCAGGGACGCTGTTCCCCTCACCTCTCTGCTCCGAGCCCGGCGTCCTCCTCCCGCTCTGCTGGCAGCGCGCGCTCCTTCCCGGCCACTGTGCCTAGGGCGCGCGCGCGCTCCCTCCCTCTTAAAGGGGCCGCGCGCACCGTCCTAAGGAGTCCCCGGCCAATGGCCGGAGGACTTCTCCATATATAAGGCACCTCCTCCAAAATGGAGGTGCCCGAGCAATGTTGTTGCACTGTTCACTACTCTGCTTCAGCCCTCAGGTCCCGTTGCCAGTTACCTGTCAGTTTCCTGCCTGATTCCTGCCAGAGTCCTGCCAGTTTGCTGTCTGTTTCCTGCCTGATATTCCTGCTACCTGCTTGCTAGCCTGAGGTCCGACGGTCTGCCTTCCTACTCCTGTCAGTCTGTCTATGGACCAGCTTGGCCGCTCACCTGGGAGCGCACATCTGCTACCTGCCTGCTAGCCTACCTGGAGGCTCCGCCGTCACGTGCTGTGACCACCTGCTATTCCAGAGACTCCTGCCCGCTCACCTGGGAGCGCTCCTCCGCTACCTGCCTGCTTGCCTACCTGGAGGCTCCGCCGTCACGTGCTGTGACCACCTACTATTCCAGAGACTCCTGCCCGCTCACCTGGGAGCGCTCCTCCGCTACCTGCCTGCTTGCCTACCTGGAGGC
The DNA here is from genome assembly GCF_046119375.1 of Phyllobates terribilis. Taxonomy (NCBI): domain Eukaryota; kingdom Metazoa; phylum Chordata; class Amphibia; order Anura; family Dendrobatidae; genus Phyllobates; species Phyllobates terribilis. The sequence goes on from NW_027362772.1 coordinate 270,681,917, forward strand.
TCCGCCGTCACGTGCTGTGACCACCTGCTATTCCAGAGACTCTCGCTTGCTCACCTGGGAGCATACATCTTCCATCTGCCTGCTAGCCTACCTGGAGGTTCAGCCATCACAGGTCGTACCTACCCTTTACCCAGAGACTGCCCCGGTCACTTGCCGTGACCTCCAGCCCGTTCTTCCAGAGACTGCCCCGGTCACTTGCCGTGACCTCCAGCTCGTTCATCCAGAGACTGCCCCGGTCATTTGCCGTGACCTCCTGCCCGTTCACCCAGAGACTGTACCGGTCACCTGCTGTGACTGCCTGCCTGTCTTCCCTGGTCGCCACCCGCTCCCTTACAAGGACCGCCCCCTTGTATAGTAGCTCTGAGGTTCCGCCTCCCAGACCCGTTACAGTTTGCTCGGGCCATGGAACCCGGTGGCACCCAAGCTCCCTCGCTCTCGGACCTCTGTCATGAACTGTCCCGTCAGAGGTCCCAACAGGAGTCCATCCTGGGTCACCTGCGGAATGTCAATTCTCGCCTGGACACTCTGACTGCTCCACCAGAAACCACCGCCAGTGCCATGACTCGCAACCCGGCAGCTCCGCTGCCCACCAATACCATGGTATCCTACCCCGGACCCCGGCTTTCTGCACCTCCTCGCTTCGGAGGCGACTCCGCTCAGGCTCGGGGCTTCATAAATCAGTGCACCCTGCACTTTGAACTCCTGTCCCACCAGTTTAACTCCGACCGGGCCAAAATTGCCTTCATCATGTCCCATCTCACCGGGGAGGCCCTGGCCTGGCTAAATCCTCTATGGGAGAGAGGAGACCCCCTGGTGTCCGACTTGCCTGCCTTTCTCACGGCTTTCCGGAAAGTCTTCGATGAACCCGGACGGAAGACCTCATCCGCATCATCTCTGCTACGCCTCCACCAGGGAAATCTCACCGTGGGCCAATATGCCATACGGTTCCGTACCCTTGCCTCGGAGCTGGCTTGGGATAACGACGCTCTGCTGTCTGTCTTCTGGGAGAGTCTGTCCGGCCGTATTAAAGATGAACTTGCCGGTCGAGACATTCCTACCACTCTCGATGACCTTATAACTCTTGCCACCCGGATTGACCTACGGTTCCAGGAGCATGCCAAAGAGGTCACCCGTGAGAGGAGGTTTCCACGTCTAGCTCCTACTTTTCAGAAACCAGTTACTCCCTCCGTTTCTCCCCAGGTACACTCTCCTGAGCCTATGCAGGTCGACCAGACCAAGATGGTCAAAACCCGTCAGGACTTACGCCGTGCCGAAGGGAGCTGCTTCTACTGTGGCAGTAAGGAGCACCGGATCCGTACCTGCCCGGAGAGGTCGGGAAACGCCTGTGTCTAGGTTCGCTCAGAGAGGTCGACCTAGACAAGAATAAATCCTCTCCATCTCTGCTACTGTCAGTCTCTATTATCTGCGGGGAGAATCGTTATTTCGAACTAGCCCAACTTGACTCTGGAGCGGCCGGGAATCTTATTTCACAGTCCCTGGTAGAAAAATACCGCATTCCCACCAAACCTCTGGCTGTACCATTATCTGTCGCTGCTGTGGATGGGGGCCTCTTACCACGTCCCATCCAACTCATCACCGAATCCATAACTCTGCAGGTGGGAATGCTGCATTCTGAGAGCATCTCTTTTCATGTTCTGCCTGGACTCTCTCACGCCCTCTTACTAGGTCTACCTTGGCTCCAGAGACATGCACCCGTGCTTGACTGGCAGACCGGAGAAGTCCTTCGCTGGGGACAGGACTGTCATAAGACTTGTTTGGTTCCTGTTCATCCCGTCCGTCCTTCTCCTACCCCAACTAATCTACCTGGACTTCCGATTCCCTATTGGTCATTTGCTGATGTCTTTAATAAAAAGGAGGCAGAGACATTACCCCCTCATAGACCATACGACTGTCCTATCGACCTGTTACCCGGTACTACTCCTCCCCGTGGGCGTATTTACCCATTGTCCGCTGCTGAGACCCGGTCGATGTCCGAATATATTGAGGAGAATTTGGCCAGGGGATTCATCCGGAAATCTACCTCCCCGGCGGGAGCAGGCTTCTTCTTCGTAAAAAAGAAGGACGGCTCTCTCCGTCCCTGTATAGACTATAGAGGCCTTAACCAGATCACGGTGAAGAATAAGTACCCCCTTCCGCTCATTCCAGAATTATTTGATCGCCTGAGGGGGGCTAGAGTCTTCACCAAACTGGACCTCCGTGGGGCGTACAACCTGGTCCGTATCCGTCAAGGGGATGAATGGAAGACTGCATTCAACACCCGGGACGGCCACTATGAATATCTGGTAATGCCCTTTGGTCTCTGTAACGCTCCTGCCGTCTTTCAAGAGTTGGTCAATGACATCTTCCGGGACCTTCTCTACTCCTGCGTTGTGGTGTACCTGGACGACATCTTGGTCTTCTCTCCGGATCTCCAGACTCACCGGAGGGACGTTCGTCAGGTCCTGCTCAGGCTCAGGCAGAACCACCTCTTCACTAAATATGAGAAGTGCCTCTTTGAGCAGACCTCGCTTCCGTTTTTGGGCTACATTATTTCTCAGACCGGCCTACGAATGGATCCAGAGAAACTGTCTGCCATCGAGAAATGGCCCCGACCGGAGGGGTTGAAGGCCATTCAGCGGTTCCTGGGCTTCGCCAACTACTACCGCCTCTTCATACCACACTTCTCTTCCCGGACTGCCCCAATTTCCGCGCTCACCCGTAAGGGTACTAATCCCAAGGAGTGGCCGTCCGAAGCAGAGGAGGCCTTTCTTTCCTTAAAACAGTCCTTCTGTTCCGCCCCGGTGCTGCATCGTCCGGACGGCAACAAGCAGTTCTTTCTGGAGGTTGACGCCTCCTCCTCTGGAGCTGGAGCTGTACTTACTCAAAAATCTTCTTCCGGGAGGATGGTAACTTGCGGCTTCTTCTCCAAACTCTTCTCCTCTTCTGAGCGCAATTATTCCATAGGAGACCGAGAGTTATTGGCCATCAAGCTGGCATTGGAGGAGTGGCGTTACCTACTCGAGGGGGCTCTTCATCCGGTAATAATTTACACTGACCACAAGAACTTGGCTTATCTCCAGCATGCCCAGAGACTTAATCCGCGCCAAGCCCGGTGGTCCTTATTTTTTGCTCGCTTTGATTTTGTTCTACATTTTCGCCCGGCTGACAAGAACATCAAAGCGGACGCCTTGTCCCGATCCTTTCTGGTATCTGACCTCGAGGAAGAACCTAAACATATCATCGATCCCGCCAGAGTAATGCAGGTGGCTCCCGTGAGTCTAAATCGTCTCCCTCCCGGTAAGACGTTCGTATCGGTACCTGATCGGGAGAAGATCCTACACTGGGGTCATTCGTCTAAACTAGCTGGCCACACCGGTCAGAAAAAGACCCTCCAGCTTATTACCCGGCACTACTGGTGGCCTAACCTGCTCAAGGATGTAATAGACTTTGTTTCTGCCTGTGTGTCCTGCGCCCGCAACAAAGTTCCGAGACACCTGCCAGCCGGTCGCCTCCTTCCTCTGCCAGTACCTGCTGCCCCCTGGCAGCATATAGCGATGGACTTCATAACTTATCTTCCCGTCTCTGCCGGTTGTACGGTCATTTGGGTGGTCGCTGACCGCTTTTCCAAGATGGCTCACTTCATTCCCCTGCCAGGCCTCCCGTCTGCACCCGAGCTGGCTAAAGACTTTATCCGCCACATCTTCCGTCTTCATGGCCTGCCCCGTCACATCGTGTCGGATCGTGGGGTACAGTTCACTTCTCGTTTCTGGAGAGCCACTTGTAAATTGCTAGACGTCACCCTGGACTTCTCCTCCGCTTACCACCCACAGTCTAATGGTCAAGTGGAGCGGATCAATCAGATCCTGACCAGTTACCTCCGGCACTTCGTTAATGCCCACCATTCTGACTAGGTGGATCTCCTGCCATGGGCCGAATTCTCGTACAACAATCACGAGAGCGAATCTTCCTCCAAATCCCCGTTTTTTGTAGTCTTCGGTCAGCATCCTCGGATCCCGTTTCCCGTCTCCACCTCGGTGGACAATCCGGCTGCGGAATCTCTTGTTAACAAATTTTCCTCCATATGGGAGAGTACCCGGTCCGCACTCCTTCTGTCATCCGAGCGTATGAAAAGACATGCTGACAAAAAACGTCTGGATCCTCCTCAATTCCATTCATGGGATAAGGTCTGGCTCTCGTCCAAGTATGTCCGGCTCAAGATTCCTTCCTATAAGTTAGGGCCTCGGTTCATCGGTCCTCTGGAGGTCATCAGTCAGATCAACCCGGTGGCCTATAAATTGAAACTCCCGGCCAACTTGCGGATCCCTAACTCCTTCCATATATCTCTCCTCAAACCTGTGGTACTTAACTCTTTTTCCAAGTCTACAGGCACGCCTCCTGCTCCGGTTTCTGCTGAAAACGAATTTGAGGTAGAGAACATTCTGGCCACCAAAAGGGTAAGAGGGAAGACCTTTTTTCTAGTAGATTGGAAGGGGTTTGGTCCTGAAGAGAGAACGTGGGAGCCCCGGGAGAACATCCATGCCCCTCTCATCTTTGCTACATTTCTGTCTGGCCTAAAAAAGGGGGGGCCTAAAGGGGGGCGTACTGTAGCATCGGCGTCCCTGCCCTCTGCTAGGCAGGGACGCTGTTCCCCTCACCTCTCTGCTCCGAGCCCGGCGTCCTCCTTCCGCTCTGCTGGCAGCGCGCGCTCCTTCCCGGCCACTGTGCTTAGGGCGCGCGCGCGCGCGCTCCCTCCCTCTTAAAGGGGCCGCGCGCGCCGTCCTAAGGAGTCCCCGGCCAATGGCCGGAGGACTTCTCCATATATAAGGCACCTCCTCCAAAATGGAGGTGCCCGAGCAATGTTGTTGCACTGTTCACTACTCTGCTTCAGCCCTCAGGTCCCGTTGCCAGTTACCTGTCAGTTTCCTGCCTGATTCCTGCCAGAGTCCTGCCAGTTTGCTGTCTGTTTCCTGCCTGATATTCCTGCTACCTGCTTGCTAGCCTGAGGTCCGACGGTCTGCCTTCCTACTCCTGTCAGTCTGTCTATGGACCAGCTTGGCCGCTCACCTGGGAGCGCACATCTGCTACCTGCCTGCTAGCCTACCTGGAGGCTCCGCCGTCACGTGCTGTGACCACCTGCTATTCCAGAGACTCCTGCCCGCTCACCTGGGAGCGCTCCTCCGCTACCTGCCTGCTTGCCTACCTGGAGGCTCCGCCGTCACGTGCTGTGACCACCTACTATTCCAGAGACTCCTGCCCGCTCACCTGGGAGCGCTCCTCCGCTACCTGCCTGCTTGCCTACCTGGAGGCTCCGCCGTCACGTGCTGTGACCACCTGCTATTCCAGAGACTCTCGCTTGCTCACCTGGGAGCATACATCTTCCATCTGCCTGCTAGCCTACCTGGAGGTTCAGCCATCACAGGTCGTACCTACCCTTTACCCAGAGACTGCCCCGGTCACTTGCCGTGACCTCCAGCCCGTTCTTCCAGAGACTGCCCCGGTCACTTGCCGTGACCTCCAGCTCGTCCATCCAGAGACTGCCCCGGTCATTTGCCGTGACCTCCTGCCCCTTCACCCAGAGACTGTCCCGGTCACCTGCTGTGACTGCCTGCCCATCTTCCCTGGTCGCCACCCGCTCCCTTACAAGGACCGCCCCCTTGTATAGTAGCTCTGAGGTTCCGCCTCCCAGACCCGTTACATAATTGTAATTGCAGTCCTTTTCAGGACTAGGTTACATCAGTTCCTATCAGTTTTTGCCAGGCAGGTCTGTGCCAGTGCTGTGCAAGTTTTTTTCACAGCATTTGGCTGAATCTAGCAAAGCTAATCCTTTTTGGCCTATTGCAGAGTGTGTTAGTCAGTGGAGTAGCCTATCTGTGTTGCAAGATATACCACCTGTGTATAGAATACCAATTTTTTTACTGCACCTAGTGAAGTAAAATCTTTTGGGCATAGCATCATTCTATTAGTCCATCTATACTGACCTCCATCAGGTTGCAAATTGAATATAATTTTTTTCTGCATCTAGCTCTGAAAAAATATTTGGGCTTCTAGCAGTGGGTGGGACTTGTTCTATTAGTCCATCTATACTGACCTCCATCAGGTTGCAAACTGAATATAATTTTTTTCTGCATCTAGCTCTGAAAAAATATTTGGCCTTCTAGCAGTGTGTGGGACTTTCTCTATTAGTCCATCTATACTGACCTCCATCAGGTTGCAAACTAAATATATTTTTTTTCTGCATCTACCTCTGAAAAAATATTGGGCTTCTAGCTGTGTGTGGGACTTGTTCTATTTATCCATCTATACAGACCTCCATCAGGTTGCAAACTGAATATAATTTTTTTCTGCATCTACCTCTGAAAAAATATTTGGGCTTCTAGCTGTGTGTGGGACTTGTTCTATTAGTCCATCTATACTGACCTCCATCAGGTTGCAAATTAAAAATAATTTTTATCTGCATCTACAGTACCTCTGAAAAAATATTTGGGCTTCTAGCTGTGTGTGGGACTTGTTGTATTAGTCCATCTATACTGACCTCCATCAGGTTGCAAATTAAAAATAATTTGTATCTGCATCTACAGTACCTCTGAAAAAATATTTGGGCTTCTAGCTGTGTGTGGGACTTGTTGTATTAGTCCATCTATACTGACCTCCATCAGGTTGCAAACTGAATATATTTTTTTCTGCATCTACCTCTGAAAAAATATTTGGGCTTCTAGCTGTGTGTGGGACTTGGGCTTCTAGCTGTGTGTGGGACTTGTTCTATTAGTCCATCTATACTGACCTCCATCAGGTTGCAAACTGAATATAATTTTTTTCTGCATCTAGCTCTGAAAAAATATTTGGCCTTCTAGCAGTGTGTGGGAATTTCTCTATTAGTCCATCTATACTGACCTCCATCAGGTTGCAAATTAAAAATAATTTTTATCTGCATCCAGCTCTGAAAAAATATTTGGCCTTCTAGCAGTGTGTGGGACTTTCTCTATTAGTCCATCTATACTGACCTCCATCAGGTTGCAAACTGAATAAATTTTTTTTCTGCATCTACCTCTGAAAAAATATTGGGCTTCTAGATGTGTGTGGGACGTGTTCTATTAATCCATCTATACAGACCTCCATCAGGTTGCAAACTGAATAAATTTTTTTTCTGCATCTAGCTCTGAAAACATATTTGGCCTTCTAGCAGTGTGTGGGACTTTCTCTATTAGTCCATCTATACTGACCTCCATCAGGTTGCAAATTAAAAATAATTTTTATCTGCATCCAGCTCTGAAAAAATATTTGGCCTTCTAGCAGTGTGTGGGACTTTCTCTATTAGTCCATCTATACTGACCTCCATCAGGTTGCAAATTAAAAATAATTTTTTGTCTGCATCTAGCTCTGAAAAAATATTTGGCCTTCTAGCAGTGTGTGGGACTTTCTCTATTAGTCCATCTATACTGACCTCCATCAGGTTGCAAACTGAAAATATTTTTTTTCTGCATCTACCTCTGAAAAAATATTGGGCTTCTAGCTGTGTGTGGGACTTGTTCTATTAATCCATCTATACAGACCTCCATCAGGTTGCAAACTGAATATAATTTTTTTCTGCATCTACCTCTGAAAAAATATTTGGGCTTCTAGCTGTGTGTGGGACTTGTTCTATTAGTCCATCTATACTGACCTCCATCAGGTTGCAAACTGAAAATAATTTTTTGTCTGCATCTAGCTCTGAAAAAATATTTGGCCTTCTAGCAGTGTGTGGGACTTTCTCTATTAGTCCATCTATACTGACCTCCATCAGGTTGCAAATTAAAAATAATTTTTATCTGCATAAGATCCCTTTCTTACGGCCACGCCAATCGCTACAAATTCCAGATGAGGCACAAAAACAGCAGGTGCTTCAACGGATATCAAGTGCTCCTTTAAGTGGGCTCTCCTCCACATCAACTTCAACATCACAAATACTCCAGTCCTCAAAGGTGTCACCCCAATCGCACTTGCTTCCTCACAGCTCCCAAATCTCCAGCTACCCGTCTGAGTATGAGGTAGAACAGATGGTTGAGTCTGCAGAGCTGTTTACTCATGCTATAGCCTGGGAATCAGAGGTCGACTTCAGCGCTTCTGTGAATCCAGACGAGGAAATGATCTGCACTGATGCCCAGAATCTTTATGAATCGGATCCAGGACCAGACGCAGAAGGTTCTGACCATAATGTAGACCCTCATTCCCAAACTGTAACTCCTGTTGGTGGAGATAATGAGGAAGACGATGATGAGACTCAAATACCTGATTGGAGCGACAACTTTAGTTTTTTGTCAGGGCAGGAACAGGTTGGCTCTGAGGACGACGGGTGTGATAACGCACAGGGTGATGATGATGAGGTTGGAGATCCCACTTACTGTCAACCCACAGTCAGCCAAGAGATGAGGTCAGCAGAGGAGGTGGAGGAAGATGCTAGTGACGACGAGGTCAGGTTGCGCCTTCCTGGACAGAGACGTAGTACTGGAAGCACGTCAACAACTGCATCCTCAAACACAACTCTGCCTCTCACCACAAGTCGTGGTGGCTCTTCAGGTCGCATGGGTGCTAAGCCTTGCATAGCCTGGGCATTTTTTCAGATCGATAAAGATGACCCAACTCGTGTTATCTGTAACATTTGTCAGCAAAAGCTAAGTAGAGGCCAAAAAATACATAGTTTGAGAACTTCATGCATGAACCGGCACATGGACATGAAGCATAAGTTGCAGTGGGAAGCTCAGTGAGCTAGAATGCGGCCTAGCCGGCCGGGCCAACCACCGTCTGCCATATCTTGTGCATCCGCGGCCTCTTCATCCTCTGTGACTGGGGGGACAGCAGTCACACCTGTTTTGGGGCGCAGACCTGCCACCTCTTTACCCGCAACAGTCAGCATGATTGGCAGGTCATCATTTTCTTTGGAGGTGGTAACACCAGCTGGTGTTGAGCGCCGTCCGACATCGATAGCACCACCTTTGGATCAAGGCAACCTAACATGTCCGCCTGCATCTTCCTCACAGACCGGCAGTTTGCCGGGGACACCCTTATCAACCCCGTCTAAGCACAATAGCCAGCCCTCGGTCCCTCAGATGTGGACAAGTAAAAGACCATTTCCTCCTAGCCATGAGAAAGCTAAGAGGTTGAATTTCACCATCTGCAAGCTCTTGGCTACAGAAATGCTGCCTTTCCGCATGGTGGACACAGAGGATTTTCGAGACCTTATGTCCATCGCAGTGCCCCAGTACCAGATGCCCAGTCGGCACTACTTCTCAAAGAAAGGTGTGCCTGTGCTCCACCAGCATGTCGCACACAACATCACCGCTTCTTTGAGAAACTCTGTGTGTGACAGGGTGCATTTCACCACATACACTTGGACGAGTAGGCATGGACAGGGGCGTTACATGTCGCTGACTGGGCACTGGGTAACTATGGTGACAGCAGGACAAAGGGCTGCTGTCCAAGTCTTGCCGTCCCCACGAGTTGTGCGTCAATCCTCTTTATGTCAAAGTTCCTCCACTGCTTCTGCCTCCTCAACCTCCTCTCGGTCTTCCACCTGCACCCAAAGCCTGTCTGGTCATGCCACAAGCTTTCTAACTGCGCAGAAGGGATCCTGCACACCTACATACTATGCTGGCAGTAGGGCTCAACGTCATCAGGCGGTTTTTACTTTGAAATGTCTGGGAAATGTGAGTCACACAGCTGAGGAGTTGTGGTCAGCTCTGGAGAACCAATTTCATGAATGGTTGTCTCCACTGGACCTGAAACCAGGGAAGGCCGTGTGCGACAATGCTGCAAACCTGGGTGCGGCCCTTCGCCGGGGCAATGTCACACACGTGCTTTGTATGGCTCACGTGTTGAACCTGGTTGTCCAGCAATTTTTAGCCCACTATCCCAGACTAGATGGCCTTCTGCAGAGGGCACGGTCGCTGTGTGCTCACTTCCGCCGTTCGCATCCCGCAGCTCAGCGACTTACATCTCTACAGAAGTCGTTGGGCCTGCCACTTCACCGGCTAAAATGCGATGTGCCTACCCGGTGGAATTCAATTCTGCACATGTTGCAGCGACTGTGGCAGCACCGACAAGCCCTGGTGCAATACGTTCTGACGTATAGCCTGGGCCAACGAGATCCGGAGGTGGGGCAAATCACGCTGGAGGAGTGGTCTCAGATCAGGGACCTATGCACCCTTCTGCACAGTTTTGAAATGGCGACGAAGATGTTTAGTGCTGACGATGCCATTATCAGCATGACTATTCCGGTGATTTACATGCTGGAGCACATGTTAAACAGAATTCGGAGTCAGGTGGTGGCACAAGAGGAGGTCGAGGAAGTAGAGGAGGAGGAGTTGTATGCGGAAGGGCTAACATCTGCAAGGTCCAGACGGTCGGCAGCACCAAGGCAGCAGGCATGTGAGGGTGGGGGAGATGGTTTTACCAGGGCGCATGGTAGCAGCCAAACTAGTGAGGAAGGTGCAGGAGCCCAGGAAGAAGTGGAGGACGAACTGATGGAAGACTCATCAGATGAGGGAGACCTTGATCACATTTCTGTTGTGCGAGGTTGGGGAGAGAGGACAGAGGAAGGAAGAATGATTGTTACCTCGCCACCAACACAACAGGGACTTGGTGCTCCTGGATGCGCAACACACATGAGTGCCTTCTTGCTGCACTACCTGCAACATGACCCTCGAATTGTGAGAATTAGAAATAATCCTGACTACTGGGTTGCCACACTGTTAGATCCCCGGTACAAAAGTAAATTTGCAGTAATTATTCCTGCCATAGAAAGGGATGCACGCATGCAGGAGTATCAGCAGAGACTGTTGCAGAATCTTACATGTGCTTTTCCACAAAACACCAGTGGTGCACATAGTGAATAGAGATGAGCGGTGTTCGACTAGAACTGTTCGCCAATCTCAAATTCGAGCTGTTTTGGGCGGTGTTCGAGTTGTTCGACGAACCCGAACGATTTGCAAAAAATTCGGCTGTTCGAGGTTATGTTCGATAACTGTTCGTGCACCAAAAGCGTGTCCTGCATGTCTGGCGCTATTTAGAGCACCAATCATGCAGGGATTGTCTGCCACTCACTGTAATGTCACAGCCATGGTGGTTGTGGCATTACAGTGATTGCCCAAATCGATGGGAACAGTGCTGACAGTGAAACATGAAAAGCCGGCAATTCAGCAGCGGCGTACACCGATACCCGACAATTTATAACCGAAAGAATAGAGCTTCACACATAGATTAGATAGATATAAACATGTCAGCCACATATATATGAAGTACAGTGACAGTGTTGATTACTGTACTTGTCATTTAGTGTAAAGGATTTATCAAAAAAAATAATAGTGTTTTCATGCACCGTCTCTTTAAAAAAGCCGGCCGGCAATTCAGCATCTGTACCCGACAATTTAGAATAGAAGGAATAGAGAATCACACATAGATTAGATAGATAGAAACATGTCAGTCACATATATATGAAGTACAGTGACAGTGTTGATTACTGTACTTGCCATTTAGTGTAAAGGATTTATTAAAAAAAATAATAGTGTTTTCATGCACCGTCTCTTTAAAAAAGCCGGCCGGCAATTCAGCATCTGTACCCGACAATTTATAACAGACAGAAAAGAGCTTCACACATAGATTAGATAGATAGAAACATGTCAGTCACATATATATGAAGTACAGTGACAGTGTTGCTTACTGTACTTGTTATTTAGTGTAAAGGATTTATTAAAAAATATAATAGTGTTTTCATGCACCGTCTCATTAAGAAAGCCGGCCGGCAATTCAGCAGCGGTACCCGACAATTTATAACAGACAGAATAGAGCTTCACACATAGATTAGATAGATAGAAACATGTCAGTCACATATATATGAAGTACAGTGACAGAGTTGATTACTGTACTTGTCATTTAGTATTAAAATAAAGGATTTATTATTAAAAAAATTGGCGTGGGGTTCCCCTTAATTTTAGGCTCTAGCGGAGGTTAAGCAGACGGCTGGGGCAGATGTTTGAAGCCTGGGAAGGGGGTAATACCCACGGAGCTTCCCAGGCTACTAATATCAGCCCCCAGCTGAATACATAGCCTTTACTAGCTATTAAAATGGGGGACCCCCCCAAAAAAATGACGTGGGGTCCCCCCTAATTTAATAGCTAGCAAAGGCTAGGCAGACAGCTGGGGGCTGATATTAATAGCCCAGGAAGGGAGCCATGAATATTGGCCCCCTCCCAGGCTAGAAACACCAGCCGTCAGCCGCCCCAGAAATGGCGCATTCATAGGATGCGCCAATTCTGGCACTTAGCCTCGCTCTTCCACGCTGCCCTGGTGCGGTGGCAGGGGGTAATAGGGCTGGGGTTGATGTCAGCTTATAATGCCAGCTGACATCAAGCCCAGGTTAGTAATGGAGAGGCGTCTATAAGACACCCCCATTACTAACCCCATAGTCAAAGTTAAAAAAAACTCAAACACCCAGAATAAAGTCCTTTAATTGAAATAAAGACACAATCCTTTATTGTTCTAAATTAAACCATACTTACCGTCACGCCCATTCCAGCTGAAGCCAACGATCTCCTGCAATAAAAGAAAAAGAATAAAGCAACCTCATCCTTACCTTTCCATGGTTCCCACGACAGCTTCAGGTCTGCTACATCGAGATGACAGGCTGGACCGCAGCAGAACGCTGCCATCCAGCCTGTCATCCCGCAGACACTGAGAAGCGCAGGCTTGCTTGCGCTGCTCAGCGTCTCTCTGTGACGACATCCAGATGAGCCGAGTTCACGTCCAATGAACTCGGCTCACCTCATGCACGTCACTGACAGCGTGGGAAAATTCTCACGCTGAAGCGGTGAGTGCAGGAGAATTCTCCCACGCTGTCAGTGACGTGCATAAGGTGAGCTCATGTCCAATGAACTCAGCTCACCTCCTGCACGTCACTGACAGCGTGAGAGAATTCTCCTGCACTCAGCGCTTCAGCGTGAGAATTCTCCCACGCTGAAGCGCTGAGTGCAGGAGAATTTTCCCACGCTGTCAGTGACGTGCATAAGGTGAGCTCATGTCCAATGAACTCAGCTCACCTCCTGCACGTCACTGACAGCGTGGGAGAATTCTCCTGCACTCAGCGCTTCAGTGTGAGAATTCTCCCACGCTGAAGCGCTGAGTGCAGGAGAATTTTCCCACGCTGTCATTGACGTGCATGAGGTGAGCCGAGTTCATTGGACATTAACTCGGCTCATCTGGATGCCCTCACAGAGAGACACTGTGGAGCGCAAGCAAGCCTGCGCTTCTCAGTGTCTGCGGGATGACAGGCTGGATGGCAGCGTTCTGCTGCGGTCCAGCCTGTCATCTCGATGTAGCAGAGCTGAAGCTGTCATGGGAACCATGGAAAGGTAAGGATGATGTTGCTTTATTATTTTTCTTTTATTTCAGGAGATCGTTGGCTTCAGCTGGAATGGGCGTGATGGTAAGTATGGCTTAATTTAGAACAATAAAGAATTGTGTGTTTATTTCAATTAAAGGACTTTTTTCTGGGTGTTGTGTTTTTTTTAAATACTTTACTAGAAATTCATGGTGGTCATGTCTAATATTGGCGTGACCCCATGAATTTCGGGCTTAGGGCCAGCTGATAATGCCAAGCTGGCCCTAATCCCTTTATTACCCAGTGAGCCACCGCATCAGGGCCCTGGATGAGTTGGGTACAGCGCCAGAAGATGGCGCTTCTATGAACGCGCCATTTTCCGGGGTGGCTGCGGACTGCAATTTGCAGCGGGGGTGGCCCAGAAAGCTTGGGCCTCCCTGCGCTGCGGATTCCAGCCCCCAGCTGCCTAGTTGTACCTGGCTGGACACAAAAACAGGGCGAAGCCCCACGTCAATTTTCTTTAAATTATTTCATGAAATAATTAACAAAAAAAGGGCTTCCCTATATTGTTGTGTCCGGCCAGGAACAAATAGGCAGCTGGTGGTTGGGGGCAGCCCGTTCCTGCCTGCTGCACCTGACTGGACACAAATATAGTGCGAAGCCCCACGTCAATTTTTTTTTAATTATTTCATGAATTTCCTGAAATAATTTAAAAAAATTGAAGTGGGGCTTCGCACTATATTTGTGTCCAGCCAGGTACAGCAGGCAGGAACGGGCTGCCCCCAACCACCAGCTGCCTATTTGTACCTGGCCGGACACAACAATAAAGGGAAGGCCTTTTTTTCTTAATTATTTCATGAATTTCATGAAATAATTAAAAAAAATTGAAGTGGGGCTTCGCACTATATTTGTGTCCAGCCAGGTACAGCAGGCAGGAACGGGCTGCCCCCAACCACCAGCTGACTATTTGTACCTGGCCGGACACAGCAATATAGGGAAGGCCTTTTTTTCTTAATTATTTCATGAATTTCATGAAATAATTAAAAAAAAAATATGTGGGGCTTCGCCCTATTTTTGTGTCCAGCCAGGTACAACTAGGCAGCTGGGGGCTGGAATCTGCAGCGCAGGGAGGCCCAAGCTTTCTGGGCCCCCCCCCGCTGCAAATTGCAGTCCGCAGCCACCCCGGAAAATGGCGCGTTCATAGAAGCGCCATCTTCTGGCGCTGTACCCAACTCATCCAGGGCCCTGGTGCGGTGGCTCACTGGGTAATAAAGGGGTTAGGGCCAGCTTGGTATTATCAGCTGGCCCCAAGCCCAAAATTCATGGGGTCACGCCAGTATTAGACATGACCGCCATGAATTTCTAGTAAAGTATTTAAAAAAAACACAACACCCAGAATAAAGTCCTTTAATTGAAATAAACACACAATTCTTTATTGTTCTAAATTAAACCATACTTACCATCACACCCATTCCAGCTGAAGCCAACGATCTCCTGCAATAAAAGAAAAATAATAAACCAACCTCATCCTTACCTTTCCATGGTTCCCACGACAGCTTCAGCTCTGCTACATCGAGATGACTGGCTGGACCGCAGCAGAAAGCTGCCATCCAGCCTGTCATCCCGCGGACACTGAGAAGCGCAGGCATGCTTGCGCTCCTCACTGTCTCGCTGTGACGGCATCCAGATGAGCCGAGGTCATGTCCAATGAACTCGGCTCACCTCATGCACGTCACTGACAGCGTGGGAAAATTCTCACGCTGAAGTGCTGAGTGCAGGAGAATTCTCCCACGCTGTCAGTGACGTGCATAAGGTGAGCTCATGTCCAATGAACTCAGCTCACCTCATGCACCTCACTGACAGCGTGGGAGAATTCTCCTGCACTCAGCACTTCAGCGTGAGAATTTTCCCACGCTGTCAGTGACGTGCATGAGGTGAGCCGAGTTCATTGGACATGACCTCGGCTCATCTGGATGCCGCCACAGTCAGACACTGAGGAGCGCAAGCACGCCTGCTCTTCTCAGTGTCTGCGGGATGACAGGCTGGATGGCAGCGTTCTGCTGCGGTCCAGCCAGTCATCTCGATGTAGCAGAGCTGGAGCTGTCCTGGGAACCATGGAAAGGTAAGGATGAGGTTGCTTTATTATTTTACTTTTATTGCAGGAGATCGTTGGCTTCAGCTGGAATGGGCGTGACGGTAAGTATGGTTTAATTTAGAACAATAAAGAATTGTGTGTTTATTTCAATTAAAGGACTTTATTCTGGGTGTTTGTGTTTTTTTTTAACTTTGACTATGGGGTTAGTAATGGGGGTGTCTTATAGACGCCTCTCCATTACTAACCTGGGCTTGATGTCAGCTGGCATTATAAGCTGACATCAACCCCAGCCCTATTACCCCTGCCACCGCACCAGGGCAGCGTGGAAGAGCGAGGCTAAGTGCCAGAATTGGCGCATCCTATGGATGCGCTATTTCTGGGGCGGCTGACGGCTGGTGTTTCTAGCCTGGGAGGGGGCCAATATTCATGGCACCCTTCCTGAGCTATTAATATCAGCCCCCAGCTGTCTGCCTAGCCTTTGCTAGCTATTAAAATAGGGGGGGCCCCACGTCATTTTTTTGAGGGGGTCCCCCATTTTAATAGCTAGTAAAGACTAGGTATTCAGCTGGGGGCTGATATTAGTAGCCTGGGAAGCTCCGTGGGTATTACCCCCTTCCGAGGCTTCAAACATCTGCCCCAGCCGTCTGCTTAACCTCCGCTAGAGCCTAAAATTTTGGGGGACCCCCACGCCAATTTTTATTTTAATAAATCCTTTATTTTAACACTAAATGACAAGTACAGTAACCAACACTGTCACTGTACTTATTATATATGTGACTGACATGTTTCTATCTATCTAATCTATGTGTGAAGCTCTATTCTTTCTGTTATAAATTGTCGGGTACAGATGCTGAATTGCCGGCCGGCTTTTTTAAAGAGACAGTGCATGAAAACACTATTATTTTTTTAAATAAATCCTTTACACTAAATGACAAGTACAGAAAGCAACACTGTCACTGTACTTCATAGATATGTGACTGACATGTTTCTATCTATCTAATCTATGTGTGAAGCTCTATTCTGTCTGTTATAAATTGTCGGGTACAGATGCTGAATTGCCGGCCGGCTTTTTTAAAGAGACGGTGCATGAAAACACTAATATTTTTTTTAATAAATCCTTTACACTAAATGACAAGTACAGTAACCAACACTGTCACTGTGCTTCTTATATGTGTGACTGACATGTTTCTATCTATCTAATCTATGTGTGATGCTCTATTCCTTCTTGTCTAAATTGTCGGGTACCGGTGTATGCCGCTGCTGAATTTGCCGGCCGGCTTTTTTAAAGAGAGTGTCTTCTGAGCAGTTTGTCAGCTTTTGGACACCTTTGCAGGTGTTTTCTATGTGTTTCTATGTGTTTTTGTTTGCCTGCCATTGGTTTTAACGGTGTTCGACGGTGTTCTAAGGTGTTCGACGAACAGTTCCTCGAACATCCTGGTGTTCGACTAACCGAACCGAACCCGAACACTACGGGGGTGGCTCAACACTAGTAGTGAATCTCACAGTTCCAACTTGCCAACCGTGGGACCGTCAAGTGTTCAGCACTCAAACCGTAACAGAACCACAGTATCTGCTGGTAACATCAATTTTGCGGAATCATTTCACCACTTTTTTAGCCCATCCTTTGCAAGGTCACAGGAGACAAGAAGTCTGACACATAGTCAACGCCTAGAGACGATGGTACAGGAGTATCTCCAAGTAAACATTGAAGCCATGACTGTGTCACTGGACCCTTGCTCTTTTTGGGCTTCCAATCTGGATAAATGGCCGGAGCTAGCCACTTACGCCTTGGAGATCTTGTCATGCCCCGCAGCCAGCGTTCTGTCTGAACGTGTGTTCAGCGCTGCTGGTGGTGTGCTGACAGATAAGCGCACACGGCTCCTAACTGATAATGTAGACAGACTCACGTTCATAAAGATGAACAAATCATGGACACGAAATGACTTTTCTACCCCTGTGTCATCCTGGGGAGAGTAAAAGCTTGATGATTG
This sequence comes from Phyllobates terribilis, assembly GCF_046119375.1. Lineage (NCBI taxonomy): Eukaryota > Metazoa > Chordata > Amphibia > Anura > Dendrobatidae > Phyllobates > Phyllobates terribilis. The sequence continues at coordinate 270,699,351 of NW_027362772.1, forward strand.
GTTAAAATCACCCTACCAACCGTTTTAAGCTTTCAAATTACTAATCATGTTTATCTGTATCTTGACTGGAAAATAATTTGGGCTTTGTAGCAGTGTGCAGCACTGATCCTATTAGCCCATCTATACTAAGCTCCACCAGATTTAAAATTAATAATAATTTTTAGCTGCATCTAGCCCGGAAAATAATTTTGGGGCTCCGAGATGCGCAAGACACATAAGTGCCTTCTTGCTGCACTACCTGCAACATGACCCTCATATTGTCAGAATTCGAAGTAATCATGACTACTGGGTTGCCACACTCTTAGATCCCCCAAACTTTTCGATTAACCTTTTCTTTTTAATAAAGACCAAAAAAATGGTCATTTTTGAAATTATAAGCATTAGCAGGTTATTAGAAACTGAAATCAAACAGTTTTCAACTCAAAACTTTATTCTAGGTGATGTTACATTTTCACATAGGACCCCTTGTTCGAAAGGAGCTTCTGAACTCTCTTGTCCATTGAATTTGTCAGGTTTTGGATGGTTTCTGCTTCAATTGTTTTGCATGAGGACAGAATACCCTCCCAGAGCTGTTGCTTAGATGTGAACTGCCTCCCGCCATCATAGACACTCCTTTTGATGATGCTCCAGAGGTTCTGAATGGGGTAGAGGTCAGGGGAGCATGGGGGTCACACCATATTTTTGTCCCCTTTTATACCCATATCAGCCAGAGATGCAGATGTTTTATGTGCAGCATGAGATCGTGCATTATCATGCAAAAAAATGATCTTGCTGTGAAATACATGGTTCTTCTTCTTGAACCATGGCAGGAAGTGCTGTTTGAGAAAATCCACATACATTATGGAGTTCATCTTTAGCGCCTTCAGGGATCCTAAAGGGGCCGACAATCTCTCCCCCCATGATTCCAGCCCAAAACATTACTCCACCTCCTCCTTGTTGGCCCTGTATCCGTGTTTGCGTGGGGTGTCCATCAACCAGCCATCCTCCACTCCATCCATCTGGACCATCGAGCGCTGCACGGCACTCATCCGTGAACAAAACAGTTTTGAAATCAGTCTTCATGTAATGTTTGGCCCACTGGAGCCATTTCTGCTTGTGTGAAGTGGATAGAGGAGGTCGACAGGATGGCATATGCACAGCTGCAAACCTCTGAAGGACCCTGCATCTTGTTGTTCGGGGGACGTTGGAGGCACCAGCTGCTTCAAAAACTTGTCTGCTGCTATGACAAGGCTTTTTTGCCGCTGCTCTTTTAACCTGACGTAATTGCCTGTAGGAAAGAGTTCTCAATTTGCCCTTATCAGCACGCACACGTGTGTACTGTGAATCAGCTACATACTTCTTGATTGCCAAGACACTTCATCCTGATCATCGCACAATGTTGATTGTAGTCATGCCTTGACCTAAACACTCCACAATTTGTTGCTTCTCAGCAGCCGACCCATCCTTTTTCTTTCCCATTTTGGCAGAAAATGTAGGCTGCTTAATAATGTGAGACAGCCTTCTTAAGTAGTCTTGCCTTTAATTGGACACACCTGCCAAACTAATTAGCACAGGTGTCTGCAATTGCTTACAGTGATATAAAGAGCCCTGACACACATCACCATCAATGAGTTTAACTGACAAACAAACAAATTCTTCCCTTATCACTCCTAAACACTTTTTGCATAATAATTTGGAACACAGTGTACATGTGCTTTTCCACAAAACACCAGTGGTTCACGTAGTGAATCTTACAGTTCTAACTTGCCAACCGTGGTCTGTATGGAGTTGTTCAATAAAGGGCCCAAAATTAAGATAACATAGATGGGAGAGGTCTCTATGAATAGGAATTCCTAAGTATTTGATACCCTGTGAGGGCCAGGCAAAGGGAAAGTTGGACTGGATGGAATCCTATATTTATTTGGGGAGGGAGACATCGAGGGCCTCAGACTTCGCTGCATTGATTTTAAAATTTGACCATGTAACAAAGTGATCTATTTCAGCCATAACAGCATGGATGGATATATGTGATTGAGTGATATATACTAGTACATCATCAGCTAATAGAGAGCACTTGTACTCGGTGCCTCCCACCTCAATCCACCTAATATTGGGGTTATGGCGAATTGATGAGAGCAGGTGCTCCGTCACTAGGATGTATAAGAGAGGGGACAGAGGACATCCCTGCCTTGTCCCATTGGTGATTGTGAAAGGTGATGAAAATGTTCTGATGCACCCCCTGGGCCTTGGGACACCCGGAGCCGGACCCTTTTTGGTGGATGCTGGTGGTTGTAGTCTTCGTGGCGGCGACCCGGTTCCGTGCCTCAGGGTGGTCAAACCAGTGGCGGAACTATTTATGTGGTTTTGATGTTTAAATGTCCGACTACGCCACCCGTGGATTGCGGTCAGACTGAACCGCCGCTGCAGGGCAGACCGCTGAGGCTGGTGTTGTGGGTGCAGCAGAGCGTAGCATAACTCCCCACGGGAGGAGTATAGCCTCATGGCAGTGTATGCGGAGGATGGGGGTGATGGTGCAGGGCAGCAGCAGTAACGACACGGAGTCAGTGATGCAGTCCAGGGCCTTTACTCACAGTTCTTATTATCCAGACCACGTCTGCAGGTAACGGCTGCCCACGTCGTACTGTGCTCACCAGGTGAGGGGCTCAGACAACTCCCAGATATCTTTGGAGCGCTTCACAGGACCCCCTTTGTGTGTCCTTTGTCTGGCCTTTCTTACCAACCCTTCTGTCCGGCTGCCTCGGGCCTCCTCTTGGTAAACTTGGCACCAGTTTCCCTGACCCTATGTGCTGCCATCCTAGCGGGTGTAGCGAGGGGCTGCGCCACATAAAATGTCACAGCCTCCGGTTTCTAGCTGAGGGTCGTTTCCTGCCTCCACTAGTTTCGGGGACCGGTCTCCCCCTTTGGCCTGACCCCTCCATGCAGGTGGATTCGGGAGTGCGGTGGCGACTCGCCCGTCCGCACCCCTGGGATCCCTTCGTTCCTGGAGCCTTCTCCGCTCCTCTTCCTTCCTCCTCCCTCTTCCAGGCCTGGGCCTCTGTTACTAGGCCCGCCTCCGGAGCAGAGCTTATGCAGAGCCCCTGCTCCCTGCCACTTCTGCTCAGACTTCTCTGCACTGAACTAAGATGGTGCCCACCTTTTATACTCCCTTCTCAATGCACCCAGGAACTGCTTCCTCCCTGCTCCTGCACTACAGGGTTCCCTTCCTCAGTGTTCCCTCCCCCCACTCCAGCCAGGGACAGGGACTGTCATGCCCATCTCAGGGGCATATTGGTCGCCCTGCCCCACGGCAATGTGGTGTAATGCATGCAGGTGTCGGGTCCTGATCCACACTCCATCCTTACCTGAGAGTGAGATATCACACCTGTGGGTGAGGTGCAATACCTCTGTAGCAACCGAGCCCTCAGGGTGCTACAGTTCCATTTATCTTCAGCCTAGGTGACGTATTGCGATACAGGGCCGTGATTTTGGCTATAAAAGGGTCCCCTAGACCCCTACCCCAAGCTTTTTAAGAGAATCATATATGGCGTGCCAGGAGACTCTATGGAATGCTTTCTCAGCATCCGAGAGTATCTAATTACAAATTTTTAACTGCATCTAGCCCAGGAAATACTTTGTGCCTAGTAGCAGTGTCTGCTAGTCAGCGGATGCCAAGAGTGTACAAAGCAGTCATCAAAGCAAAAGGTGGCTACTTTGAAGAACCTGGATTATAAGACATATTTTCAGTTGTTTCACACTTTTTTGTTAAGTATATAATTCCACATGTGTTAATTCATAGTTTTGCTGCCTTCAGTGTGAATGTAAAATTTTCAAAGTCATGAAAATACAGAAAAATCTTTAAATGAGAAGGTGTGTCCAAACTTTGGTCTGTACTATATGTGTGGAGATATACTCTTTATATATTCATTAATATAGATGAGTGTAAATATATATGTATATATACACTGCTCAAAAAAATAAAGGGAACACTTAAACAACAGAATATAACTCCAAGTAAATCAAACTTCTGTGAAATCAAACTGTCCACTTAGGAATAGAGATGAGCGGTGTTTGACTCGAACTGTTCGCCAATATCAAATTCGAGCTGTTTTGGGCGGTGTTCGAGCCATTCGACGAACCCAAACGATTTGCAAAAAATCCGGCTGTTCGAGGTTATGTTCGATAACTGTTCGTGCACCAAAATCGTAATTTTTCACAGTAATACTGTTAATCAATGTTAATAGACAATTTCAGAGTACAGTAGGTGGGGGAGGGGCAGGGGATGGATCTCTGCAGAAATAATGCCGATCTCCATTTTTTTTTTTCTTTCCCGCATTTACAGTGGGGAGGTGCAGTCTGTCAGCCTATCAGCAGCGCACACACGCAGCAAAGTGCTTTTTTTTCAAACAATCAAGGGCATGTGTCATTGCTGTGTATGTCACATGTCCTTGCCCTATAAGACCCAGCCATTTTCCACATCGCCATCATTTTCTCACTGCTGCAGCTGAGTGTTAGACGGCACCGATGCTGCTGTGGGCGCTATATTTTGTAACTGTGTGAATTGCAACCGAATTTGCTCTTAAATAGACAGGTAGGTTTAGGGAGAAGGGACTAGTTGTAAATGCAGCCCTTTTGAGGGCTAGGCTACAGCAGTTCCTAGCACCTTTTGCAGGCAGGTCTGTGCCAGTGCTGTGCAAGTGTTTTTCACAGCATTTGGCTAAATCTAGCTAAGCCAATCCTTTTGGGCCTCTAGCAGTGTGTGTTAGTCAGTGGGGTAGCCTATCTGTGTTGCAAGCTACACCACCTGTGTATCTAATACCAATTTTTTACTGCACCTAGCCAAGTAAAACCTTTTGGGCATAGTAGCAGTGTCTGTTACTCATTGTAGTAGCCCATCTGTACCAAGCTACACCAACTTTGTATTTAATAACAATTTTATACTGCATCTAGCCCAGTAAATACTTTTGGGCCTGTAGCAGTGTCTGTTACTCATTGTAGTAGCCCATCTGTACCAAGCTACGCCACCTTTGGATTTAATAACAATTTTTTACTGCATCTAGCCAAGTAAAACCTTTTGGGCATAGTAGCAGTGTCTGTTACTCATTGTAGTAGCCCATCTGTACCAAGCTACACCAACTTTGTATTTAATAACAATTTTATACTGCATCTAGCCAGTAAATACTTTTGGGCCTGTAGCAGTGTCTGTTACTCATTGCAGTAGCCCATCTGTACCAAGCTACACCTACTTTGTAACTAATAACAATTTTTTACTGCATCTAGCCAAGTTAAACCTTTTGGGCCTGTAGTATTGTCTGTTACTCATTTGAGTAGCCCATCTGTACCAAGCTACACCACCTTTGTATTTAAAAACAATTTTTTACTGCATCTAGCCAAGTAAAACCTTTTGGGCCTGTAGCATTGTCTGTTACTCATTGTAGTAGCCCATCTGTATCAAGCTACACCACCTTTGTATTTAATAACAATTTTTTACTGCATCTAGCCAAGTAAAACCTTTTGGGCAAAGTAGCAGTGTCTGTTACTCATTGTAGTAGCCCATCTGTACCAAGCTACACCACCTTTGTATTTAATAACAATTTTTTACTGCATCTAGCCAAGTAAAACCTTTTGGGCTTGTAGTATTGTCTGTTACTCATTGGAGTAGCCCATCTGTACCAAGCTACACCACCTTTGTATTTAAAAACAATTTTTTACTGCATCTAGCCAAGTAAAACCTTTTGGGCCTGTAGCATTGTCTGTTACTCATTGTAGTAGCCCATCTATATCAAGCTACACCACCTTTGTATTTAATAACAATTTTTTACTGCATCTAGCCTAGTAAATACTTTTGGGCCTGTAGCAGGGTCTGTTACTCATTGTAGTAGCCCATCTGTACAAAGCTACACCACCTTTGTATTTAATAACAATTTTTTACTGCATCTAGCCCAGTAAATACTTTTGGGCTAGTACCACAGTTTGGCCACTCAGCTCTGCTCAGTTTCCATCCATTGTTTTTTGTGCAAACAACTGCAGAGTTGTCAATTAGTTAACCACCAAAATGAGTGGCAAAAGGCCTGCTGCTGGTGGAAAGGGGAATAGGCATGTTGGAAAGGGAAAAAAAGGTTGTGTCCATGGGGTAGGTGTTAAAGCAACAGTAACATCTGCAGAAGAAAGACCATCTTCCAGCCAAACTAAGATGTCTACTTCTTTTCGTGGACAATGTGATACGATCCCTTTCTTACGGACACGCCCATCGCTACAAATTCCAGATGAGGCACAAAAACAGCAGGTGCTTCAACGGATATCAAGTGCTCCTTCAAGTCGGCTCTCCTCCACCTCAACTTCAACATCACAAATACTCCAGTCCTCAGAGCTGTCACCCCAATCGCACTTGCTTCCTCACAGCTCCCAAGTCTCCAGATGCCCATCTGAGTATGGGGTAACACAGATGGTTGAGTCTGCAGAGCTGTTTACTCATACTATAGCCTGGGTAACGGAGGCCTGCTCCAGAGCTTCTGTTAATCCAGACGAGGAAATGATCTGCACTGATGCCCAGAATCTTTATGAGTCAGATCCAGGACCAGATGAAGAAGGTTCTGAGCATAATGTAGACCCTCGTTCCCAAACTGTAACTCCTGTTGGTGGAGACAATGATGAAGACGATGATGAGACTCAAATGCATGATTGGAGCGACAACTTGACTTTTCGGTCAGGGCAGGAAGAGGTTGGCTCTAAGGACGACGGGTGTGAGAACACACAGGGTGAAGTTGAGGAGGTTGGAGATCCCACTTACTGTCAACCCACAGTCAGCCAGTCGATGAGGTCAGCAGAGGAGGTGGAGGAGGATGCTATTGACGACGAGGTTAGGTTGTACCTTCCTGGACAGAGAAGGAGTACTGGAAGCATGTCAACAACTGCATCCTCAACCACAATTCTGCCTCTCACCACAAGTCGTGGTGGCTATTCAGGTCGCATGGGCTCTAAGCCTTGCATAGCCTGGGCATTTTTTCAGATCGATAAGGATGACCCAACTCGTGTTATCTGTAATATGTCACCAAAAGCTAAGTAGAGGCCAAAAAATCCAAAGTTTGAGTACTTCATGCATGAACCGTCACATGGATATGAAGCATAAGTTGCAGTGGGAAGCTCACTGTGCTACAATGCGGCCTAGCGAGCCGGGCCAACCAATATCTGCCCCATCTAGTGCATCCGCAGCCTCTTCATCCTCTGTGACTGGGGGGACAGCAGTCACACATGTTTTTGGACGCAGACCTGCCACCTCTTTACCCGCAACAGCCAGTGTGATTGGCAGGTCATCATTTCATTTGGAAGTGGAAACACCAGCTGGTGTTGAGCGCTCTCCGACATCGAGAGCACCACCTTTGGATCAAGGCAACCTAACTTTACCGCCTGCATCTTCCTCACAGACCGGCAGTTTGCCGGGGACACCCTACTCAACCCCGTCTAAGCACAACAGCCAGTCCTCGGTCCCTCAGATGTGGACAAGTAAAAGACCATTTCCTCCTAGCCATGACAAAGCTAAGAGGTTGAATTTCACCATCTGCAAGCTGTTGGCTACAGAAATGGTGCCTTTCCGCCTGGTGGACACAGAGGATTTTCGAGACCTTATGTACGTCACAGTGCCCCAGTACCAGATGCCAAGTTGGCACTACTTCTCAAAGAAAGGTGTGCCTGCGCTACACCAGCATGTCGCATACAACATCACCGCTTCTTTGAGAAACTCTGTGTGTGACAGGGTGAATTTCACTACAGACACTTGGACGAGTAGGCATGGACAGGGACGTCACATGTCACTGTCTGGGCACTGGGTAACTATGGTGACAGCAGTACAAGGGGCTGCTGTCCAAGTCTTGCCGTCCCCATGAGTTGTGCGTCAATCCTCTTTATCTAGAAGCTCCTCCACTGCTTCTGCCTCCTCAACCTCCTCTCGGTCCTCCACCTGCACCCAAAGCCTGTCTGGTAATGCCAACAGAAGTCATTGGGCCTGCCAGTTCACCGGCTGAAATGCGATGTGCCGACACGGTGGAATTCAACTCTGCACATGTTGCAGCGACTGTGGCAGCACCGACAAGCCCTAGTGCAATACATTCTGACGTGTAGCCTGGGCCAACGAGATCCAGAGGTGGGGCAAATCATTCTGCAGGAGTGGTCTCACATCAGGGACCTATGCACCTTTCTGCAGTTTTGAAATGGCGACGAAGATGTTTAGTGCTGACGATGCCATTATCAGCATGACTATTCCGGTGATTTACATGCTGGAGCACACGTTAAACAGAATTCGGAGTCAGGTGGTTGGACAAGAGGAGGTGGAGGAAGTAGAGGAGGAGTCGTATGCGGAAGGGATAACATCTCCAAGGTCCAGACGGTCGGCAGCACCAAGGCGGCAGGCATGGGAGGGTGGGGGTGAGGGATTAACCAGGGCTAATGGTAGCAGCCAAACTGTTGAGGAAGGTGCAGGAGCGGAGGAAGAAGTGGAGGACGAACTGGCGATGGGCATGGAAGACTCATCAGATGAGGGAGACCTTGATCACATTTCTGTTGTGCGAGATTGAGGGGAGAGGGCAGAGGTAACATGATTCCTACCTCGCTACCAGCACAACAAGGACTTGGTCCTCCTGGATGCGCAAGACACATGAGTGCCTTCTTGCTGCACTACCTCCAACATGACCCTCGGATTGTCGGAATTCAAAGTAATCCAGACTACTGGGTTGCCACACTCTTAGATCCCCGGTACAAAAGTAAATTTGCTGAAATCATTCCTGCCATAGAAAGGGATTCACACATGCAGGAGTATCAGCAGAGGCTGTTGCAGAATCTTACATGTGCTTTTCCACAAAACACCAGTGGTGCACGTAGTGAATCCCACAGTTCTAACTTGCCAACCGTGGGACTGTCGAGTCTTCATCACTCAAACCGTAACAGTAACACAGTATCTGCTGGTCACAGCAATTTTGTGGAATCGTTTCACCACTTTTTTAGCCCATCTTTTGCAAGGCCACAGGAGACAAGAAGTCTGACACATAGTCAACGCCTAGAGATGATGGTACAGGAGTATCTCCAAGTGAACATTGAAGCCATGACTGTGTCACTGGACCCTTGCTCCTTTTGGGCTTCCAATCTGGAAAAATGGCCGGAGCTCGCCACTCACGCCTTGGAGATCTTGTCATGCCCTGCAGCCAGCGTTCTCTCTGAACGTGTGTTCAGCACTGCTGGTGGTGTCTGTTATGTTCTGCTACCAGAGCTAAGGAAAGAGAGGAGATCTGTCCCTACGATAGAACTCAGCTTAATCCCTACGATGTAACAGGGAACCTGATCCTGCGATCAGATCTGCTAAAGTCCTAAGCTAGTCTGTACGGAGACCTATAGATGTGGGGAAGGAATCCCTACAAGTACTAAGGACTGGGAGGATAAAGGGACACCTCCTAACAGAAATAGTAGCAGACAGACGAACAAACAAAATATATAGAACACAGAGGTCCGTAGACCAAGCAAACTAACAGAGTTAGATACAGAGCACAGGCTAGCTAGAAAGTAGTTATACAATGAAGTCCAGCAAAGCCAGAAGGGCGGAGCAGGATTAAATAGGCCAACAAGGTCATGTGACCAGCAATAGAAAAAACCTAAGAGCAAGGTTCTAACAGTACCCCCCCTTCTAAGAGTATCCTCCGGATCCCCTAGGACCATGCTTATCAGGAAATCTCCTGTGAAACGCTCTGATAAGTCTGGATGCGGAATCATCATCCGACCTCACCCAAGAGTTATCCTCGGGTCCGAAACCTTTCCAAGCCACGAGATACTGCAAACTACCTCTATACCGTCTAGAGTTAAGGATGCGAGAAATTTCATATTCCCCGTCCTCCACCACCGGAGGAACAGAGGCAGAGGCGTCACAATCCGACACAACAGCTTTTTTTCAACAGAAAGACATGAAACACCGGATTAATTCTCCAGGAGGTAGGAACCTCCAACCTAACAGCAGATTGGTTGACAACCTGAAGCACCTTAAAGGGCCCTACAAACTTGGGACCCAATTTCTTAGAAGGAATCCTCAACCGCAGATTCCTAGAGGACAACCAAACCATGTCACCAACAGCGAACAAAACCTCCTGTCGTTTCCTATCAAAGTAGTCTTTAGATTTTCTGTTGGCATCCTGAAGATTACCACGCACATCCGTCCAAACTCTCTCCAAATCACCGGAAAAATTCTCCTCCTCAGGCACGGCAGATCCCAACTTGGAGAACGACCCAAACGACGGATGTCTCCCAGAACAACAAAAAAAAGGCGAACAACCAGCAGAAGAAGATGTATGATTGTTCAGAGCAAATTCCGCAAGTGGCAGAAACTCAGACCACCCCTCTTGATTGTCTGCCACAAAACAACGCAAGAACTGCTCAACATCCTGGTTTTTCCTTTCTGTCTGGCCATTAGATTCAGGATGATATCCGGATGAGAACGACAAATGAACTCCCAACCTGTCACAAAAGGCACGCCAAAAACGAGCCACGAACTGAGGTCCCCTATCAGAAACAATGTCAGTAGGAACGCCATGAAGTCTGACAATTTCCTTGACAAAGGCCTTAGCGAGAGTTTTAGCGCAGGGCAGTTTGACGAAGGGAACCAAGTGACACATCTTGCTAAAACGGTCCACGACCACCCAGATGACAGTAAAACCCTCAGAGGGGGGAAGGTCAGTTATAAAGTCCATAGCCAAATGTGTCCAAGGAGCACTGGGAACCTCCAAAGGACAAAGTAACCCCGCAGCAGGAGTATGTGAGAACTTAGATCTAGCACATATAGTACATTGACGCACCCACTTAATGACTTCCTTCTGCCATCCAGGCCACCAAAAACTGCGACCCACCAGTCTCTTGGTCTCAGAGATTCCGGGATGACCTGCCAACCGAGATTCGTGACACTCAACAAACAAATCTCTCCTAAAGGTCCCAGGCACAAACAACCTCCCATGGGGAGTGTTAGATGGGGCATTCTCCTGTGCTTTAAGAATCTCATCTTCCAAAACGGAGTCCAAAGCAGCTATCACAACACCTTCTTGTAAAATGTTCTCCTCTTTCTCAGCACCGACTATGGGAGAAAAACTGCGAGACAAGGCATCCGCCTTAACATTCTTAGTACCTGGGATGTAAGTAACGGAGAAATTAAACCGCGAGAAAAACAATGCCCACCTAGCCTGACGGGCATTCAGGCGCTTGGCAGCATCAAGATATATCAGATTTTTATGATCTGTAAAAACCTGAACGGGAAATTCAGCACCTTCCAAGAGGTGGCGCCAGTGTTCAAATGCGAGTTTAATAGCCAATAATTCCCGATTACCAATATCGTAATTCAGTTCAGTCTCCGAAAAAATTTTTGAAAAAAAAGCACAGGGATGTACTCCATCCCCGTTATCCTGAGACAATACTGCGCCAACCCCCACAGAGGAAGCATCAACCTCAACCAAAAACGGCTTAGTCACATCAGGCTGCATAAGGATGGGAGCAGAGGTGAACCTCTCCTTGAGATACACAAAAGCTTCAATGGCCTCAGAAGACCACTGAACCGCATCAGCACCTTTCCTGGTGAGATCGGTCAGAGGTTTGACAATAATAGAAAATTTTTTTATGAATTTTCTGTAATAATTGGCGAAACCCAAAAACCTCTGTATCGATTTCAAACCAATAGGCCTAGGCCATTCCTGCACAGCTTGAACTTTAACCGGGTCCATCTCAAAACCTTCGCTGGAGATAATGTAGCCCAAAAAACTAATTCTCTGTACAACGAACTCACATTTCTCCAGCTTAGCAAAAAGCAAATTGTCAATTAATAACTGTAATACTTCACGTACGCTCCGCCAATGAGACTCCAGATCAGGCGAATAAATCAGAATGTCATCCAAATACACAACCACATTTTTGCCAATCAAAGGTCTAAGGATGTCATTAATAAGATTCTGAAAAAATGCAGGAGCATTAGTAAGACCAAAAGGCATAACCAGATTCTCAAAATGACCCACAGGAGTGTTAAAAGCAGTCTTCCATTCGTCACCCTCCTTCATGCGCAACAGATTGTATGCCCCCGGAAGGTCAATTTTAGAGAACCACTTGGCCCCCACTAACTGGTTAAACAGATCAGGAATCAATGGCAGTGGGTAAGGATTGCGTACAGTAATTTTGTTAATCTCACGAAAATCCAGACAAGGACGTAAACCGCCGTCCTTTTTTTTTACAAAAAAAAATCCAACCGCCACAGGAGACTTAGAGGGCCTAATGTGACCGGCGGCCAAACTTGTCTGTATGTATTCCTCCAAAGCCTTTCTCTCAGGAATAGTAATGTTAAATAAACGACTTTTAGGAAGAGTCGCTCCAGGGACAAATTCAATAGAACAATCATAGTCTCTATGGGGAGGCAAAACCTGCGATTCCTTCTCAGAAAAAACGCTCCAAAAATCCTGAATAGGAACAGGCAATTCCCCCCTATCCACAGCTGCAATACGCCCGTTACAACACTTGTCATAACATTTATGGCTCCAGGATTTAATTTCATTGGTAGGCCAATCCAGTACAGGATTGTGCAATTTTAACCAGGGCAATCCCAAGACCACCGGAGAAAGCAAGTTATTCAAGACTACCAAATCCAAGTTCTCATGGTGAACACCATTAATAGTGAGAGGAAATTCACAGACCTTGAGAGTAACATTCTTCAAAGGGGAGCCATCCACAGAAACCACAGCAATGGGGGATGATAAAGGTTCGGGTTTTAAATTGAGTCTTTCCAAGAATCCCCCATCAATTACATTCAGAGTAGACCCACAATCAACAAACACCCAAAATTCCATTAATTTTTCCTGAGCAATCGTGGAAGCAGCTAAAAATACACCCTTGGAATTTAAACAGGCAATACGGGCATGACTGACCATTTTTTTTTCTTTCTTCATACGAAGCTCACAGCCTTTAATCAAATGACCAGATTTTGAGCAATAGAAACACAAGCCTTCAGAAAATCTGCGGTCCTTTTCTTGAGAGCGAGGTGCCATCGCTCCAATCTCCATCGGTTCACCACTGTTAGTACACACATTCTCATAACCAGAAACTGACATAGCAGAGGATTTGCTCTCATTAACCCTTGCACGCAGTCTCCTATCCACCCGTATAGCTAATTGCATAGCCTGTTGCAAATCTTCAGGTGTAGGATAAGCAATTAGCAGGCCTTTAACCCTTTCATTGAGCCCAGCAAGAAACAGACTTTTCAGAGCAGAATCGTTCCACCCTGTTTGAGTAGACCATCGACGGAAATGAGTACAATATTTTTCCACATTACCCGATCCCTGTCTCAAACGTCTTAACTCAGTCTCAGCTGATGAGACACTGTCAGGATCATCATATAATAGCCCCAAAGCAGAAAAAAAACTATCCACTGATCTGAAGCATGTATCACTAGGTTGCAAAGAAAAGGCCCACTCCTGAGGCTCTTTGCGCAGAAGTGACATTATGAACCCTATGCGCTGGGATTTATCCCCAGAGGACTTGGGTCTCAAACGAAAATACAATAAGCAAGAATTTTAAATGAAAAAAATTCTCGGTGTTCACCAAAAAATAAATCCGGCAAACGTACCTTAGGCTCCAAGAAATGTGCTCCAGGACAGTTACTCACGTGCTGACGGAGCTCGGTCACCTCCAGAGAGAGTCCCTGCAGGCGTTTAGCCAAATCCAGAACCGACACCATGATGGAACAGAAAAATCTTTCCATAGAAAATTTGCAGGCTGGACTTACTGTTATGTTCTGCTACCAGAGCTAAGGAAAGAGAGGAGATCTGTCCCTACGATAGAACTCAGCTTAATCCCTACGATGTAACAGGGAACTTGATCCTGCGATCAGACCTGCTAAAGTCCTAAGCTAGTCTGTACGGAGACCTATAGATGTGGGGAAGGAATCCCTACAAGTACTAAGGACTGGGAGGATAAAGGGACACCTCCTAACAGAAATAGTAGCAGACAGACGAACAAACAAAATATATAGAACACAGAGGTCCGTAGACCAAGCAAACTAACAGAGTTACATACAGAGCACAGGCTAGCTAGAAAGTAATTATACAATGAAGTCCAGCAAAGCCAGAAGGGCGGAGCAGGATTAAATAGGCCAACAAGGTCATGTGACCAGCAATAGAAAAAACCTAAGAGCAAGGTTCTAACAGTGTCGTGCTGACAGATAAGCGCACGCGGCTGTCCACTGACAATGTAGACAGACTCACTTTCATAAAGATGAACAAATCATGGATCCGCAAGGACTTTTCTACCCCTGTGTCATCCTGGGGAGATTAAAAGCTTGAGGATTTGGTAAAATCACCTCACCAACCGTTTTAATCAACTTTGGGGCAATTGATGCCACTTAAGTGGTGTCTGTGCCACAATTTTTGGAAAAAATGGAGACTCTTTTTGGAGTCCCCTTGCTGTGTTTTACGTGACATTGGCATCGTCAATTCCAGGTGGGTTGGGTCGCTCCACCCCCCCCTTTTAACCATAAGAAACTACATACACTATGGCTTGGGGTAACACAGATGGTTGAGTCTGAAGAGCTGTTTACTCATACTATAGCCTGGGAATCAGAGGTCTGCTCCAAAGCTTCAGTGTCTGCTAGTCAGCGGAGTAGCCACCGCCTGTAGATCTAATTACAAATTTTTAACTGCATCTAGCCCAGGCAATACTTTGGGCCTAGTAGCAGTGTCTGCTAATCAGCGGAGTATCCCAGCTGTTAAGCAAGCTACACCAACTGTGGTTTGGACACTTAATTTTTTCAATGGAAATGCTTCAGGCCCCCGGGACACTAAGTGAAGAGCATCGGGGAGGCGCCCCAAGGCAAAGGGGCTGGGACTGGCGGTAGCACGCCTTGCTGTGGGCCGCCAAACTCAATCCTTATAAAAGCTTTTTAACTGCAGCAGCTTTAGTGGACGCTACTGGAGCTGGAACTCTTTTTTTATTTATAAAAGTACTAAAACAAAACACAAATACAAACCACAAATACAAACATTATACAAGAAAAAACAAAATCCCCAGCAAGACAAGCCTAAATCCAAAATTATACAGAGTCCAACAAACTAACACATGACACTTGACACTAAACACAAGACGTCCTCGTTTTTCCAAAAGACCCCCCAGCAAGGGAAGACCTTCCGTACCTACCAGCCAGGCCATGCCCTAAAGCGCACAAGACCCCTAACATCCGCAACATTCATACCTGCACATTCACACTTAACCCCAAAAAGGAAAGCTAAATAACTGGCCCACTGCCCAAAATAAGAGATGGGCCACCCGGCCAAAACTAACACTCTACACACACAATTTTTATTTATTTATTTTTTTTTTTATTTTCCCCCACCACCATTTTTAAACACCCAAGGTCCCACGAAAGTCTGTGGCCTCTTAACACCAACAAGGTCCCACGAAAGTTTGTGGCCATATACACGCAAAAAGGGTCCTTTTTCCCGCATCCCGCAGGACATCATTTTACAAAACACCCCTTCCCCCTCCCCCCCTGAAACCCCCCACCCAACCTAAAACTACACCCCCCCAAGCGCAATACACATAAATATACATACAATACACATATACATACAATACACAACATAACAAGTCTGTTTTAACAATATACTTAGCAATGACATGATAATATAAACTAACCACAAAGACATCAACCATAAATCAAAAGTCAGACCCAAGTTCAGTGCTTGCAAGCCCTATATTCCGATTCCAATACCGCAAAACAAAAACCTTCAATGTGAGGGGAGCAGCCCACCACCAGGGAACTGGAGACTACAGAGGCTCTCACCCTAATCTAACACACAATACCCTGTCCCTCCCTATTAAAGAAAAAGAAAACCATGTCCCTACCGCCCTACCAATCTTTCCCTACCTGTCCCTACCTGTCCCTCACTGACCCTCACTACCAACCTAATACTAACTAACTATCCCTAAGGACTGTCCCTATCTGTCCCTCCCTGACCCTACACAACTATCTGACCCTACAAATAAATATAAAATATAGAAAGGGACTAAACTAACCCTATCACAGACACACGTACCCTAACTCTCCCTAGGGCACATTAAATGAGAACCCCCTCCATAGAAGGGAAGCCCCCCCTGCACCCAGCCTCTCATACTCCAGCGAGCGCACTTTTGCCAGGTCAACCAGGATGTTCCTAATCACCTCTTCCCGGGGGAGGGCTTTCTGCTGGGTGGACACAAAACACCGTGAATTCCACGTGTAAAACCTAGTCACTAGGCTAACTAAGAAAACAGTGCCCCGATCTCGGCCACCAAGGGACCTGAATGCCCCATAGGCCCACTCCGCATAGGAAAGGCCTGCTAGCCTGGACCAGCCAATGGAAGCACCCACCCTACTGTAGACCTCTGTATTAAAGGGGCACTGAAGCAGGAAGTGCTCCATGCTCTCGAGCATGCTGCCACACTCCTCGCGGGGACATTCCCGGTCATCAGAGTTCCTGTACTTCAGGTTGTCCCTCACATACAGTCTCCCATGGAAGCAGCGCCAAGCCAAGTCCCAAAACTTCAAGGGGATCCGCTTAGAGTTCAATAACCCAAGCCCTACCTCCAGATCCCGGCTCGGGCAATCCTTGAGCGCCAGGGGCTTCTGAAAGTTGGTCAACAGGACCCTATTGTCAAGTAACCTCCTTGACAAGGTTCTGATCTCCCACACTCCCAGACCCCACCGACGGATCACCTTCAGAACCGGGGTAGCATAAGCCGGAAGATGCCCATGAGGCGTTCGAAGGTCCTTCACCTGCTCTCCTGTCTCCCATTCCTGGAAGAAAGGCCAAAACCACCCCCTACAGGAGAATACCCACGGAGGAGCCCTCTCTAACCAGAGGTTGACGATGTTAGCTTTAATAAAGGTGTTTACTAGGAACACCACTGGGTTCACCATACCCAACCCTCCTAGTCTCCTCATGTGGTACGTGACCTCCCTCTTGATTTGGTTCAGCCTATTCCCCAATAATAGTTGGAAGAACAGGCTGTAGACCTGTGTCCAAAGATGCTCTGGCAAGATGCCGACGCTGCCCAGATATATTAATAAAGGGAGCAAATAACCCTTGGCCAGGCTAACCCTTTCCCTCAGGGTCAAGGACCAACCCTTCCACTGATCCACCTTCTGGGCGGCGATCTTAAGTCTGCCCTCCCAATTTTGCTGGGGATAGTCCCCCGGGCCGAAACTGATGCCTAAAATATTTGCTGTGGCCTGAGGCCCTGGAAGGGTGTCCGGGAGATCAAAACTAGGATCTCCCCCTCCCAGCCAGAGACTCTCACACTTATCCCGGTTGATCATGGACCCGGATGCCACCGAGTAGCGCTCAACCTCCGACATGACCCAATCTGCCTCCCCTCTCGAGGATACAAAAAGGGAAACATCATCGGCGTACGCCACTACCCTCAATGTGGCCTCTGGCTCCAGCTGGTCCATTCTGACTCCCACCAACGGTCCACGCACCACCCTCCTTAGAAGGGGGTCGATCGCAAACACGTATAACAGTGAGCTCAGAGGACAGCCCTGGTGGACACCAGAATTCACCTCAAAAGGGTGTCCGACCCAACTGTTCACGAGCACAAAAGTCTCTGCCCCATTGTATAACACTCTCAACCAATCAACAAAGCTCCCGGGCAGACCGTACCTCAGAAGGACGGACCAGAGGTACTCATGGTTAACCCGGTCAAAGGCTTTCGCCTGGTCTAAGGACAGCAAGTATCCCTTCCAGTGACCTGCCCTGCTCTGCTCCACTGTCTCCCGGACACCGAGCACAGCACTACATGTACTGCGGCCTGGAACAGAGCAGTGCTGGGCCCCCGAAAGAAGCCGGGGTGCAAATTTCACCAACCGATTAAAAAGCACCTTTGCCAGAACCTTTCGGTCTGTATTGAGAAGCGCTATGGGACGCCAATTCTCAATACGGGACGAGTCTTTACCCTTTGACAGGATAATCAGGGCTGACTTCCTCATTGAACTGGGCAGAGTGTCCAAGGAGAGACACTCATTAAACACCTCAGTCAAGAGGGGGTCCAAAGAGTCCCTAAAGGTCTTGTAAAACTCTGATGTTACGCCATCCGGACCAGGCGACTTTTTGGGCCGAAGCCCATCAATCGCCCGTCTCACTTCCTCTTCCCTGATTGCTTCTGCCAAAACATGAAGAGAGGGGTCATCCCCTGGCTCGGGGATGGTTTCAGCCAGGAAAGCCGACATCTCATCCCGATCAGGTTCCCTCCTCCCCAAGAGGTATGAGTAGAAGGATCTGACCACCTCCAGGATCCCTGATTTGGATCTGTTCAGGGACCCCGTACTGTCGATCAGTCCTGTTACCACCTTACAACTCACTGACATCCTGCAGTTCCTGTAAGGGTCGGGCAAGCGGTACCTCCCGAAATCCCTCTCAAAAACCAAGGATGTGTGCCTATCATACTGACACCCCGTGAGCAAGGTCTTCACCCTGGAGATTTCCTCATGGTCCCCTCCAGTCGAGACGAGCTGCTCGAGTTTCCTCCCCAGATCCCGATACAGGCGGTACCTGTTCAGGCCCCTGAGGCTCGAGAGCTGACGGAAGAACCTTGCAACACTTCTTTTGAAGATCTCCCACCACTCAGACTTAGTACTACAGAGACCCAAAAGAGGTACCTGGCTCTGAAGAAATTCCTCAAAGGATTGTCTTACATCCGTTTCTTCCAACAGGGACGAATTCAGCTTCCATAGGCCTCTCCCCAACCGGGGGGTCTCTGTAACATTCAAGGAAAAGAAAATTAAACAGTGGTCGGAGAATTCCACCTCAACAGCGGACACTGCAGAAGAGACGGCCTCCTCCTTTAAAAAAAAACTATCTATCCTAGACCTACTGCTACCCCTATGAAAGGTGAAACCCCCGTGACCTGGGGTGTGCCGGATGTGGACATCCACCAGGCGAGCTTCACTTGCTATGCTATTCAGGGCTATGCTATCATAAGCCAGCCGGTCTCCGGGGCCTCCCCTATCACGGGATCTAGTTATAGTGTTAAAATCCCCACCAAAGACCACCTGCCGGCTCGTAAAAAGATAGGGCTTGACCTTCATGAAGAGACTTTTACGGTCCCACTTAGACTGCGGTCCGTAGATATTAATGAGCCGGAGCTCCTGTCCCCTCAAGAAGACGTCAAGAACCAAGCACCTCCCCATTTCTACCTCAATCACCCATCTGCATTCCACCGAAGCGGCCTTAAAAATTACCGCTACCCCGCTATATGGCTTGGCTGCAAGAGACCAGTATGAGGGCCTCCACTCCCTCTTTGCTTTATAGATGGCCACCATGTCCGTTAGTCTGGTCTCCTGCAAAAATAAAATGTCAGCCTCAACTCGGGTGAAAAAAATCAAAGGCCGTAAATCTGGCCGCATCTGACTTTATACTGGCGACAATAATCGGCGCCAGAGTCAACGGGGTAGGCTCCGCCATCATGGGTGATTGAGTTAGATGGCCTTCTTTTTCACCGTACCCCCCTTCTTCCTCTCGCTGTCTGAGGAGGAGCTCGAGTCACCCCTCCTCTTTAGAGATACCGAGGTGTCCATGCCCGCCCCTCCAGCATCGGAAACCTCCTTCCCAGCACAGGTTTCCTCACCTCTGGTCCCCCGGGGGATGGACCCCGCCGCCCTCTGAAGGCACCTCAGATGTTGTCTCCGGCTCCTTACCCCCGACCTCTGACACAGCAGAGTCATCGAGGGCTTGGAACCGATTGGAGTGGAGGATCAGAGGGGAGCCGGTAAGCCCTTCCGTAGGCACCGTAGCGGTTGGGGGGGGCTTTAGATTTTTTTACCCTTTTCCTGTTCTTTTTCCTCCGACTACTGATACTTTTGTCACCCGATTTTTTTGGCTGCTCCACCACCTCCTCATCCAGACTTTCTTACTGGGAGGAGTTATCGGAAGCAGCCGCCTCCTCTCTCTCCATCCTCCTGATCTCCTCGCTCACCGCCTCCTCCCCCAGGGCCTCAGAGGCTCCGGCTGCAACCTCCGGGGAGGGGACAGCCATCACCCCAGTCGCCTGAGGCTTATCCTGCCCCTTACCCCTTCGGCGCCCCACCTGTTGCCACTGGTGGGCAGATGTATTTGCCTCGCCCTTCTCCACTGACCCCTCAGCTCCCCTCCCGCCCCCACCTCCAGTTCCAGTAGAAGATGCACCGCTGGGGACCCCCCCACGGCTCTCCCCCTCCAGGCCAGAGATGGTGTTGGAAAAGGAACGGGGGCAGCGGCTATACGGGTGACCTAGATCACCACACAGGTGACACCTAATGTCACCACAGGCCGCGGCCAGATGACCTACCCCGCCACACAAGGCACATTTCTGCACCTTGCAGTCCGCGCTGAAGTGGCGGGGGTCACCGCACCTGTGGCAGACCTTCAGTTGCCCCTGGCAGAAGATCAGGATCCTGTCTCTCCCCAGAAATGCTGAGGAGGGGATGTGGGTGACAGTACCACCTGAAACCTTCAACCTCATCATGAAGGTCCAGCCCCCTGACCAAATGCCGAACTCGTCCCTGTTCTTCTTTGGGACCTCTGTGACTTCCCCATAGCAAGAAAGCCACGTCATTATATCAATCCCAGAGAGTGACTCGTTACTTGTTAGAACGGTCACCCTCTTTACGCCATTTTGGCGAGACACTGCCTGCACAGCAAAGTCTCGCCAGCCGGGCTCCCCCTTCACCAGTTCAAAATTCGACCAGAAAAGCTCTAAGCCCTCCGGCCAAACAAAACTGATGTCAAAGACGGGGGTACCAAAAGGATGGATCAGGGCAAAGATGTCAGTCGCCCTAAAGTCCATCTTCAGGAGGAGTTCCACGACCCTCGCTCTTGGCGGGCACGCTTCACTGCCCCTCCACCGAAGACGGACCACATTCCTCCTGGCCACCCCCTGCCCAGCTGTCAGGAGGGACCATACCGTTTCACCCTCCCTTTTATCTTGGAAGGCAGCCTGGCCGTGCCTATCCAGCCAAAAGGCCAGGTCCGCCTCTCTTCCCTCTACCATGATCGTCCGTTCTCCCTTTTTGAGAGCCTCCAGGAAACGGTGTCGCAAGTCACCATCCCTGAGGTCCAGGGGTGAGGAAACCCCCCGAGAAGACCCCGAGGCCCTGGCCACTGCACACGCAAAACTCCGGGGACTCGCGGCCGGGGGGGGCAGATGGACCAGCCCCCTCCCCGCTACCCACAGATGCTCCATTCATGCCCCCTACTGCAGGCACACCGCCATTTGCATCCTCAGCCACAGCCACTTCCATACCCACACCATCCCCATTTGTATCCACGGTCACCCCACTCACCCTGCTCCCACTCCCATGCGCTCTGGGGTCAACGTTTTTCTTTTTCTGGGTGCACTTTCTGGGCACAGTTTCACCACCGTCCATATTATCAGTGACAGTACTGCCACCTGCTGGTGGCATCTTCCCTGCCGGGGGGTTCTGCACACTCAGTGCTGCTGGCCCTTTAAGTACCACACTGCATGGTTTAAGTAGGGCAGCACTACTGCTCCCAGTATGCTTGGAGCTTCCTGTCTTACAGGCAGGAAAAGAGCTAGGCGTAGCTCCTCCCCCTGCACCAACCAGCCCTTTTGGAGACCTGCACTGCCGGAGCCCCTGCCCCAGGTAAGCCCCCAGACACAGGGGACCCAGACACGCAGGCAACTGTATTCACCACGGCTGCAGCCCCCCCACTGGCACTGACCGCAGCTGCAGTCTCTGCTGCTCCAAGCCACCGGCGCTAAGCTCCGCCCCGGGCATGGCCACACCCACATTGGCGGACCCGGCCCGGGAAGCCACGCCCCCAGCGCCCTGCAGCACAGTACTGCTCACTGTGGTCACTCCTACATGGGCAGGCCCTGCCCGGGAAGCCACGCCCTCTGCACCCGGCAGTGCAGTGCGACCCTATGAGGCCACTCCCACATGGGCGGGGGACGCCATGGAGGCCACGCCCCCCAAAAACATCCACGACGGGACCCCCAAAGCCGACCCAGAGCCGGGTCTACTCTCAGGGGTCCCCGGTCCAGTGGCATCAATTCCCGGAGGCACAGCACCCCCCACTGTCACTCCCTTGGCCACAAAGAGCTTGGCCACAGCAACTCCGGCGGCCGGCCCCAGGCTAGGCCACTCCCCCTCGGCGTCCACCGGTGGCGGAGCCTCCAGCACCGACCCATTACTGGGCCTCTGCGCCGGGGTCCCCGACTTCACCACGGACCCCGCCAGGGGAGCAGGCACCACCTTCCTTTTACGAACTGGCTCTGCCGGATTCGCCGGCCCAGCACTTTTTGCCCTGCCAGATGCCGTACCAGGTGCCTGGGTCCCCAAAAGCGATCCATATTTTTTAACGGATCCGTGAGTGAGGGACGCAGACACTTTCCCAGCACACGCCGCCGGAGATGCGGCCCCGGCTGCCGGTGTGCCGCCAGCAGTGCAGATGGCAGCGGCAGTTATGCTCGCCGCCCCCCGCAAGCCAGCAGGCACACCAGGTGCCAGGCCAGCCCCCTCTCTCACAGGGGACCAAGCCTGAGCACCACCATGGTTTTTGCCCGCCGCCGGGGCGCCCTCCGTGCCATGCTACATGTCAGACACATCCGACACACCACCTTCATTACTGCAAACAGAGGCGGCGCTCTGCGTGCCATGGTCTATAGTCTCCCTGCTCACTCACTGTGGACCCACAACAGGGCCCGAGCCGGGGTGGGAAGCGGGTGCCGCACAACGGGACCGGGGGGCCCCAGAGAGGGGGACAAACACAAATTTATGTGCAACAGATGTTATTTTTTTTTTCCTTGCCTTCTTTGCTTTCCTCTTCATCCCCTTCCCAGTTGCCTCGTCCTCGCAGATCTCATCCCCGAACATCAGCTGATTAAAACATACCTGGGACTCGATCTGCCGAATCTGCTTCATGACGAGGCAGCCTCCCTCACTGCTGCTACTACCACCCTCCTCATCCTCCCCCTCGCTCCCGCTGCCCTCTGAAGGGCTAGAATCAGACGGGAGAGCCATCTGCTCGGGGGCTATCCCGCTATGCGATGCCTGGAGATCGCTTACCAGGCCACCAGATGGCGGGTAGGGCGCGACTTCCTCCTCACAGTCCTCTTCCTGGCGCGACTTCCTCCTCACAGTCCTCTTCCTCCTCCTCATCCTCCACCACCACCATCTGGCTGGAGCTCCGCGACCCCTCCAGAGATCCACCGGCCATGGCTCTGAACCGGTCATCATTCACGAGTTTTTCTCGGAATGGCCCGCTGCCGGCCAGGATGGTACACCGCCGATTCTCCACCTCCTCAATGGTTTTCTTGATCTTCCTGACCACGGCGGATAGCTCAGGCTTCTTGCTGCTAGAGGCCCTGTCGGACCTCTCATGAGCAACCCTCAACTCCCCCAGAGGGATTTTAGCTTCCTAGAGGCGTCCTCATACTCGCAGAGGTGCGCATGCGGGAGCCATAGCTGACCGTGGACTCCTTCGCCACCTTGGTGCCCCATTCAAGGGGCACCGCTGCAGCACCCCTGCTCGTACTCGGCCTACCTCCGGGGGGAGGAGCCGCCGCGGCCATGGCCTCGGGGGTCCCTCTGGTCTTCATGCTGGACCCCCTGCCTTTTCCGGACCTCGTCATCCCGGCCGGGATGGTATTTCTCCCGCCCCCCGCCGGCTTGGACCGGGGGGCAGGAGCCGGGGGCCCAGCCCCGGAGACCAATCCCAGGACAAGCCTGCTTTCCTGGGAAGGTGGCAGAGAAAAAGTCCCAGATGGAAAAGCAAAACCTCCCTTCCCAGGAGCTCTCTCCACACCCCAAACACAGCAGCACACGGCAGGATCCGCCTCTTCCTCTTCCTGCTACCGTGGCTGCTGGCATGAGACTTGCCCTCCAATAGATCCTTGTAAAAGGATTTAAAGTGTACTCATTCAAATTACAGAGCCAATTTAAATTACAGAGCTTAGACCTGCCTCCACCGAGGGGGGGCTCGACCCACCAGCGGACAGGCACCAGTATTGGGAGAGGGGGGCTGGCCGTCAGGGTCCACCGTGGCTCTGGCACAAACCCGGCGACACGGAGGTCGCACGGGCAGGAACTGACTGGCCATGTCGGCTTCGCATTCCAGCATAGTCCCTCAGCCCGCTCGCGCCCGTAACCTCAAAGGGATGCACAAGCGGCTTTTCTTCTCAGGGCTGTGCCCCGCCCAGCAGGAACGTGGGGGAGCTCAGGTCGGCCTTCCACTGTACTCCCTTACTTCCCTCGCCCTCTTTCCTTCTTCCGTTCTCCATCTAACCCCTCGGCTCTGTGGTGTCTGCTCTCCCTCCAGCTCTCTCCTTCTCACAGGTGGACTACCGCGTGTATTCACACTGTGGCGAATCTTTTGGGCCCAGGCATAAGAAGATGTCGAGGTAATGGATAATATGTGCCCCCTTAGAAACGTCCATTACAACCCATTCGAGGAAGCAACTAAACGCCTCAAATAGTGAGCAGGATCTGGACCACCCCATGGGCAAACAGCGATCTATATAGTATGCTCCTTCCCAGAAGCAGCCCAATATGTGGACACTATTCGGAGGCACAGGTAGTAAGTAACCGGAACGCCGCATCAATGTGTTTTGTCCATTAGGGTGACCCTTCCCAACTTCTTGATCCGTCTGATTGCCTTGTCAAAGGATGTCCAGTATATACTACTGTACTTGGTTCCGCGTCGATGTTGGCGTTTACTGACCTGCCCCTTCTATATGACAAATGGTGGATTAGTCCGAATGTATTGGGTTCCGTTTTTGGCACAACTCACAACGGGGATACTACTACGTCTTGTAAGGAAAGTGTTCTGAATGGAACCGCCATTCTACCTAAAGATATTTCTTTTTTTAATTTTCTTGTCATGACGTCTGGGTGTTGGTAGGTAGAAATGAGCGGTGTTCGACTCGAACTGTTCGCCAATCTCAAATTCGAGCTGTTTTGGGCGGTGTTCGAGCCGTTCGGCGAACACGAACAATTTGAAAAAAATTCGGCTGTTCGAGGTTATGTTCGATAACTGTTCGTGCACCAAAATCATAACTGGATTTTTTCTCAGTAATGCTGAAAATTAATGTTAATACGCAGTTTGAGTGTACAGCGGGGCGGGGGGAGGGGCAGGGGATGGATCTCTGTAGAAATAATGAAGATCTCCATTTTTTTTTCGCTTTCCCGCATTTACAGTGGGGAGGTGCAATCTGTCAGCCTATCAGCAGCGCACACACGGAGCGAACTGCTTTTTTTCACACAAGCAAGGGCATGTGTCATTGGCTACCCCATCGCCACCATTTTCTCACTGCTGCAGCTGCGTGTTAGATGGCACCGCTGTTGCTGTGTGCGCTATACTTTGTTAATTTCAAGACAATTTTCGCACAAATCTACAGATAGCTTGGGAGTAGGGAATAGTTGTGATTGCAGTCCTTTTGAGGACTAGGTTACATCATTTCCTACGACTTTTATCAGGCAGGTCTGTGCTCTTAAATAGATAGGTTGGGAGTAAAGACTAATTGTAATTGCAGTGCTTTTGAGGGCTAGGTTACATCAGTTCCTATCACTTTTTGCCAGGCAGGTCTGTGCCAGTGCTGTGCAAGTTTTTTTCACAGCATTTGGCTACATCTAGCAAAGCAAATCCTTTTTGGCCTCTTGCAGTGTGTGTTAGTCAGTGGAGTAGCCTATCTGTGTTGCAAGCTACACCACCTGTGTATAGAATACACATTTTTTTACTGCACCTAGTGAAGTAAAACCTTTTGGGCATAGCATCATTCTATTAGTCCATCTATACTGACCTCCACCAGGTTGCAAATTCAATATAATTTTTATCTGCATCTAGCTCTGAAAAAATATTTTGGCTTGTAGCAGTGTGTGGGACTTGTTGTATTAGTGCATCTATACTAACCTCCACCAGGTTGCAAATTCAATATAATTTTTATCTGCATCTAGCTCTGAAAAAATATTTTGGCTTGTAGCAGTGTGTGGGACTTGTTCTATTAGTCCATCTATACTAAACTCCACCAGGTTGCAAATTCAAAATAATTTTTATCTGCATCTAACCCAGCCAATACTTTTGTGCTAATACCACAGTTTGGCCACTCAGCTCTGCTCGGTTCCCATCCATTGTTTTTTGTGCAAACAACTCCAGAGTTGTGAATTAGTTAACCACCAAAATGAGTGGAAAAAGGCCTGCTGCTGGAGGAAAGGGGAAAAGGCATGTTGGGAAGGGAAAAAAAGGCTGTGTCCGTGGGGTAGGTGTTAAAGCAACAGTAACATCTGCAGAAGAAAGACCATATTCCAGCCAAACTAAGATGTCTACTTCTTTTAGCGGACAATGTGATAAGATCCCTTTCTTACGGCCACGCCAATCGCTACAAATTCCAGATGAGGCACAAAAACAGCAGGTGCTTCAATGGATATCAAGTGCTCCTTTAAGTGGGCTCTCCTCCATCTCAACTTCAACATCACAAATACTCCAGTCCTCAGAGGTGTCACCCCAATCGCATTAGCTTCCTCACAGCTCCCAAGTCTCCAGCTGCCCGTCTGAGTATGGGGTAGAACAGATGGTTGAGTCTGCAGAGCTGTTTACTCATACTATAGCCTGGGAATCAGAGGTCGGCTCCAGAGCTTCTGTGAATCCAGACGAGGAAATGATCTGCACTGATACCCAGAATTTTTATGAGTCGGATCCAGGACCAGACTCAGAATTTTCTGACCATAATGTAGACCCTCGTTCCCAAACTGTAACTCCTGTTGGTGGAGACAATGAGGAAGATGATGATGAGACTCAAATACCTGATTGGAGCGACAACTTGAGTTTTTTGTCAGGGCAGGAAGAGGTTGGCTCTGAGGACGACGGGTGTGATAACATACAGGGTGATGATGAGGTTGCAGATCCCACTTACTGTCAACCCACAGTCAGCCAGTCGAAGAGGTCAGCAGAGGAGGTGGAGGAGGATGCTAGTGACGACTGTAACATACCTGGCGGCGTCCTTGCATGGTGGTCCATCTCCCACTGTGCAAGAGCGCGCACTTGATCTCCAGTCCAGAATGTCTCTCTGGCTTCCCTCCATGCTGTCTGTTTGTGTCTGTTTCTGCTGCTTAAGGGCGGCGCCCGATCACTTCCTGCTTTTTGTACCTGCTGAGGTCACACCCCTTGTGCGTCCTCAGCCTATTGCTGTCTGTCACCTGGTATATAGCTCAGCTGCTCCCATCTATCCCTGCCTGAGCATAGTGTTTCATTCAGTGTGTGCTTGCACTCTGAAGGTGCCAGGTCCCGTTCTGTGTTCTCTTGTCTGCCTATCCTGGAGGCTGTATTTCCAGGCCTGTCTGAACACGCTCCTAGCCTGTTCCTCCCGCCTTCTAGGGGCTGATTACCTAGACCCGCTCCTGTATCTTGTCTGTCCTGTCTGAACACGCTCCTAGCCTGTTCCTCCCGCCTTCTAGGGGCCGATTACCTAGACCCGCTCCTGTATCTTGTCTGTCCTGTCTGAACACGCTCCTTGCCTGTTCGTCCTGCCTCTCTGGGGGCAGTATTCCCAGACCCGCTCCTGTATCCCGCTGCAGTGTCGGTCTCCTCCGTACACTCAGTTCCAGTCTGAACTCTCTCCTATCCTTTACCTGTTTTGCCTCTATGTCCGTTCCCTTCCTTTTTCTGCAGAGTCTGAACTCGTACCTAACTCCTGCTTGTTGTCTCTGTACTCCCGTTTGTGAGGTTGTGGTCCACTCGCTACTTCACTGTAAGTACCCTGTGGGTATCTGGCTCTGCCTTTCCCTTCCTGTCTGTTCCGTGTGAACAGAGCCCTGTTCCCCCTGCTCAGTCTAGCCTGCTCTGACTCCTTTGCTCACCGCTCCGGCGGTTCTAGCCTGCTCTGACTCCTTTGCTTACCGCTCCGGCGGTTCTAGCCTGCTCTGACTCCTTTGCTCGCTGCTCCGGCAGCCTTGCTCCGCTCTTATCCTTTTGCTCACTGCTCCGGCAGTCTTGCTCCACTCTTGCTCACCGCTCCAGGCGGTCTCGTCCTGCTTTACTCTTGCTCACTGCTCCGGCAGTCTCGCTCAGCTCTGACCCTTTGCTCACCGCTCCTGGCGGCCTTGTCCTGCTCTACTCTTGCTCACCGCTCCAGGCGGCCTTGTCCTGCCCTGTTCTCGCTCACCTCTCTGGGCGGCCTCACTCTGCTGTGTTTGTCCGTCACATCTGTGGTTCTGTTCCTGAGTCCCAATGTGTACTGGGTCCTATCCCGCCAGTGTCCCTACCTGCTAGTGCCTCCCTGTCTGCACTCTAGCTGTGCTTGCCTGTACCCCTCTGCCTGTATTGTTCCTGAGTCCCAGTGTGTACTGGGTCCTATCCCGCCTGTGTTCCTACCTGCTAGTGCCTCCCTGTCTGCACTCTAGCTGTGCTTGCCTGTACCCCCCTGCCTGCATACCCGCCTGCCTGCATACCAGTCGTGCCTGCCTATACCCACCAGTCTGTGTGCCAGCCTACCAGTCTGTTCCTGTATTCCCCTGTGTGGGTCAACAGCCGTGTCCGGGGTCTGTCCTGGAGTAGCACCTGGTCCCTCTGCTCGGTTCCTCCTTGGTGCACTGGCGTCGTATGCCGTCGTGCGACCCTGGTCGGATCGGGTGAATACCTAGTTACGCCCCTCCAGGCATTCACTCTCCGGCACGGTCCAGTGGAATCACTACAATCACACGCACACGCCGCTCAGCCCGGGCGTGTGCATTACAACGACGAGGTCAGGTTGCGCCTTCCTGGACAGAGACGTAGTACTGGAAGCACGTCAACAACTGCATCTTCAAACACAACTCTGCCTCTGACCACAAGTCGTGGTGGCTCTTCAGGTCGCATGGGTGCTAAGCCTTGCATAGCCTGGGCATTTTTTCAGATCGATAAGGATGACCCAACTCGTGTTATCTGTAACATTTGTCAGCAAAAGCTAAGTAGAGGCCAAAAAATACATAGTTTGAGTACTTCATGCATGAACCGGCACATGGATATGAAGCATAAGTTGCAGTGGGAAGCTCACTGTGCTACAATGCGGCCTAGACGGCCGGGCCAACCACCGTCAGCCACATCTTGTGCATCCGCAGCCTCTTCATCCTCTGTGACTAGGGGTACAGCAGTCACACCTGTTTTGGGGCGCAGACCTGCCACCTCTTTACCCGCAACAGCCAGCGTGATTGGCAGGTCATCATTTTCTTTGGAGGTGGAAACACCAGCTGGTGTTGAGCGCTGTCCGACATCGATAGCACCACCTTTGGATAAAGGCAACCTAACATGTCCGCCTGCATCTTCCTCACAGACCGGCAGTTTGCCGGGGACACCCTACTCAACCCTGTCTAAGCACAACAGTCAGCCCTCGGTCCCTCAGATGTGGACAAGTAAAAGACCATTTCCTCCTAGCCATGAGAAAGCTAAGAGGTTGAATTTCACCATCTGCAAGCTCTTGGCTACAGAAATGCTGCCTTTCCGCCTGGTGGACACAGAGGATTTTCGAGACCTTATGACCGTCGCAGTGCCCCAGTACCAGATGCCCAGTCGGCACTAATTGTCAAAGAAAGGTGTGCCTGCGCTCCACCAGTATGTCGCGCACAACATCACCGCTTCTTTGAGAAACTCTGTGTGTGACAGGGTGCATTTCACCACAGACACTTGGACGAGTAGGCATGGACAGGGGCGTTACATATCGCTGACTGGGCACTGGGTAACTATGGTGACAGCAGGACAAGGGGTTGCTGTCCAAGTCTTGCCGTCCCCACGAGTTTTGCGTCAATCCTCTTTATCTCGAAGTTCCTCCACTGCTTCTGCCTCCTCAACCTCCTCTCGGTCCTCCACCTGCACCCAAAGCCTGTCTGGTCATGCCACAAGCTTTCTAACTGTGCAGAAGGGATGCTGCACACCTCCTTACTATGCTGGCAGCAGGGCTCAACGTCATCAGGCGGTTTTTACTTTGAAATGTCTGGGAAATCTGAGTCAGACAGCTAAGGAGTTGTGGTCAGCTCTGGAGAACCAATTTCATGAATGGTTGTCTCCACTGGACCTGAAACCAGGGAAGGCCGTGTGCGACAATGCTGCAAACCTGGGTGCGGCCCTTCTCCGGGGCAATGTCACACACGTGCCTTGTATGGCTCACGTGTTGAACCTGGTTGTCCATCAATTTTTAGCCCACTATCCCTGCCTCGATGGCCTTCTGCAGAGGGTACGGTCGCTGTGTGCTCACTTCAGCCGTTTGCATCCCGCAGCTCAGCGACTTACATCTCTACAGAAGTCGTTGGGCCTGCCACTTCACCAGCTAAAATGCGATGTGCCTACCCGGTGGAATTCAACTCTGCACATGTTGCAGCGACTGTGGCAGCACCGACAAGCCCTGGTGCAATACGTTCTGACGTATAGCCTGGGCCAACGAGATCCAGAGGTGGGGCAAATCACGCTGGAGGAGTGGTCTCAGATCAGGGACCTATGCACCCTTCTGCACAGTTTTGAAATGGCGACGAAGATGTTTAGTGCTGACGATGCCATTATCAGCATGACTATTCCGGTGATTTACATGCTGGAGCACATGGTAAACAGAATTCGGAGTCAGGTGGTGGCACAAGAGGAGGTGGAGGAAGTAGAGGAGGGGGAGTTATATGCGGAAGGGCTGACATCTGCAAGGTCCAGACGGTCGGCAGCACCAAGGCGGCAGGCATATGAGGGTGGGGGAGATGAATTTTACCAGGGCGCATGGTAGCAGCCAAACTAGTGAGGAAGGTGCAGGAGCCCAGGAAGAAGTGGAGGACGGACTGATGGAAGACTCATCTGATGAGGGAGACCTTGATCACATTTCTGTTGTGCGAGGTTGGGGGGAGAGGGCAGAGGAAGGAAGCATGATTGTTACCGCGCCACCAACACAACAGGGACTTGGTGCTCCTGGATGTGCAAGATACATGTGTGTCTTCTTGCTGCACTACCTGTACCTGCAACATGACCCTCGAATTGTGAGAATTAGAAACAATCCTGACTACTGGGTTGCCACACTGTTAGATCCCCGGTACAAAAGTAAATTTGCAGAAATTATTCCTTACATAGAAAGAGATGCACGCATGCAGGAGTATCAGCAGAGACTGTTGCAGAATCTTACATGTGCTTTTCCCCAAAACACTAGTGGTGCACGTAGTGAATCTCACAGTTCCAAATTGCCAACCGTGGGACTGTCGAGTGTTCAGAACTCAAAACGTAACAGAAACACAGTATCTGCTGGTAACATCAATTTTGCGGAATCATTTCACCACTTTTTTAGCCCATCCTTTGCAAGGCAACAGGAGACAAGAAGTCTGACACATACTCAACGCCTAGAGACGATGGTACAGGAGTATCTCCAAGTAAACATTGAAGCCATGACTGTGTCACTGGACCCTTGCTCTTTTTGAGCTTCCAATCTGGATAAATGGCTGGAGCTCGCCACTTACGCCTTGGGGATCTTGTCATGTCCCGCAGCCAGCGTTCTGTCTGAACGTGTGTTCAGCGCTGCTGGTGGTGTGCTGACTGGTAAGCGCACGCTGCTCTCCACTGATAATGTAGACAGCCTCACGTTCATAAAGATGAACAAATCATGGATCCGAAACGACTTTTCTACCCCTGTGTCATCCTGGGGAGAGTAAAAGCTTGATGATTTGTTAAAATCACCTCACCAACTGTTTTAAGCTTTCAAATTACTAATCATGTTTATCTGTATCTTGGCAGGAAAATAATTTGGGCCTTGTAGCAGTGTGCAGTACTGATTCTATAAGGCCATCTATACTAAACTCCACCAGATTTAAAATTACTAATCATGCTTATCTGTATCTTGGCTGGAAAATAATTTTGGCCTTGTAGCAGTGTGCAGTACTGATTCTATTAGGCCATCTATACTAAACTCCACCAGATTTAAAATTACTAATCATGTTTATCTGTATCTTGGCTGGAAAATAATTTGGGCCTCGTAGCAGTGTGCAGTACTGATTCTATTAGGCCATCTATACTAAACTCCACCAGATTTAAAATTACTAATCATGTTTATCTGTATCTTGGCTGGAAAATAATTTGGGCCTTGTAGCAGTATGCAGTACTGATTCTATTATGCCATTTATACTAAACTCCACCAGATTTAAAAATACTAATCAGGTTTATCTATATCTTGGCTGGAAAATAATTTGGGCCTTGTAGCAGTTTGCAGTACTGATTCTTTTAGGCAATCTATACTAAGCTCCACCAGCTTTCAAATCATTAATAATTTTTAGCTGCATCTAGCCCGGAAAATAATTTTGGGGCTCCTAGATGCACAAGACACATAAGTGCCTTCTTGCTGCACTACCTGCAACATGACCCTCAGATTGTCAGAATTCAAAATAATCCTGACTACTGGGTTGCCACACTCTTAGATCCCCCACACTCTTCGATCAACCTTTTCATTTTAATAAAGAACAAAAAAATGGTCATTTTTGAAATCATAAGCATTAGCAGGTTATTAGAAACTGAAATCAAACAGTTTTCAACTCAAAACTTTATTCTAGGTGATGTTACATTTGCACATAGGACCCCTTGTTCGAAAGGAGCTTCTGAACTCTCTCGTCCATTGAATTTGTCAGGTTTTGAATGGTTTCTGCTTCAATTGTTTTGCATGAGGACAGAATACCCTCCCAGAGCTGTTGCTTAGGTGTGAACTGCCTCCCGCC
This sequence comes from Phyllobates terribilis, assembly GCF_046119375.1. NCBI lineage: Eukaryota > Metazoa > Chordata > Amphibia > Anura > Dendrobatidae > Phyllobates > Phyllobates terribilis. The sequence goes on from NW_027362772.1 coordinate 270,732,052, forward strand.
ATCATAGACACTCCTTTTGATGAAGCTCCAGAGGTTCTCAATGGGGTTGAGGTCAGGGGAGCATGGGGGTCACACCATAAGTTTATCCCCTTTTATGCCCATATCAACCAGAGATGCAGATGTGTTATGTGCAGCATGAGACGGTGCATTATCATGCATGAAAATGATCTTGCTGCGGAATACACGGTTCTTCTTCTTGAACCATGGCAGGAAGTGCTGTTTGAGAAACTCCACATACATTATGGAGTTCATCTTTACCCCTTCAGGGATCCTAAAGGGGCCGACAATCTCTCTCCCCATGATTCCAGCCCAAAACATTACTCCACCTCCTCCTTGTTGGTGCCGTAGCCGTGTTTGCATGGGGTGTCCATCAACCAGCCATCCTCCACTCCATCCATCTGGCCATCGAGCGTTGCACGGCACTCATTGGTGAACAAAACAGTTTTGAAGTCAATCTTCATGTATTGTTTGGCCCACTGGAGCTGTTTCTGCTTGTGTACAGTGGATAGAGGAGGTTGACAGGATGGCTTACGCACAGCTGCAAACCTCTGAAGAACCCTGCATCTTGTTGATCGGGGGACGTTGGAGGCACCAGCAGCTTCAAAAACTTGTCTGCTGCTATGACAAGGCTTTTTTGCCGCTGCTCTTTTAACCTGACGTAATTGCCTGTAGGAAAGAGTCCTCAATTTGCCCTTATCAGCACGCACACGTGTGTACTGTGAATCAGCTACATACTTCTTGATTGTGCGATGATCAGGATGAAGTGTCTTGGCAATGTTGATTGTAGTCATGCCTTGACCTAAACACTCCACAATTTGTTGCATCTCAGCCGCCGACACATCCTTTTTGTAACGGGTCTGGGAGGCGGAACCTCTGGGCTACAATACAAGGGGGCGGTCCTTGTAAGGGAGCGGGTGGCGACCAGGCAGGTAGTCACAGGAGGTGACCAGGACAGTCTCTGGGTGTACGGGCAGGAGGACACGGCAATTGATCGGGGCAGTCTCTGGATAAAGGGTAGGTACGACCTGTGATGGCTGAACCTCCAGGTAGGCTAGCAAGGCAGATGGAGAATGTGTGCTCCCAGGTGAGCAAGTGAGAGTCTCTGGAATAGCAGGTGGTCACAGCACGTGACGGCGGAGCCTCCAGGTAGGCAAGCAGGCAGGTAACGGAGAAGCGCTCCCAGGTGAGCGGGCAAGAGTCTCAGGAATAGCTGGTGGTCACAGCACGTGACAGCGGAGCCTCCGGGCAGGCAAGCAGGCAGGTAGTGGAGAAGCGCTCCCAGGTGAGCGGGCAAGAGTCTGGAGTAGCTGGTGGTCACAGCACGTGACAGCGGAGCCTCCGGGCAGGCAAGCAGGCAGGTAGCGGAGAAGCGCTCCCAGGTGAGCGGGCAAGAGTCTGGAGTAGCTGGTGGTCACAGCACGTGACAGCGGAGCCTCCGGGCTGGCAAGCAGGCAGGTAACGGAGAAGCGCTCCCAGGTGAGCGGGCAAGCTGGTCCATAGACAGACTGACCGGAGTTGTAAGGCAGACCGTCGGACCTCAGGCAAGCAGGCAGGTAGCTGAGGTGCGCTCCCAGGTGAGCGGGCAGGCTGGTCCTTAGACAGACTGACAGGAGTAGTAAGGCAGACCGTCGGACCTCAGACTAGCAGACAGGTAGCAAGTAATCAGGCAGGAATCTGACAGGTAACTGGCAGGTAACTGGCAACGGGACCTGAGGGCTGAAGCACAGGTGAGACACAGGTGCAAACAACATTGCTCGGGCACCTCCATTTTGGAGGAGGTGCCTTATATATGATGAAGTCCTCCGGCCATTGGCCGGGGACTCCTTAGGACGGCGCGCGCGGCCCCTTTAAGAGGAGGGGAGCGCGCGCTGACAGCAGAGCGGGAGAGGGACGCCGGGCACGGGGCAGAGCGGTGAGGGGAGCAGCGTCCCTGCCTATCAGAGGGCAGGGACGCCGGCACTACAGTACCCCCCCCTTTAGGCCCCCCCTTTTTTAGGCCAGACAGAAATTTAGCTAGGATGAGAGGGGCATGGATGTTCTCCCGGGGCTCCCACGTTCTCTCCTCAGGACCAAACCCCTTCCAATCTACCAGAAAAAAGGTCTTTCCTCTTACCCTTTTGGTGGCAAGAATGTTCTCTACCTCAAACTCGTCCTCAGCAGAAACCGGAGCAGGAGGCGTACCTGTAGACTTGGAAAAAGAGTTAAGTACCACAGGTTTGAGGAGAGATACATGGAAGGAGTTAGGGATCCGTAAGTTGGCCGGGAGTTTCAATTTATAGGCCACCGGGTTGATCTGACTGGTGACCTCCAGAGGTCCGATGAACCGAGGCCCTAACTTGTAAGAGGGTATCTTGAGTCGAACATATTTAGATGAGAGCCAGACCTTATCTCCTGGACGAAATTGAGGAGGATCCAGGCGTTTTTTGTCAGCGTGTCTTTTCATCCGCTCGGACGACTGAAGGAGTGCGGATCGGGTACTCTCCCAAATGGAGGAAAATTTGCTAACGAGAGATTCCGCAGCCGGGTTGTCCACCGAGGTGGAGACAGGAATAGGAATCTGAGGATGCTGACCAAAGACTACAAAAAACGGGGATTTGGAGGAGGATTCGCTCTCGTGATTATTGTAAGAGAACTCGGCCCATGGTAGGAGATCCACCCAGTCAGAATGGTGGGCATTAACGAAGTGCCGGAGGTAACTGGTCAGGTTCTGATTGATCCGCTCCACTTGACCATTGGACTGTGGGTGGTAAGCGGAAGAGAAGTCCAGGGTGACGTCTAGTAGTTTACAAGTGGCTCTCCAGAAGCGTGAGGTGAACTGTACCCCACGATCCGACACGATGTGGAGGGGCAGGCCATGAAGACGGAAGATGTGACGAATAAAGTCTCTAGCTAGCTCGGGTGCAGATGGGAGGCCTGGCAGGGGAACGAAATGAGCCATCTTGGAGAAGCGGTCAGCAACCACCCAAATGACCGTACAACCGGCAGAGAGTGGGAGGTCAGTTATGAAGTCCATTGCAATATGCTGCCAGGGGGCAGCAGGTACTGGGAGCGGAAGGAGGCGACCGGCTAGCAGATGTCTCGGAACCTTGTTGCGGGTGCAGGACACACAGGCAGAAACAAAGTCTATTACATCCTTGTGCAGGGTAGGCCACCAGTAGTGCCGGGAAATAAGCTGGAGGGTCTTCTTCTGACCAGCGTGGCCAGCCAGTTTAGACGAGTGACCCCAGTGAAGGATCTTCTCCCGATCAGGTACTGATACGAACGTCTTTCCGGGAGGGAGACGATTTAGACTCACGGGAGCCACCTGCATTACTCTGGCGGGATCGATGATGTGTTTCGGATCTTCCTCGAGATCAGATATCAGAAAGGATCGAGACAAGGCGTCCGCCTTGACGTTTTTGTCAGCCGGGCGAAAATGAAGGACAAAATCAAAACGAGCAAAAAACAAGGACCACCGGGCTTGGCGCGGGTTAAGTCTCTGGGCATGCTGGAGGTAAGCCAAGTTCTTGTGGTCAGTGTAAATTATTACCGGGTGAAGAGCCCCCTCAAGCAGGTAACGCCACTCCTCCAATGCCAGTTTGATGGCCAATAACTCTCGATCTCCTATGGAATAATTGCGCTCAGAGGAGGAGAAGAGTTTAGAGAAGAAGCCGCAAGTTACCATCCTCCCGGAAGAAGATTTTTGAGTAAGTACCGCTCCAGTTCCAGAGGAGGAGGCGTCCACTTCCAGGAAGAACTGCTTGTTGCCGTCCGGGCGATGCAGCACCGGGGCGGAAGAGAAGGCCTGTTTTAAGGAAAGAAAGGCTTCTTCTGCTTCGGGCGGCCACTCTTTGGGATTAGTACCCTTACGGGTGAGCGCGGAAATTGGGGCAGTCCGGGAAGAGAAGTGTGGTATGAAGAGGCGGTAGTAGTTGGCGAAGCCCAGGAACCGCTGAATGGCCTTCAACCCCTCCGGTCGGGGCCATTTCTCGATGGCAGACAGTTTCTCTGGATCCATTCGTAGGCCGGTCTGAGAAATAATGTAGCCCAAAAACGGAAGCGAGGTCTGCTCAAAGAGGCACTTCTCGTATTTAGCGAAGAGGTAATTCTGCCTGAGCCTGAGCAGGACCTGACGAACGTCCCTCCGGTGAGTCTGGAGATCCGGAGAGAAGACCAAGATGTCGTCCAGGTACACCACTACGCAGGAGTAGAGAAGGTCCCGGAAGATGTCATTGACCAACTCTTGAAAGACGGCAGGAGCGTTACAGAGACCAAAGGGCATTACCAGGTATTCATAGTGGCCATCCCGGTTGTTGAATGCCGTCTTCCATTCATCCCCTTGACGGATACGAACCAGGTTGTACGCCCCACGGAGGTCTAGTTTGGTGAAGATTCTAGCCCCCCTCAGACGATCAAATAATTCTGGAATGAGCGGAAGGGGGTACTTATTCTTCACCGTGATCTGGTTTAGGCCTCTATAGTCTATACAGGGACGGAGAGAGCCGTCCTTCTTTTTGACGAAAAAGAAGCCTGCTCCCGCCGGGGAGGTAGATTTCCGGATGAATCCCCTGACCAGATTCTCCTCAATATATTCGGACATCGACCGGGTCTCAGCAGCGGATAAAGGATAAATACGCCCACGGGGAGGAGTAGTACCGGGTAACAGGTCGATGGGACAGTCGTATGGTCTATGAGGGGGTAATGTCTCTGCCTCCTTTTTATTAAAGACATCAGCATAAGACCAATAAGGAATTGGAAGTCCAGGTAGATTAGCTGGGGTAGGAGAGGGACGGACGGGATGGACGGGAACCAGGCAGGTCTTATGACAGTCTTGTCCCCAGCGAAGGACTTCTCCGGTTTGCCAGTCAAGCACGGGTGCATGTTTCTGGAGCCAAGGCAGACCTAGCAAGAGGGCGTGAGAGAGTCCAGGCAGAACATGAAAGGAGATACTTTCAGAATGCAGCATTCCCACCTGCAGAGTAATGGATTCGGTGATGAGTTGGATGGGGCGTGGTAAGAGCCCCCCATCCACGGCAGCCACAGACAAGGGTACAGCCAGAGGTTTGGTGGGGATGCGGTATTTCTCTACCAGGGACTGTGAAATAGGATTCCCGGCTGCTCCAGAGTCCAGTTGGGCTAGTTCGAAATAACGGTTCTCCCCGTAGACGATTGAAACTGACAACAGCAGGGATGGAGAGGATTTATTCTTGTCTAGGTGGACCTCTCTGAGCGAACTTAGACACAGGCGTTTCCCGACCTCTCCGGGCAGGCACGGATCCGGTGCTCCTTACTGCCACAGTAGAAGCAGGTCCCCTCGGCACGGCGTAAGTCCTGACGGGTCTTGACCATCTTGGTCTGGTTGACCTGCATAGGCTCAGGAGAGTGTACCTGGTTAGAGACAGAAGGAGTGACGGGTTTCTGAAAAGTAGGAGCTAGACGTGGTAACCTCCTCTCACGGGTGACCTCTCTGGCACGCTCCTGGAACCGTAGGTCAATCCGGGTGGCAAGAGTTATTAAGTCATCGAGAGTGGTAGGAATGTCCCGACCGGCAAGTTCATCTTTAATACGGCCGGACAGACCCTCCCAGAAGACGGAAACCAGAGCGTCGTTATCCCAGGCCAGCTCCGAGGCAAGGGTACGGAACCGTATGGCATATTGGCCCACGGTGAGACTCTCCTGACGGAGGCGTAGCAACGATGATGCAGATGAGGTCTTCCGTCCGGGTTCGTCGAAGACTTTCCGGAAAGCCGTGAGAAAAGCAGGCAAGTTGGACACCAGGGGGTCTCCTCTCTCCCATAGAGGATTTAGCCAGGCCAGGGCCTCCCCGGTGAGATGGGACATGATGAAGGCAATTTTGGCCCGGTCGGAGTTAAACTGGTGGGACAAAAGTTCAAAGTGCAGGGTGCACTGATTTAAGAAGCCCCGAGCCTGGACGGAGTCGCCTCCGAAGCGAGGAGGTGCAGAAAGCCGGGGTCCGGGGTAGGATACCATGGTATTAGTGGGCAGCGGAGCTGCCGGATTGCAAGATATGGCACTGGCGGAGGTTGTTGGTGGATCAGACAGAGTGTTCAGGCGAGTATTGACATTCCGCAGGTGACCCAGGATGGACTCCTGTTGGGACCTCTGACGGGACAGTTCAAGACAGAGGTCCGAGAGCGAGGGAGCTTGGGTGCCACCGGGTTCCATGGCCCGAGCAAACTGTAACGGGTCTGGGAGGCGGAACCTCTGGACTACAATACAAGGGGGCGGTCCTTGTAAGGGAGCGGGTGGCGACCAGGCAGGTAGTCACAGGAGGTGACCAGGACAGTCTCTGGGTGTACGGGCAGGAGGACACGGCAAGTGATCGGGGCAGTCTCTGGATAAAGGGTAGGTACGACCTGTGATGGCTGAACCTTCAGGTAGGCTAGCAAGGCAGATGGAGAATGTGTGCTCCCAGGTGAGCAAGCGAGAGTCTCTGGAATAGCAGGTGGTCACAGCATGTGACGGCGGAGCCTCCAGGTAGGCAAGCAGGCAGGTAACGGAGAAGCGCTCCCAGGTGAGCGGGCAAGAGTCTCAGGAATAGCTGGTGGTCACAGCACGTGACAGCGGAGCCTCCGGGCAGGCAAGCAGGCAGGTAGCGGAGAAGCGCTCCCAGGTGAGCGGGCAAGAGTCTGGAGTAGCTGGTGGTCACAGCACGTGACAGCGGAGCCTCCGGGCAGGCAAGCAGGCAGGTAGCGGAGAAGCGCTCCCAGGTGAGCGGGCAAGAGTCTGGAGTAGCTGGTGGTCACAGCACGTGACAGCGGAGCCTCCGGGCTGGCAAGCAGGCAGGTAACGGAGAAGCGCTCCCAGGTGAGCGGGCAAGCTGGTCCATAGACAGACTGACCGGAGTTGTAAGGCAGACCGTCGGACCTCAGGCAAGCAGGCAGGTAGCTGAGGTGCGCTCCCAGGTGAGCGGGCAGGCTGGTCCTTAGACAGACTGACAGGAGTAGTAAGGCAGACCGTCGGACCTCAGACTAGCAGACAGGTAGCAAGTAATCAGGCAGGAATCTGACAGGTAACTGGCAGGTAACTGGCAACGGGACCTGAGGGCTGAAGCACAGGTGAGACACAGGTGCAAACAACATTGCTCGGGCACCTCCATTTTGGAGGAGGTGCCTTATATATGATGAAGTCCTCCGGCCATTGGCCGGGGACTCCTTAGGACGGCGTGCGCGGCCCCTTTAAGAGGAGGGGAGCGCGCGCGCCCTAAGCACAGGGGCCGGGAAGGAGCGCGCGCTGAGAGCAGAGCGGGAGGAGGACGCCGGGAAGGAGCGCGCGCTGACAGCAGAGCGGGAGAGGGACGCCGGGCACGGGGCAGAGCGGTGAGGGGAGCAGCGTCCCTGCCTAGCAGAGGGCAGGGACGCCGGCACTACACTTTTTCTTTCCCATTTTGGCAGAAAATGTAGGCTGCTTAATAATGTGGGACAGCATTCTTAAGTAGTCTTGCTTTTCATTGGACACACCTGCCTAACTAATTAGCACAGGTGTCTGCAATTGCTTACAGTGATATAAAGAGCCCTGACACACATCACCATCAATGAGTTTAACTGAAAAGCAAAAAAATTCTTACCTTATCACTCCTAAACACTTTTTGCACAATAATTTGGAACACAGTGTACATGTGCTTTTCCACAAAACACCAGTGGTTCACGTAGTGAATCTTACAGTTCTAACTTGCCAACCGTGGTCTCTATGGAGTTGTTGAATAAAGGGCCCAAAATTAAGATAACATAGACGGGAGAGGTCTCTATGAATAGGAATTCCTAAGTATTTGATACCCTGTGAGGGCCAGGCAAAGGGAAAGTTGGACTGGATGGAATCCTGTATGGATTTGGGGAGGGAGACATCGAGGGCCTCAGACTTTGCTGCATTGATTTTAAAATTTGACCATGTAACAAAGTGATCTATTTCATCCATAACAGCAGGGATGGATATATGTGATTGAGTGATATATACTAGGACATCATCAGCAAATGCAGAGCACTTGTACTCGGTGCCTCCCACCTCAATCCACCTAATATTGGGGTTATGGCGAATTGATGAGAGCAGGTGCTCTGTCACTAGGATGTATAAGAGAGGGGACAGAGGACATCCCTGCCTTGTCCCATTGGTGATTATGAAAGGTGATGAAAATGTTCCATTTATCTTCAGCCTAGGTGACGTATTGCGATACAGGGCCGTGATTTTGCCTATAAAAGGGTCCCCTAGACCCCTACCCCAAGCTTTTTAAGAGAATAATATATGGCGCGCCAGGAGACTCTATGGAATGCTTTCTCAGCATCCAACGAGAGTATCTAATTACAAATTTTTAACTGCATCTAGCCCAGGAAATACTTTGTGCCTAGTAGCAGTGTCTGCTAGTCAGCGGATTATCCCAGCTGTTAAGCAAGCTATACCACTAGAGATGAGTGTTGTTCGACTCGAACTGTTCGCCAATCTCAAATTCGAGCTGTTTTGGGCGGTGTTCGAGCCGTTCGGCGAACACGAACGATTTGAGAAAAATTCGGCTTTTCGAGGTTATGTTCGATAACTGTTCGTGCACCAAAATCATAACTGGATTTTTTCTCAGTAATGATGAAAATTAATGTTAATACGCAGTTTTAGTGTACAGCGGGGCGGGGGGAGGGGCAGGGGATGGATCTCTGCAGGAATAATGAAGATCTCCATTTTTTTTCTCTTTCCCGCATTTACAGTGGGGAGGTGCAATCTGTCAGCCTATCAGCAGCGCACACACGGAGCGAAGTGCTTTTTTTCACACAAGCAAGGGCATGTGTCATTGGCAGTGTATGTCACATGTCCTTGCCCTATAAGACCCAGCCATTTTCCCCGTCGCCACCATTTTATCACTGCTGCAGCTGCGTGTTAGACGGCACCGCTGTTGCTGTGTGCGCTATACCTTGTTAATTTCAAGCCAATTTTCGCACAAATCTACAGATAGCTTGGGAGTAGGGAATAGCTGTGATTGCAGTCCTTTTAAGGACTAGGTTACAGCATTTCCTACGACTTTTATCAGGCTGATCTGTGCTCTTAAATAGATAGGTTGTGGGAGTAAAGACTAATTGTAATTGCAGTCCTTTTCAGGACCAAGTTACATCAGTTCCTATCAGTTTTTGCCAGGCTGGTCTGTGCCAGTGCTGTGCAAGTTTTTTTCACAGCATTTGGCTGAATCTAGCAAAGCTAATCCTTTTTGGCCTATTGCAGAGTGTGTTAGTCAGTGGAGTAGCCTATCTGTGTTGCAAGATACACCACCTGTGTATAGAATACCAATTTTTTTACTGCACCGAGTGAAGTAAAACCTTTTGGGCATAGCATCATTCTATTAGTCCATCTATACTGACCACCATAAGGTTGCAAATTGAATATAATTTTTTTCTGCATCTAGCTCTGAAAAAATATTTGTCCTTCTAGCAGTGTGTGGGACTTGTTCTACTAGTCCATCTATACTGACCTCCATCAGGTTGCAAATTAAAAATATTTTTTGTCTGCATCTAGCTCTGAAAAAATATTTGGGCTTCTAGCAGTGTGTGGGACTTGTTCTATTAGTCCATCTATACTGACCTCCATCAGGTTGCAAATTAAAAATATTTTTTTGTCTGCATCTAGCTCTGAAAAAATAATTGGCCTTCTAGCAGTGTGTGGGACTTGGTCTATTAGTCCATCTATACTGACCTCCATCAGGTTGCAAATTAAAAATATTTTTTTGTCTGCATCTAGCTCTGAAAAAATATTTGGCCTTCTAGCAGTGTGTGGGACTTTCTCTATTAGTCCATCTATACTGACCTCCATCAGGTTGCAAATTCAAAATAATTTTTTGTCTGCATCTAGCTCTGAAAAAATATTTGTCCTTCTAGCAGTGTGTGGGACTTGTTCTATTAGTCCATCTATACTGACCTCCATCAGGTTGCAAACTGAATATAATTTTTTTCTGCACCTACCTCTGAAAAAATATTTGGGCTTCTAGCAGTGTGTGGGAGTTGTTTTATTAGTCCATCTATACTGACCTCCATCAGGTTGCAAACTGAATATAATTTTTTTCTGCATCTACCTCTGAAAAAATATTTGGGCTTCTAGCAGTGTGTGGGACTTGTTTTATTAGTCCATCTATACTGACCTCCATCAGGTTGCAAATTAAAAATAATTTTTATCTGCATCTAGCTCTGAAAAAATATTTGGCCTTCTAGCAGTGTGTGGGACTTGTTCTATTAGTCCATCTATACTGACCTCCATCAGGTTGCAAATTAAAAATAATTTTTTGTCTGCTTCTAGCTCTGAAAAAATATTTGGCCTTCTAGCAGTGTGTGGGACTTGTTCTATTAGTCCATCTATACTGACCTCCATCAGGTTGCAAATTGAATATAATTCTTTTCTGCATCTAGCTCTGAAAAATTATTTGTCCTTCTAGCAGTGTGTGGGACTTGTTCTACTAGTCCATCTATACTGACCTCCATCAGGTTGCAAATTCAAAATATTTTCTTTTCTGCATGTAGCTCTGAAAAAATATTTGTCCTTCTAGCAGTGTGTGGGACTTGTTCTACTAGTCCATCTATACTGACCTCCATCAGGTTGCAAATTAAAACTAATTTTTATCTGCATCTAGCTCTGAAAAAATATTTGCCTTCTAGCAGTGTGTGGGACTTGTTCTACTAGTCCATCTATACTGACCTCCATCAGGTTGCAAACTGAATATAATTTTTTTCTGCATCTACCTCTGAAAAAATATTTGGGCTTCTAGCAGTGTGTGGGACTTGTTTTATTAGTCCATCTATACTGACCTCCATCAGGTTGCAAATTAAAAATAATTTTTATCTGCATCTAGCTCTGAAAAAATATTTGTCCTTCTAGCAGTGTGTGGGACTTGTTCTATTAGTCCATCTATACTGACCTCCATCAGGTTGCAAACTGAATATAATTTTTTTCTGCACCTACCTCTGAAAAAATATTTGGGCTTCTAGCAGTGTGTGGGACTTGTTTTATTAGTCCATCTATACTGACCTCCATCAGGTTGCAAACTGAATATAATTTTTTTCTGCATCTACCTCTGAAAAAATATTTGGGCTTCTAGCAGTGTGTGGGACTTGTTTTATTAGTCCATCTATACTGACCTCCATCAGGTTGCAAATTAAAAATAATTTTTATCTGCATCTAGCTCTGAAAAAATATTTGGCCTTCTAGCAGTGTGTGGGACTTGTTCTATTAGTCCATCTATACTGACCTCCATCAGGTTGCAAATTAAAAATAATTTTTTGTCTGCTTCTAGCTCTGAAAAAATATTTGGCCTTCTAGCAGTGTGTGGGACTTGTTCTATTAGTCCATCTATACTGACCTCCATCAGGTTGCAAATTGAATATAATTCTTTTCTGCATCTAGCTCTGAAAAATTATTTGTCCTTCTAGCAGTGTGTGGGACTTGTTCTACTAGTCCATCTATACTGACCTCCATCAGGTTGAAAATTCAAAATATTTTCTTTTCTGCATGTAGATCTGAAAAAATATTTGTCCTTCTAGCAGTGTGTGGGACTTGTTCTACTAGTCCATCTATACTGACCTCCATCAGGTTGCAAATTAAAAATAATTTTTATCTGCATCTAGCTCTGAAAAAATATTTGCCTTCTAGCAGTGTGTGGGACTTGTTCTACTAGTCCATCTATACTGACCTCCATCAGGTTGCAAACTGAATATAATTTTTTTCTGCATCTACCTCTGAAAAAATATTTGGGCTTCTAGCAGTGTGTGGGACCTGTTTTATTAGTCCATCTATACTGACCTCCATCAGGTTGCAAATTAAAAATAATTTTTATCTGCATCTAGCTCTGAAAAAATATTTGGCCTTCTAGCAGTGTGTGGGACTTGTTCTATTAGTCCATCTATACTGACCTCCATCAGGTTGCAAACTGAATATAATTTTTTTCTGCATCTACCTCTGAAAAAATATTTGGGCATCTAGCAGTGTGTGGGACTTGTTCTATTAGTCCATCTATACTGACCTCCATCAGGTTGCAAATTAAAAATATTTTTTTGTCTGCATCTAGCTCTGAAAAAATATTTGTCCTTCTAGCAGTGTGTGGGACTTGTTCTACTAGTCCATCTATACTGACCTCCATCAGGTTGCAAATTGAATATAATATTTTTCTGCATCTAGCTCTGAAAAAATATTTGGCCTTCTAGCAGTGTGTGGGACTTGTTCTATTAGTCCATCTATACTGACCTCCATCAGGTTGCAAACTGAATATAATTTTTTTCTGCATCTACCTCTGAAAAAATATTTGGGCTTCTAGCTGTGTGTGGGACTTGTTCTATTAGTCCATCTATACTGACCTCCATCAGGTTGCAAATTGAATATAATTTTTTTCTGCATCTAACCCAGCCAATAGTTTTGGCCTAATACCACAGTTTGGCCACTCAGCTCTGCTCGCTTCTCATCCATTGTTTTTTTGTGCAAACAACTCCAGAGTTGTGAATTAGTTAACCACCAAAATGAGAGGAAAAAGGCCTGCTGCTGGTGGAAAGGGGAATAGGCGTGTTGGGAAGGGGAAAAAAGGTTGTGTCCGTGGGGTAGGTGTTAAAGCAACAGTAACATCTGCAGAAGAAAGACCATCTTCCAGCCAAACTAAAATGTCTACTTCTTTTAGCGGACAATGTGATAAGATCTCTTTCTTACGGCCACGCCAAGCGCTACAAATTCCAGATGAGGCACAAAAACAGCAGGTGCTTCAACGGATATCAAGTGCTCCTTTAAGTGGGCTCTCCTCCACATCAACTTCAACATCACAAATACTCCAGTCCTCAAAGGTGTCTCCATATCGCACTTGCTTCCTCACAGCTCCCAAATCTCCAGCTGCCCGTCTGAGTATGAGGTAGAACAGATGGTTGAGTCTGCAGAGCTTTTTACTCATACTATAGCCTGGGAATCAGAGGTCGGCTCCAGCGCTTCTGTGAATCCAGATGAGGAAATGATCTGCACTGATGCCCAGAATCTTTATGAGTCGGATCCAGGACCAGACGCTGAAGGTTCTGACCATAATGTAGACCCTCATTCCCAAACTGTAACTCCTGTTGGTGGAGACAATGAGGAAGACGATGATGAGACTCAAATACCTGATTGGAGCGACAACTTTAGTTTTTTGTCAGGGCAGGAACAGGTTGGCTCTGAGGACGACGGGTGTGATAACGCACAGGGTGATGATGATGAGGTTGGAGATCCCACTTACTGTCAACCCACAGTCTGCCAAGAGATGAAGTCAGCAGAGGAGGTGGAGGAGAATACTAGTGACGACGAGGTCAGGTTGCGCCTTCCTGGACAGAGACGTAGTACTGGAAGCACGTCAACAACTGCATCCTCAAACACAACTCTGCCTCTCACCACAAGTCGTGGTGGCTCTTCAGGTCGCATGGGTCCTAAGCCTTGCATAGCCTGGGCATTTTTTCAGATCGATAAAGATGACCCAACTCGTGTTATCTGTAACATTTGTCAGCAAAAGCTATGTAGAGGCCAAAAAATACATAGTTTGAGTACTTCATGCATGAACCGGCACATGGACATGAAGCATAAGTTGCAGTGGGAAGGTCACTGTGCTACAATGCGGCCTAGCCGGCCGGGCCAACCACCGTCTGCCATATCTTGTGCATCCGCAGCCTCTTCATCCTCTGTGACTGGGGGGACAGCAGTCACACCTGTTTTGGGGCGCAGACCTGCCACCTCTTTACCCGCAACAGCCAGCGTGATTGGCAGGTCATCATTTTCTTTGGAGGTGGTAACACCAGCTGGTGTTGAGCGCTGTCCGACATCGATAGCACCACCTTTGGATCAAGGCAACCTAACGTGTCTGCCTGCATCTTCCTCACAGACCGGCAGTTTGCCGAGGACACCCTTATCAACCCCGTCTAAGCACAATAGCCAGCCCTCGGTCCCTCAGATGTGGACAAGTAAAAGACCATTTCCTCCTAGCCACGAGAAAGCTAAGAGGTTGAATTTTACCATCTGCAAGCTCTTGGCTACAGAAATGCTACCTTTCCGCCCGGTGGACACAGAGGATTTTCGAGACCTTATGTCCGTCGCAGTGCCCCAGTACCAGATGCCCAGTCGGCACTACTTCTCAAAGAAAGGTGTGCCTGCGCTCCACCAGCATGTCGCACACAACATCACCGCTTCTTTGAGAAACTCTGTGTGTGACAGGGTGCATTTCACCACAGACACTTGGACGAGTAGGCATGGACAGGGGCGTTACATGTCGCTGACTGGGCACTGGGTAACTATGGTGACAGCAGGACAATGGGCTGCTGTCCAAGTCTTTCCATCCCCACGAGTTGTGCGTCAATCCTCTTTATCTCAAAGTTCCTCCACTGCTTCTGCCTCCTCAACCTCCTCTCGGTCCTGCACCTGCACCCAAAGCCTGTCTGGTCATGCCACAAGCTTTCTAACTGCGCAGAAGGGATCCTGCACACCTCCTTACTATGCTGGCAGCAGGGCTCAACGTCATCAGGCGGTTTTTACTTTGAAAAGTCTGGGAAATGTGAGTCACACAGCTGAGGAGTTGTGGTCAGCTCTGGAGAACCAATTTCATGAATGGTTGTCTCCACTGGACCTGAAACCAGGGAAGGCCGTGTGCGACAATGCTGCAAACCTGCGTGCGGTCCTTCGCCGGGGCAATGTCACTCACGTGCCTTGTATGGCTCACGTGTTGAACCTGGTTGTCCAGCAATTTTTAGCCCACTATCCCGGACTAGATGGCCTTCTGCAGAGGGCACGGTCGCTGTGTGCTCACTTCCGCCGTTCGCATCCCGCAGCTCAGTGACTTACATCTCTACAGAAGTAGTTGGGCCTGCCACTTCACCGGCTAAAATGCGATGTGCCTACCTGGTGGAATTCAACTCTGCACATGTTGCAGCGAATGTGGCAGCACCAAGAAGCCCTGGTGCAATACGTTCTGATGTATAGCCTGGGCCAACGAGATCCAGAGGTGGGGCAAATCACGCTGGAGGAGTGGTCTCAGATCAGGGACCTATGCACCCTTCTGCACAGTTTTGAAATGGCGACGAAGATGTTTAGTGCTGACGATGCCATTATCAGCATGACTATTCCGGTGAATTACATGCTGGAGCACATATTAAACAGAATTCGGAGTCAGGTGGTGGCACAAGAGGAGGTGGAGGAAGTAGAGGAGGAGGAGTTGTATGCGGAAGGGCTAACATCTGCAAGGTCCAGACGGTCGGCAGCACCAAGGCGGCAGGCATGTGAGGGTGGGGGAGATGGTTTTACCAGGGCGCATGGTAGCAGCCAAACTAGTGAGGAAGGTGCAGGAGCCAAGGAAGAAGTGGAGGACGAACTGATGGAAGACTTATCAGATGAGGGAGACCTTGATCACATTTCTGTTGTGCGAGGTTGGGGGGAGAGGACAGAGGAAGGAAGCATGATTCTTACCTCGCCACCAACACAACAGGGACTTGGTGCTCCTGGATGCGCAACACACATGAGAGCCTTCTTGCTGCACTACCTGCAACATGACCCTCGAATTGTGAGAATTAGAAATAATCCTGACTACTGGGTTGCCATACTGTTAGATCCCCGGTACAAAAGTAAATTTGCAGAAATTATTCCTGCCATAGAAAGGGATGCACGCATGCAGGAGTATCAGCAGAGACTGTTGCAGAATCTTACATGTGCTTTTCCACAAAACACCAGTGGTGCACGTACTGAATCTCACAGTTTCAACTTGCCAACCGTGGGACCGTCGAGTGTTCAGCACTCAAACCGTAACAGAAGCACAGTATCTGCTGGTAACATCAATTTTGCGGAATCATTTCACCACTTTTTTAGCCCATCCTTTGCAAGGCCACAGGAGACAAGAAGTCTGACACATAGTCAACGCCTAGAGACGATTGTACAGGAGTATCTCCAAGTAAACATTGAAGCCATGACTGTGTCACTGGACCCTTGCTCTTTTTGGACTTCCAATCTGGATAAATGGCCGGAGCTAGCCACTTACGCCTTGGAGATCTTGTCATGCCCCGCAGCCAGCGTTCTGTCTGAACGTGTGTTCAGCGCTGCTGGTGTTGTGCTGACAGATAAGCGCTCGCGGCTCTCCACTGATAATGTAGACAGACTCACGTTTATAAAGATGAACAAATCATGGATCCTAAACAACTTTTCTAACCCTGTGTCATCCTGGGGAGAGTAAAAGCTTGATGATTGGTTAAAATCACCTCACCAACCAATTTAAGCTTTCAAATTACTAATCATGTTTATCTGTATCTTGGCTGGAAAATAATTTGGGCTTTGTAGCAGTGTGCAGTACTGATTCTATTAGGCCATCTATACTAAGCTCCACCAGATTTAAAATTAATAATAATTTTTAGCTGCATCTAGCCCGGAAAATAATTTTGGGGCTCCGAAATGAGCAAGACACATAAGTGCCTTCTTGCTGCACTACATGCAACATGACCCTCAGATTGTCAGAATTCGAAGTAATTCTGACTACTGGGCTGCCACACTCTTAAATCCCCCACACTCTTCGATCAACCTTTTCATTTTAATAAGGACCAAAAAAATGGTCATTTTTGAAATTATAAGCATTAGCAGGTTATTAGAAACTGAAATCAAACAGTTTTCAACTCAAAACTTTATTCTAGGTGATGTTACATTTGCAGATAGGACCCCTTGTTCGAAAGGAGCTTCTGAACTCTCTCGTCCATTCAATTTGTCAGGTTTTGGATGGTTTCTGCTTCAATTGTTTTGCATGAGGACAGAATACCCTCCCAGAGCTGTTGCTTAGATGTGAACTGCCTCCCGCCATCATAGACACTCCTTTTGATGATGCTCCAGAGGTTCTGAATGGGGTAGAGGTCAGGGGAGCATGGGGGTCACACCATAAGTTTGTCCTCTTTTATGCCCATATCAGCCAGAGATGCAGATGTGTTATGTGCAGCATGAGACGGTGCATTATCATGCATAAAAATGATCTTGCTGTGAAATACACGGTTCTTCTTCTTGAACCATGGCAGGAAGTGCTGTTTGAGAAACTCCACATACATTATGGAGTTCATCTTTACCCCTTCAGGGATCCTAAAGGGGCCAACAATCTCTCTCCCCATGATTCCAGCCCAAAACATTACTCCACCTCCTCCTTGTTGGCACTGTAGCCGTGTTTGCGTGAAGTGGATAGAGGAGGTCGACAGGATGGCGTATGCACAGCTGCAAACCTCTGAAGGACCCTGCATCTTGTTGTTAGGGGGACGTTGGAGGCAACAGCAGCTTCAAAAACTTGTCTGCTGCTATGACAAGGCTTTTTTGCCGCTGCTCTTTTAACCTGACTTAATTGCCTGTAGGAAAGAGTCCTCAATTTGCCCTTATCAGCACGCACACGTGTGTGCTGTGAATCAGCTACATACTTCTTGATTGCCAAGACACTTCATCCTGATCATCGCACAATGTTGATTGTAGTCATGCCTTGACCTAAACACTCCACAATTTGTTGCTTCTCAGCAGCCGACACATTCTTTTTCTTTCCCATTTTGGCAGAAAATGTAGGCTGCTTAATAATGTGGGACAGCCTTCTTAAGTAGTCTTGCTTTTCATTGGACACACCTGCCAAACTAATTAGCACAGGTGTCTGCAATTGCTTACAGCGATATAAAGAGCCCTGACACACATCACCATCAATCAGTTTAACTGACAAACAAAAAAATTCTTCCCTTATCACTCCTAAACACTTTTTGCATAATAATTTGGAACACAGTGTACATGTGCTTTTCCACAAAACACCAGTGGTTCACGTAGTGAATCTTACAGTTCTAACTTGCCAACCGTGGTCTGTATGGAGTTGTTCAATAAAGGGCCCAAAATTAAGATAACATAGATGGGAGAGGTCTCTATGAATAGGAATTCCTAAGTATTTGATACCCTGTGAGGGCCAGGCAAAGGGAAAGTTGGACTGGATGGAATCCTGTATGGATTTGGGGAGGGAGACATCGAGGGCCTCAGACTTCGCTGCATTGTTTTTAAAATTTGACCATGTAACAAAGTGATCTATTTCAGCCATAACAGCAGGGATGGATATATGTGATTGAGTGATATATACTAGGACATCAACAGCAAATAGAGAGCACTTGTACTCGGTGCCTCGCACCTCAATCCACCTAATATTGGGGTTATGGCGAATTGATGAGAGCAGGTGCTCCGTCACTAGGATGTATAAGAGAGGGGACAGATGACATCCCTGCCTTGTCCCATTGGTGATTATGAAAGGTGATGAAAATGTTCTGACGCGCCCCCTGGGCCTTGGGACACCCAGAGCAGGACCCTTTTTGGTGGATGCTGGTGGTTGTAGTCTCCGTGGCGGCGACCCGGTTCCGTGGCTCAGGGCGGTCAAACCAGTGGCGGAACTATTTATGTGGTTTTGATGTTTAAATGTCCGACTACGCCACCCGTGGATTGCGGTCAGATTGAACTGCCGCTGCAGGGCAGACCGCTGAGTCTGGTGTTGTGGGTGCAGCAGAGCGTAGCATAACTCCCCACGGGAGGAGTATAGCCACAGGGCAGTGTATGCGGAGGATGGGGGTGATGGTGCAGGGCAGCAGCAGTAACGACACGGAGTCAGTGATGCAGTCCAGGGCCTTTACTCACAGTTCTTATTATCCAGACCACGTCTGCAGGTAACGGTTGCCCACGTCGTACTGTGCTCACCAGGTGAGGGGCTCAGAAAACTCCCAGATAACTTTGGAGCGCTTCACAGGACCCCCTTTGTGTGTCCTTTGTCTGGCCTTTCTTACCAACCCTTCTGTCCGGCTGCCTCGGGCCTCCTCTTGGTAAACTTGGCGCCAGTTTCCCTGACCCTATGTGGTGCCTTCCTAGCGGGTGTAGCGAGGGGCTGCGCCACATAAAATGTCACAGCCTCCGGTTTCTAGTTGAGGGTCGTTTTCCGCCTCCACTAGTTTCGGGGACCGGTCTCCCCCTTTGGCCTGACCCCTCCACGCAGGTGGATTCGGGCGTGCGGTGGCGACTCGCCCGTCCGCACCCCTGGGATCCCTTCGTTCCTCGTTCCTGGAGCCTTATCCGCTCCTCTTCCTTCCTTCCCCCTCTTCCAGGCCTGGGCCTCTGTTACTAGGCCCGCCTCCGGAGCAGAGCTCATGCAGAGCCCCTGCTCCCTGTCACTTCTGCTCAGACTTCTCTGCACTGAACTAAGATAGTGCCCACCTTTTATACTCCCTTCCCAATGCACCCAGGAACTGCCTCCTCCCTGCTCCTGCACTACAGGGTTCTCCTTCCTCAGTGTTCCCTCCCCCCACTCCAGCCAGGGACAGGGACTGTCGTGCCCATCTCAGGGGCATATTGGTCGCCCTGCCCCACGGCAATGTGGTGTAATGCATGCAGGTGTCGGGTCTTGATCCACACTCCATCCTTACCTGAGAGTGAGATATCACACCTCTGGGTGAGGTGCAATACCTCTGTAGCAACCGAGCCCTCAGGGTGCTACAGTTCCATTTATCTTCAGCCTAGGTGACGTATTGCGATACAGGGCCGTGATTTTGGCTATAAAAGGGTCCCCTAGACCCCTACCCCAAACTTTTTAAGAGAATAATATATGGCGTGCCAGGAGACTCTATGGAATGCTTTCTCAGCATCCAACGAGAGTATCTAATTACAAATTTTTAACTGCATCTAGCCCAGGAAATACTTTGTGCCTAGTAGCAGTGTCTGCTAGTCAGCGGATTATCCCGGCTGTTAAGCAAGCTACACCACCTGTAGTTTGGACACTTAATTTTTTCAAAGGAAATGCTTCGGGACCACGGGATACTCAGAGAAGAGCATCAGGAGGCACCCCAAGGCATAGGGACTGGGACTGGCAGTAGGATGCCTTGCGATGGACAGCCGAGCTCGATCCTTATAAAAGCTTTTTAACTGCAGCAGCTTTAGTGGACGCTACTGGAGCTGGAATTACGCGGCTGCTGGCATGAGACTTGCCCTCCAATAGATCCTTGTAAATGGATTTAAAGTGTATTCATTCAAATTAGAGAGACAATTTAAATTAAAAAGCTTAGAGCTGTCTCCACCACAGGGGGGCTCGCTCGACCCACCAGCGGACAGGCACCAGTATTGGGAGAGGGGGGCTGGCCGTCAGGGTTCACCGCGGCTCTGGCACAAACCCGGCAACACGGAGGTGGCACGGGCAGGAGCGGACTGACCATGTCGGCTTCGCACTTTTTTGGTTTTAGAAGGGCATGACTTGCCTATATCTGTGTCTCCCCCTTCTTTTACTCCTCCACCTCTTTTCTTTTCGCATAACTATATGTACTTGTCACTTTTCCATGTGTTAGTTATGTCTTCTGAGCAGTTTGTCAGCTTTTGGACACCTTTGAAGGTGTTTTCTATGTGTTTCTATGTGTTTTTGTTTGCCTGCCATTGGTTTTAACGGTGTTCGAAGGTGTTCGACGAACAGTTCGGCGAACACACGGGTGTTCGACGAACCGAACCGAACTCGAACACTACGGGGGTGGCTCAACACTATACACCACCTGTAGTTTGGACACTTAATTTTTTCAAAGGAAATGGTTCGGGCCCCCGGGACACTCAGTGAAGAGTATCGGGGAGGCACCCCAAGGCACAGGGGCTGGGACTGGCGGTAGGACGCCTTGCGGTGGACCGCCAAGCTCGATCCTTATAAAAGCTTTTTAACTGCAGCAGCTTTAGTGAACGCTACTGGAGCTGGAATTACCGCGGCTGCTGGCATGAGACTTGCCCTCCAATAGTTCCTTGTAAAAGGATTTAAGTGTACTCATTCAAATTAGAGAGACAATTTAAATTAAAAAGATTAGACCTGCCTCCACCGCAGGGGGGCTCGCTCGACCCACCAGCGGACAGGCACCAGTATTGGGAGAGGGGGGCTGGCCGTCAGGGTCCACCGCGGCTCTGGCACAAACCCGGCGACACGGAGGTCGCACTGGCAGGAACGGACTGGCCATGTCGGCTTCGCACTTTTTTGGTTTTAGAAGGGCATGACTTGCCTATATCTGTGTCTCCCCCTTCTTTTACTCCTCCACCTCTTTTCTTTTCGCATGACTATATGTACTTGTCACTTTTCCATGTGTTAGTTGTGTCTTCTGAGCAGTTTGTAGGCTTTTAGACACCTTTGAAGGTGTTTTCTATGTGTTTCTATGTGTTTTTGTTTGCCTGCCATTGGTTTTAACGGTGTTCGAAGGTGTTCGACGAACAGTTCGGCGAACACACGGGTGTTCGACGAACCGAACCGAACTCGAACACTACGGGGGTGGCTCAACACTATACACCACCTGTAGTTTGGACACTTAATTTTTTCAAAGGAAATGGTTCGGGCCCCCGGGACACTCAGTGAAGAGTATCGGGGAGGCACCCCAAGGCACAGGGGCTGGGACTGGCGGTAGGACGCCTTGCGGTGGACCGCCAAGCTCGATCCTTATAAAAGCTTTTTAACTGCAGCAGCTTTAGTGAACGCTACTGGAGCTGGAATTACCGCGGCTGCTGGCATGAGACTTGCCCTCCAATAGTTCCTTGTAAAAGGATTTAAGTGTACTCATTCAAATTAGAGAGACAATTTAAATTAAAAAGATTAGACCTGCCTCCACCGCAGGGGGGCTCGCTCGACCCACCAGCGGACAGGCACCAGTATTGGGAGAGGGGGGCTGGCCGTCAGGGTCCACCGCGGCTCTGGCACAAACCCGGCAACACGGAGGTCGCACTGGCAGGAACGGACTGGCCATGTCGGCTTCGCACTTTTTTGGTTTTAGAAGGGCATGACTTGCCTATATCTGTGTCTCCCCCTTCTTTTACTCCTCCACCTCTTTTCTTTTCGCATGACTATATGTACTTGTCACTTTTCCATGTGTTAGTTGTGTCTTCTGAGCAGTTTGTAGGCTTTTAGACACCTTTGAAGGTGTTTTCTATGTGTTTCTATGTGTTTTTGTTTGCCTGCCATTGGTTTTAACGGTGTTCGACGGTGTTCGATGAACAGTTCGACGAACAGTTCGGCGAACACACTGGTGTTCGACGAACCGAACCCGAACACTACGGGGGTGGCTCAACTCTACTTAGGAAGCAACACTGATTGACAATCAATTTCACATGCTGTTGTGCAAATGGAATAGACAATAGATGGAAATTATTGGCAATTATCAAGACACCCTAAATAAAGGAGTGGTTCTGCAGGTGAAGACCACAGACCACATCTTAGTACCAATGCTTTCTGGCTGATGTTTTGGTCACTTTTGAATGTTGGTTGTGCTTTCACACTCGTGGTAGCATGAGACGGACTCTACAACCCACAGAAGTTGCTCAGGTGGTGTAGCTCATCCAGGATGGCACATCAATGCGAGCTGTGGCAAGAAGGTTTGCTGTGTCTGTGAGCGTAGTGTCCAGAGGCTGGAGGCGCTGCCAGGAGACAGGCCAGTACACCAGGAGACATGGAGGGGGCCATAAGAGGGCAACAACCCAGCAGCAAGACCGCTACCTCCGCATTTGTGCAAGTAGGAACAGGAGGAGCACTGCCAGAGCCCTGCAAAATGACCTCCAGAAGGCCACAAATGTGCATGTGTCTGCACAAATGGTTAGAAACCAACTCCATGAGGGTGGTATGAGGGCCCGACGTCCACAGATGGGGGTTGTGCTCACTGCCCAACACCGTGCAGGACGCTTTGCATTTGCCACAGACCAACAGGATTGGCAAAATCGCCTCTGGTGCTCTGTGCTCTTCACAGATGAAAGCAGGTTCACACAGAGCACATGGGACAGACGTGACAGAGTATGGAGACGCCGTAGAGAGCGATCTGCTGCCTGCATTATCCTTCAGCATGACCGGTTTGGCAGTGGGTCAGTAATGTTGTGGGGTGGCATTTCTTTGGAGGGCCGCACAGCCCTCCATGTGCTCTCCAGAGGTAGCCTGACTGCCATTAGGTACCGAGGTGAGATCCTCAGACTCCTTGTGAGACCATATGCTGGTGCGGTTGGCCCTGGGTTCCTCCTAATGCAGGACAATGCCAGACCTCATGTGGCTGGAGTGTGTCAGCAGTTCCTGCAAGATGAAGGCATTGAAGCTGTGGACTGGCCCACCCGTTCCCCAGACCTGAATCCGATTGAGCACATCTGGGACATCATGTCTCGCTCCATCCAAAAAACGTCATGTTGCACCACAGACTGTCCAGGAGTTGGCGGATGCTTTAGTCCAGGTCTGAGAGGAGATCCCACAGGAGACCATCCGCAACCTCATCAGGAGCATGCCCAGGCATTGTAGGGAGGTCATACAGGCACATGGAGGCCACACACAATACTGAGCCTCATTTTGACTCGTTTTAAGGACATTACATCAAAGTTAGATCAGCCTGTAGTATGTTTTTCTACTTTAATTTTGGAGGTGACTCCAAATCCAGGCCTCCATTGGTTAATACATTTGATTTCCATTGATGATTTTTGTGTGATTTTGTTGTCAGCACATTCAACTTTGTACAGAACAAAGTATTCAATGAGAATATTTCATTCATTCAGATCTAGGATGTGTTATTTGAGTGTTCCCTTTATTTTTTTGAGCAGTAATATATATATATATATATATATATATATATATATATATATAGTACAGACCAAAAGTTTGGACACACCTTCTCATTTAAAGATTTTTATGTATTTTCATGACTATGAAAATTGTACATTCACACTGAAGGCATCAAAACTATGAACTAACACATGTGGAATTATATACCTAACAAAAAAGTGTGAAACAACTGAAAATATGTCTTATATTCTAGGTTCTTCAAAGTAGCCACCTTTTGCTTTGATGACTGCTTTGCACACTCTTGGCATTCTCTTGATGAGCTTCAAGAGGTAGTCACCGGAAATGGTTTTCACTTCACAGGTGTGCCCTGTCAGGTTTAATAAGTGGGATCTCAGCCCCATCCAACACCTCTGGGATGAACTAGAATGATCATTATTAGCCTGGCCTTTCCCCAAAATCAGGGTGTGACCTCACAAATGATCTTCCGGATGAATGGACAAAAATTCTGACAGACACCTCCTAAATCTTGCAACAAAAAAAAGAAACGAGCCAGAGCATACAGTAAGTTGGTATATGTGCAGTGTGTAGGAGCACGTTCACACTGGCCATTTCACAGACAAAAGCCAAGATAAAAACCAAATGAGCACATACCCTGCAATAAGTAAATGTAAATAACATAGATCACTTATTTAACATTATTTCGATCATAAAAGTGTAAAAGGTACCACAACAAGGTGTACCCATTCTGGACGGTCCTATCCTATCTCTAGAATTTAAACCTTATCTTGTGTCAGACGACCTCAATGTAGATAAGGGCAGAGAAGGACAGGGGTCCGGCAGTTCAGTCACCCGTCCATGAGAAGCTACAGTATAAAGATGGAAAGACAAGCTCAGAAAGGGGGAGTCACACTCGTTTGTACAAAGTACAAGAAACTACAGCAAAACTAACTCCATTTTAATGTCTATGGATGTAGAGAGGGAGGTCTGAGAAGCTTCTGTAGGCAGGCTTGGACTGGCCCACAGTAGAACAGGGGAATCCTCTGGTGGGCCACCACCCTCTTATAAGAGCAAAATATACTTGAATCACTATGTAAAGACAAAGGCAACATCTTTATCATTTAAAAATATACCCAGTCCATTGTTATATACATTTCTGATTGAGGATAATGTCACATTTGCATGTAGCTGAAAAGTGGGGCCTTGGAGTTGGTTACTGGTGAACCCTTGGCCCCTCAAGTCCGACACTGGCTGTAGGTGTAACGTGAGGTGTCCCAATACTTTTGTCTATATCATGCAGACTAGTGCATACATCTAGTGCAGGTGACATCACATATGATATGATTATTATATTGGGAGTATAGAACATACAGAACCGATTAGAAAAAAAACAAATACTTTCTGAATGTTTGACCATTAACGGCCTTTATCTGCAGCTAATTGACGCTGTGCAGTGCTGTGAAGCTTTACTGTAATGTGCCAGCGAATATGACAGCCTGCAAGCCTGCCGATGAAAGATGCTGTCACAGGCGGCAGAACAAATAAGGATGTCTGTACTACAGCTAGTATAGATAACAAATGATGTATGAAAAACACACAGAACCCGGAGACATAGATGCCAGCGTGTGGATCCCAAGTGACAGCGCCTGCCCGCAAAACAGGACGTGCTGCCTGATTAATTTCTGTGCAGGATGTTTTTCATTTTCTTATAGTCAAGCATAAAAGCTGCTTTCTATAGGTTCCTGTGACATTTCTCTGGGTGGCGGGGCTATAGGCTCAATGCACCGGGCGTCCCTATAAATCCGGCATTTTAGATAGCCTCTAATCAATGAAGACGTTTTACCGGTGTAGATGAACTTTCCGACATATGATGTTGTAGCTAGGATACAGTTAAGCAGTAATTAATTGCGGCTACTTAATATAAAGATGGATTATTCCGTCCTAATAATGATAAATATGTCCCGTGTATGAGAAAATGTAGGGTTGCTAAGTAACTACAATTTTCCAGGAAAAGTAATGCCCTGGTGACAGGCATCAGTCATGTCCTTCCAAGGGAAGCTTGTAAGATGCCTGATCTATCTTCCTAAGTTTGTGGCCACATTTTGCATTTGCTTTTCTAAATACTGTATTAGGAAACTCTGATATAAAGGGGTTTGTCTCTGCACAGCTCCGGTCTGTTTGTCCTACTAGGGTATACGGCCATCACAAAGGGAAGTCCTATGTGCCACAAGACTCTGAATAATAAATATTCCATTTGTGGAGGAAATTTCCCTGGTAATCACAGCTGATTGTGAGAATTGTAAGGCTGTCATGAATGTGCAGCATTCTGCTGGAACCTGTGGTATATTTGAAATTAGAAGATCGCGTTTATTAAATCTACACGGCTATTCATGAGTTAACAGGTTTCTTGTGGCATGGAAAGGGTTTACAGTTCCTCATGGTCTATTGGCTCTGCTGCTTATTGGAATCACACCCTTCCATTATATAAACCTGTGTCTGGCTTCCCTCCATGCGAGCAATAGAATCTTCATTCTACTCTTGGCTTCATTGGAGAAGGTGTTCTGGAGAGTCGCTTTAGTTGCCTTGTGATTGTTGCATGCAGTTTGTTGTGAATACCTCTACCCTTCCTCTCTCACATTCTTTCGTGTTGCTTTTCTGCCACTTTACTGTGTAGCCATTTCCCCTTTGTATTTTATCCTGTGTGTTGTTTGGTTGTGCCTTGGTTTCCCCCCTGTTTGTCCAGCCGGTGCTATCCTTTTACCCTTGCCCCTTTCCCCCCAGGGGGGAGGATGAGAATTGGTAGGATTTCATAGGAGCACAGAGAGGCACATGACCCAGGCATCTCAACCTTTAATGGTAACCTCAGGGTTAGGAATAGACTAGGGAATCCCTAGATTAAGGGACAGAATAAGGTCCCCCCTCTCCGACTTTCCTATGGTCACTTGTCCAGTAGTGATCTGGAACAAGTACGCAAAAATTGGAATCAATACAAATGAAAGAAAAACAGATGGCTAATTAATGAATCCGTTTTCCATAGAAAAAAACTAGATTCAGCAGAGATAAGATTTTTAAAAATGGACTAAAAAGTTGTGTCTCTGTTCCTTAGCGCTTACCTCTGACTTGATGCCCACAGGCTTTAAAAGCCAGCTCAGGTGACAGGTTTGGCATTCAAATAGCTGACGTCAGGGTCAGCCTGATCCATAGGAGAGCAGGTAAATTTTCCAGGGAAACTGTGCAGCAGTATGCCCCACACCACCTTATATGAGCAATAATTGGGACAATACACTTGATGTACAAACAAGAGCAGCATTTCATCATTCATATAAGAAGCTACCTAGTTTATTATTATATAGAAGCGGTAAATTTATGAATAAGGGTTAGGTAATGTTTGCTTATAGCTAAACAGTGGGTTACTATTTCTGGTGGCCAATTGGTACCCCAGTCTGACACTACCTGACGTTCAAACTACTGGTGTAGACTCTTGACAAACCCAACTGCTACATAGCTTGGTATTCAGTTAAAATGCTGGCCAGTTTCTGCACTGGACTCTGTGACAAACTCACCTCTACTGTATTGCTGAGTCAACTCTGCTACAACGGTCCTTCATCATAGAGTTTACTCTGCATCATAGGATCCCATAATTTGCTCCCACTGTTGCCATTCTCCCAGTACAGCTTTTGCTGTTCCATTTGCACGTCTCTGTTGTATCAATGTCACCTGCATAACAACTACTCATTGTAGCGCCGGCGTCCCTGCCCTCTGCTAGGCAGGGACGCTGTTCCCCTCACCCCTCTGCTCCGAGCCCGGCGTCCTCCTCCCGCTCTGCTGGCAGCGCGCGCTCCTTCCCGGCCACTGTGCTTAGGGCGCACGCGCGCGCGCTCCCTCCCTCTTAAAGGGGCCGTGCGCGCCGTCCTAAGGAGTCCCCGGCCAATGGCCGGAGGACTTCACCATATATAAGGCACCTCCTCCAAAATGGAGGTGCCCGAGCAATGTTGTTGCACTGTTCACTACTCTGCTTCAGCCCTCAGGTCCCGTTGCCAGTTACCTGCCAGTTACCTGCCAGAAACCTGCCAGTTTGCTGTCTGTTTCCTGCCTGACATTTCTCCTACCTGCTTGCTAGCCTGAGGTCCGACGGTCTGCCTTCCTACTCCTGTCAGTCTGTCTATGGACCAGCTTGCCCGCTCACCTGGGAGCGCACATCTGCTACCTGCCTGCTAGCCTACCTGGAGGCTCCGCCGTCACGTGCTGTGACCACCTGCCATTCCAGAGACTCCTGCCCGCTCACCTGGGAGCGCTCATCTGCTGCCTGTCTGTTGGCCTACCTGGAGGCTCCGCCGTCACATGCTGTGACCACCTGCTTATCCAGAGACTCTCGCCTGCTCACCTGGGAGCACTCATCTGTCATCCGCCTGCTAGCCTACCTGAAGGCTCAGCCGTCAAAGGTCGTACCTACCCTATACCCAGAGACTGCCCCGGTCACTTGCTGTGACCTCCTGCCCGTTCACCCAGAGACTGCCCCGGTCACTTGCTGTGACCTCCTGCCCGTTCACCCAGAGACTGCCCCGGTCACTTGCTGTGACTAGAGATGAGCGTTGTTCTACTCGAACTGTTCGCCAATCTCAAATTCGAGCTGTTTTGGGCGGTGTTCGAGCCGTTCGGCGAACACGAACAATTTGAGAAAAATTCGGCTGTTCGAGGTTATGTTCGATAACTGTTCGTGCACCAAAATCATAACTGGATTTTTTCTCAGTAATGATGAAAATTAATGTTAATACGCAGTTTGAGTGTACAGCGGGGTGGGGGGAGGGGCAGGGGATGGATCTCTGCAGGAACAATGAAGATCTCCATTTTTTTTTCTCTTTCCCGCATTTGCAGTGGGGAGGTGCAATCTGTCAGCCTATCAGCAGCGCACACACGGAGCGAAGTGCTTTTTTTCACACAAGCAAGGGCATGTGTCATTGGCAGTGTATGTCACATGTCCTTGCCCTATAAGACCAAGCCATTTTCCCCGTCGCCACCATTTTCTCACTGCTGCAGCTGCGTGTTAGACGGCACCGCTGTTGCTGTGTGCGCTATACCTTGTTAATTTCAAGCCAATTTTCGCACAAATATACAGATAGCTTGGGAGTAGGGAATAGTTGTGATTGCAGTCCTTTTAAGGACTAGGTTACAGCATTTCCTACGACTTTTATCAGGGAGGTCTGTGCTCTTAAATAGATAGGTTGTGGGAGTAAAGACTAATTGTAATTGGAGTCCTTTTCAGGACTAGGTTACATGAGTTCCTATCAGTTTTTGCCAGGCAGGTCTGTGCCAGTGCTGTGCAAGTTTTTTTCACAGCATTTGGCTGAATCTAGCAAAGCTAATCCTTTTTGGCCTATTGCAGAGTGTGTTAGTCAGTGGAGTAGCCTATCTGTGTTGCAAGATATAACACCTGTGTATAGAATACCAATTTTTTTACTGCACCTAGTGAAGTAAAATCTTTTGGGCATAGCATCATTCTATTAGTCCATCTATACTGACCTCCATCAGGTTGCAAACTGAATATAATTTTTTTCTGCATCTAGCTCTGCAAAAATATTTGGGCTTCTAGCAGTGTGTGGGACTTGGTCTATTAGTCCATCTATACTGACCTCCATCAGGTTGCAAATTAAAAATAATTTTTTTCTTCATTTAGCTCTGAAAAAATATTTGGGCTTCTAGCAGTGTGTGGGACTTGTTCTATTAGTCCTTCTATACTGACCTCCAGCAGGTTGCAAATTGAATATAATTTTTTTCTGCATCTAGCTCTGAAAAAATAGTTGGGCTTCTAGCTGTGTGTGGGACTTGGTCTATTAGTCCATCTATACTGACCTCCATCAGGTTGCAAATTAAAAATAATTTTTTTCTTCATTTAGCTCTGAAAAAATATTTGGGCTTCTAGCAGTGTGTGGGACTTGGTCTATTAGTCCATCTATACTGACCTCCATCAGGTTGCAAATTAAAAATAATTTTTTTCTACATCTAGCTCTGAAAAAATATTTGGGCTTCTAGCAGTGTGTGGGACTTGGTCTATTAGTCCATCTATACTGACCTCCATCAGGTTGCAAATTAAAAATAATTTTTTTCTGCATCTAGCTCTGAAAAAATATTTGGGCTTCTAGCAGTGTGTGGGACTTGGTCTATTAGTCCATCTATACTGACCTCCATCAGGTTGCAAATTAAAAATAATTTTTTTCTGCATCTAGCTCTGAAAAAATATTTGGGCTTCTAGCAGTGTGTGGGACTTGGTCTATTAGTCAATCTATACTGACCTCCATCAGGTTGCAAATTAAAAATAATTTTTTTCTTCATTTAGCTCTGAAAAAATATTTGGGCTTCTAGCAGTGTGTGGGACTTGTTCTATTAGTCCTTCTATACTGACCTCCAGCAGGTTGCAAATTGAATATAATTTTTTTCTGCATCTAGCTCTGAAAAAATAGTTGGGCTTCTAGCGGTGTGTGGGACTTGGTCTATTAGTCCATCTATACTGACCTCCATGAGGTTGCAAATTAAAAATAATTTTTTTCTGCATCTAGCTCTGAAAAAATATTTGGGCTTCTAGCAGTGTGTGGGACTTGGTCTATTAGTCCATCTATACTGACCTCCATCAGGTTGCAAATTAAAAATAATTTTTTTCTGCATCTAGCTCTGAAAAAATATTTGGGCTTCTAGCGGTGTGTGGGACTTGGTCTATTAGTCCATCTATACTGACCTCCATCAGGTTGCAAATTAAAAATAATTTTTTTCTGCATCTAGCTCTGAAAAAATATTTGGGCTTCTAGCGGTGTGTGGGACTTGGTCTATTAGTCCATCTATACTGACCTCCATCAGGTTGCAAATTAAAAATAATTTTTTTCTGCATCTAGCTCTGAAAAAATATTTGGGCTTCTAGCAGTGTGTGGGACTTGGTCTATTAGTCCATCTATACTGACCTCCATCAGGTTGCAAATTAAAAATAATTTTTATCTGCATCTACAGTACCTCTGAAAAAATATTTGGGCTTCTAGCAGTGTGTGGGACTATTTGTATTAGTCCATCTATACTGACCTCCATCAGGTTGCAAATTCAAAATAATTTTTTTCTGCATCTAACCCAGCCAATAGTTTTGGCCTAATACCACAGTTTGGCCACTCAGCTCTGCTCGGTTACCATCCATTGTTTTTTTGTGCAAACAACTCCAGAGTTGTGAATTAGTTAACCACCAAAATGAGTGGAAAAAGGCCTGCTGCTGGTGGAAAGGGGAATAGGCGTGTTGGGAAGGGGAAAAAAGGTTGTGTCCGTGGGGTAGGTGTTAAAGCAACAGTAACATCTGCAGAAGAAAGACCATCTTCCAGCCAAACTAAAATGTCTACTTCTTTTAGCGGACAATATGATAAGATCCCTTTCTTACGGCCACGCCAATCGCTACAAATTCCAGATGAGGCACAAAAACAGCAGGTGCTTCAACGGATATCAAGTGCTCCTTTAAGTGGGCTCTCCTCCACATCAACTTCAACATCACAAATACTCCAGTCCTCAAAGGTGTCACCCAAATCTCACTTGCTTCCTCACAGCTCCCAAATCTCCAGCTGCCCGTCTGAGTATGAGGTAGAACAGATGGTTGAGTCTGCAGAGCTGTTTACTCATACTATAGCCTGGGAATCAGAGGTCGACTCCAGCGCTTCTGTGAATCCAGACGAGGAAATGATCTGCACTGATGCCCAGAATCTTTATGAGTCTGATCCAGGACCAGACGCAGAAGGTTCTGACCATAATGTAGACCCTCATTCCCAAACTGTAACTCCTGTTGGTGGAGACAATGAGGAAGACGATGATAAGACTCAAATACCTGATTGGAGCGACAACTTTAGTTTTTTGTCAGGGCAGGAACAGGTTGGCTCTGAGGACGACGGGTGTGATAACGCACAGGGTGATGATGATGAGGTCGGAGATCCCACTTACTGTCAACCCACAGTCAGCCAAGAGATGAGGTCAGCAGAGGAGGTGGAGGAAGATGCTAGTGACGACGAGGTCAGGTTGCGCCTTCCTGGAAGGAGACGTAGTACTGGAAGCACGTCAACAACTGCATCCTCAAACACAACTCTGCCTCTCACCACAAGTCGTGGTGGCTCTTCAGGTCGCATGGGTGCTAAGCCTTGCATAGCCTGGGCATTTTTTCAGATCGATAAAGATGACCCAACTCGTGTTATCTGTAACATTTGTCAGCAAAAGCTAAGTAGAGGCCAAAAAATACATAGTTTGAGTACTTCATGCATGAACCGGCACATGGACATGAAGCATAAGTTGCAGTGGGAAGCTCAGTGTGCTACAATGCGGCCTAGCCGGCCGGGCCAATCACCGTCTGCCATATCTTGTGCATCCGCGGCCTCTTCATCCTCTGTGACTGGGGGGACAGCAGTCACACCTGTTTTGGGGCACAGACCTGCCACCTCTTTACCCGCAACAGCCAGCGTGATTGGCAGGTCATCATTTTCTTTGGAGGTGGTAACACCGGCTGGTGTTGAGCGCTGTCCGACATCGATAGCACCACCTTTGGATCAAGGCAACCTAACATGTCCGCCTGCATCTTCCTCACAGACCGGCAGTTTGCCGGGGACACCCTTATCAACCCCGTCTAAGCACAATAGCCAGCCCTCGGTCCCTCAGATGTGGACAAGTAAAAGACCATTTCCTCCTAGCCATGAGAAAGCTAAGAGGTTGAATTTCACCATCTGCAAGCTCTTGGCTACAGAAATGCTGCCTTTCCGCCTGGTGGACACAGAGGATTTTCGAGACCTTATGTCCGTCGCAGTGCCCCAGTACCAGATGCCCAGTCGGCACTACTTCTCAAAGAAAGGTGTGCCTGCGCTCCACCAGCATGTCGCACACAACATCACCGCTTCTTTGAGAAACTCAGTGTGTGACAGGGTGCATTTCACCACAGACACTTGGACGAGTAGGCATGGACAGGGGCGTTACATGTCGCTGACTGGGCACTGGGTAACTATGGTGACAGCAGGACAAGGGGCTGCTGTCCAAGTCTTGCCGTCCCCACGAGTTGTGCGTCAATCCTCTTTATGTCAAAGTTCCTCCACTGCTTCTGCCTCCTCAACCTCCTCTCGGTCTTCCACCTGCACCCAAAGCCTGTCTGGTCATGCCACAAGCTTTCTAACTGCGCAGAAGGGATCCTGCACACCTCCTTACTATGCTGGCAGTAGGGCTCAACGTCATCAGGCGGTTTTTACATTGAAATGTCTGGGAAATGTGAGTCACACAGCTGAGGAGTTGTGGGCAGCTCTGGAGAACCAATTTCATGAATGGTTGTCTCCACTGGACCTGAAACCAGGGAAGGCCGTGTGCGACAATGCTGCAAACCTGGGTGCGGCCCTTCGCCGGGGAAATGTCACACACGTGTCTTGTATGGCTCACGTGTTGAACCTGGTTGTCCAGCAATTTTTAGCCCACTATCCCAGACTAGATGGCCTTCTGCAGAGGGCACGGTCGCTGTGTGCTCACTTCCGCCGTTCGCATCCCGCAGCTCAGCGACTTACATCTCTACAGAAGTCGTTGGGCCTGCCACTTCACCGGCTAAAATGCGATGTGCCTACCCGGTGGAATTCAACTCTGCACATGTTGCAGTGACTGTGGCAGCACCGACAAGCCCTGGTGCAATACGTTTTGACGTATAGCCTGGGCCAACGAGATTCAGAGGTGGGGCAAATCACGCTGGAGGAGTGGTCTCAGATCAGGGACCTATGCACACTTCTGCACAGTTTTGAAATGGCGACGAAGATGTTTAGTGCTGACGATGCCATTATCAGCATGACTATTCCGGTGATTTACATGCTGGAGCACATGTTAAACAGAATTCGGAGTCAGGTGGTGGCACAAGAGGAGGTGGAGGAAGTAGAGGAGGAGGAGTTGTATGCGGAATGTCTAACATCTGCAAGGTCCAGACGGTCGGCAGCACCAAGGCGGCAGGCATGTGAGGGTGGGGGAGATGGTTTTACCAGGGCGCATGGTAGCAGCCAAACTAGTGAGGAAGGTGCAGGAGCCCAGGAAGAAGTGGAGGACGAACTGATGGAAGACTCATCAGATGAGGGAGACCTTGATCACATTTCTGTTGTGCGAGGTTGGGGGGAGAGGACAGAGGAAGGAAGCATGATTGTTACCTCGCCACCAACACAACAGGGACTTGGTGCTCCTGGATGCGCAACACACATGAGTGCCATCTTGCTGCACTACCTGCAACATGACCCTCGAATTGTGAGAATTAGAAATAATCCTGACTACTGGGTTACAACACTGTTAGATCCCCGGTACAAAAGTAAATTTGCAGAAATTATTACTGCCATAGAAAGGGATGCACGCATGCAGGAGTATCAGCAGAGACTGTTGCAGAATCTTACATGTGCTTTTCCACAAAATACCAGTGGTGCACGTAGTGAATCTCACAGTTCCAACTTGCCAACCGTGGGACCGTCAAGTGTTCAGCACTCAAACCGTAACAGAACCACAGTATCTGCTGGTAACATCAATTTTGCGGAATCATTTCACCACTTTTTTAGCCCATCCTTTGCAAGGTCACAGGAGACAAGAAGTCTGACACATAGTCAACGCCTAGAGACGATGGTACAGGAGTATCTCCAAGTAAACATTGAAGCCACGACTGTGTTACTGGACCCTTGCTCTTTTTGGGCTTCCAATCTGGATAAATGGCCGGAGCTAGCCACTTACGCCTTGGAGATCTTGTCATGCCCCGCAGCCAGCGTTCTGTCTGAACGTGTGTTCAGCGCTGCTGGTGGTGTGCTGACAGATAAGCGCACGCGGCTCTCCACTGATAATGTAGACAGACTCACGTTCATAAAGATGAACAAATCATGGATCCGAAACGACTTTTCTACCCCTGTGTCATCCTGGGGAGAGTAAAAGCTTGATGATTGGTTAAAATCACCCTACCAACCATTTTAAGCTTTCAAATTACTAATCATGTTTATCTGTATCTTGACTGGAAAATAATTTGGGCTTTGTAGCAGTGTGCAGCACTGATCCTATTAGGCCATCTATACTAAAGCTTCACCAGATTTAAAATTAAAAATAATTTTTAGCTGCATCTAGCCCGGAAAATAATTTTGGGGCTCCGAAATGCGCAAGGCACATAAGTGCCTTCTTGCTGCACTACCTGCAGCATGACCCTCATATTGTCAGAATTCGAAGTAATCATGACTACTGGGTTGCCACACTCTTAGATCCCCCAAACTTTTCGATCAACCTTTTCATTTTAATAAAGACCAAAAAAATGGTCATTTTTGAAATTATAAGCATTAGCAGGTTGTTAGAAACTGAAATCAAACAGTTTTCAACTCAAAACTTTATTCTAGGTGATGTTACATTTTCACATAGGACCCCTTGTTCGAAAGGAGCTTCTGAACTCTCTCGTCCATTGAATTTGTCAGGTTTTGGATGGTTTCTGCTTCAATTGTTTTGCATGAGGACAGAATACCCTCCCAGAGCTGTTGCTTAGATGTGAACTGCCTCCCGCCATCATAGACGCTGCTTTTAATGATGCTCCAAAGGTTCTGAATGGGGTAGAGGTCAGGGGAGCATGGGGGTCACACCATAAGTTTGTCCCCTTTTATGCCCATATCAGCCAGAGATGCAGATGTTTTATGTGCAGCATGAGATGGTGCATTATCATGCAGAAAAATGATCTTGCTGTGAAATACACGGTTCTTCTTCTTGAACCATGGCAGGAAGTGCTGTTTGAGAAAATCCACATACATTATGGAGTTCATCTTTAGCGCCTTCAGGGATCCTAAAGGGGCCGACAATCTCTCTCCCCATGATTCCAGCCCAAAACATTACTCCACCTCCTCCTTGTTGGCGCTGTAGCCGTGTTTGCGTGGGGTGTCCATCAACCAGCCATCCTCCACTCCATCCATCTGGACCATCGAGCGCTGCACGGCACTCATCCGTGAACAAAACAGTTTTGAAATCAGTCTTCATGTAATGTTTGGCCCACTGGAGCCGTTTCTGCTTGTGTGAAGTGGATAGAGGAGGTCGACAGGATGGCGCATGCACAGCTGCAAACCTCTGAAGGACCCTGCATCTTGTTGTTCGGTGGACGTTGGAGGCACAAGCAGCTTCAAAAACTTGTCTGCTGCTATGACAAGGCTTTTTTGCCGCTGCTCTTTCAACCTGACGTAATTGCCTGTAGGAAAGAGTCCTCAATTTGCCCTTATCAGCACGCACACGTGTGTACTGTGAATCAGCTACATACTTCTTGATTGCCAAGACACTTCATCCTGATCATCGCACAATGTTGATTGTAGTCATGCCTTGACCTAAACACTCCACAATTTGTTGCTTCTCAGCAGCCGACACATCCTTTTTCTTTCCCATTTTGGCAGAAAATGTAGGCTGCTTAATAATGTGAGAGAGCCTTCTTAAGTAGTCTTGCCTTTCATTGGACACACCTGCCAAACTAATTAGCACAGGTGTCTGCAATTGCTTACAGTGATATAAAGAGCCCTGACACACATCACCATCAATGAGTTTAACTGACAAACAAACAAATTCTTCCCTTATCACTCCTAAACACTTTTTGTATAATAATTTGGAACGCAGTGTACATGTGCTTTTCCACAAAACACCAGTGGTTCACGTAGTGAATCTTACAGTTCTAACTTGCCAACCGTGGTCTGTATGGAGTTGTTCAATAAAGGGCCCAAAATTAAGATAACATAGATGGGAGAGGTCTCTATGAATAGGAATTCCTAAGTATTTGATACCCTGTAAGGGCCAGGCAAAGGGAAAGTTGGACTGGATGGAATCCTATATGGATTTGGGGAGGGAGACATCAAGGGCCTCAGACTTCGCTGCATTGATTTTAAAATTTTACCATGTAACAAAGTGATCTATTTCAGCCATAACAGCATGGATGGATATATGTGATTGAGTGATATATACTAGGACATCATCAGCAAATAGAGAGCACTTGTACTCGGTGCCTCCCACCTCAATCCACCTAATATTGGGGTTATGGCGAATTGATGAGAGCAGGTGCTCCGTCACTAGGATGTATAAGAGAGGGGACAGAGGACATCACTGCCTTGTCCCATTGGTGATTGTGAAAGGTGATGAAAATGTTCTGACGCACCCCCTGGGCCTTGGGACACCCGGAGCCGGACCCTTTTTGGTGGATGCTGGTGGTTGTAGTCTTCGTGGCGGCGACCCAGTTCCGTGGCTCAGGGCGGTCAAACCAGTGGCGGAACTATTTATGTGGTTTTCATGTTTAAATGTCCGACTACGCCACCCGTGGATTGCGGTCAGAGTGAACCGCCGCTACAGGGCAGACCACTGAGGCTGGTGTTGTGGGTGCAGCAGAGCGTAGCATAACTCCCCACGGGAGGAGTATAGCCTCAGGGCAGTGTATGCGGAGGATGGGGGTGATGGTGCAGGGCAGCAGCAGTAACGACACGGAGTCAGTGATGCAGTTCAGGGCCTTTACTCACAGTTCTTATTATCCAGACCACGTCTGCAGGTAACGGCTGCCCACGTCGTACTGTGCTCACCAGGTGAGGGGCTCAGACAACTCCCAGATAACTTTGTATCACTTCACAGGACCCCCTTTGTGTGTCCTTTGTCTGGCCTTTCTTACCAACACTTCTGTCCGGCTGCCTCGGGCCTCCTCTTGGTAAACTTGGCGCCAGTATCCTGACCATATGTGGTGCCTTCCTAGCGGGTGTAGCGAGGGGCTGCGCCACATAAAATGTCAGAGCCTCCGGTTTCTAGCTGAGGGTCGTTTCCTGCCTCCACTAGTTCGGGGACCGGTCTCCCCCTTTGGCCTGACCCCTCCACGCAGGTGGATTCGGGCGTGCGGTGGCGACTCGCCCATCCGCACCCCTGGGATCCCTTCATTCCTCGTTCCTGGAGCCTTCTCCGCTCCTCTTCCTTCCTTCTCCCTCTTCCAGGCCTGGGCCTCTGTTACTAGGCCCGCCTCCGGAGCAGAGCTCATGCAGAGCCCCTGCTCCCTGCCACTTCTGCTCAGACTTCTCTGCACTGAACTAAGATGGTGCCCACCTTTTATACTCCCTTCTCAATGCACCCAGGAACTGCTTCCTCCCTGCTCCTGCACTACAGGGTTCCCCTTCCTCAGTGTTCCCTCCCCCCACTCCAGCCAGGGACAGGGACTGTCGTGCCCATCTCAGGGGCATATTGGTCGCCCTGCCCCACGGCAATGTGGTGTAATGCATGCAGGTGTCGGGTCCTGATCCACACTCCATCCTTACCTGAGAGTGAGATATCACACCTCTGGGTGAGGTGCAATACGTCTGTAGCAACCGAGCCCTCAGGGTGCTACAGTTCCATTTATCTTCAGCCTAGGTGACGTATTGCGATACAGGGCCGTGATTTTGGCTATAAAAGGGTCCCCTAGACCCCTACCCCAAGCTTTTTAAGAGAATCATATATGGCGTGCCAGGAGACTCTATGGAATGCTTTCTCAGCATCCAACGAGAGTATCTAATTACAAATTTTTAACTGCATCTAGCCCAGGAAATACTTTGTGCCTAGTAGCAGTGTCTGCTAGTGAGCGGATTATCCCGGCTGTTAAGCAAGCTGCACCACCTGTAGTTTAGACACTTAATTTTTTCAAAGGAAATGCTTCGGGACCATGGGATACTTAGTGAAGAGCATCAGGAGGCACCCCAAGGCATAGGGGCTGGGACTGGCAGTAGGATGCCTTGCGGTGGACAGCCGAGCTCGATCCTTATAAAAGCTTTTTAACTGCAGCAGCTTTAGTGGACGCTACTGGAGCTGGAATTACCGCGGCTGCTGGCATGAGACTTGCCCTCCAATAGATCCTTGTAAATGGATTTAAAGTGTATTCATTCAAATTAGAGAGACAATTTAAATTAAAAAGCTTAGAGCTGCCTCCACCACAGGGGGGCTCGCTCGACCCACCAGTGGACAGGCACCAGTATTGGGAGAGGGGGGCTGGCCGTCAGGGTTCACCGCGGCTCTGGCACAAACCCGGCGACACGGAGGTGGCACGGGCAGGAGCGGACTGGCCATGTCGGCTTCTCACTTTTTGGATTTTAGAAGGGCATGACATGCCTATATCTGTGTCTCCCCCTCCTTTTACTCCTCCACCTCTTTTATTTTCGCATGACTATATGTACTTGTCACTTTTCCATGTGTTAGTTATGTCTTCTGAGCAGTTTGTCAGCTTTTGGACACCTTTGAAGGTGTTTTCTATGTGTTTCTATGTGTTTTTGTTTGCCTGCCATTGGTTTTAACGGTGTTCGAAGGTGTTCGACGAACAGTTCGACGAACAGTTCGGCGAACACACGGGTGTTCGACGAACCGAACCGAACTCGAACACTACGGGGGTGGCTCAACACTAGCTGTGACCTCCTGCCCGTTCACCCAGAGACTGCCCCAGTCACTTGCTGTGACCTCCTGCCCGTTTACCCAGAGACTGTCCCGGTCACTTGCTGTGACTACCTGCCCGTCTTCCCTGGTCACCACCTGCTTCCTTACATGGACCGCCCCCTTGTATAGTAGCTCAGAGGTTCCGCCTCCCAGACCCGTTACACTCATCCTGGTCAAGGCCAAGGCGTTTGAGGCTCCACCTCACATAACAGAGAAACCAGAAAGACAGTAATCAGTTGATTACCGAAACAGTTTTCATTGTCAGGGCATACTCGGTAAGGAGGATTCATTAAGCAGCAGGTCTGGGTGAACATACAGACCGAAGGTGATGACACGTAGAACAGTGAGGACCAGGACAACAGGGTAAGCTAGATAGCAGGCAAACAAGCAGAGTAAGCCGCACCAAAAACCATTGGTGTACACAAACACAGGAACTGAAAAAGTATAATCAGTCCAGATGTGCGGTAGGGTAACATGGAGGAGAGCTTGTGGCTCCAACCTGATCTGGCAACTGTAATCAGAGAAAGTTGGAACCAGATTGATGAAGAGTACTGTTTGTCACTCATTAAGACCATGCCTCAGAGACTGCAAGCTATTATTAAAGCCAAAGGTGGTGCAACAAAATACTAGTGATGTATTGGAGTATTCTTTTGTGTGTTTGTTTTTCATGATTCTATAATTTTTTCCTCAGAATTGAGTGATTCCATAATTTTTTCCCTCTGCTTGGTCTGAAAAAAATTACCCTTACGGAGTACCACATTTTTAATCTTGATTTCTTTTATTGTTTCTTAAAGCCCTAAAGTTGCCATTTGAAATTACTTTAGTTTTGTGCCATGTCTGTGATCTGCTTTTTTTCAACAACATTAAAAAATGAATGAACATCCTCCGAGCCCGGTGATTCCATAATTTTTGCCAGGGGTTGTAATATGTGGCTGCATTACAACCTCGTGACTGCAACCCTAATGGTAGTTCAGTCACAGAAAAAATTCTAAAAACAATAAAATGTTGGAGGAAAATATTTAAAAAAAAAAATTACCTTAGAGGTCCCCCACCACTTCTAATGTTTCTTGATCCCTGCTGGTCTATGTTCTTTTTCACATCTCATCACTTGCCGTCTAGACAAAAAAACACTAAAACCAATCAATGATTACGTGTCGTCTTGCCAAAAGACGACTGCAGTC
Source organism: Phyllobates terribilis (assembly GCF_046119375.1). NCBI lineage: Eukaryota > Metazoa > Chordata > Amphibia > Anura > Dendrobatidae > Phyllobates > Phyllobates terribilis. The sequence continues at coordinate 270,772,171 of NW_027362772.1, forward strand.
AATCAATCATTGTCTACAGAGGTCACACCAAAAACCATTGGTGTACACAAACACAGGAACTGAAAAAATATAACCAGTCCAGAAATGCGGTAGGGTAACATGGAGGAGAGTTTTTTATTCCTACAGCAGTTGAAGAATTAATCTACAAACAAATGTAATGCCACTGGCTGCAGAGATGAAAAGGTAATCTTGTTTAAATAGAAGATACACTCCGATGGTGCAGCGTTTGAAATATGACCAAGTCCAGAAGGGAGTTCCTTATGCTTACAGCAGGTGAAGTGTTAATCAGCAGGTCTGAGCCAGGAAGTAGATGCAGGCTGTAGAAACTACAGGACCTTGCAAAGAGTGTTGAGCCACCCCCGTAGTGTTCGAGTTCGGTTCGGTTCGTCGAACACCCGTGTGTTCGCCGAACTGTTCGTCGAACTGTTCGTCGAACACCTTCAAACACCGTTAAAAACAATGGCAGGCAAACAAAAACACATAGAAACACATAGAAAACACCTTCAAAGGTGTCCAAAAGCTGACAAACTGCTCAGAAGACATAACTAACACATGGAAAAGTGACAAGTACATATAGTCATGCGAAAATAAAAGAGGTGGAGGAGTAAAAGGAGGGGGAGACACAGATATAGGCATGTCATGCCCTTCTAAAATTCAAAAAGTGAGAAGCCGACACGGCCAGTCCGCTCCTGCCCGTGCCACCTCCGTGTCGCCGGGTTTGTGCCAGAGCCGCGGTGAACCCTGACGGCCAGCCCCCCTCTCCCAATACTGGTGCCTGTCCGCTGGTGGGTCGAGCGAGCCCCCCTGTGGTGGAGGCAGCTCTAAGCTTTTTAATTTAAATTGTCTCTCTAATTTGAATGAATACACTTTAAATCCATTTACAAGGATCTATTGGAGGGCAAGTCTCATGCCAGCAGCCGCGTAATTCCAGCTCCAGTAGCGTCCACTAAAGCTGCTGCAGTTAAAAAGCTTTTATAAGGATCGAGCTCGGCTGTCCACCGCAAGGCATCCTACTGCCAGTCCCAGCCCCTATGCCTTGGGGTGCCTCCTGATGCTCTTCACTGAGTATCCCATGGTCCCGAAGCATTTCCTTTGAAAAAATTAAGTGTCTAAACTACAGGTGGTGTAGCTTGCTTAACAGCCGGGATAATCCGCTGACTAGCAGACACTGCTAATAGGCACAAAGTATTTCCTGGGCTAGATGCAGTTAAAAATTTGTAATTAGAAACTCTCGTTGGATGCTGAGAAAGCATTCCATAGAGTCTCCTGGCACGCCATATATGATTCTCTTAAAAAGCTTGGGGTAGGGGTCTAGGGGACCCTTTTATAGCCAAAATCACGGCCCTGTATCACAATACGTCACCTAGGCTGAAGATAAATGGAACTGTAGCACCCTGAGGGCTCGGTTGCTACAGAGGTATTGCACCTCACCCAGAGGTGTGATATCTCACTCTCAGGTAAGGATGGAGTGTGGATCAGGACCCGACACCTGCATGCATTACACCATATTGCCATGGGGCAGGGCGACCAATATGCCTCTGAGATGGGCACGACAGTCCCTGTCCCTGGCTGGAGTGGGGGGAGGGAACACTGAGGAAGGGGAACCCTGTAGTGCAGGAGCAGGGAGGAAGCAGTTCCTGGGTGCATTGAGAAGGGAGTATAAAATGTGGGCACCATCTTAGTTCAGTGCAGAGAAGTCTGAGCAGAAGTGGCAGGGAGCAGGGGCTCTGCATGAGCTCTGCTCCGGAGGCGGGCCTAGTAACAGAGGCCCAGGCCTGGAAGAGGGAGAAGGAAGGAAGAGGAGCGGAGAAGGCTCCAGGAACGAGGAATGAAGGGATCCCAGGGGTGCGGACGGGCGAGTCGCCACCGCACGCCCGAATCCACCTGCGTGGAGGGGTCAGGCCAAAGGGGGAGACCGGTCCCCGAAACTAGTGGAGGCAGGAAACGACCCTCAGCTAGAAACCGGAGGCTGTGACATTTTATGTGGCGCAGCCCCTCGCTACACCCGCTAGGAAGGCACCACATAGGGTCAGGGATACTGGCGCCAAGTTTACCAAGAGGAGGCCCGAGGCAGCCGGACAGAAGGGTTGGTAAGAAAGGCCAGACAAAGGACACACAAAGGGGGTCCTGTGAAGTGCTCCAAAGTTATCTGGGAGTTGTCTGAGCCCCTCACCTGGTGAGCATAGTACGACGTGGGCAGCCGTTACCTGCAGACGTGGTCTGGATAATAAGAACTGTGAGTAAAGGCCCTGGACTGCATCACTGACTCCGTGTCGTTACTGCTGCTGCCCTGCACCATCACCCCCATCCTCCGCATACACTGCCCTGAGGCTATACTCCTCCCGTGGGGAGTTATGCTACGCTCTGCTGCACCCACAACACCAGCCTCAGCGGTCTGCCCTGGAGCGGCGGTTCACTCTGACCGCAATCCACGGGTGGCGTAGTCGGACATTTAAACATCAAAACCACATAAATAGTTCCGCCACTGGTTTGACCGCCCTGAGCCACGGAACCGGGTTGCCGCCACGGAGACTACAACCACCAGCATCCACCAAAAAGGGTCCGGCTCCGGGTGTCCCAAGGCCCAGGGGGCGCGTCAGAACATTTTCATCACCTTTCACAATCACCAATGGGACAAGGCAGGGATGTTCTCTGTCCCCTCTCCTATACATCCTAGTGACGGAGCACCTGCTCTCATCAATTCGCCATAACCGCAATATTAGGTGGATTGAGGTGGGAGGCACCGAGTACAAGTGCTCTCTATTTGCTGATGATGTCCTAGTATATATCACTCAATCACATATATCCATCCCTGCTGTTATGGCTGAAATAGATCACTTTGTTACATGGTCAAATTTTAAAATCAATGCAGCGAAGTCTGAGGCCCTCGATGTCTCCCTCCCCAAATCCATATAGGATTCCATCCAGTCCAACTTTCCCTTTCCTGTCCCTCACAGGGTATCAAATACTTAGGAATTCCTATTCATAGAGACCTCTCCCATCTATGTTATCTTAATTTTGGGCCCTTTATTGAACAACTCCATACAGACCACGGTTGGCAAGTTAGAACTGTAAGATTCACTACGTGAACCGCTGGTGTTTTGTGGAAAAGCACATGTACACTGCGTTCCAAATTATTATGCAAAAAGTGTTTAGGAGTGATAAGGGAAGAATTTGTTTGTTTGTCAGTTAAACTCATTGATGGTGATGTGTGTCAGGGCTCTTTATATCACTGTAAGCAATTGCAGACACCTGTGCTAATTAGTTTGGCAGGTGTGTCCAATGAAAGGCAAGACTACTTAAGAAGGCTCTCTCACATTATTAAGCAGCCTACATTTTCTGCCAAAATGGGAAAGAAAAAGGATGTGTCGGCTGCTGAGAAGCAACAAATTGTGGAGTGTTTAGGTCAAGGCATGACTACAATCAACATTGTGCGATGATCAGGATGAAGTGTCTTGGCAATCAAGAAGTATGTAGCTGATTCACAGTACACACGTGTGCGTGCTGATAAGGGCAAATTGAGGACTCTTTCCTACAGGCAATTACGTCAGGTTGAAAGAGCAGCGGCCAAAAAGCCTTGTCATAGCAGCAGACAAGTTTTTGAAGCTGCTTGTGCCTCCAACGTCCCCCGAACAACAAGATGCAGGGTCCTTCAGAGGTTTGCAGCTGTGCAAACGCCATCCTGTCGACCTCCTCTATCCACTTCACACAAGCAGAAACGGCTCCAGTGGGCCAAACATTACATGAAGACTGATTTCAAAACAGTTTTGTTCACGGATGAGTGCCGTGCAGCGCTCGATGGTCCAGATGGATGGAGTGGAGGATGGCTGGTTGATGGACACCCCACGCAAACACGGCTACAGCGCCAACAAGGAGGAGGTGGAGTAATGTTTTGGGCTGGAATCATGGGGAGAGAGATTGTCGGCCCCTTTAGGATCCCTGAAGGCGCTAAAGATGAACTCCATAATGTATGTGGATTTTCTCAAACAGCACTTCCTGCCATGGTTCAAGAAGAAGAACCGTGTATTTCACAGCAAGATCATTTTTCTGCATGATAATGCACCATCTCATGCTGCACATAAAACATCTGCATCTCTGGCTGATATGGGCATAAAAGGGGACAAACTTATGGTGTGACCCCCATGCTCCCCTGACCTCTACCCCATTCAGAACCTTTGGAGCATCATTAAAAGGAGTGTCTATGATGGCGGGAGGCAGTTCACATCTAAGCAACAGCTCTGGGAGGGTATTCTGTCCTCATGCAAAACAATTGAAGCAGAAACCATCCAAAACCTGACAAATTCAATGGACGAGAGAGTTCAGAAGCTCCTTTCGAACAAGGGGTCCTATGTGAAAATGTAACATCACCTAGAATAAAGTTTTGAGTTGAAAACTGTTTGATTTCAGTTTCTAACAACCTGCTAATGCTTATAATTTCAAAAATGACCATTTTTTTGGTCTTTATTAAAATGAAAAGGTTGATCGAAAAGTTTGGGGGATCTAAGAGTGTGGCAACCCAGTAGTCATGATTACTTCGAATTCTGACAATATGAGGGTCATGCTGCAGGTAGTGCAGCAAGAAGGCACTTATGTGTCTTGCGCATCTCGGAGCCCCAAAATTATTTTCCGGGCTAGATGCAGCTAAAAATTATTTTACATTTTAAATCTGGTGAAGCTTTAGTATAGATGGCCTAATAGGATCAGTGCTGCACACTGCTACAAAGCCCATATTATTTTCCAGTCAAGATACAGATAAACATGTTTAGTAATTTGAAAGCTTAAAACGGTTGGTAGGGTGATTTTAACCAATCATCAAGCTTTTACTCTCCCCAGGATGACACAGGGGTAGAAAAGTCGTTTCGGATCCATGATTTGTTCATCTTTATGAACGTGAGTCTGTCTACATTATCAGTGGAGAGCCGCGTGCGCTTATCTGTCAGCACACCACCAGCAGCGCTGAACACACGTTCAGACAGAACGCTGGCTGCGGGGCATGACAAGATCTCCAAGGCGTAAGTGGCTAGCTCCGGCCATTTATCCAGATTGGAAGCCCAAAAAGAGCAAGGGTCCAGTGACACAGTCATGGCTTCAATGTTTACTTGGAGATACTCCTGTACCATCGTCTCTAGGCGTTGACTATGTGTCAGACTTCTTGTCTCCTGTGGCCTTGCAAAGGATGGGCTAAAAAAGTGGTGAAATGATTCCGCAAAATTGATGTTACCAGCAGATACTGTGGTTCTGTTACGGTTTGAGTGCTGAACACTTGACGGTCCCACGGTTGGCAAGTTGGAACTGTGAGATTCACTACGTGCACCACTGGTATTTTGTGGAAAAGCACATGTAAGATTCTGCAACAGTCTCTGCTGATACTCCTGCATGCGTGCATCCCTTTCTATGGCAGGAATAATTTCTGCAAATTTACTTTTGTACCGGGGATCTAACAGTGTGGCAACCCAGTAGTCAGGATAATTTCTAATTCTCACAATTCGAGGGTCATGTTGCAGGTAGTGCAGCAAGAAGGCACTCATGTGTGTTGCGCATCCAAGAGCACCAAGTCCCTGTTGTGTTGGTGGCGAGGTAACAATCATGCTTCCTTCCTCTGTCCTCTCCCCCCAACCTCGCACAACAGAAATGTGATCAAGGTTTCCCTCATCTGATGAGTCTTCCATCAGTTCGTCCTCCACTTCTTCCTGGGCTCCTGCACCTTCCTCACTAGTTTGGCTGCTACCATGCGCCCTGGTAAAACCATCTCCCCCACCCTCACATGCCTGCCGCCTTGGTGCTGCTGACCGTCTGGACCTTGCAGATGTTAGCCCTTCCGCATACAACTCCTCCTCCTCTACTTCCTCCACCTCCTCTTGTGCCACCACCTGACTCCGAATTCTGTTTAACATGTGCTCCAGCATGTAAATCACCGGAATAGTCATGCTGATAATGGCATCGTCAGCACTAAACATCTTCGTCGCCATTTCAAAACTGTGCAGAAGGGTGCATAGGTCCCTGATCTGAGACCACTCCTCCAGCGTGATTTGCCCCACCTCTGAATCTCGTTGGCCCAGGCTATACGTCAGAACGTATTGCACCAGGGCTTGTCGGTGCTGCCACAGTCGCTGCAACATGTGCAGAGTTGAATTCCACCGGGTAGGCACATCGCATTTTAGCCGGTGAAGTGGCAGGCCCAACGACTTCTGTAGAGATGTAAGTCGCTGAGCTGCGGGATGCGAACGGCGGAAGTGAGCACACAGCGACCGTGCCCTCTGCAGAAGGCCATCTAGTCTGGGATAGTGGGCTAAAAATTGCTGGACAACCAGGTTCAACACGTAAGCCATACAAGGCACGTGTGTGACATTGCCCCGGCGAAGGGCCGCACCCAGGTTTGCAGCATTGTCGCACACGGCCTTCCCTGGTTTCAGGTCCAGTGGAGACAACCATTCATGAAATTGGTTCTCCAGAGCTGACCACAACTCCTCAGCTGTGTGACTCACATTTCCCAGACATTTCAATGTAAAAACCGCCTGATGACGTTGAGCCCTACTGCCAGCATAGTAAGGAGGTGTGCAGGATCCCTTCTGCGCAGTTAGAAAGCTTGTGGCATGACCAGACAGGCTTTGGGTGCAGGTGGAAGACCGAGAGGAGGTTGAGGAGGCAGAAGCAGTGGAGGAACTTTGACATAAAGAGGATTGACGCACAACTCGTGGGGACGGCAAGACTTGGACAGCAGCCCCTTGTCCTGCTGTCACCATAGTTACCCAGTGCCCAGTCAGCGACATGTAACGCCCCTGTCCATGCCTACTCGTCCAAGTGTCTGTGGTGAAATGCACCCTGTCACACACTGAGTTTCTCAAAGAAGCGGTGATGTTGTGTGCGACATGCTGGTGGAGCGCAGGCACACCTTTCTTTGAGAAGTAGTGCCGACTGGGCATCTGGTACTGGGGCACTGCGACGGACATAAGGTCTCGAAAATCCTCTGTGTCCACCAGGCGGAAAGGCAGCATTTCTGTAGCCAAGAGCTTGCAGATGGTGAAATTCAACCTCTTAGCTATCTCATGGCTAGGAGGAAATGGTCTTTTACTTGTCCACATCTGAGGGACCGAGGACTGGCTATTGTGCTTAGACGGGGTTGATAAGGGTGTCCCCGGCAAACTGCCGGTCTGTGAGGAAAATGCAGGCGGACATGTTAGGTTGCCTTGATCCAAAGGTGGTGCTATCGATGTCGGACAGCGCTCAACACCAGCTGGTGTTCCCACCTCCAAAGAAAATGATGACCTGCCAATCACGCTGGCTGTTGCGGGTAAAGAGGTGGCAGGTCTGCGCCCCAAAACAGGTGTGACTGCTGTCCCCCCAGTCACAGAGGATGAAGAGGCCGCGGATGCACAAGATATGGCAGACGGTGGTTGGCCCGGCCAGCTAGGCCGCATTGTAGCACACTGAGCTTCCCACTGCAACTTATGCTTCATGTCCATGTGCCGGTTCATGCATGAAGTACTCAAACTATGTATTTTTTGGCCTCTACTTAGCTTTTGCTGACAAATGTTACAGATAACACGAGTTGGGTCATCTTTATCGATCTGAAAAAATGCCCAGGCTATGCAAGGCTTAGCACCCATGCGACCTGAAGAGCCACCACGACTTGTGGTGAGAGGCAGAGTTGTGTTTGAGGATGCAGTTGTTGACGTGCTTCCAGTACTACGTCTCTGTCCAGGAAGGCGCAACCTGACCTCGTCGTCACTAGCATCTTCCTCCACCTCCTCTGCTGACCTCATCTCTTGGCTGACTGTGGGTTGACAGTATGTGGGATCTCCAACCTCATCATCATCACCCTGTGTGTTATCACACCCGTCGTCCTCAGAGCCAACCTGTTCCTGCCCTGACAAAAAACTAAAGTTGTCGCTCCAATCAGGTATTTGAGTCTTATCATCGTCTTCCTCATTGTCTCCACCAACAGGAGTTACAGTTTGGGAATGAGGGTCTACATTATGGTCAGAACCTTCTGCGTCTGGTCCTGGATCCGACTCATAAAGATTCTGGGCATCAGTGCAGATCATTTCCTCGTCTGGATTCACAGAAGCGCTGGAGTCGACCTCTGATTCCCAGGCTATAGTATGAGTAAACAGCTCTGCAGACTCAACCATCTGTTCTACCTCATACTCAGACGGGCAGCTGGAAATTTGGGAGCTGTGAGGAAGCAAGTGCGATTTGGGTGACACCTTTGAGGACTGGAGTATTTGTGATGTTGAAGTTGATGTGGAGGAGAGCCCACTTAAAGGAGCACTTGATATCCGTTGAAGCACCTGCTGTTTTTGTGCCTCATCTGGAATTTGTAGCGATTGGCGTGGCCGTAAGAAAGGGATCTTATCACATTGTCCGCTAAAAGAAGTAGACATTTTAGTTTGGCTGGAAGATGGTCTTTCTTCTGCAGATGTTACTGTTGCTTTAACACCTACCCCACGGACACAACCTTTTTTCCCCTTCCCAACATGCCTATTCCCCTTTCCACCAGCAGCAGGCCTTTTTCCACTCATTTTGGTGGTTAACTAATTCACAACTCTGGAGTTGTTTGCACAAAAAAACAATGGATGATAACCGAGCAGAGCTGAGTGGCCAAACTGTGGTATTAGGCCAAAACTATTGGCTGGGTTAGATGCAGAAAAAAATTATATTCAATTTGCAACCTGATGGAGGTCAGTATAGATGGACTAATACAACAAGTCCCACACACAGCTAGAAGCCCAATATTTTTTCAGAGGTAGATGCAGAAAAAAATATATTCAGTTTGCAACCTGATGGAGGTCAGTATAGATGGACTAATACAACAAGTCCCACACACAGCTAGAAGCCCAATATTTTTTCAGAGGTAGATGCAGAAAAAAATATATTCAGTTTGCAACCTGATGGAGGTCAGTATAGGTGGACTAATAGAACAAGTCCCACACACTGCTAGAAGGCCAAATATTTTTTCAGAGCTAGATGCAGAAAAAAATTATATTCAGTTTGCAACCTGATGGAGGTCAGTATAGATGGACTAATAGAATGATGCTATGCCCAAAAGATTTTACTTCACTAGGTGCAGTAAAAAAATTGGTATTCTATACACAGGTGGTATATCTTGCAACACAGATAGGCTACTCCACTGACTAACACACTCTGCAATAGGCCAAAAAGGATTAGCTTTGCTAGATTCAGCCAAATGCTGTGAAAAAAACTTGCACAGCACTGGCACAGACCTGCCTGGCAAAAACTGATAGGAACTGATGTAACCTAGTCCTGAAAAGGACTCCAATTACAATTAGTCTTTACTCCCACAATCTATCTATTTAAGAGCACAGACCTGCCTGATAAAAGTCGTAGGAAATGCTGTAACCTAGTCCTTAAAAGGACTGCAATCACAACTATTCCCTACTCCCAAGCTATCTGTATATTTGTGCGAAAATTGGCTTGAAATTAACAAGGTATAGCGCACACAGCAACAGCGGTGCCGTCTAACACGCAGCTGCAGCAGTGAGAAAATGGTGGCGACGGGGAAAATGGCTTGGTCTTATAGGGCAAGGACATGTGACATACACTGCCAATCACACATGCCCTTGCTTGTGTGAAAAAAAGCACTTCGCTCCGTGTGTGCGCTGCTGATAGGCTGACAGATTGCACCTCCCCACTGCAAATGCGGGAAAGAGAAAAAAAAATGGAGATCTTCATTGTTCCTGCAGAGATCCATCCCCTGCCCCTCCCCCCGCCCCGCTGTACACTCAAACTGCGTATTAACATTAATTTTCATCATTACTGAGAAAAAATCCAGTTATGATTTTGGTGCACGAACAGTTATCGAACATAACCTCGAACAGCCGAATTTTTCTCAAATTGTTCGTGTTCGCCGACCGGCTCGAACACCGCCCAAAACAGCTCGAATTTGAGATTGGCAAACAGTTCGAGTAGAACAACGCTCATCTCTAGACATTACATAACTGTTTTGTTGATTTTAACAGGAACTTTTTAATATTTAATTTTTCCTTTGGTGGCATTGCAGGGAAGATGAACACTTGCTACAAGCGTTCTCCACATATAAAAGATTGCTGAGATCAGTAGCAGAATGAAAATTTTTCAGGGGTTCCCTTACTGTAATACATTTGGAAATTATTGCTTTGGTGAAAACTTATAGTGAGTTATTCTTACTCGAGTTTTCATTTAACCAAGACCATTATCATCATAATCAATTCTTGTAAAAGAGCTCCTCCCTTTCCATTATGCTGGTGTGAATCAAGGGTTCAATGAATAACCAAATTTTAAAGCAGACTATTGTATGAAAGAATGTTACATTTGTTCCTCTATTTCAGCCAGATGGACTATAAATGAAAGGAATGTCTAAAATTAGAGAACAGTGGTGCAAGTACAAAACATTTCAAGGGATGTTTTTCTCTTGTGGCTGCCATATACACTGTGTTCCAAATTATTATGCAAATAATATTTTCTCAGATTTTCCCAAATTACCTATATGAACTGCAGTCATTGTAATTTTCCAGTCAAATATCTATTAGAGTACAATTGACAGGTTTTTGTACACACTGCCTATGATAACAGTATATTTAAAAAAAAATAAAAAACTCAAACTGCACTCAAAATTCATGTTCCAAATTATTATGCACAGCAGAGTTTTCAACCTTTTCATTTTAATAAAGAACAAAAAAAGGTCATTTTTGAAATTATAAGCATTAGCAGGTTATTACAAACTGAAATCAAACAGTTTTCAACTCAAAACTTTATTCTAAGTGATGTTACATTTGCACATAGGACCGCTTGCTCGAAAGGAGCTTCTGAACTCTCTCGTCCACTGAATTTGTCAAGTTTTGGATGGTTTCTGCTTCAATTGTTTTGCATGAGGAAAGAATACCCTCCCAGAGCTGTTGCTTAGATGTGAACTGCCTCCCGCCATCATAGACACTCCTTTTGATGATGCTCCAGAGGTTCTCAATGGGGTTGAGGTCAGGGGAGCATGGGTGCCACACCATAAGTTTGTCCCCTTTTATGCCCATAGCAGCCAGAGATGCAGATGTGCTATGTGCAGCATGAGACGGGGCATTATCATGCATGAAAATGATCTTGCTGCGGAATGCACGGTTCTTCTTCTTGAACCATGGAAGGAAGTGCTGTTTGAGAAACTCAACATACATTATGGAGTTCATCTTTACCCCTTCAGGGATCCTAAAAGGACCGACTATCTCTCTCCCCATGATTCCAGCCCAAAACATTACTCCACCTCCTCCTTGTTAGCGCCGTAGCCGTGTTTGCATGGGGTGTCCATCAACCAGCCATCCTCCACTCCATCCATCTGGACCATCGACATCATTTCATGCATGATAATGCCCCGTCTCATGCTGCACATAACACATCTGCATCTCTGGCTGCTATGGGCATAAAAGGGGACAAACTTATGGTGTGGCACCCATGCTCCCCTGACCTCAACCCCATTGAGAACCTCTGGAGCATCATCAAAAGGAGTGTCTATGATGGCGGGAGGCAGTTCACATCTAAGCAACAGCTCTGGGAGGGTATTCTGTCCTCATGCAAAACAATTGAAACAGAAACCATCCAAACCTTGACAAATTCAATGGACGAGAGAGTTCAGAAGCTCCTTTCGAGCAAGCGGTCCTATGTGCAAATGTAACATCACCTAGAATAAAGTTTTGAGTTGAAAACTGTTTGATTTCAGTTTGTAATAACCTGCTAATGCTTATAATTTCAAAAATGACAATTTTTTTGTTCTTTATTAAAATGAAAAGGTTGAAAACTCTGCTGTGCATAATAATTTGGAACATGCATTTTGAGTGCAGTTTGAGTTTTTTATTTTTTTTTAAATATACTGTTATCATAGGCAGTTTGTACAAAAACCTTTCAATTGTACTCTAATAGTTATTTGACTGGAAAATTACAATGACTGCAATTCATATAGGTAATTTGGGAAAATCTGAGAAAATATTATTTGCATAATAATTTGGAACACAGTGTAGAAGAAACTATTCTTGTCACTACTGCATTGGAGACCATATTGGAAATCTTGGAAGACAACCTTTCTTGGATGGTGCTCTCTCGCACATGTTCCACTGACTGCACAATGTCTCCAAGAAGAGAATAATGCCTTTGCCGAATATTTATTTCGTCTCAGAGCTCTTTTTACTAGAGTGAAATTGTTAGAGTTCTCTCCTCCGGATCCTCGATTATTTTATCCCATCAATGCAAAAACAGACATTATATTTTGAAAACTTGTCCAAAATCTTCATGCTCAGCAGGGCTGCAGGTTCCTGCTGAGATAACTATGCTGCTGAAGATCAGTAAAACAGCTTTCTTAAAAATTGGCAAAGAACCAAATCATACAGCCGCGTTTGGGGCAAAAGAAAATATTGTAATGATACCTGCTCCATTGTTGGATTTGAAGCTTTAAAATCCCAACAAATTAGATGTTAAGTCATACTTGTATTCTTAAAGAGGATGCAGTGATAAATAATGATAAGTTATATACAGGGATAAGGGAAAGAATTTGCCCCCTTCCATTTGCTTAAATTGTAGATGTTACTTTTGGTCGATTTAACATCTGCAATTACGACTCTCGGCTTACTTCTCTCTTCCCTAGTTCTGTGCTGATTAAAGGGAGTCAGGATGTGAATTAGCTGTAACCTGAACCTACAACCCCTGGCAAAAATTATGGAATCACCGGGCTCGGAGGATGTCCATTCAGTTGTTTAATGTTGTTGAAAAAAAGCAGATCATAGACATGGCACAAAACTAAAGTAATTTCAAATGGCAACCTTAGGGCTTTAAGAAACAATAAAAGAAATCAAGATTAAAAATGTGGTACTCAGTAAGGGTAAATTTTTTCAGACCAAGCAGAGGGAAAAAATTATGGAATCACTCAATTCTGAGGAAAAAATTATGGAATCATGAAAAACAAACACACAAAAGAACACTCCAATACATCACTAGTATTTTGTTGCACCACCTCTGGCTTTAATAACAGCTTGCAGTCTCTGAGGCATGGACTTAATTAGTGACAAACAGTACTCTTCATCAATCTGGCTCCAACTTTCTCTGATTGCTGTTGCCAGATCAGCTTTGCAGGTTGGAGCCTTGTCATGGACCATTTTCTTCAACTTCCACCAAAGATTTTCAAATGGATTGAGATCCGGAATATTTGCAGGACATGACATTGACCTTATGTGTCTTCTTTCAAGGAATGTTTTCACAGTTTTTGCTCTATGGCAGGATGCATTATCATCTTGAAAAATGATGTCATGATCCCCAAACATCCTTTCAATTGATGGGATAAGAAAACTGTCCAAACTATCAATGTAAACTTGGGCATTTATTGAAGATGTAATGACAGCCATCTTCCCAGTGCCTTTACCTGACATGCAGCCTCATATCATCAATGACTGTGGAAATTTGCATGTTCTCTTCATGCAGTCATTTTTATAAATCTCATTGGAACGGCACCAAACAAAAGTTCCAGCATCATCACCTTGCCCAATGCAGATTCGCGATTCATCACTGAAAATGATTTTCATCCAGTCATCCACAGTCCACGATTGCTTTTCCTTAGCCCATTGTAACCTTGTTTTTTTATGTTTAGGTGTTAATGATGGCTTATGTTTATCTTTTCTGTATGTAAATCCCATTTCCTTTTAGGAGGTTTCTTACAGTTCGGTCACAGACATTGACTCCAGTTTCCTCCCATTCGTTCCTCATTTGTTTTGTTGTGCATTTCCTGTTTTGGAAACATATAGCTTTAAGTTTCCGGTCTTGACGCTTTGATGTCTTCCTTGGTCTACCAGTATGTTTGCCTTTAACAACCTTCCCTTGTTGTTTGCATTTGGTCCAGATTTTAGACACAGCTGACTGTGAACAACCAACATCTTTTGCAACATTGCGTGATGATTTACCTTCTTTTAAGAGTTTGATAATCCTCTCTTTTGTTTCAATTGACATCTCTTGTGTTGGAGCCATGATTCATGTCAGTCCACTTGGTGCAACAGCTCTCCAAGGTGTGATCACTCCATTTTAGATGCAGACTAATGAGTAGATCTAATTTGGTATATGTTTTAGTTTTGGAGATGAAAATTTACAGGGTGATTCAATAATATTTTCCTCAGAATTGAGTGATTCCATAATTTTTTCCCTCTGCTTGGTCTGAAAAAAATTACCCTTACTGAGTGCCACATTTTTAATCTTGATTTCTTCTAGTGTTTATTAAAGCCCTAAAGTTGCCATTTGAAATTACTTTAGTTTTGTGCCATGTCTATGATCTGCTTTTTTTCAACAACATTAAACAACTGAATGAACATCCTACGAGCCCGGTGATTCCATAATTTTTGCCAGGGGTTGTAATATGTGGCTGTATTACAACCTTGTGACTCCAACCCTAATGGTAGTTCAGTCACAGAAAAAATTCTAAAAACAATAAAATGTTGGAAAATATTAAAAAAAAAATTTGACTTAGTGGTCCCCGACCACTTCTAATGTTTCTTGATCCCTGCTGGTCTATGTTCTTTTTCACATCTGATCACTTACCGTCTACCCAAAAAAACACTAAAACCAATCAATGATCATGTGTCGTCTTGCCAAAAGACGACTGCAGTCAATCAATCATTGTCTACAGAGGTCACACCAAAAAACATTGGTGTACACAAACACAAGAACTGAAAAAGTATAACCAGTCGAGAAATGTGGAAGGGTAACATGGAGGAGAGTTTGTTATACCTACAGCAGTTGAAGTATTAATCTACAAACAAATGTAATGCCACTGGCGGCAGAGATGAAAAGGTAATCTTGTTTAAATAGTAGATACACTCCGATGCTGCAGCGTTTGAAATATGACCAAGTCCAGAAGGGAGTTCCTTATGCTTACAGCAGGTGAAGTGTTAATCAGCAGGTCTGAGCCAGGAAGTAGATGCAGGCTGTAGAAACTACAGGACCTTGCAAAGAAGACAGTGAGCTGGAGAAACGGATGAGGCAGCCTCAAATGCACATGGTAACTAAATACTAGATTGCTCAATACACATCACAGAGGAAAGACAAACATGGATGTCTAAGCTGGCCTTATAAGCCTTGAGTGATGATTTGTCACTGAAATTCACTGGGCGACTTGTGAATAGTGTTGAGCCACCCCCGTAGTGTTCGAGTTCGGTTCGGTTCGTCGAACACCCGTGTGTTCGCCGAACTGTTCGTCGAACTGTTCGTCGAACACCTTCGAACACCGTTAAAACCAATGGCAGGCAAACAAAAACACATAGAAACACATAGAAAACACCTTCAAAGGTGTCCAAAAGCTGACAAACTGCTCAGAAGACATAACTAACACATGGAAAAGTGACAAGTACATATAGTCATGCGAAAATAAAAGAGGTGGAGGAGTAAAAGGAGGGGGAGACACAGATATAGGCATGTCATGCCCTTCTAAAATCCAAAAAGTGAGAAGCCGACACGGCCAGTCCGCTCCTGCCCGTGTCACCTCCGTGTCACCGGGTTTGTGCCAGAGCCGCGGTGAACCCTGACGGCCAGCCCCCCTCTCCCAATACTGGTGCCTGTCCGCTGGTGGGTCGAGCGAGCCCCCCTGTGGTGGAGGCAGCTCTAAGCTTTTTAATTTAAATTGTCTCTCTAATTTGAATGAATACACTTTAAATCCATTTACAAGGATCTATTGGAGGGCAAGTCTCATGCCAGCAGCCGCGGTAATTCCAGCTCCAGTAGCGTCCACTAAAGCTGCTGCAGTTAAAAAGCTTTTATAAGGATCGAGCTCGGCTGTCCACCGCAAGGCATCCTACTGCCAGTCCCAGCCCCTATGCCTTGGGGTGCCTCCTGATGCTCTTCACTAAGTATCCCATGGTCCCGAAGCATTTCCTTTGAAAAAATTAAGTGTCTAAACTACAGGTGGTGCAGCTTGCTTAACAGCCGGGATAATCCGCTGACTAGCAGACACTGCTACTAGGCACAAAGTATTTCCTGGGCTAGATGCAGTTAAAAATTTGTAATTAGATACTCTCGTTGGATGCTGAGAAAGCATTCCATAGAGTCTCCTGGCACGCCATATATGATTCTCTTAAAAAGCTTGGGGTAGGGGTCTAGGGGACCCTTTTATAGCCAAAATCACGGCCCTGTATCGCAATACGTCACCTAGGCTGAAGATAAATGGAACTGTAGCACCCTGAGGGCTCGGTTGCTACAGACGTATTGCACCTCACCCAGAGGTGTGATATCTCACTCTCAGGTAAGGATGGAGTGTGGATCAGGACCCGACACCTGCATGCATTACACCACATTGCCGTGGGGCAGGGCGACCAATATGCCCCTGAGATGGGAACGACAGTCCCTGTCCCTGGCTGGAGTGGGGGGAGGGAACACTGAGGAAGGGGAACCCTGTAGTGCAGGAGCAGGGAGGAAGCAGTTCCTGGGTGCATTGAGAAGGGAGTATAAAAGGTGGGCACCATCTTAGTTCAGTGCAGAGAAGTTTGAGCAGAAGTGGCAGGGAGCAGGGGCTCTGCATGAGCTCTGCTCCGGAGGCGGGCCTAGTAACAGAGGCCCAGGCCTGGAAGAGGGAGAAGGAAGGAAGAGGAGCGGAGAAGGCTCCAGGAACGAGGAATGAAGGGATCCCAGGGGTGCGGACAGGCGAGTCGCCACCGCACGCCCGAATCCACCTGCGTGGAGGGGTCAGGCCAAAGGGGGAGACCGGTTCCCGAACTATTGGAGGCAGGAAACGACCCTCAGCTAGAAACCGGAGGCTCTGACATTTTATGTGGCGCAGCCCCTCGCTACACCCGCTAGGAAGGCACCACATAGGGTCAGGAAAACTGGCGCCAAGTTTACCAAGAGGAGGCCCGAGGCAGCCGGACAGAAGTGTTGGTAAGAAAGGCCAGACAAAGGACACACAAAGGGGGTCATGTGAAGTGCTCCAAAGTTATCTGGGAGTTGTCTGAGCCCCTCACCTGGTGAGCACAGTACGACGTGGGCAGCCGTTACCTGCAGACGTGGTCTGGATAATAAGAACTGTGAGTAAAGGCCCTGAACTGCATCACTGACTCCGTGTCGTTACTGCTGCTGCCCTGCACCATCACCCCCATCCTCCGCATACACTGCCCTGAGGCTATACTCCTCCCGTGGGGAGTTATGCTACGCTCTGCTGCACCCACAACACCAGCCTCAGCAGTCTGCCCTGTAGCGGCGGTTCACTCTGACCGCAATCCACGGGTGGCGTAGTCGGACATTTAAACATCAAAACCACATAAATAGTTTCGCCACTGGTTTGACCGCCCTGAGCCACGGAACCGGGTCGCCGCCACGAAGACTACAACCACCAGCATCCATCAAAAAGGGTCCGGCTCCGGGTGTCCCAAGGCCCAGGGGGTGCGTCAGAACATTTTCATCACCTTTCACAATCACCAATGGGACAAGGCAGTGATGTCCTCTGTCCCCTCTCTTATACATCCTAGTGACGGAGCACCTGCTCTCATCAATTCGCCATAACCCCAATATTAGGTGGATTGAGGTGGGAGGCACCGAGTACAAGTGCTCTCTATTTGCTGATGATGTCCTAGTATATATCACTCAATCACATATATCCATCCATGCTGTTATGGCTGAAATAGATCACTTTGTTACATGGTAAAATTTTAAAATCAATGCAGCGAAGTCTGAGGCCCTCGATGTCTCCCTCCCCAAATCCATATGGGATTCCATCCAGTCCAACTTTCCCTTTGCCTGGCCCTCACAGGGTATCAAATACTTAGGAATTCCTATTCATAGAGACCTCTCCCATCTATGTTATCTTAATTTTGGGCCCTTTATTGAACAACTCCATACAGACCACGGTTGGCAAGTTAGAACTGTAAGATTCACTACGTGAACCACTGGTGTTTTGTGGAAAAGCACATGTACACTGCGTTCCAAATTATTATGCAAAAAGTGTTTAGGAGTGATAAGGGAAGAATTTGTTTGTTTGTCAGTTAAACTCATTGATGGTGATGTGTGTCAGGGCTCTTTATATCACTGTAAGCAATTGCAGACACCTGTGCTAATTAGTTTGGCAGGTGTGTCCAATGAAAGGCAAGACTACTTAAGAAGGCTCTCTCACATTATTAAGCAGCCTACATTTTCTGCCAAAATGGGAAAGAAAAAGGATGTGTCGGCTGCTGAGAAGCAACAAATTGTGGAGTGTTTAGGTCAAGGCATGACTACAATCAACATTGTGCGATGATCAGGATGAAGTGTCTTGGCAATCAAGAAGTATGTAGCTGATTCACAGCACACACGTGTGCGTGCTGATAAGGGCAAATTGAGGACTCTTTCCTACAGGCAATTACGTCAGGTTGAAAGAGCAGCGGCAAAAAAGCCTTGTCATAGCAGCAGACAAGTTTTTGAAGCTGCTTGTGCCTCCAACGTCCCCCGAACAACAAGATGCAGGGTCCTTCAGAGGTTTGCAGCTGTGCATGCGCCATCCTGTCGACCTCCTCTATCCACTTCACACAAGCAGAAACGGCTCCAGTGGGCCAAACATTACATGAAGACTGATTTCAAAACTGTTTTGTTCACGGATGAGTGCCATGCAGCGCTCGATGGTCCAGATGGATGGAGTGGAGGATGGCTGGTTGATGGACACCCCACGCAAACACGGCTACAGCACAAACAAGGAGGAGGTGGAGTAATGTTTTGGGCTGGAATCATGGGGAGAGAGATTGTCGGCCCCTTTAGGATCCCTGAAGGCGCTAAAGATGAACTCCATAATGTATGTGGATTTTCTCAAACAGCACTTCCTGCCATGGTTCAAGAAGAAGAACCGTGTATTTCACAGCAAGATCATTTTTCTGCATGATAATGCACCATCTCATGCTGCACATAAAACATCTGCATCTCTGGCTGATATGGGCATAAAAGGGGACAAACTTATGGTGTGACCCCCATGCTCCCCTGACCTCTACCCCATTCAGAACCTTTGGAGCATCATTAAAAGGAGTGTCTATGATGGCGGGAGACAGTTCACATCTAAGCAACAGCTCTGGGAGGGTATTCTGTCCTCATGCAAAACAATTGAAGCAGAAACCATCCAAAACCTGACAAATTCAATGGACGAGAGAGTTCAGAAGCTCCTTTCGAACAAGGGGTCCTATGTGAAAATGTAACATCACCTAGAATAAAGTTTTGAGTTGAAAACTGTTTGATTTCAGTTTCTAACAACCTGCTAATGCTTATAATTTCAAAAATGACCATTTTTTTGGTCTTTATTAAAATGAAAAGGTTGATCGAAAAGTTTGGGGGATCTAAGAGTGTGGCAACCCAGTAGTCATGATTACTTCGAATTCTGACAATATGAGGGTCATGCTGCAGGTAGTGCAGCAAGAAGGCACTTATGTGCCTTGCGCATCTCGGAGCCCCAAAATTATTTTCCGGGCTAGATGCAGCTAAAAATTATTTTTAATTTTAAATCTGGTGAAGCTTTAGTATAGATGGCCTAATAGGATCAGTGCTGCACACTGCTACAAAGCCCAAATTATTTTCCAGTCAAGATACAGATAAACATGATTAGTAATTTGAAAGCTTAAAACGGTTGGTAGGGTGATTTTAACCAATCATCAAGCTTTTACTCTCCCCAGGATGACACAGGGGTAGAAAAGTCGTTTCGGATCCATGATTTGTTCATCTTTATGAACGTGAGTCTGTCTACATTATCAGTGGAGAGCCGCGTGCGCTTATCTGTCAGCACACCACCAGCAGCGCTGAACACACGTTCAGACAGAACGCTGGCTGCGGGGCATGACAAGATCTCCAAGGCGTAAGTGGCTAGCTCCGGCCATTTATCCAGATTGGAAGCCCAAAAAGAGCAAGGGTCCAGTGACACAGTCGTGGCTTCAATGTTTACTTGGAGATACTCCTGTACCATCGTCTCTAGGCGTTGACTATGTGTCAGACTTCTTGTCTCCTGTGGCCTTGCAAAGGATGGGCTAAAAAAGTGGTGAAATGATTCCGCAAAATTGATGTTACCAGCAGATACTGTGGTTCTGTTACGGTTTGAGCGCTGAACACTTGACGGTCCCACGGTTGGCAAGTTGGAACTGTGAGATTCACTACGTGCACCACTGGTATTTTGTGGAAAAGCACATGTAAGATTCTGCAACAGTCTCTGCTGATACTCCTGCATGCGTGCATCCCTTTCTATGGCAGGAATAATTTCTGCAAATTTACTTTTGTACCGGGGATCTAACAGTGTGGCAACCCAGTAGTCAGGATTATTTCTAATTCTCACAATTCGAGGGTCATGTTGCAGGTAGTGCAGCAAGAAGGCACTCATGTGTGTTGCGCATCCAGGAGCACCAAGTCCCTGTTGTGTTGGTGGCGAGGTAACAATCATGCTTCCTTCCTCTGTCCTCTCCCCCCAACCTCGCACAACAGAAATGTGATCAAGGTCTCCCTCATCTGATGAGTCTTCCATCAGTTCGTCCTCCACTTCTTCCTGGGCTCCTGCACCTTCCTCACTAGTTTGGCTGCTACCATGCGCCCTGGTAAAACCATCTCCCCCACCCTCACATGCCTGCCGCCTTGGTGCTGCCGACCGTCTGGACCTTGCAGATGTTAGCCCTTCCGCATACAACTCCTCCTCCTCTACTTCCTCCACCTCCTCTTGTGCCACCACCTGACTCCGAATTCTGTTTAACATGTGCTCCAGCATGTAAATCACCGGAATAGTCATGCTGATAATGGCATCGTCAGCACTAAACATCTTCGTCGCCATTTCAAAACTGTGCAGAAGGGTGCATAGGTCCCTGATCTGAGACCACTCCTCCAGCGTGATTTGCCCCACCTCTGAATCTCGTTGGCCCAGGCTATACATCAGAACGTATTGCACCAGGGCTTGTCGGTGCTGCCACAGTCGCTGCAACATGTGCAGAGTTGAATTCCACCGGGTAGGCACATCGCATTTTAGCCGGTGAAGTGGCAGGCCCAACGACTTCTGTAGAGATGTAAGTCGCTGAGCTGCGGGATGCGAACGGCGGAAGTGAGCACACAGCGACCGTGCCCTCTGCAGAAGGCCATCTAGTCTGGGATAGTGGGCTAAAAATTGCTGGACAACCAGGTTCAACACGTGAGCCATACAAGGCACATGTGTGACATTGCCCCGGCGAAGGGCCGCACCCAGGTTTGCAGCATTGTCGCACAAGGCCTTCCCTGGTTTCAGGTCCAGTGGAGACAACCATTCATGAAATTGGTTCTCCAGAGCTGACCACAACTCCTCAGCTGTGTGACTCACATTTCCCAGACATTTCAATGTAAAAACCGCCTGATGACGTTGAGCCCTACTGCCAGCATAGTAAGGAGGTGTGCAGGATCCCTTCTGCGCAGTTAGAAAGCTTGTGGCATGACCAGACAGGTTTTGGGTGCAGGTGGAAGACCGAGAGGAGGTTGAGGAGGCAGAAGCAGTGGAGGAACTTTGACATAAAGAGGATTGACGCACAACTCGTGGGGACGGCAAGACTTGGACAGCAGCCCCTTGTCCTGCTGTCACCATAGTTACCCAGTGCCCAGTCAGCGACATGTAACGCCCCTGTCCATGCCTACTCGTCCTAGTGTCTGTGGTGAAATGCACCCTGTCACACACAGAGTTTCTCAAAGAAGCGGTGATGTTATGTGCGACATGCTGGTGGAGCGCAGGCACACCTTTCTGGGCATCTGGTACTGGGGCACTGCGACGGACATAAGGTCTCGAAAATCCTCTGTGTCCAGCAGGCGGAAAGGCAGCATTTCTGTAGCCAAGAGCTTGCAGATGGTGAAATTCAACCTCTTAGCTTTCTCATGGCTAGGAGGAAATGGTCTTTTACTTGTCCACATCTGAGGGACCGAGGGCTGGCTATTGTGCTTAGACGGGGTTGATAAGGGTGTCCCCGGCAAACTGCCGGTCTGTGAGGAAGATGCAGGCGGACATGTTAGGTTGCCTTGATCCAAAGGTGGTGCTATCGATGTCGGACAGCGCTCAACACCAGCTGGTGTTACCACCTCCAAAGAAAATGATGACCTGCCAATCACGCTGGCTGTTGCGGGTAAAGAGGTGGCAGGTCTGCGCCCCAAAACAGGTGTGACTGCTGTCCCCCCAGTCACAGAGTATGAAGAGGCCGCGGATGCACAAGATATGGCAGACGGTGGTTGGCCCGGCCGGCTAGGCCGCATTGTAGCACACTGAGCTTCCCACTGCAACTTATGCTTCATGTCCATGTGCCGGTTCATGCATGAAGTACTCAAACTATGTATTTTTTGGCCTCTACTTAGCTTTTGCTGACAAATGTTACAGATAACACGAGTTGGGTCATCTTTATCGATCTGAAAAAATGCCCAGGCTATGCAAGGCTTAGCACCCATGCGACCTGAAGAGCCACCACGACTTGTGGTGAGAGGCAGAGTTGTGTTTGAGGATGCAGTTGTTGACGTGCTTCCAGTACTACGTCTCTGTCCAGGAAGGCGCAACCTGACCTCGTCGTCACTAGCATCTTCCTCCACCTCCTCTGCTGTCCTCATCTCTTGGCTGACTGTGGGTTGACAGTAAGTGGGATCTCCGACCTCATCATCATCACCCTGTGCGTTATCACACCCGTCGTCCTCAGAGCCAACCTGTTCCTGCCCTGACAAAAAACTAAAGTTGTCGCTCCAATCAGGTATTTGAGTCTTATCATCGTCTTCCTCATTGTCTCCACCAACAGGAGTTACAGTTTGGGAATGAGGGTCTACATTATGGTCAGAACCTTCTGCGTCTGGTCCTGGATCCGACTCATAAAGATTCTGGGCATCAGTGCAGATCATTTCCTCGTCTGGATTCACAGAAGCGCTGGAGTCGACCTCTGATTCCCAGGCTATAGTATGAGTAAACAGCTCTGCAGACTCAACCATTTGTTCTACCTCATACTCAGACGGGCAGCTGGAAATTTGGGAGCTGTGAGGAAGCAAGTGCGATTTGGGTGACACCTTTGAGGACTGGAGTATTTGTGATGTTGAAGTTGATGTGGAGGAGAGCCCACTTAAAGGAGCACTTGATATCCGTTGAAGCACCTGCTGTTTTTGTGCCTCATCTGGAATTTGTAGCGATTGGCGTGGCCGTAAGAAAGGGATCTTATCACATTGTCCGCTAAAAGAAGTAGACATTTTAGTTTGGCTGGAAGATGGTCTTTCTTCTGCAGATGTTACTGTTGCTTTAACACCTACCCCACGGACACAACCTTTTTTCCCCTTCCCAACACGCCTATTCCCCTTTCCACCAGCAGCAGGCCTTTTTCCACTCATTTTGGTGGTTAACTAATTCACAACTCTGGAGTTGTTTGCACAAAAAAACAATGGATGGTAACCGAGCAGAGCTGAGTGGCCAAACTGTGGTATTAGGCCAAAACTATTGGCTGGGTTAGATGCAGAAAAAAATTATTTTGAATTTGCAACCTGATGGAGGTCAGTATAGATGGATTAATAGAACAAGACCCACACACAGCTAGAAGCCCAATATTTTTTCAGAGGTAGATGCAGGAAAAAAATATATTCAGTTTGCAACCTGATGGAGGTCAGTATAGATGGACTAATACAACAAGTCCCACACACAGCTAGAAGCCCAAATATTTTTTCAGAGGTACTGTAGATGCAGATAAAAATTAGTTTTAATTTGCAACCTGATGGAGGTCAGTATAGATGGACTAATAGAGAAAGTCCGACACACTACTAGAAGGCCAAATATTTTTTCAGAGGTAGATGCAGAAAAAAATATATTCAGTTTGCAACCTGATGGAGGTCAGTATAGATGGACTAATAGAGAAAGTCCGACACACTACTAGAAGGCCAAATATTTTTTCAGAGCTAGATGCAGAAAAAAATTATATTCAGTTTGCAACCTGATGGAGGTCAGTATAGATGGATTAATAGAACAAGACCCACACACAGCTAGAAGCCCAATATTTTTTCAGAGGTAGATGCAGAAAAAAATATATTCAGTTTGCAACCTGATGGAGGTCAGTATAGATGGACTAATACAACAAGTCCCACACACAGCTAGAAGCCCAATATTTTTTCAGAGGTAGATGCAGAAAAAAATATATTCAGTTTGCAACCTGATGGAGGTCAGTATAGATGGACTAATACAACAAGTCCCACACACAGCTAGAAGCCCAAATATTTTTTCAGAGGTACTGTAGATGCAGATAAAAATTAGTTTTAATTTGCAACCTGATGGAGGTCAGTATAGATGGACTAATAGAGAAAGTCCGACACACTACTAGAAGGCCAAATATTTTTTCAGAGCTAGATGCAGAAAAAAATTATATTCAGTTTGCAACCTGATGGAGGTCAGTATAGATGGATTAATAGAACAAGACCCACACACAGCTAGAAGCCCAATATTTTTTCAGAGGTAGATGCAGGAAAAAAATATATTCAGTTTGCAACCTGATGGAGGTCAGTATAGATGGACTAATACAACAAGTCCCACACACAGGTAGAAGCCCAAATATTTTTTCAGAGGTACTGTAGATGCAGATAAAAATTAGTTTTAATTTGCAACCTGATGGAGGTCAGTATAGATGGACTAATAGAATGATGCTATGCCCAAAAGATTTTACTTCACTAGGTGCAGTAAAAAAATTGGTATTCTATACACAGGTGGTATATCTTGCAACACAGATAGGCTACTCCACTGACTAACACACTCTGCAATAGGCCAAAAAGGATTAGCTTTGCTAGATTCAGCCAAATGCTGTGAAAAAAACTTGCACAGCACTGGCACAGACCTGCCTGGCAAAAACTGATAGGAACTGATGTAACCTAGTCCTGAAAAGGACTCCAATTACAATTAGTCTTTACTCCCACAACCTATCTATTTAAGAGCACAGACCTCCCTGATAAAAGTCGTAGGAAATGCTGTAACCTAGTCCTTAAAAGGACTGCAATCACAACTATTCCCTACTCCCAAGCTATCTGTAGATTTGTGCGAAAATTGGCTTGAAATTAACAAGGTATAGCGCACACAGCAACAGCGGTGCCGTCTAACACGCAGCTGCAGCAGTGAGAAAATGGTGGCGACGGGGAAAATGGCTTGGTCTTATAGGGCAAGGACATGTGACATACACTGCCAATGACACATGCCCTTGCTTGTGTGAAAAAAAGCACTTCGCTCCGTGTGTGCGCTGCTGATAGGCTGACAGATTGCACCTCCCCACTGCAAATGCGGGAAAGAGAAAAAAAAATGGAGATCTTCATTGTTCCTGCAGAGATCCATCCCCTGCCCCTCCCCCCTACCCCGCTGTACACTCAAACTGCGTATTAACATTAATTTTCATCATTACTGAGAAAAAATCCAGTTATGATTTTGGTGCACGAACAGTTATCGAACATAACCTCGAACAGCCGAATTTTTCTCAAATTGTTCGTGTTCGCCGAACGGCTCGAACACCGCCCAAAACAGCTCGAATTTGAGATTGGCGAACAGTTCGAGTAGAACAACGCTCATCTCTACTTGTGAAGCCCAACATGCAGCACAGGAAACAGTGGCAACCATACAGAAAGGAAGCAGAACCCGGCCCCGGAGCCAAGAGAGATATGTAACAGCCATGCCACCTAAAAATTAGTTGCATTCGTGATCCAACCATTACAATACCTGGAGTGACTCATTTAGGACAAACATCTATTGGCTGCTACTAAGAGCACATCTGGATGACCTGGCATGACATTACATAACTGTTTTGTTGATTTTAACAGGAACTTTGTAATATTTAATTTTTCCCTTGGTGGCATTGCAGGGAAGATGAACACTTTCTACAAGCATTCTTCTCATATAAAAGATTGCTGAGATCAGTAGCAGAATGAACATTTTTCAGGGGTTCCCTTACTGTAATACATTTGGAAATTACTGCTTTGGTGAAAACTTATAGTGAGTTATTCTCACTCGAGTTTTCCTTTAACCAAGACCATTATCATCATAATCAATTCTTGTAAAAGAGCTCCTCCCTTTCCATTACGCTGATGTGAATCTAGGGTTTAATGGATAACCAAATTTTAAAGCAGACTATTGTATGAAAGAATGTTACATTTGTTCCTCTATTTCAGCCAGATGGACTATAAATTAAAGGAATGTCTAAAATTAGAGAACAGTGGTGCAAGTACAAAACATTACAAGGGATATTTTTTTTTGTGGCTGCCATATATATATATATAAGAAACTATTCTTGTCACTACTAGTGTTGAGCCACCCCCATAGTGTTCGGGTTCGGTTCGGTTCGTCGAACACCGGGATGTTCGTGGAACTGTTTGTCGAACACCTTAGAACACCGCCGAACACCGTTAAAACCAATGGCAGGCAAACAAAAACACATAGAAACACACAGAAAACACCTTCAAAGGTGTCCAAAAGCTGACAAACTGCTCAGAAGGCACTCTCTTTTAAAAATCCGCCGGCAATTCAGCAGCGGCATTCACCGGTACCCGACAATTTAGAACAGAAATAATAAAGCATCACACATAGATTAGATAGAAACATGTCAGTCACATATATAAGAAGTACAGTGACAGTGTTGCTTACTGTACTTGTCATTTAGTGTTAAAGGATTTATTTAAAAAAATGATAGTGTTTTCATGCACCGTCTCTTTAAAAAAGCGGACGGCAATTCAGCATCGGTACCTGACAATTTATAACAGAAATAGAGCATCACACATAGATTATATACATAGAAACATGTCAGTCACATATATAAGAAGTACAGAGATAGTGTTGATTACTGTACTTGTCATTTAGTGTTAAAATAAAGGATTTATTAAAAAAAAATTGGCGTGGGGTTCCCCGTAATTTTAGTCTCTAGCGGAGGTTAAGCAGACGGCTGGGGCAGATGTTTGAAGCCTGGGAAGGGGGTAATACCCACGGAGCTTCCCAGGCTACTAATATCAGCCACCAGCTGAATACCTAGCCTTTACTAGCTATTAAAATGGGGAACCCCCAAAAAAATGACGTGGGGTCCCCCCTATTATAATAGCTAGCAAAGGCTAGGCAGACAGCTGGGGGCTGATATTAATAGCCCAGGAAGGGTGCCATGAATATTGGCCCCCTCCCAGGCTAGAAACACCAGCCATCAGCCACCCCAGAAATGGCGCATCCATAGGATGCCCCAATTCTGGCACTTAGCCTCGCTCTTCCCACTGCCCTGTAATGGTGGCAGTGGGGTAATAGGGCTGGGGTTGATGTCAGCTTATAATGCCAGCTGACATCAAGCCCAGGTTAGTAATGGAGAGGCGTCTATAAGACACCCCCATTACTAACCCCATAGTCAAAGTTAAAAAAAAACACAAACACCCAGAATAAAGTCCTTTAATTGAAATAAACACACAATTTTTTATTGTTCTAAATTAAACCATACTTACCATCACGCCCATTCCAGCTGAAGCCAATGTCTTCTGCAATAAAAGTAAAATAATAAAGCAACATCATCCTTACCTTTCCATGGTTCCCACGACAGCTTCAGCTCTGCTACATTCACATGACAGGCTGGATCGCATCCGAAAGCTGCCATCCAGCTTGCCATGCCGCAGAAATTGAGAAGCACAGCTCCTCTCGCTGTGACGGCATAAAGATGAGCCGAGGTCATGTCCAATGAACTCAGCTCACCTCATGCACGTCACTGACAGCGTGGGAAAATTCTCCTGCGCTTGCAGTCAGCCTGAGAGAATTCTCCTGCTGAAGCGCTGAGCGCAGGAGAATTTTCCCACGCTGTCAGTGACGTGCATGAGGTGAGCTCATGTACAATGAACTCAGCTCACCTCATGCACGTCACTGACAGCGTGGGAGAATTCTCCTGCGCTCAGCGCTTTAGCAGGAGAATTCTCCCACGCTGGGATGGCATTGAGGTGACAGGCTGGATCACAGCTGAGCGCAGCCATCCAGCTTGTCTTCCTTCAGAGACACTGCAGAGCGCAAGCATGCCTGCGCTCAGCAGTGTCTATGAAGGATGGCATGCTGGATGGCAGTGCTCAGCTGCCATCCAACCTGTCATCTCAATGCCATCCCAGCGTGGGAGAATTCTACTGCTGAAGCGCTGAGCGCAGGAGAATTTTCCCACGCTGTCAGTGACGTGCATGAGGTGAGCAGAGTTCATTGGACATGACCTCGGCTCATCTGGATGCCGTCACAGCGACACACTGAGGAGCGCAAGCATGCCTGCGCTTCTTAGTGTCTGTGGCGTGGCAAGCTGGATGGCAGCTTTCGGCTGCCATCCAGCCTGTCATGTCAATGTAGCAGAGCTGAAGCTGTCGTGGGAACCATGGAAAGGTAAGGATGAGGTTGCTTTATTATTTTACTTTTATTGCAGGAGATAGTTGGCTTCAGCTGGAATGGGCGTGATGGTAAGTATGGTTTAATTTAGAACATTAAAAAATTGTGTGTTTATTTCAATTAAAGGACTTTATTCTGGGTGTTGTGTTTTTTTAAATACTTTACTAGAAATTCATGGCGGTCATGTCTAATATTGGCGTGACCCCATGAATTTCGGGCTTAGGGCCAGCTGATAATGACAAGCTGGCCCTAACCCCTTTATTACTCAGTGAGCCACCGCACCAGGGCCGTGGATCAGTTGGTTACAGCGCCAGAAGATGGCGCTTCTATGAACGCGCCATTTTCCGGGGTGGCTGCGGACTGCAATTTGCAGCGGGAGGGGGCCAGAAAGCTTGGTCCTTCCTGCGCTGCGGATTCCAGCCCCCAGCTGCCTAGATGTACCTGGCTGGACACAAAAATAGTGCGAAGCCCCACGTATTTTTTTTTAAATTATTTCATGACATTCATGAAGTAATTAAAAAAAAAAAGGGCTTCCCTATATTGTTGTGTCCGGCCAGGTACAAATAGGCAGCTGGTGGTTGGGGGCAGCCCGTTCCTGCCTGCTGTACCTGGCTGGACACAAAAATAAGGCGAAGGCCACGTCAAATTTTTGGTTAAAAATTCAATACAAAATTTAAAAAAAAACACATTTAGGGACTGCATCTTTATTAACCCCTCCACGTGAGGGGTTAATAAAGATGCAGTCCCTAAATTATTATTTTTTTAAATTATTTTTTAATTAATTTTTCCCAAAAATTTTGACGTGGACTTCGCCATATTTTTGTGTCCAGCCAGGTACAGCAGGCAGGAACGGGCTGCCCCCAACCACCAGCTGCCTATTTGTACCTGGCCGGACACAACAATATAGGGAAGCCCTTTTTTTTTTAATTATTTCAAAAATTTTATGAAATAATTAAAAAAAAAAATACGTGGGGTGGCTGACGGCTGGTGTTTCTAGCCTGGGAGGGGGCCAATATTCATGGCACCCTTCCTGGGCTATTAATATCAGCCCCAGCTGTCTGCCTAGCCTTTGCTAGCTATTAAAATAGGGGGGAGCCCACATCAATTTTTTGGGGGGTCCCCCATTTTAATAGCTAGTAAAGACTAGGTATTCAGCTGGGGGCTGATATCAGTAGCCTGGGAAGCTCCGTGGGTATTACCCCATTCCCAGGCTTCAAACATCTGTCCCAGCCGTCTGCTTAACCTCCGCTAGAGACTGAAATTACGGGGAAACCAACGCCAATTTTTTTTTTTAATAAATCCTTTATTTTAACACTAAATGACAAGTACAGTAATCAACACTATCACTGTACTTCTTATATATGTGACTGACATGTTTCTATGTATATAATCTATGTGTGATGCTCTATTCTTTCTGTTATAAATTGTCGGGTACCGATGCTGAATTGCCAGCCGGCTTTTTTAAAGAGACGGTGCATGAAAACACTAATATTTTTTTTAATAAATCCTTTAACACTAAATGACAAGTACAGTAACCAACACTGTCACTGTACTTATTATATATGTGACTGACATGTTTCTATCTATCTAATCTATGTGTGATACTCTATTCTTTCTGTTCTAAATTGTCGGGTACTGGTGTATGCCGCTGCCGAATTGCCAGCTTTTCATGTTTCACTGTAAGCACTGTTCCCATCGATTTGGGCAACCAGCGTAATGCCACAACCACCATGGCTGTGTGCATTACAGTGAGTGGCAGACAATCCCTGCATGATTGGTGCTCTAAATAGCGCCAGACATGCAGGACACGCTTTTGGTGCACGAACAGTTATCGAACATAACCTCGAACAGCCGAATTTTTTGCAAATCGTTCGCGTTCGTCGAACTACTCGAACACCGCCCAAAACAGCTCGAATTTGAGATTGGCGAACAGTTCTAGTCAAACACCGCTCATTTCTAGTCACTTCGGCATTGGAGACCATATTGGAAATCTTGGAAGACAATCTTTTTTGTATGGTGCTCTCCCGCACATGTTCCACTGACTGCACAATGTCTCCAAGAAGAGAATAATGCCTTTGCCGAATATTTATATCCTCTCAGAGCTTTTTTTTCCTAGAGTGAAATTGTTAGAGTTCTCTCCTCTGGATCCTCGATTATTTTATCCCATCAATGCAAAAACAGACATTAAATTTTGAAAACGTGTCCAAAATCTTCATGCTCAGCAGGGCTGCAGGTTCCTGCTGAGATAACTATGCTGCTGAAGATCAGTAAAACAGCTTTCTTAAAAATTGGCAAAGAACCAAATCATATAGCACCGTTTGGGGCAAAAGAAAATATTGTAATGATACCTGCTCCATTGTTGGATTTGAAGCTTTAAAATCCCAACAAATTAGATGTTAAGTCATACTTGTTTTCTTAAGGAGGATGCAGTGATAAATAATGATAAGTTATATACAGGGATAAGGGAAAGAATTTGCCCCCTTCCATTTGCTTAAATTGTAGATGTTACTTTTGGTCGATTTAATGTCTGCAATTATGACTCTCGGCTTACTTCCCTCTTCCCTAGTTCTGTGCTGATTAAAAGGAGTCAAGATGTGAGTTCCCTGTAACATGAACCCAATATGTGGCTCTATTACAACCTCGTGACACCGACCCTAATGGTTGTTTGGACACAGAAAAAATTCTAAAAACAATAGAATATTGGAAAACATTAAAAAAAATTCGACTTAGTATTCCCCCACCACTTCTAATGTTTCTTGATCCCTGCTGGTCTATGTTCTTCTTCACATCTGATCACTGGCCATCTAGCCAAAAAAAACACTACAGCCAATCAATGATCACGTGTCGTCTTGCCAAAAGATGACTGCAGCCAATCAATCATTGTCTACAAAGGTCAACGGCAAGGTATGACAAAGATCTGTGGGGGACCACGAATGATTAATAAGGCAGTGTTGGTGGGGTCCGTAATATCAGTATAACTTTTTTAAATATTATTCTAAGTTATTTTTGGATTTTATTTTAAGGTTGGGCAACCTTTTCAGATTACGGTAAGGTTATGTGCCCACATAACGTTCTTGTAGCGTTTTTGTGACGTTTTTACGGCTGCGAAAACACTTGTAAAACCATCTGCCATGCAAAGCAATGTGAATTCGGATGTGCTGTGCACATGATGCGCTAATTAGAGGGCCGAATTCGCATTGTGTTGCAAAATGAAGCATGACCATTTTTACCGTGATTACGCCGCAAACTCGCGGCCATTGAGGATCATTGAAACCCTGTGGATTTGCTGCGTTTCAATTAAATTCACTGGCCACGAATTTGCAGCGTAATCGCGGTGCGTGTGGTACCCAGGATGAAGAGGAGACTACAACTCCTCTTCATCCCAGCTACCATGCGGTCAAAAAAAAGAAATAAAAAAGTTAAAAATAAAAAAAAACGGTATACTCACCTCTCCAGTCTCCTCCCGGCGGAGTCCTCTCTCCTCAGCGTCCCGCGGTGTACTGGCAGGACCTGCGGTGACGTCATTTAATCAGCTGATGATCACGCAACCGCTGACGTCAGCGGTCAGGTGATGGTCGCGTGACCATCAGTTGACAAAATGACGTCACCGCAGGTCCTGCAAGTACACCGCGGGATGCCCAAGAAAGAGGACGCGACCTGGAGGAGACCGGAGAGGAGAGTATACAGGTTTTTTTTATTTTTAACTTTTTAATTCTTTTTTTTTACTATAGATGCAGCATTTAAAGCATCAGTGTAACGGGTCAGGGAGGCGGAACCTCAGAGCTACTATACAAGGGGGCGGTCCTTGTAAGGGAGCGGGTGGCGACCAGGGAAGACGGGCAGGCAGTCACAGCAGGTGACCGGGACAGTCTCTGGGTGAACGGGCAGGAGGTCACGGTAAATGACCGGGGCAGTCTCTGGATGAACGAGCTGGAGGTCACGGCAAGTGACTGGGGCAGTCTCTGGAAGAACGGGCTGGAGGTCACGGCAAGTGACCGGGGCAGTCTCTGGATGAACGGGCTGGAGGTCACGGCAAGTGACCGGGGCAGTCTCTGGGTGAAGGGTAGGTACGACCTGTGATGGCTGAACCTCCAGGTAGGCTAGCAGGCAGATGGAAGATGTATGCTCCCAGGTGAGCAAGCGAGAGTCTCTGGATGAACGGGTGGTCACAGCATGTGACGACGGATCTTCCAGGTAGGCAAACAGGCAGGTAGCGGAGGAGCGCTCCCAGGTGAGCGGGCAAGAGTCTCTGGAATAGCAGGTGGTCACAGCACGTGACGGCGGAGCCTCCAGGTAGGCAAGCAGGCAGGTAGCGGAGAAGCGCTCCCAGGTGAGCGGGCAGGAGTCGCAGGAATAGCAGGTGGTCACAGCACGTGACGGCGGAGCCTCCAGGTAGGCTAGCAGGCAGGTAGCAGATGTGCGCTCCCAGGTGAGCGGCCAAGCTGGTCCATAGACAGACTGACAGGAGTAGGAAGGCAGACCGTCGGACCTCAGGCTAGCAAGCAGGTAGCAGGAATATCAGGCAGGAAACAGACAGCAAACTGGCAGGACTCTGGCAGGAATCAGGCAGGTAACTGACAGGTAACTGGCAACGGGACCTGAGGGCTGAAGCAGAGTAGTGAACAGTGCAACAACATTGCTCGGGCACCTCCATTTTGGAGGAGGTGCCTTATATATGGTGAAGTTCTCCGGCCATTGGCCGGGGACTCCTTAGGACGGCGCGCGCGGCCCCTTTAAGAGGGAGGGAGCGCGCGCGCGCCCTAAGCACAGTGGCCGGGAAGGAGCGCGCGCTGCCAGCAGAGCGGGAGGAGGACGCCGGGCTCGGAGCAGAGAGGTGAGGGGAACAGAGTCCCTGCCTAGCAGAGGGCAGGGACGCCGACGCTACAGTACCCCCCCCCTTTAGGCCCCCCCTTTTTTAGGCCAGACAGAAATTTAGCAAGGATGAGAGGGGCATGGATGTTCTCCCGGGGCTCCCACGTTCTCTCTTCAGGACCAAACCCCTTCCAATCTACTAGAAAAAAGGTCTTCCCTCTTACCCTTTTGGTGGCCAGAATGTTCTCTACCTCAAATTCGTTTTCAGCGGAAACCGGAGCAGGAGGCGTGCCTGTAGACTTGGAAAAAGAGTTAAGTACCACAGGTTTGAGGAGAGATACATGGAAGGAGTTAGGGATCCGCAAGTTGGCCGGGAGTTTCAATTTATAGGCCACCGGGTTGATCTGACTGATGACCTCCAGAGGACCGATGAACCGAGGCCCTAACTTATAGGAAGGAATCTTGAGCCGGACATACTTGGACGAGAGCCAGACCTTATCCCCTGGACGGAATTGAGGAGGATCCAGACGTTTTTTGTCAGCATGTCTTTTCATACGCTCGGATGACAGAAGGAGTGCGGACCGGGTACTCTCCCATATGGAGGAAAATTTGTTAACAAGAGATTCCGCAGCCGGATTGTCCACCGAGGTGGAGACGGGAAACGGGATCCGAGGATGCTGACCGAAGACTACAAAAAACGGGGATTTGGAGGAAGATTCGCTCTCATGATTGTTGTACGAGAATTCGGCCCATGGCAGGAGATCCACCCAGTCAGAATGGTGGGCATTAACGAAGTGCCGGAGGTAACTGGTCAGGACCTGATTGATCCGCTCCACTTGACCATTAGACTGTGGGTGGTAAGCGGAGGAGAAGTCCAGGGTGACGTCTAGCAATTTACAAGTGGCTCTCCAGAAACGAGAAGTGAACTGTACCCCACGATCCGACACGATGTGACGGGGCAGGCCATGAAGATGGAAGATGTGGCGGATAAAGTCTTTAGCCAGCTCGGGTGCAGACGGGAGGCCTGGCAGGGGAATGAAGTGAGCCATCTTGGAAAAGCGGTCAGCGACCACCCAAATGACCGTACAACCGGCAGAGATGGGAAGATCAGTTATGAAGTCCATCGCTATATGCTGCCAGGGGGCAGCAGGTACTGTCAGAGGAAGGAGGCGACCGGCTGGCAGGTGTCTCGGAACTTTGTTGCGGGCGCAGGACACACAGGCAGAAACAAAGTCTATTACATCTTTGTGCAGGTTAGGCCACCAGTAGTGCCGGGTAATAAGCTGGAGGGTCTTTTTCTGACCGGCGTGGCCAGCTAGTTTAGACGAATGACCCCAGTGTAGGATCTTCTCCCGATCAGGTACCGATACGAACGTCTTACCGGGAGGGAGACGATTTAGACTCACGGGAGCCACCTGCATTACTCTGGCGGGATCGATGATATGTTTAGGTTCTTCCTCGAGGTCAGATACCAGAAAGGATCGGGACAAGGCGTCCGATTTGATGTTCTTGTCAGCCGGGCGAAAATGTAGAACAAAATCAAAGCGAGCAAAAAACAAGGACCACCGGGCTTGGCGCAGATTAAGTCTCTGGGCATGCTGGAGATAAGCCAAGTTCTTGTGGTCAGTGTAAATTATTACCGTATGAAGAGCCCCCTCGAGTAGGTAACGCCACTCCTCCAATGCCAGCTTGATGGCCAATAACTCTCGGTCTCCTATGGAATAATTGCGCTCAGAAGAGGAGAAGAGTTTGGAGAAGAAGCCGCAAGTTACCATCCTCCCGGAAGAAGATTTTTGAGTAAGTACAGCTCCGGCTCCAGAGGAGGAGGCGTCAACCTCCAGAAAAAACTGCTTGTTGCCGTCCGGACGATGCAGCACCGGGGCGGAAGAGAAGGCCTGTTTTAAGGAAAGAAAGGCCTCCTCTGCTTCGGACGGCCATTCCTTGGGATTAGTACCCTTACGGGTGAGCGCGGAGATTGGGGCAGTCCGGGAAGAGAAGTGTGGTATGAAGAGGCGGTAGTAGTTGGCGAAGCCCAGGAACCGCTGAATGGCCTTCAACCCCTCCGGTCGGGGCCATTTCTCGATGGCAGACAGTTTCTCTGGATCCATTCGTAGGCCGGTCTGAGAAATAATGTAGCCCAAAAACGGAAGCGAGGTCTGCTCAAAGAGGCACTTCTCATATTTAGCGAAGAGGTGGTTCTGCCTGAGCCTGAGCAGGACCTGACGAACGTCCCTCCGGTGAGTCTGGAGATCCGGAGAGAAGACCAAGATGTCGTCCAGGTACACCACAACGCAGGAGTAGAGAAGGTCCCGGAAGATGTCATTGACCAACTCTTGAAAGACGGCAGGAGCGTTACAGAGACCAAAGGGCATTACCAGATATTCATAGTGGCCGTCCCGGGTGTTGAATGCAGTCTTCCATTCATCCCCTTGACGGATACGGACCAGGTTGTACGCCCCACGGAGGTCCAGTTTGGTGAAGACTCTAGCCCCCCTCAGGCGATCAAATAATTCTGGAATGAGCGGAAGGGGGTACTTATTCTTCACCGTGATCTGGTTAAGGCCTCTATAGTCTATACAGGGACGGAGAGAGCCGTCCTTCTTTTTTACGAAGAAGAAGCCTGCTCCCGCCGGGGAGGTAGATTTCCGGATGAATCCCCTGGCCAAATTCTCCTCAATATATTCGGACATCGACCGGGTCTCAGCAGTGGACAATGGGTAAATACGCCCACGGGGAGGAGTAGTACCGGGTAACAGGTCGATAGGACAGTCGTATGGTCTATGAGGGGGTAATGTCTCTGCCTCCTTTTTATTAAAGACATCAGCAAATGACCAATAGGGAATCGGAAGTCCAGGTAGATTAGTTGGGGTAGGAGAAGGACGGACGGGATGAACAGGAACCAAACAAGTCTTATGACAGTCCTGTCCCCAGCGAAGGACTTCTCCGGTCTGCCAGTCAAGCACGGGTGCATGTCTCTGGAACCAAGGTAGACCTAGTAAGAGGGCGTGAGAGAGTCCAGGCAGAACATGAAAAGAGATGCTCTCAGAATGCAGCATTCCCACCTGCAGAGTTATGGATTCGGTGATGAGTTGGATGGGACGTGGTAAGAGACCCCCATCCACAGCAGCGACAGATAATGGTACAGCCAGAGGTTTGGTGGGAATGCGGTATTTTTCTACCAGGGACTGTGAAATAAGATTCCCGGCCGCTCCAGAGTCAAGTTGGGCTAGTTCGAAATAACGATTCTCCCCGCAGATAATAGAGACTGACAGTAGCAGAGATGGAGAGGATTTATTCTTGTCTAGGTCGACCTCTCTGAGCGAACCTAGACACAGGCGTTTCCCGACCTCTCTGGGCAGGTACGGATCCGGTGCTCCTTACTGCCACAGTAGAAGCAGCTCCCTTCGGCACGGCGTAAGTCCTGACGGGTTTTGACCATCTTGGTCTGGTCGACCTGCATAGGCTCAGGAGGGTGTACCTGGGGAGAAACGGAGGGAGTGACGGGTTTCTGAAAAGTAGGAGCTAGACGTGGAAACCTCCTCTCACGGGTGACCTCTTTGGCACGCTCCTGGAACCGTAGGTCAATCTGGATGGCAAGAGTTATTAGGTCATCGAGAGTGGTAGGAATGTCTCGACCGGCAAGTTCATCTTTAATACGGCCGGACAGACCCTCCCAGAAGACAGACACCAGAGCGTCGTTATCCCAAGCCAGCTCCGAGGCAAGGGTACGGAACCGTATGGCATATTGGCCCACGGTGAGATTTCCCTGATGGAGGCGTAGCAAAGATGATGCGGATGAGGTCTTCCGTCCGGGTTTGTCGAAGACTTTCCGGAAAGCCGTGAGAAAGGCAGGCAAGTCGGACACCAGGGGGTCTCCTCTCTCCCATAGAGGATTTAGCCAGGCCAGGGCCTCCCCGGTGAGATGGGACATGATGAAGGCAATTTTGGCCCGGTCGGAGTTAAACTGGTGGGACAGGAGTTCAAAGTGCAGGGTGCACTGATTTATGAAGCCCCGAGCCTGAGCGGAGTCGCCTCCGAAGCGAGGAGGTGCAGAAAGCCGGGGTCCGGGGTAGGATACCATGGTATTGGTGGGCAGCGGTGCTGCCGGGTTGCGAGTCATGGCACTGGCGGAGGTTGCTGGTGGAGCAGTCAGAGTGTCCAGGCGAGAATTGACATTCCGCAGGTGACCCAGGATGGACTCCTGTTGGGACCTCTGACGGGACAGTTCATGACAGAGGTCCGAGAGCGAGGGAGCTTGGGTGCCACCGGGTTCCATGGCCCGAGCAAACTGTAACGGGTCAGGGAGGCGGAACCTCCGAGCTACTATACAAGGGGGCGGTCCTTGTAAGGGAGCGGGTGGCGACCAGGGAAGACGGGCAGGCAGTCACAGCAGGTGACCGGGACAGTCTCTGGGTGAACGGGCAGGAGGTCACGGTAAATGACCGGGGCAGTCTCTGGATGAACGAGCTGGAGGTCACGGCAAGTGACCGGGGCAGTCTCTGGAAGAACGGGCTGGAGGTCACGGCAAGTGACCGGGGCAGTCTCTGGATGAACGGGCTGGAGGTCACGGCAAGTGACCGGGGCAGTCTCTGGGTAAAGGGTAGGTACGACCTGGATGGCTGAACCTCCAGGTAGGCTAGCAGGCAGATGGAAGATGTATGCTCCCAGGTGAGCAAGCGAGAGTCTCTGGATGAACGGGTGGTCACAGCATGTGACGACGGATCTTCCAGGTAGGCAAACAGGCAGGTAGCGGAGGAGCGCTCCCAGGTGAGCGGGCAAGAGTCTCTGGAATAGCAGGTGGTCACAGCACGTGACGGCGGAGCCTCCAGGTAGGCAAGCAGGCAGGTAGCGGAGAAGCGCTCCCAGGTGAGCGGGCAGGAGTCTCAGGAATAGCAGGTGGTCACAGCACGTGACGGCGGAGCCTCCAGGTAGGCTAGCAGGCAGGTAGCAGATGTGCGCTCCCAGGTGAGCGGCCAAGCTGGTCCATAGACAGACTGACAGGAGTAGGAAGGCAGACCGTCGGACCTCAGGCTAGCAAGCAGGTAGCAGGAATATCAGGCAGGAAACAGACAGCAAACTGGCAGGACTCTGGCAGGAATCAGGCAGGTAACTGACAGGTAACTGGCAACGGGACCTGAGGGCTGAAGCAGAGTAGTGAACAGTGCAACAACATTGCTCGGGCACCTCCATTTTGGAGGAGGTGCCTTATATATGGTGAAGTCCTCCGGCCATTGGCCGGGGACTCCTTAGGACGGCGCGCGCGGCCCCTTTAAGAGGGAGGGAGCGCGCGCGCCCTAAGCACAGTGGCCGGGAAGGAGCGCGCGCTGCCAGCAGAGCGGGAGGAGGACGCCGGGCTCGGAGCAGAGAGGTGAGGGGAACAGCGTCCCTGCCTAGCAGAGGGCAGGGACGCCGACGCTACAATCAGTTGTTCACACATTATAAATCCATGCCAGTTGCATGGATTTATATTGTGTGACCAACTTGTTAAGCACTTTTCCAAGTGATGCTCAAAATCACTTGTAAAAGTGCTTGAAAAAACGCATGCGAAAACGCATGTAAAAACGTTGAAAAAACACCTCTCTCTGGCAGAAAAAAACGCATGTAAATCTGCATGCGTTTTTTTCTGCCAGAGAGAGGCAAAAACGCTCTTCATCAAATCTGCATCGTGGGCACTAACCCTTAGGCTATGTGCCCACGTTGCATTTATGAAGCAGAAAATTTCTGCTTCATTTCTGCAAGTCCTCTCCCGGAAAAACGCATGCGGAATTCCGCACGCGTTTATCGCGCATTTTTCACGTGTTTATCACGCGTTTTCCACATGCGGAATTGCCTTGCGTTTTTTATGCATTGGACAAAGGCAATTCTGCTTGCGGAAACGCAAAATTAATTGACATGCTGCGGATTTTTGAACGCAGCATAAACGCTGCGGAAAATTCCGCAGCATGTGCATAGAACTTGCGGAATCCCATTGGGGACCATGGGGTGCGGGTTACCAAGCGTTTTACAAGCGTTTCCGCTGCGGAAATTCCACATCAAAAACGCTTGAAAAACGCTACGTGGGCACACAGCCTTACTATCCTTGAATAATTTAGGTTCAGTTTTCTAAATGGCACAAAGAATTTTGGAATTTCAGTCCTCCATGCTTTGAAAATTGCTGTATTTTAGATACAATGGTTGTTTTTTGCACTCAAATGCACAGAGCCTGATCAAAAGATGGGACCACACATGAACAATTTAGAGAGATCCTTCACTCTGGCACTGAAAAGTGACTATATTTGTCATGTACAGTTAGCTTACTTGGTAGGCAAACCCCTGTTTGACATCCTTTGCCTCCTCCACCGAGACCAATGTTCCAAGCCTCCTGCACCTAAGATGGCCAATTCAGTCACAGAGAGAGCAGTAGAAAGTCTGAACCACACCTCCAGAGCACAGGAAAGGCAGAACGTATAGTTCAGACTTGCCAATGTGGTAGCCATCTTGGATGAAGGAGATCCAGAAAACCAGTTTCAGTGGAGGAGAGAGCGATTGCCAAACGGAAAACACCAATTAGGATGACTATATGACAAAATTATACAGGAGAAAAGAATGTTCATCTAGTAGCCGCTACATCAAAATCATGTCAGTAGGCATCTAGATGTTTGGTCTGCGCATTTTGAGAGGATCAATAACAACTCTGTTAGGTCCAGGTTCTCAAATCAAGGCACATCTGGGATGTTTAGAGAAGTTTGCCAATCCAGATTAGCATATACAAGAATACTCTGCATTCTCCAACATAACATGTAAGACCATTTTTTTTATTCAAGACATTGGACTTTCCACAAATAGATGGAAATGTTTTCAGCCATGGGTCATTCATCAGATTATCTGATCATCCCAACATGTTTTTATAATGAATCTTTCTCACTGAGTCCAAGGGGATTCTGATATCTAATGTAGAGGGATAATAGTAACATCGAGATTAATTCCAAGTGAAGACCTCTTTAGGCAATAGGATGGTCAGAGAAATGTTCCGGGACCAAAAACATTTACCATCAGATTATATCTTAAAAAAATGTTTTCCATGGGGCATAGAGAATGTGGCAAATTCTTGAAAATGCAGGTATTCACGGTAGTTTATTCTGTTGTATAGATGCCTTTTTACTGTAGATAAGCAAATCTTTTTAAATCGACAGATTCACAAAATGTTCCCACGATTTTTGATTGCGAGTACTCCAAAGCCCTAATTAATGTGAATAACGCTATTCTCTGCTCATCACACACTAATTTTCTTGACTGCCAAGCTGTCACACACTATCTTTAGAGTTTGTTCAGTGTTTTATGTCTTTGTCTCCTTATCTTTGTGAATTGTGACGTCCAATCACTATCCAGATTTAACATAATATGTTTGCTGCATTCCCTGCCTCGGCTTTTATACAGGCTTCGATAATCCCTTCTTATTGGCTCTGCTATGCCATGTGATGTGATAGCTGAAATAAATTATAGGTAAACTTACCTGAGATCCTGTGATTCTTCTCTGGTTGATGCAATGTCAAACTTTATGTGAATTTTACGCATTTTGTATGAAGTAAAAAGAAATTATTCAAATTCTCCAGGTTCAGCGAATTCCTAAAACTTTGAAAAATATTAGATTCTTATTGAATGGATTCTTACATGTCTAATTTTTACCTTTGACAAGTACAAACAAGAGCAATAAACACAAATTATGTCCTTCATTTGCCCCTAGTCAACCCTATAAAATCTTTTTTTACGAACCTGGTAAATAAGTGGAGAACATTCCTTGTTTACACTCTGCTGCTATCCGAATAGTGGAAGAACACTGACATATGTTTGATTTTGGTTTCTAACACCTTGTTTTTTTGCAGTGTTGCCTTGAGAATTCGGCTATATTCAAAGCATCCCAGGGAACTATAGCCGTTTATGTCTAGCGGTAATGAAAGAAAATGAGCATTGTCACAATGGAACATATTCCATATTCATGACATATTATCGGCTCAGATTTTGACGACTACTTAACCATGTTTAAATGAGCGAAGTAACTAAAGCATGAAAATAAGTACACTAAATGAGAAGATAAAGAAAGGGAAATGGGATTACATGAGAGGAACACTATTTCCAATTACTTACAATCTACTTATTAGGCAGGTCTGGAATAATGATCTATTGAATTAAGAGGGTATTAGAAGTTTTATAGTAAAAAAAAAAGACCTATGGGAGGCCTGGGCCTTAACGAGATCACAAAATCAGTGGTGCATTACAAGATTTCATGCACAGCAGGATTAATGCACAATGATACCATATAGCTAAATGCAAATAAATAAACATCCTGACAACCTGTCAGGTGGTGCCTTAGTGCCATTAAACCTCTCTATTAATTTCCTTGTAATTGACACAGATAGTTTCCAATGTTTTTTTTATAATAGTTAGGGCTCTTTCAGACATTGGCTTTTCTCATACGAGTGCTATCTGTGTTTTTCACATATAGGACTCATACCTATGATGGTCATTGAGTTCACAAGCTCAATTTTTTTTTATAAAAGCACAGAGGCTTGTCCGATATTGATAGTCTCCAATGCAAGTCTACTGAACCATGATGCCATCCTTGTGCTGTCTGTTTTTCAAATAATGATTGTAGAAGCTCCATCAGTTTTTTTTTCATCCAAGAAATGCTAATTAAACTCTATTCAAACTCTGATAAAAAAACACAGATGAAACTCAGACTGACTTTTGCTTAGTATAAAAAATCACTAATGTGTGAAGGAGCACGTGGAGACTATACGTGGAGCCTAATTTTTAGCTCATTTTTATAAATATTTGTATGCCAATATTGAAGGAAAATGTAAAGAGAAAAGTAAATATGTGACTGTTTTTCACAATTTTTTATATATTTTTTTATGACCACAGAGTGCAATTCAAATATATATTCTGTATATCTTGTTCTCCATTCCGTAACAATAATATTTATCTATCAGACACGTAGGGTTTTTTTGGGTTGGGCAGATTGATAGTCGTTTTCTTTTTCTTTTTTTTTTCCTGCTTTTTTGTAATTTATTTATTTTTTTTATTTCACAATTTATGGTGCCCACAGGGCAATTAAAGATCTTTGGGGAAATTTTTTCCTTTTAAATACAATGTGCATTTTTATTATTGCTAATTTCCCCTTTAACTGGGGCTAGCATATTATCTCCAGTAAAAGGGACATTTCAGCCTCCTGCCTGTATATTAGAACTATTCTGGTTATGGAGTGAACTAACAATTTTTGCTGCTGACTGTCACTTGGCAATCACTTTATTGCTGGTATGGGAGGAAGAAGTGATGTCTCTGCTTTTTCTTGCTGTACACTGAAAATCCAGCAAAATGCTGCCTCAGTCTCTGTTATTTAGCAGCAGCGCTGATGTCACATCAACCATCCTGCAGCCAATCACTGAGCTCAGTGGCTGTGCCTGTATATGACTCGTCCCCTGGGCCGTGGGGCACCCGGAACCGGGCTTCAGTGCAATGATGGGGGTCGTAGTGGCAAC
Organism: Phyllobates terribilis; assembly: GCF_046119375.1. Lineage (NCBI taxonomy): Eukaryota > Metazoa > Chordata > Amphibia > Anura > Dendrobatidae > Phyllobates > Phyllobates terribilis. The sequence goes on from NW_027362772.1 coordinate 270,814,807, forward strand.
CCGATTCTGTGGCTCACGGTGGTCAGACCAAATACTGTGGCAGTCTATTTGTAGGGTTATGAATGTCCGACTACGCCACCCGTGGATTGTGGTCAGGGATGACCGGCGCTGCAAGGCAGACCGCTGAGGCTGGTGTTGGTGTGCAGCACAGGGATAGGATAATTCCCCACGGGAAGAGTGTAGCCTCAGGGCAATGTAGGTGGATGCTGGGGGTGATGGTGTAGGCCGCAATAATCAGAGTTCAGAGACTGCTTCAAACAGTCCAGGGTCTTTATTGCAGGTATTTCTAATGACCCAACAGGAGTACTGGGTAGGAATTGGCCTGGGTGTCTGAGAACATTCGGGCGAGCCCCACTGGTCAGGGTGAGTGTGAAGGCCTACCGTTCTCTCTCTCTGCCCTTGCTGACTATCCCCCTTTTCGTGGTGTGATAGCCCACGTCCCTGAGCTGGCCGTGTACTTCGCCTGTATGGCTTGCGACTCGGGCCTTAGGTACCTGTTACTTCTCCGTGCTGTACTGGTCCCTCTGTGTGGCGGGGCCTCCGGGCTTCTTAGGCCAAGGAACCTGAAATCCCTTGCGGGTTGGTTATCCCCTCCGTGTCTTGCAACCCTGACAGCCTCAGACCTCATTGTCCGGTGGTGATTCTCGCAGCCAGGACCGGCTCTCGTCGCCTCTGTCCCTGGCTTGCAGCTTCTCCACTGCCTCACGGACTCCTTGGCTACAGCTCAACTGTCCCTCCTTCTCTGGGACTAGTCTCAGTCCTGAGCTAGGTCGTCCAGTTCTCCCTAACCCTGCCCTCAGTTCCAGCTTTTATAGGGGCAGCCTGCTCCCCCTACTGGCCTGGGACAGGAGGTGCTGTATGCTAATTGTCCCTGACCAGGGAACCTCCCTCCTGCTCTCAGACACAGCCTTTAATATTTGTGGCATCCAGGCCTGGGGTGACACATTCCCCCCTAGTAAAATTTAGTACTCCGGGACTAAACAGGAATCACAAATACAGGGTATAAATGCACGACCATAAACACAACAGGGAAGGAAATAACGAACAACATCACATATTGAGTTCTTTAGGTCACAGTGTGGTCTGTGACCGGGTGTCCATATCACCAACAAAAGGAGAGGGTCACAGTATGATCTGTGACCGGGTGTCCATTTCACCAACACAACGGGAGCCTTAACCAGGTGGGGGTCTGTCCTTGCCCCGAGTCCTTGACAGTCTTTATTCATTCCTTTGGTTAGACTCCGAACATATTTACAAGGAAGTCCCGGTTACTCAAAGTTCATAACCTGTTAGTCCATATATCTAGAAAAACTGGGAAAACAGTATTAATAACCAGGGTACAAACATGAAACATTAAATATATACACTGTGCATTTAGATCCTCCAGCGAGCTGGTATTTGACCCCTAGTGCTCCGGGTTGACCTCCGTAACCCACTGTCTGGTGGTGGTCTTACCTGGCTTTCCCCACTAGTATTAAGGGTACAGCTACTAGCTGGGTTTACAGGCAGGGCAGGCAGCTGTCTGCGGGTTCTTTGGCTTACCGCAGGCAAGGCAGGCTCACTGACAGCAGAGGGTTGACTCTCCTCAGCTGCTGGCGTGGGTTCTTCTGCCTCTGGGGCTGCTTGTTCTTCTTGTTCTTCTGTAGGCTCCTGCTGGGTAGGCTGAAGGAAGTGTAGGACGGGTACCACTATCACGTCATTAATCCGAGTCCAGGTCCGGGGGAACTTTCCGAGAACGGTGCTGATCATTTCTTCCTTGTCCTCTGCGGGTTCAAGGTCACCTTGATCTTCACTTGGACTCTGTAGTTGCTCGGGGCACCGTTTTAGGTGGTCTCTGAAGACAGTGCTAGTGGTTTCTCCTCCATCCTTGGTAATCACACATATCTTCGGGTTGTTGTGGTCGGACTGCAGTACTGTGTACGGGTCTCTCTCCCGCTGGTCGTCCAGCTTGTGAAGCCTTCTCTTCCGCTTCAGGACCTGCTCTACAGGTTCCAGGGGACCAGCAGGGGCGTGTTGGTTGAAGAGCCTCTCTTGCTTTTCTCTCGCTTGAGCCAGACTCCTCTCCACACTCTCCTGTACCTTCTTGTACTGTAGCTGCCGTTCCATATCCCAGTCCGCGTCTGGGGAGGTGTCCTCGGGAGTCAGGACTCCCATCTCCAGGTCTATCGGCAGCTTACCTGGTCTTGCGCGCATCAGGTAAGCCGGGGTGCAATTTGTAGCATTCACCGGGATATGGTTGTATAAGTCAATCAGGTCTGGCAGCTTCTCCGGACACAGGCTGCGTTCTTCCAGGGGCAACGTCTTGAGGAGATCAATGACGATATTGTTCATTTTCTCACACAACCTGTTAGTTTGGGGGTGGTAAGGCGTTGTCCGAATCTTCCTACAGCTATAGAGGTTGCAGAACTCCTGGAAAACTTCCGCCTCAAACGCTGGACCTTGGTCCATCAAGACCTGTTCCGGATACCCGTGTGGACGGCAGAAGTGTTGCTGGAAGGCTCTTGCCGCTGTTTGGGCTGTCAGGTCTTTAACAGGAACCACCACCAGGAACCGGGAGTAATGGTCCACAATCGTGAGGGCATAGATGTAGCCGGACCGGCTTGGAGCCAACTTCACATGGTCCAGAGCTACCAACTCAAGAGGCTGCCTGGTGACGATGGGCCTCAAGGGTGTCTTCTGGCTGGTACGGTCCTTCCTTCTGAGTTGGCATGGGCTGCAGTCCCTGCTCCACTTCTCTATGGCCCCTCTCATGCCGACCCAGTAGAACCGCTCTCTCAGTAGGAACTCCAGTTTCTTCCACCCGAAGTGTCCCACTCTGTCATGGTAGGCCTCCAGGACCATTGCTGCATCTTGTCTTGGGACCACTACCTGCCAGGTCAGCTTGTGCGTCCGGTGGTTGACAAGCCTTCTGCACAGCTTGCCCTCGTAGAGGAATAGCCTGCTTTTCTCCTTCCATAACTGCTTGGCTTCCTCTGAAGCGTCCGGGCCAGGGCTAGCGTCTGCCTGGGTTAACATGTCTTTCACCAGGCGAATTGCAGGGTCACTATCTTGCGTTTAAGCCCAGCCGTGGTGGGTTAAGGGGTTGAACATGACGGTGGTTAGGTCTTTGTCTCTTACCCGGTGAGAATACTGAGCGGCCCCATACCGGTGGAACGCAGGGAGCTCTACTTCCTCCAGCTCTTCCGAGTCCTCTTCTCCTTCAGGTAGGTGGGGCATTCTTGATAGGGCGTCTGCGTTGACGTTGGTTCTGCCTGCCCGGTGTTTGATGGTGAAGTCATAATTGGATAGCCGGGCCATCCACCGCAGTTCTAGGGCACCTAGTCTTGCATTGTCCAGGTGTGTCAGCGGGTTGTTGTCCGCTTACACAGTAAACTTTGCGGAGGCCAGGTAATGCTTAAACCGTTTTGTGACGGCCCACACCACTGCCAAGAATTCTAGCTTGAAGGAGCTGAAATTCTGCGGGTTTCTTTCAGTGGGCCTCAGCTTCCGGCTGGCGTACGCGATCACCCTTTCTCTGCCCTGCTGGTTCTGTGACAGTACGGCTCCCAGCCCCACATTGCTGGTGTCTGTGTGGAGGATGAAAGGCTGGCCATAATCGGGGTAGGCCAGGATCTCATCCCCCATGAGGGCCATCTTCAACTGGCGGAAGGACTCGTCTTCCGGCTTGTCCCACTTGAAGGGTGGCTTTTGACTTCTGGTCTTGGATTGACCTATCAGGAGGTCCTGCATTAGAGCTGCCATCTTTGTGAACCCGGGGATGAACCTTCGGTAGTAGCCTACCAACCAGAGGAATTGCCTCACTTCTTTGATGTTTGAGGGGCTTGGCCAGCTCTTGATTACTGTGACCTTGTCTGGGTCGGGGGCTACTCCCTCTGCACTCACCACGTGTCCTAGGTACTGTACATTCGGCTTTAACAGATGGCACTTAGAGGGTTTCACTTTCATGCCATAGCCTGCCAGGGCTTCGAACACCTCTGCCAGGTGTTTTAGATGGTCCTCGTAGATCTTCGAATAGACGATCACGTCGTCCAGGTAAAGTAGGACCGTCTCGAAGTTTCGGTCCCTAGACAGCATTCCATCAGCCTCTGGAAGGTCCCTGGTGCGTTGCAGAGCCCGAAGGGCATACAGTTGAATTCACTCAATCCCATCGGCGTGGTGAAGGCGGTCTTCTCCTTGTCAGCCTCTGCCACAGGAACCTGCCAGTACCCGCTAGTAAGGTCCAAAGTAGAGAAGAAATTAGCTGATTTTAGAGCTGCTAAAGACTCCTCTATCCTAGATAACGGGTACGCGTCTTTATGGGTGATACGATTGATTTGTCTATAGTCCACGCACATTCTCATGGTACCGTCTTAATTTTTTACCAGAACCAAGGGGGCTGCCCATGGGCTACAGCTGTCTCTAATGACCCCGGCTTCTTTCATTTCTCTCAACATGCCCTTTGCGTTCTGATAATGTGCAGCAGTACAGGTCTGTGTCTCTCTTTTATTAGTGGGTGGCTCCCCGTGGGGATGTGGTGTTCTACTCCCTTTACTCGGCCAAAGTCTAGCGGGTGCTTACTAAAAATTCTCTCGTACTCCTGAATAGTGTTGAGCCACCCCCGTAGTGTTCGAGTTCGGTTCGGTTCGTCGAACACCCGTGTGTTCGCCGAACTGTTCGTCGAACTGTTCGTCGAACACCTTCGAACACCGTTAAAACCAATGGCAGGCAAACAAAAACATATAGAAACACATAGAAAACACCTTCAAAGGTGTCCAAAAGCTGACAAACTGCTCAGAAGACACAACTAACACATGGAAAAGTGACAAGTACATATAGTCATGCGAAAAGAAAAGAGGTGGAGGAGTAACAGGAGGGGGAGACACAGATATAGGCATGTCATGCCCTTCTAAAATCCAAAAAGTGAGAAGCCGAGACGGCCAGTCCGCTCCTGCCCGTGCCACCTCCGTGTCGCCGGGTTTGTGCCAGAGCCGCGGTGAACCCTGACGGCCAGCCCCCCTCTCCCAATACTGGTGCCTGTCCGCTGGTGGGTCGAGAGAGCCCCCCTGTGGTGGAGGCAGCTCTAAGCTTTTTAATTTAAATTGTCCCTCTAATTTGAATGAATACACTTTAAATCCATTTACAAGGATCTATTGGAGGGCAAGTCTCATGCCAGCAGCCGCGTAATTCCAGCTCCAGTAGCGTCCACTAAAGCTGCTGCAGTTAAAAAGCTTTTATAAGGATCGAGCTCGGCTGTCCACCGCAAGGCATCCTAGTGCCAGTCCCAGCCCCTATGCCTTGGGGTGCCTCCTGATGCTCTTCACTAAGTATCCCGTGGTCCCGAAGCATTTCCTTTGAAAAAATTAAGTGTCCAAACTACAGGTGGTGTAGCTTGCTTAACAGCCGGGATAATCCGCTGACTAGCAGACACTGCTACTAGGCACAAAGTATTTCCTGGGCTAGATGCAGTTAAAAATTTGTAAGTAGATACTCTCGTTGGATGCTGAGAAAGCATTCCATAGAGTCTCCTGGCACGCCATATATGATTCTCTTAAAAAGCTTGGGGTAGGGGTCTAGGGGACCCTTTTATAGCCAAAATCACGGCCCTGTATCACAATACGTCACCTAGGCTGAAGATAAATGGAACTGTAGCACCGAGGGCTCGGTTGCTACAGACGTATTGCACCTCACCCAGAGGTGTGATATCTCACTCTCAGATAAGGATGGAGTGTGGATCAGGACCCGACACCTGCATGCATTACACCACATTGCCGTGGGGCAGGGCGACCAATATGCCCCTGAGATGGGCACGACAGTCCCTGTCCCTGGCTGGAGTGGGGGGAGGGAACACTGAGGAAGGGGAACCCTGCAGTGCAGGAGCAGGGAGGAAGCAGTTCCTGGGTGCATTGAGAAGGGAGTATAAAAGGTGGGCACCATCTTAGTTCAGTGCAGAGAAGTCTGAGCAGAAGTGGCAGGGAGCAGGGGCTCTGCATGAGCTCTGCTCCGGAGGCGGGCCTAGTAACAGAGGCCCAGGCCTGCAAGAGGGAGAAGGAAGGAAGAGGAGCGGAGAAGGCTCCAGGAACGAGGAATGAAGGGATCCCAGGGGTGCGGACGGGCGAGTCGCCACCGCACGCCCGAATCCACCTGCGTGGAGGGGTCAGGCCAAAGGGGGAGACCGGTCCCCGAACTAGTGGAGGCAGGAAACGACCCTCAGCTAGAAACCGGAGGCTCTGACATTTTATGTGGCGCAGCCCCTTGCTCCACCCGCTAGGAAGGCACCACATAGGGTCAGGGAAACTGGCGCCAAGTTTACCAAGAGGAGGCCCGAGGCAGCCGGACAGAAGTGTTGGTAAGAAAGGCCAGACAAAGGACACACAAAGGGGGTCCTGTGAAGCGCTCCAAAGTTATCTGGGAGTTGTCTGAGCCCCTCACCTGGTGAGCACAGTACGACGTGGGCAGCCGTTACCTGCAGACGTGGTCTGGATAATAAGAACTGTGAGTAAAGACCCTGAACTGCATCACTGACTCCGTGTCGTTACTGCTGCTGCCCTGCACCATCACCCCCATCCTCCGCATACACTGCCCTGAGGCTATACTCCTCCCGTGGGGAGTTATGCTACGCTCTGCTGCACCCACAACACCAGCCTTAGCGGTCTGCCCTGTAGCGGCGGTTCACTCTGACCGCAATCCACGGGTGGCGTAGTCGGACATTTAAACATCAAAACCACATAAATAGTTCCGCCACTGGTTTGACCGCCCTGAGCCACGGAACCGGATCGCCGCCACGAAGACTACAACCACCAGCATCCACCAAAAAGGGTCCGGCTCCGGGTGTCCCAAGGCCCAGGGGGTGCGTCAGAACATTTTCATCACCTTTCACAATCACCAATGGGACAAGGCAGGGATGTCCTCTGTCCCCTCTCTTATACATCCTAGTGACGGAGCACCTGCTCTCATCAATTCGCCATAACCCCAATATTAGGTGGATTGAGGTGGGAGGCACCGAGTACAAGTGCTCTCTATTTGCTGATGATGTCCTAGTATATATCACTCAATCACATATATCCATCCCTGCTGTTATGGCTGAAATAGATCACTTTGTTACATGGTAAAATTTTAAAATCAATGCAGCGAAGTCTGAGGCCCTCGATGTCTCCCTCCCTAAATCCATATAGGATTCCATCCAGTCCAACTTTCCCTTTGCCTGGCCCTCACAGGGTATCAAATACTTAGGAATTCCTATTCATAGAGACCTCTCCCATCTATGTTATCTTAATTTTGGGCCCTTTATTGAACAATTCCATACAGACCACGGTTGGCAAGTTAGAACTGTAAGATTCACTACGTGAACCACTGGTGTTTTGTGGAAAAGCACATGTACACCGCGTTCCAAATTATTATGCAAAAAGTGTTTAGGAGTGATAAGGGAAGAATTTGTTTGTTTGTCAGTTAAACTCATTGATGGTGATGTGTGTCAGGGCTCTTTATATCACTGTAAGCAATTGCAGACACCTGTGCTAATTAGTTTGGCAGGTGTGTCCAATGAAAGGCAAGACTACTTAAGAAGGCTCTCTCACATTATTAAGCAGCCTACATTTTCTGCCAAAATGGGAAAGAAAAAGGATGTGTCGGCTGCTGAGAAGCAACAAATTGTGGAGTGTTTAGGTCAAGGCATGACTACAATCAACATTGTGCGATGATCAGGATGAAGTGTCTTGGCAATCAAGAAGTATGTAGCTGATTCACAGTACACACGTGTGCGTGCTGATAAGGGCAAATTGAGGACTCTTTCCTACAGGCAATTACGTCAGGTTGAAACAGCAGCGGCAAAAAAGCCTTGTCATAGCAGCAGACAAGTTTTTGAAGCTGCTTGTGCCTCCAACGTCCCCCGAACAACAAGATGCAGGGTCCTTCAGAGGTTTGCAGCTGTGCATATGCCATCCTGTCGACCTCCTCTATCCACTTCACACAAGCAGAAACGGCTCCAGTGGGCCAAACATTACATGAAGACTGATTTCAAAACTGTTTTGTTCACGGATGAGTGCCGTGCAGCGCTCGATGGTCCAGATGAATGGAGTGGAGGATGGCTGGTTGATGGACACCCCACGCAAACACGGCTACAGCGCCAACAAGGAGGAGGTGGAGTAATGTTTTGGGCTGGAATCATGGGGAGAGAGATTGTCGGCCCCTTTAGGATCCCTGAAGGCGCTAAAGATGAACTCCATAATGTATGTGGATTTTCTCAAACAGCACTTCCTGCCATGGTTCAAGAAGAAGAACCGTGTATTTCACAGCAAGATCATTTTTCTGCATGATAATGCACCATCTCATGCTGCACATAAAACATCTGCATCTCTGGCTGATATGGGCATAAAAGGGGACAAACTTATGGTGTGACCCCCATGCTCCCCTGACCTCTACCCCATTCAGAACCTTTGGAGCATCATTAAAAGGAGTGTCTATGATGGCGGGAGGCAGTTCACATCTAAGCAACAGCTCTGGGAGGGTATTCTGTCCTCATGCAAAACAATTGAAGCAGAAACCATCCAAAACCTGACAAATTCAATGGACGAGAGAGTTCAGAAGCTCCTTTCGAACAAGGGGTCCTATGTGAAAATGTAACATCACCTAGAATAAAGTTTTGAGTTGAAAACTGTTTGATTTCAGTTTCTAACAACCTGCTAATGCTTATAATTTCAAAAATGACCATTTTTTTGGTCTTTATTAAAATGAAAAGGTTGATCGAAAAGTTTGGGGGATCTAAGAGTGTGGCAACCCAGTAGTCATGATTACTTCGAATTCTGACAATATGAGGGTCATGCTGCAGGTAGTGCAGCAAGAAGGCACTTATGTGTCTTGCGCATCTCGGAGCCCCAAAATTATTTTCCGGGCTAGATGCAGCTAAAAATTATTTTTAATTTTAAATCTGGTGAAGCTTATTATAGATGGCCTAATAGGATCAGTGCTGCACACTGCTACAAAGCCCAAATTATTTTCCAGTCAAGATACAGATAAACATGATTAGTAATTTGAAAGCTTAAAACGGTTGGTAGGGTGATTTTAACCAATCATCAAGCTTTTACTCTCCCCAGGATGACACAGGGGTAGAAAAGTCGTTTCGGATCCATGATTTGTTCATCTTTATGAACGTGAGTCTGTCTACATTATCAGTGGAGAGCCGCGTGCGCTTATCTGTCAGCACACCACCAGCAGCGCTGAACACACGTTCAGACAGAACGCTGGCTGCGGGGCATGACAAGATCTCCAAGGCGTAAGTGGCTAGCTCCGGCCATTTATCCAGATTGGAAGCCCAAAAAGAGCAAGGGTCCAGTGACACAGTCGTGGCTTCAATGTTTACTTGGAGATACTCCTGTACCATCGTCTCTAGGCGTTGACTATGTGTCAGACTTCTTGTCTCCTGTGGCCTTGCAAAGGATGGGCTAAAAAAGTGGTGAAATGATTCCGCAAAATTGATGTTACCAGCAGATACTGTGGTTCTGTTACGGTTTGAGTGCTGAACACTTGACGGTCCCACGGTTGGCAAGTTGGAACTGTGAGATTCACTACGTGCACCACTGGTATTTTGTGGAAAAGAACATGTAAGATTCTGCAACAGTCTCTGCTGATACTCCTGCATGCGTGCATCCCTTTCTATGGCAGGAATAATTTCTGCAAATTTACTTTTGTACCGGGGATCTAACAGTGTGGCAACCCAGTAGTCAGGATTATTTCTAATTCTCACAATTCGAGGGTCATGTTGCAGGTAGTGCAGCAAGAAGGCACTCATGTGTGTTGCGCATCCAGGAGCACCAAGTCCCTGTTGTGTTGGTGGCGAGGTAGCAATCATGCTTCCTTCCTCTGTCCTCTCCCCCCAACCTCGCACAACAGAAATGTGATCAAGGTCTCCCTCATCTGATGAGTCTTCCATCAGTTCGTCCTCCACTTCTTCCTGGGCTCCTGCACCTTCCTCACTAGTTTGGCTGCTACCATGCGCCCTGGTAAAATCATCTCCCCCACCCTCACATGCCTGCCGCCTTGGTGCTGCCGACCGTCTGGACCTTGCAGATGTTAGCCCTTCCGCATACAACTCCTCCTCCTCTACTTCCTCCACCTCCTCTTGTGCCACCACCTGACTCCGAATTCTGTTTAACATGTGCTCCAGCATGTAAATCACCGGAATAGTCATGCTGATAATGGCATCGTCAGCACTAAACATCTTCGTCGCCATTTCAAAACTGTGCAGAAGGGTGCATAGGTCCCTGATCTGAGACCACTCCTCCAGCGTGATTTGCCCCACCTCTGAATCTCATTGGCCAGGCTATACGTCAGAACGTATTGCACCAGGGCTTGTCGGTGCTGCCACAGTCGCTGCAACATGTGCAGAGTTGAATTCCACCGGGTAGGCACATCGCATTTTAGCCGGTGAAGTGGCAGGCCCAACGACTTCTGTAGAGATGTAAGTCGCTGAGCTGCGGGATGCGAACGGCGGAAGTGAGCACACAGCGACCGTGCCCTCTGCAGAAGGCCATCTAGTCTGGGATAGTGGGCTAAAAATTGCTGGACAACCAGGTTCAACACGTGAGCCATACAAGGCACGTGTGTGACATTGCCCCGGCGAAGGGCCGCACCCAGGTTTGCAGCATTGTCGCACACGGCCTTCCCTGGTTTCAGGTCCAGTGGAGACAATCATTCATGAAATTGGTTCTCCAGAGCTGACCACAACTCCTCAGCTGTGTGACTCACATTTCCCAGACATTTCAATGTAAAAACCGCCTGATGACGTTGAGCCCTACTGCCAGCATAGTAAGGAGGTGTGCAGGATCCCTTCTGCGCAGTTAGAAAGCTTGTGGCATGACCAGACAGGCTTTGGGTGCAGGTGGAAGACCGAGAGGAGGTTGAGGAGGCAGAAGCAGTGGAGGAAAAATGACATAAAGAGGATTGACGCACAACTCGTGGGGACGGCAAGACTTTGACAGCAGCCCCTTGTCCTGCTGTCACCATAGTTACCCAGTGCCCAGTCAGCGACATGTAACGCCCCTGTCCATGCCTACTCGTCCAAGTGTCTGTGGTGAAATGCACCCTGTCACACACAGAGTTTCTCAAAGAAGCGGTGATGTTGTGTGCGACATGCTGGTGGAGCGCAGGCACACCTTTCTTTGAGAAGTAGTGCCGACTGGGCATCTGGTACTGGGGCACTGCGACGGACATAAGGTCTCGAAAATCCTCTGTGTCCACCAGGCGGAAAGGCAGCATTTCTGTAGCCAAGAGCTTGCAGATGGTGAAATTCAACCTCTTAGCTTTCTCATGGCTAGGAGGAAATGGTCTTTTACTTGTCCACATCTGAGGGACCGAGGGCTGGCTATTGTGCTTAGACGGGGTTGATAAGGGTGTCCCCGGCAAACTGCCGGTCTGTGAGGAAGATGCAGGCGGACATGTTAGGTTGCCTTGATCCAAAGGTGGTGCTATCGATGTCGGACAGCGCTCAAGACCAGCTGGTGTTACCACCTCCAAAGAAAATGATGACCTGCCAATCACGCTGGCTGTTGCGGGTAAAGAGGTGGCAGGTCTGCGCCCCAAAACAGGTGTGACTGCTGTCCCCCCAGTCACAGAGGATGAAGAGGCCGCGGATGCACAAGATATGGCAGACGGTGGTTGGCCCGGCCGGCTAGACCGCATTGTAGCACACTGAGCTTCCCACTGCAACTTATGCTTCATGTCCATGTGCCGGTTCATGCATGAAGTACTCAAACTATGTATTTTTTGGCCTCTACTTAGCTTTTGCTGACAAATGTTACAGATAACACGAGTTGGGTCATATTTATCGATCTGAAAAAATGCCCAGGCTATGCAAGGCTTAGCACCCATGCAACCTGAAGAGCCACCACGACTTGTGGTGAGAGGCAGAGTTGTGTTTGAGGATGCAGTTGTTGACGTGCTTCCAGTACTACGTCTCTGTCCAGGAAGGCGCAACCTGACCTCGTCGTCACTAGCATCTTCCTCCACCTCCTCTGCTGACCTCATCTCTTGGCTGACTGTGGGTTGACAGTAAGTGGGATCTCCGACCTCATCATCATCACCCTGTGCGTTATCACACCCGTCGTCCTCAGAGCCAACCTGTTCCTGCCCTGACAAAAAACTAAAGTTGTCGCTCCAATCAGGTATTTGAGTCTTATCATCGTCTTCCTCATTGTCTCCACCAACAGGAGTTACAGTTTGGGAATGAGGGTCTACATTATGGTCAGAACCTTCTGCGTCTGGTCCTGGATCCGACTCATAAAGATTCTGGGCATCAGTGCAGATCATTTCCTCGTCTGGATTCACAGAAGCGCTGGAGTCGACCTCTGATTCCCAGGCTATAGTATGAGTAAACAGCTCTGCAGACTCAACCATCTGTTCTACCTCATACTCAGACGGGCAGCTGGAGATTTGGGAGCTGTGAGGAAGCAAGTGCGATTTGGGTGACACCTTTGAGGACTGGAGTATTTGTGATGTTGAAGTTGATGTGGAGGAGAGCCCACTTAAAGGAGCACTTGATATCCGTTGAAGCACCTGCTGTTTTTGTGCCTCATCTGGAATTTGTAGCGATTGGCGTGGCCGTAAGAAAGGGATCTTATCACATTGTCCGCTAAAAGAAGTAGACATTTTAGTTTGGCTGGAAGATGGTCTTTCTTCTGCACCTACCCCACGGACACAACCTTTTTTCCCCTTCCCAACACGCCTATTCCCCTTTCCACCAGCAGCAGGCCTTTTTCCACTCATTTTGGTGGTTAACTAATTCACAACTCTGGAGTTGTTTGCACAAAAAAACAATGGATGGTAACCGAGCAGAGCTGAGTGGCCAAACTGTGGTATTAGGCCAAAACTATTGGCTGGGTTAGATGCAGAAAAAAATTATTTTTAATTTGCAACCTGATGGAGGTCAGTATAGATGGACTAATAGACCAAGTCCCACACACCGCTAGAAGCCCAAATATTTTTTCAGAGCTAGATGCAGAAAATTTTTTTATTCAATTTGCAACCTGATGGAGGTCAGTATAGATGGACTAATAGACCAAGTCCCACACACTGCTAGAAGCCCAAATATTTTTCCAGAGCTAGATGCAGAAAAAAATTATTTTTAATTTGCAACCTGATTGTTATGCACACGCCCGGGCTAAGCGGCGTGTGCGTGTGATTGGTAGTGATTCCACTGGACCGTGCCGGAGAGTGAATGCCTGGAGGGGCGTAACTAGGTATTCACCCGATCCGACCAGGGTCGCACGACGGCATACGACGCCAGTGCACCAAGGAGGAACCGAGCAGAGGGACCAGGTGCTACTCCAGGACAGACCCCGGACACGGCTGTTGACCCACACAGGGGAATACAGGAACAGACTGGTAGGCTGGCACACTGACTGGTGGGTATAGGCAGGCACGACTGGTATGCAGGCAGGCGGGTAAGCAGGCAGGGGGGTATAGGCAAGCACAGCAAGAGTGCAGACAGGGAGGCACTAGCAGGTAGGAACACAGGCGGGATAGGACCCAGTACACACCGGGACTCAGGAACAATACAGGCAGAAGGGTACAGGCAGGGCAGGACAGGACTGCCGGAGCAGCGGGCAGAAGCAGGGCAGGACAGGACTGCCGGAGCAGCGGGCAGAAGCAGGGCAGGACAGGACTGCCGGAGCAGCGGGCAGAAGCAGGGCAGGACAGGACTGCCGGAGCAGCGGGCAGAAGCAGGGCAGGACAGGACTGCCGGAGCAGCGGGCAGAAGCAGGGCAGGACAGGACTGCCGGAGCAGCGGGCAGAAGCTGGGCAGGACAGGACTGCCGGAGCAGCGGGCAGAAGCAGGGCAGGACAGGACTGCCGGAGCAGCGGGCAGAAGCAGGGCAGGACAGGACTGCCGGAGCAGCGGGCAGAAGCAGGGCAGGACAGGACTCTGTTCACACGGAACAGACAGGAAGGGAAAGACAGAGCCAGACACCCACAGGGTACTTGCAGTGAAGTAGCGAGTGGACCACAAACTCACAAACGGGAGTACAGAGACAACAGGCAGGAGTTAGGTACGAGTTCAGACTCTGCAGAAAAAGGAAGGGAACGGACATAGAGGAAAAACAGGTAAAGGATAGGAGAGAGTTCAGACTGGAACTGAGTGTACGGAGGAGACCGACACTGCAGCGGGATACAGGAGCGGGTCTGGGAATACTGCCCCCAGAGAGGCGGGAAGAACAGGCAAGGAGCGTGTTCAGACAGGACAGACAAGATACAGGAGCGGGTCTAGGTAATCGGCCCCTAGAAGGCGGGAGGAACAGGCTAGGAGCGTGTTCAGACAGGACAGACAAGATACACAGAAAGGACTCAGTTCAGACACGGGAACTAATACCGCAAAGCAGGAGACATACAGGACTCAGTTCAGACACGGGAACTAATACCGCAAAGCAGGAGACATACAGGACACAGTTCAGACACGGGAGCTGATACCGCAAAGCAGGAGACATACAGGACTAAGTTCAGACAGGCCTGGAAATACAGCCTCCAGGAAAGGCAGACAAGGAAACAAAGACGGGACCTGGCACCTTCAGAGTGCAAACACACACTGAAGGAAAACACTATGCTCAGGCAGGGATAGAAGGGAGCTGCTGAGCTATATACCAAGTGTCAGACAGCAATAGGCTGAGGACGCACAAGGGGTGTGACCCACAGCAGGTACAAAAAGCAGGAAGTGATCGGGCGCCGCCCTTAAGCAGCAGAGACAGACACAAACAGACAGCATGGAGGGAAGCCAGAGAGACATTCTGGACAGGAGATCAAGTGCGCGCTCCTGCACAGTGGGAGATGGACCACTATGCAAGGACGCCGCCAGGTATGTTACAGTACCTCCCCCCTTACGCCCCCTCTTCTTCAGGCCTGCCAGAATCTTCCGCAGGGAATTCGAGGACCAGTCGTTCACTGGGTTGGAGGGGGACAGAGACTTGAGGGTAATCTCTGCTTCGAGGTACATCTTGTCAAGCTCACAGGAAAAAATAGACGGGTTATCAGGTACATAATGAGGAAAAGTCACTGTCTCTTTGTTATCTGGTGGTACCCCGGAGGCTTCAGTAAACAACTGGAGGTCCTCCGCCGGGTCAGAAGAGTGCAGAGGCTCAGAGAAAACAACTGCTTCAGAGTACACTAGGTCGGACTCACTGGAGGAAGCAGGCGAGGTATCGGGTACCGAGTATAGGAAAGTCTCTGTCCATTCACCACCAGGTGGCACCCCGAAGGGTTCTGAACACAACTGGAGGTCCTCCGCCTGGTCGGAGGGGTGTAGAGACTCGGGAGTAACCTCTGCTTCGGAGTACACTAGGTTGGACTCACTGGAGGAAGCAGGCGAGGTATCGGGTACCGAGTATAGGAAAGTCTCTGTCCATTCACCACCAGGTGGCACCCCGAAGGGTTCTGGAGACAGCTGGCGGTCCTCCGCCTGGTCAGAGGGGTGTAGAGACTCACAGGTAACCTCTGCTTCAGAGTACACTAGGTCGGACTCACTGGACGAAGCAAGCGAGGTATCAGATCCAGGATATAGGAAAGTCTCTGTCCATTCACCACCAGGTGGCACCCCGAAGGATTCTGAACACAACTGGAGGTCCTCCGCCTGGTCGGAGGGGTGTAGAGACTCAGGAGTAACCTCTGCTTCGGAGTATACTAAGTTGGACTCACTGGACGAAGCGAGCGAGGTATCAGGTACAGAGTATAGGAGAGTCTCTGTCCTTTCGCTACCAGGTAGCACCCCGAAGGGTTCAGGAGACAACTGGAGATCCTCCGCCTGGTCGGAGGGGTGTAGAGACTCGGAGGTAACTACCACTTTGGGGTACCCATTGTCAGGCTCACAGGACGAAGCGGACAAAGTATTGAGTACCGGGTGTAGAGAAGTCTCTCTCCATTTGTCATCGAGTGGTATCCCGGAGGATTCAGGAGGCAACAGGGGATCCTCCGCCAGGTAGTAGAGGTGCACAGACTCAGAGGTAACCACAGCTTTGGAGCATCCTTGGACATGCACACCGGTTAAAGAGAGAGAAGCATCTGATGCCGGGTGCAGGAAGTTCTCCTGTGTGGAGTCTGGATGGGCAGAAGTCTCTTCGGGCAGGAGAACTGGTGCACTACCCACGCACATTACCCATTGGGGTTTCTCCGGGATACAGGGAGGTGAAGCTTCAGTAGGGACTTCAAGGTTGGGGTCAGGAGGTCTCAGGGAGGACAGACCCTGGCGTGACGGCTTGCCTCTAAGTCTAGCACGTCTGGACTGCCTCTTGAGGTTGAGAGAAGTATTCCGGAAAGCGTAGTCACCCTGTGAGGATTCTGGGTGGGCAGTAGTCTCATTGGGCTGGAGGACTATTGCGCTACCCACACACATTACCCATCGGGGCTGCTCCGGGATATTGGGAGGTGAAGCTTCAGCAGGAGCCTCCGGGTTAGGATCATCGAAGACCATTAGAAAGGCCACCAGGAAGGCCATTAGGTCCCGGAGGATCGGATCCTGTGTTTCATATAGGGGGTTGATCCATTCCAAGGCATCACCCGCCAGGTAAGACATAATAAAGGCCACTTTAGCCCAATCGGAAGGAAAATAGAGAGGGTAGGCCTTAAAGTGTAGCATGCATTGCTCCACAAATGCACGACACTGTCTTGGATCCCCATAGTAACGTGGCGGATCCGCAGGAACGAGAGCTGATAGATCCATCTGGACGGTGCGTAATTTCGCCTGGAACTCAGCTAAGAGAAAAAAATTTATTTATTTATTTTAATGCATATATTCGCTGGAAAACTTCTCAGAGGGCGAAGGCCGTGGGGCTCAACGGGAACCATGGCCTGAGCATGCTGTTATGCACACGCCCGGGCTAAGCGGCGTGTGCGTGTGATTGGTAGTGATTCCACTGGACCGTGCCGGAGAGTGAATGCCTGGAGGGGCGTAACTAGGTATTCACCCGATCCGACCAGGGTCGCACGACGGCATACGACGCCAGTGCACCAAGGAGGAACCGAGCAGAGGGACCAGGTGCTACTCCAGGACAGACCCCGGACACGGCTGTTGACCCACACAGGGGAATACAGGAACAGACTGGTAGGCTGGCACACTGACTGGTGGGTATAGGCAGGCACGACTGGTATGCAGGCAGGCGGGTAAGCAGGCAGGGGGGTATAGGCAAGCACAGCAAGAGTGCAGACAGGGAGGCACTAGCAGGTAGGAACACAGGCGGGATAGGACCCAGTACACACCGGGACTCAGGAACAATACAGGCAGAAGGGTACAGGCAGGGCAGGACAGGACTGCCGGAGCAGCGGGCAGAAGCAGGGCAGGACAGGACTGCCGGAGCAGCGGGCAGAAGCAGGGCAGGACAGGACTGCCGGAGCAGCGGGCAGAAGCAGGGCAGGACAGGACTGCCGGAGCAGCGGGCAGAAGCAGGGCAGGACAGGACTGCCGGAGCAGCGGGCAGAAGCAGGGCAGGACAGGACTGCCGGAGCAGCGGGCAGAAGCTGGGCAGGACAGGACTGCCGGAGCAGCGGGCAGAAGCAGGGCAGGACAGGACTGCCGGAGCAGCGGGCAGAAGCAGGGCAGGACAGGACTGCCGGAGCAGCGGGCAGAAGCAGGGCAGGACAGGACTCTGTTCACACGGAACAGACAGGAAGGGAAAGACAGAGCCAGACACCCACAGGGTACTTGCAGTGAAGTAGCGAGTGGACCACAAACTCACAAACGGGAGTACAGAGACAACAGGCAGGAGTTAGGTACGAGTTCAGACTCTGCAGAAAAAGGAAGGGAACGGACATAGAGGAAAAACAGGTAAAGGATAGGAGAGAGTTCAGACTGGAACTGAGTGTACGGAGGAGACCGACACTGCAGCGGGATACAGGAGCGGGTCTGGGAATACTGCCCCCAGAGAGGCGGGAAGAACAGGCAAGGAGCGTGTTCAGACAGGACAGACAAGATACAGGAGCGGGTCTAGGTAATCGGCCCCTAGAAGGCGGGAGGAACAGGCTAGGAGCGTGTTCAGACAGGACAGACAAGATACACAGAAAGGACTCAGTTCAGACACGGGAACTAATACCGCAAAGCAGGAGACATACAGGACTCAGTTCAGACACGGGAACTAATACCGCAAAGCAGGAGACATACAGGACACAGTTCAGACACGGGAGCTGATACCGCAAAGCAGGAGACATACAGGACTAAGTTCAGACAGGCCTGGAAATACAGCCTCCAGGAAAGGCAGACAAGGAAACAAAGACGGGACCTGGCACCTTCAGAGTGCAAACACACACTGAAGGAAAACACTATGCTCAGGCAGGGATAGAAGGGAGCTGCTGAGCTATATACCAAGTGTCAGACAGCAATAGGCTGAGGACGCACAAGGGGTGTGACCCACAGCAGGTACAAAAAGCAGGAAGTGATCGGGCGCCGCCCTTAAGCAGCAGAGACAGACACAAACAGACAGCATGGAGGGAAGCCAGAGAGACATTCTGGACAGGAGATCAAGTGCGCGCTCCTGCACAGTGGGAGATGGACCACTATGCAAGGACGCCGCCAGGTATGTTACACTGATGGAGGTCAGTATAGATGGACTAATAAACCAAGTCCCACACACCGCTAGAAGCCCAAATATTTTTTCAGAGCTAGATGCAGAAAAAAATTATTTTTAATTTGCAACCTGATGGAGGTCAGTATAGATGGACTAATAGACCAAGTCCCACACACCGCTAGAAGCCCAAATATTTTTTCAGAGCTAGATGCAGAAAAAAATTATATTCAATTTGCAACCTGCTGGAGGTCAGTATAGAAGGACTAATATAACAAGTCCCACACACTGCTAGAAGCCCAAATATTTTTTCAGAGCTAAATGAAGAAAAAAATTATTTTTAATTTGCAACCTGATGGAGGTCAGTATAGATGGACTAATAGACCAAGTCCCACACACTGCTAGAAGCCCAAATATTTTTTCAGAGCTAGATGCAGAAAAAAATTATTTTTAATTTGCAACCTGATGGAGGTCAGTATAGATGGACTAATAGACCAAGTCCCACACACTGCTAGAAGCCCAAATATTTTTTCAGAGCTAGATGCAGAAAAAAATTATTTTTAATTTGCAACCTGATGGAGGTCAGTATAGATGGACTAATAGACCAAGTCCCACACACCGCTAGAAGCCCAAATATTTTTTCAGAGCTAGATGCAGAAAAAAATTATATTCAATTTGCAACCTGCTGGACGTCAGTATAGAAGGACTAATAGAACAAGTCCCACACACTGCTAGAAGCCCAAATATTTTTTCAGAGCTAAATGAAGAAAAAAATTATTTTTAATTTGCAATCTGATGGAGGTCAGTATAGATGGACTAATAGACCAAGTCCTACACACTGCTAGAAGCCCAAATATTTTTTCAGAGCTAGATGCAGAAAAAAATTATTTTTAATTTGCAACCTGATGGAGGTCAGTATAGATGGACTAATAGAACAAGTCCCACACGCTGCTAGAAGCCCAAATATTTTTTCAGAGATAAATGAAGAAAAAAATTATTTTTAATTTGCAACCTGATGGAGGTCAGTATAGATGGACTAATAGACCAAGTCCCACACACTGCTAGAAGCCCAAATATTTTTTCAGAGCTAGATGCAGAAAAAAAATATTTTTAATTTGCAACCTGATGGAGGTCAGTATAGATGGACTAATAGACCAAGTCCCACACACCGCTAGAAGCCCAAATATTTTTTCAGAGCTGGATGCAGAAAAAAATTATATTCAATTTGCAACCTGCTGGAGGTCAGTATAGAAGGACTAATAGAACAAGTCCCACACACTGCTAGAAGCCCAAATATTTTTTCAGAGCTAGATGCAGAAAAAAATTATATTCAATTTGCAACCTGCTGGACGTCAGTATAGAAGGACTAATAGAACAAGTCCCACACACTGCTAGAAGCCCAAATATTTTTTCAGAGCTAAATGAAGAAAAAAATTATTTTTAATTTGCAATCTGATGGAGGTCAGTATAGATGGACTAATAGACCAAGTCCTACACACTGCTAGAAGCCCAAATATTTTTTCAGAGCTAGATGCAGAAAAAAATTATTTTTAATTTGCAACCTGATGGAGGTCAGTATAGATGGACTAATAGAACAAGTCCCACACGCTGCTAGAAGCCCAAATATTTTTTCAGAGATAAATGAAGAAAAAAATTATTTTTAATTTGCAACCTGATGGAGGTCAGAATAGATGGACTAATAGACCAAGTCCCACACACTGCTAGAAGCCCAAATATTTTTTCAGAGCTAGATGCAGAAAAAAAATATTTTTAATTTGCAACCTGATGGAGGTCAGTATAGATGGACTAATAGACCAAGTCCCACACACCGCTAGAAGCCCAAATATTTTTTCAGAGCTAGATGCAGAAAAAAATTATATTCAATTTGCAACCTGCTGGAGGTCAGTATAGAAGGACTAATAGAACAAGTCCCACACACTGCTAGAAGCCCAAATATTTTTTCAGAGCTAAATGAAGAAAAAAATTATTTTTAATTTGCAACCTGATGGAGGTCAGTATAGATGGACTAATAGACCAAGTCCCACACACTGCTAGAAGCCCAAATATTTTTTCAGAGCTAGATGCAGAAAAAAATTAAATTCAATTTGCAACCTGCTGGAGGTCAGTATAGAAGGACTAATAGAACAAGTCCCACACACTGCTAGAAGCCCAAATATTTTTTCAGAGCTAAATGAAGAAAAAAATTATTTTTAATTTGCAACCTGATGGAGGTCAGTATAGATGGACTAATAGACCAAGTCCCACACACTGCTAGAAGCCCAAATATTTTTTCAGAGCTAGATGCAGAAAAAAATTATATTCAGTTTGCAACCTGATGGAGGTCAGTATAGATGGACTAATAGAATGATGCTATGCCCAAAAGATTTTACTTCACTAGGTGCAGTAAAAAAATTGGTATTCTATACACAGGTGGTATATCTTGCAACACAGATAGGCTACTCCACTGACTAACACACTCTGCAATAGGCCAAAAAGGATTAGCTTTGCTAGATTCAGCCAAATGCTGTGAAAAAAACTTGCACAGCACTGGCACAGACCTGCCTGGCAAAAACTGATAGGAACTGATGTAACCTAGTCCTGAAAAGGACTCCAATTACAATTAGTCTTTACTCCCACAATCTATCTATTTAAGAGCACAGACCTGCCTGATAAAAGTCGTAGGAAATGCTGTAACCTAGTCCTTAAAAGGACTGCAATCACAACTATTCCCTACTCCCAAGCTATCTGTATATTTGTGCGAAAATTGGCTTGAAATTAACAAGGTATAGCGCACACAGCAACAGCGGTGCCGTCTAACACGCAGCTGCAGCAGTGAGAAAATGGTGGCGACGGGGAAAATGGCTTGGTCTTATAGGGCAAGGACATGTGACATACACTGCCAATCACACATGCCCTTGCTTGTGTGAAAAAAAGCACTTCGCTCCGTGTGTGCGCTGCTGATAGGCTGACAGATTGCACCTCCCCACTGCAAATGCGGGAAAGAGAAAAAAAAATGGAGATCTTCATTGTTCCTGCAGAGATCCATCCCCTGCCCCTCCCCCCGCCCCGCTGTACACTCAAACTGCGTATTAACATTAATTTTCATCATTACTGAGAAAAAATCCAGTTATGATTTTGGTGCACGAACAGTTATCGAACATAACCTCGAACAGCCGAATTTTTCTCAAATTGTTCGTGTTCGCCGACCGGCTCGAACACCGCCCAAAACAGCTCGAATTTGAGATTGGCGAACAGTTCGAGTAGAACAACGCTCATCTCTACTCCTGAACCACCCGGTAGACTCCTTGTTTTTGGCGCAGGGGAGTGGATTCAGCACCCACATGGAGTTTCTGGCACCAGTCCTCCTTGTGTTTCTGGGAGCCATTACCCTCCACCGGGGGAGATGGAGGCAAGGGTTCCACGACCCTGATAGCATTGTGTTCAACGGCAAACAATTTGGCTTGTGTAGCGTACCGGGGCAAGTGTACTTCCCTTTCCCCGATGTTTAAGATCCGGACGGGCACCCTTCCATGGCGGACATCAACCACCCCCCGGGCTGTCAAAATGGTAGGCCTGCTGTCTGAGTACACGGGTTCTACCATGGCTTGGTAGTCTCTCCCTCTTAACCTGATTGCAGTCCGACACCAGATCATCATTTCGCTTTTGGGAGGCATGGCAATGGGGAACGGGTCGCTCATCCTCACGCTACCGATCTCACCATCAGACAGTTCTACCTGTTGCCGTCTCATCAGGGCTCTTATCTCTTTCTGGAGGACCCTCTGTTGGCTGGAGCTCGCATTCATCGCCACCTGCTGCAAAATCACAATTACTTCTGAAAGACAGTTTTCAATCACATTAGTACCCAAGGTTATTTTAGGGTGACTTTCACGACGGTCAATGTGCACAATGATCACTCCCTGTGACGGCAGTTCAACCTTACCAATCTTGATAGTCATCTCTCTGAACCCCACCTGCAGCACGGCTTGGCAATTGCTGGCGATGATGCTTAAGTCATCGTCTGGATAGTGGGTTATGTCAGCGTCACTCCAGTACCGCTTGAAAAGTACGTAGGGGATGGTAGTCACTTGAGACCCGGTGTCCAGCAGTGCACTCATGGGGATACCGTCCAGCACTACGGGTAAGACCGGGTGTCCCCCCACGTACTTATCACGCCAATTTGACGGGCCTGATGACCTTATGCCTGGGGGTTGGCCCTCTGCCCCAGGTCGGACCCATTTAAAGTACAGTACCTGGCTATGTGTCCTGGCTGGCTGCAACGGCGGCAAATCGGCTGTCCATCCTCGGTGTAACAGTCGGCGGGCCTCCCTCTGAACGACGGGATTCTCCTCTGTCGACGCCATGGGACTTCCTCCGGACTGGAAGCCAGCTTGATTGGTCTTGATGGTTCCATCTGCAACGACTGTACGGTCCTGGTCAATGCAGCCACACTCTTGGTTAATTCTTGGACCTGATGGTGCAGGCTGGGATGGATTTAGGGCCTGCGCATCAGCCCCCACAAGGTCTGCGGGGTAGGGCGCCGCCCCCTGGTGGTAAGTGATGGCAGGGCGCCGGGAAGCTACAGCGCCACCTGGTGCGGGTTCTGGAAGCACCCGGATATCCCTATCCTTGAACTGCGCAAAAGTCAGAACGGGGTTCTGTAGGGCCATGAGGCTCAGCTGGGTTCTGTGGGCGCTGGACAGCAGACCTTCTATGAACTGGTCAGTCAACAGTTTATCGGGGTCCTGCACGCTGCCAGGGTCAACTTGTTTAATTGCTCCCAGAGCTTCTTGCAGGTTCAAGGCATAGTCTCTGATACTATCTTGGGCTCACTGCTTACAGCCATAGAACCGCATTTTGATCTCTGCTGAGGTACGGGTGTCAAAGGTACCCCGCAGCCAGGTCAGAATGTCCTTTACAGTCCTTTTCTCCTCATCTGACCATGATTTCACTTCCCGCTGGGCTGCACCGGTTAGCTGCCCGTCAAAATGCTCACTTTCTGTTCTTCTGTCAGGGAATAAACTTTAAATAAACTGTGCAGTCTTTCCTTAAAGTCAGTTAATGTATGGGATTCCCCTGAGTATTGGGGCAGCCAGGCTGCTCCGGGGATGTAGGGCATGGAGAACGGCATCACCGCTGCTGCTGCCATGCTGGTGGTAGAAGGTCCCTCCGCGTCCGTCATCTTCCTCCCCCCTAGTTAACCGTGGCCTACATTCCGTTGATCCTCTTACGTAGGCCGCGGCTCCGCTGGGTGAGGACCTTGCGTCGCGTCCTGGTGACGTCAGCGTCACTCTCTCTCCTTCCAGGACCTTGCGCAGCGTCGGTGCGTAGGGCGGGGCTTCAGGTCTTGCGCGGTTTGGACGTCCACGCCCCTCTTCTTCCCGCGCGGCGTCCCGAAGATGGTGTCCGATGGCGGGAAAACGGCTGAAGATGGCGGGAAACGGCTCCAAATGGCGGGAAACTTCCTTTTGAGGTACGTGTACAAACTTTTTCAGGCGCGCAATACCCGTTTGTGGTGGGTTGGTCACAATCCTGCCGACTACGCCAAAGCTGACTCGCCCCCTGGGCCGTGGGGCATCCGGAACCGGGCTTCAGTGCAATGATGGGGGTAGTAGTGGCAACCCGATCCTGTGGCTCAGGGTGGTCAGACCAAATGCTGTGGCAGTCTATTTGTAGGGTTATGAATGTCCGACTATGCCACCCGTGGATTGCGGTCAGGGATGACCGCCGCTGCAAGGCAGACCGCTGAGGCTGGTGTTGGTGTGCAGCACAGGGATAGGATAACTCCCCACGGGAAGAGTGTAGCCTCAGGGCAATGTCCAGCAAAATGCTGCCTCAGTCTCTGTTATTTAGCAGCAGCGCTGATGTCACATCAACCATCCTGCAGCCAATCACTGAGCTCAGTGGCTGTGCCTGTATATGACTCGCCCCCTGGGCCGTGGGGCACCCGGAACCGGGCTTCAGTGCAATGATGGGGGTCGTAGTGGCAACCCGATTCTGTGGCTCAGGGTGGTCAGACCAAATACTGTGGCAGTCTATTTGTAGGGTTATGAATGTCCGACTACGCCACCCGTGGATTGTGGTCAGGGATGACCGCCGCTGCAAGGCAGACCGCTGAGGCTGGTGTTGGTGTGCAGCACAGGGATAGGATAACTCTCCACGGGAAGAGTGTAGCCTCAGGGCAATGTAGGTGGATGCTGGGGGTGATGGTGTAGGCCGCAATAATCAGAGTTCAGAGTCCGCTTCAAACAGTCCAGGGTCTTTATTGCCGGTATTTCTAATGACCCAACAGGAGTACTGGGTAGGAATGGGCCTGGGTGTCTGAGAACATTCGGGCGAGCCCCACTAGTCAGGGTGAGTGTGAAGGCCTACCGTTCTCTCTCTCTGCCCTTGCTGACTATACCCCTTTTCGTGGTGTGATAGCCCACTTCCCTGAGCTGGTCATGTACTTCGCCTGTATGGTTTGCGACTCGGGCCTTAGGTACCTGTTACTTCTCCGTGCTGTACTGGTCCCTCTGTGTGGCGGAGCCTCCAGGCTTCTTAGGCTAAGGAACCTGAAATCCCTTGCAGGTTGGTTATCTGCTGCAGGGCTTGCAACCCTGAAAGCCTCGGACCCCAATGTCCGATGGTGATTCTCTCAGCCAGGACCCGCTCTCGTCGCCTCTGTCCCTGGCTCGCAGCTTCTCCTCTGCCTCACGGACTCCTTGGCTACAGCTGAACTGTCCCTCCTTCTCTGGGACTAGTCTCAGTCCTGAGCTAGGTCATCCAGTTCTCTCTAACCCTGCCCTCTGTTCCAGCTTTTATAGGGGCAGCCAGCTCTCCCTACTGGCCTGGGACAGGAGGTGCTGTATGCTAATTGTCCCTGACCAGGGAACCTCCCTCCTGCTCTCAGACACAGCCTTTAATATTTGTGGCATCCAGGCCTGGGGTGACACATATAGAAGATACAAGCTCACTTAATATCTGCAGCACTGCTGACATGATTTCAGCACTGCAGCCAAACAGGGCCAGAGAAGTGGCGGAGAGCCACCGGTGTTAAGGAGGGTAAGTAACACTCAGTCTGTTAAATTATAGTTACTGCAGCCTATAGAAGAAGGTTTTCTGAAAGGGGACAAACCCTTTAAAGAGAATCTGACACAAGGTTTTTGCAACCTACCCTTAGAGCAGCATAATGTAGAAAGAGAGACTCTGACTCCAGCGATGTGCCACTTACCGGGCTGCTTTCTGTAGTTTAGATAAAAAACATTGTTTTATCAAAAGGAGATTATCATGAGCTACCAAGTAGTCCGTCATATTTCTAAGCTCCATATAACTCAACCCTGCCACTGATTGGCAGCTTTCTGCCTATGCAGAGTGTACACCGAAAACAGCCAATCAGTGGTGGGGGCGGGGTTATACACATCTCAGCATTCAAAGAGAGAACTGTTAGATCTGCAGTAGGTAAAACAGAGATTGTTATCAAAACTACAGCAAGTAGCCCAATAAATGATATCACTGGAATCAGAGTTTTTTGCACCTACATCATGCTATTCCCAGATGTGGTAGCAAAAACTTGGTGACAAATTCCCTTTAAGGACTTGCTATACGTTCAATTTTCTAGTATAGATTCCCACAATATGAAAATGTATCATTTGCATCTTCTATGTTGAATATTAAAATATTATATAATAAATGCTAATAGTTTTCTGTTTGTATTTTCATTTCAAGCTTTTATACCAGAAACGATTTGCCTTTGAATGAGTCAGTTTTACATTAGTGGCATCACTACACGAAGCAGAAAGAGATGTCTATAATCATAAATAGCCGGGATAAGTGTGATATAAATCCACATCTTTACAGAACGGGGAAATAAATCTTCTTTATATATTAACATAAAGTAACCTCCAATATTAAATCTGGAAAGTGTTTAACATTTCCGTTCTCATTACATGGAATATTCACTCCTGGCCCCGATGTTTGACTCATTCCTGCTCTTATACTAGATATGTGGCGAGTGTTACCCTGCAGCGCTTCTCTGATGGCTTCCTGATATAATATCAGAAATGTAACTACAGTGCACTGAATACTATCACATCCAGATCCCACTGCTTGGGGGAACCAAAGGGCCACATAGGAGATGCATCCCATAATAAAGAGAACAATGTACAATTTTCTTATATACTCTACGTATCAATTCTTTTCATTCTTGTGATCTTTGATTGCTGTCATTGAGTAGGAATGTTCATTCTTTAAAAGAGATAAGTGAATCGATTTGAGTCTTATCAAACTTGCCTAAAAATTTTCAAAAACTTCAAATTTGTCCGAAATGTATTTTTGGGGGGAGGGGGCAAATCCAATAAAATAATTGCCAGCCGGTCATCATTTTGTTGGATTTTAGCTCCTTCTCCACTTTGCGATTTTCCTTTTTTGCGCTTTCATTTTTTGCTCCTCTTCTTCCCAGAGCCATAACTTTTTTATTGTTTTGTCAAAATAGCCATATGAGGGCTGTTTTTTTGCAGAACGAGTTGTACTTTTAAAAGATAAGATTGATTTCACCATACAGTGTACTGGAAAACAGGGGAAAAAATCCAAGTGCATTGAAATTGCAAAAAAGTGCATTTTCACAAATGTTTTTAGGGTGTTTTTTATTTACCATGTTCACCACATGGTAAAACTGACCCGTTATATGATTCCCCAGTTCATTACAAGTTTGCAGATACCAAACATGTATAATTTATTTTTTATTTAAGTGATGAAAAAATATTCCAAAATTTGTATAAAAATGTTTTTGTGTATTTGTCGCCATTTTCCAAGACCCATATTTTTCGGGATCTCTAGCTGGGTGATGGTTTCTTTTATTCGGCCTGAGATGACATTTTTATTGATATCATTTTAGTGTAGGATACAATGTTTTCATCACCTGTTATTGCATTCTATTGCAATGTTGTGGCGGCCAAAAAAACGTAATTCTGAAGTTTTGATTTTTTTTCTTGTTACGCCATTTACCGTTCGGATTAATTTACTTTATATTTTAATAGATCGGACATTTCTGAAAGTGGTGATAACAAATATGTGTATTTTTTTATTGTTTTATTTTGAATGAGGCAAAAAGGGGGGTGACTTGGACTTTTGAATTTTTTTTTTACATTTTTTTAGATTTTTAAGCCTTTTTTTAAAAAACTTTTTACTGACTTCAATACTCCCCTTAGGAGACTTGAAGCTGCGATCATCTGATAGCCTGTGCTACGCATAGCAGGTAGTGATGAGTGAATATGTTCTGTTAACCCTTTTGGCGAGTATGCTCGGGCGAGTACCGAGTATCTTCAGCGTGCTCAGTGTTATGTTTGAATCACTCCTGTGTGCATGATTTGCAACTGTTTGACAGCTTTAATACATGTGAGGAATGCTTGTTGCTTTCGCATTCTTCACATGTATTAAAGCTGTCAAACAGTCGCAAATCATAGAATCATAGAATCATAGAATGGTAGAGTTGGAAGGGACCTCCTGGGTCATCTGGTCCAACCCCCTGCTCAAAGCAGGATTCACTAGATCATCTCAGACAGATGTCTGTCCAGCCTCTGTTTGAAGACGTCCATTGAAGGGGAACTCACCACCTCTCGTGGCAGCCTGTTCCACTCATTAATCACCCTAACTGTCAAAAAGTTTTTTCTAATATCTAATCTGTGTCTCCTCCCATTTAGTTTCATCCCATTGCTTCTAGTCTTTCCTTGTGCAAATGAGAATAAAGATGATCCTTCTACAATGTGACAGCCCTTGACATATTTGTAGACAGCTATTAAGTCTCCTCTCAGTCTTCTTTTTTGCAAGCTAAACATTCCCAAATCCTGCAACCGTTTCTCATAGGACATGGTTTGCAGACCAGTCACCATTCTGGTCGCTCTTCTCTGAACTTGCTCCAGTTTGTCTATGTCTTTTTTAAAATGTGGTGCCCAAAACTGTACACAGTATTCCAGATGAGGTCTGACCAAAGAGGAGTAAAGACCGATAATGACTTCACGTGATCTAGACTGTATGCTTCTGTTAATACATCCCAGAATTGTATTTGCCTTTTTTGCTGCTGCATCACACTGTTGACTCATGTTCAGTCTATGATCTATTAGTATACCTAAGTCTTTTTCACATGTACTGTTGCTTAGCTCTATTCCTCCCATTCTGTATATGCTTTTTTCATTTTTATTGCCCAGATGTAGTACTTTGCATTTTTCCCTGTTAAAAACCATTCTGTTGGTTGCTGCCCACTGCTCCAGTTTATTTAGGTCTTTTTGAATCCTCTCTCTCTCTTCTCTAGTATTAGCTATCCCTCCTAGCTTTGTGTCATCAGCAAATTTAATCAGTTTACCCTCAATTCCTTCATCTAAATCATTGATAAAGATGTTGAACAATACAGGTCCCAGGACGGAGCCCTGTGGTACCCCACTTGAGACATTCATCCAGCTGGATGTGAAGCCATTTACAACCACCCTTTGAGTCCGATCACTAAGCCAGTTATGAATCCACCTAACAGTTGCCTGGTCCATTGCATACTTGGTCATTTTTTCAATAAGGATGGTGTGAGATACTTTGTCAAATGCTTTGCTGAAGTCAAGATATACTATATCTACAGCATTTCCCTGATCCACCCAGTCAGTGATTCTGTCATAGAAGGAAATTAAGTTAGTCTGACATGACTTGTTAGTTACAAACCCATGCTGACTCTGGTTAATCACTTCATTCTTATCCATGTACTTACATACATGTTGTTTAATAATTTGTTCAAAGATCTTTCCTGGTATAGAAGTCAGACTCACCGGCCTATAGTTCCCTGGGTCCACCTTCTTCCCCTTTTTGAAGATAGGAACAACATTTGCTCTTCTCCAGTCTTCTGGGACTTCTCCTGTTCTCCAAGAATTTTCAAAGATTATGGAGAGCGGTTCTAAAATTTCTTCTACGATCTCCTTCAGTACTCTGGGGTGTAATTCATCTGGACCTGGAGACTTGAACTCATTTATGTTAGCTAAATATTCCCTCACAATCTTTCTCAAATCATGCACACGGGAGTGATTCAAACATAACACCGAGCACGCTGAAGATACTCGGTACTCGCCCGAGTATACTCGCTCATCACTAATAGCAGGCACTCAGTATAGCAAACATCATGATCTCCTATGAATGCTCTCCTATACTTCCAAGGTCGTGAAGGGGTTAAAGGGACAGGAAGGGGTTTAAAAATACAAAAAATTATTCTCATCCGACCCTCCCGGTCCTGCCACACAGCCCCGCTCCTCCATTGACCAAAACACTATGGACCCCATTAATTACTGCATTTACGACATTTATTTTGTGTGAATACCTCACAATTAGTGACTTTTTTTTTTGCAACAAATTGATCAAATGATTTCCGCCTTTTTTTTGTTCAGTTAGTTTTCTGATGTTTACGTTAAAGTAATTTTTTCAGATGTTTTAAAGAGATTCATCAAAAGATATATTTTTTTTAAAGTTATTTTATGCATGCCTGTTATTATTGGTGCAATTTTTTGTGAAACGTGTGCCTATTAAAATGTTGCAAAAGCGGTTAAAGACAAGAAAAGAAGGCAATTTTGGGCCTTGTGCAAAATTCATGAATCTCGTGTTGAATTTGCACAAAAAACATCAGCAAAAGCTACAAGTCAAAAAAACTAAAATTAACTTTAAAAACAAAAAAAGCAAATTATGAACTGACTCTATGACATGTCAAATGTTTTTTATTAAAGTGTTTCATGAAGACAACCACTTTCCACATGACTTATTGAGACATTTAGGCACATTTAGAACTGGCCAACAGGAGAACAGGGGAATCCTCCGGTGGGCCACCACCCTCTTATATGAACAGTACTTGTCACTATGTACAGAAAAAGGCGGCATCATATTCATTTAACAATCTATACATTTGTTATTGAGGATAATGTCACATTTGCATACAGTTGAAAAGTGGGGCCTTGGAGTTGGTTACTGGTGGGTCCTTGCACCCCAGTCCGCCACTGCATTTAGATATCATGAAATGGTGTTCTGAATTGTATAAATGTATCGAGCTAACTATAACTTGATGCAGAAAAATGTAACTTGACGCTTTACACAATACAACTGTGTCTAATTAGGTGTCGAGTTGCAGCAAAAAAAAATAAAGATATATCTATAATATAACTGGGGATGCGTGTCTCTGTCTGAAGCCTCAATAGACTGAGCATGCGCGACGAGCAGTCTGGCTCCAGATAGAAGCAGGCATCCAGCCGTTACAGGTAAGAGGTGTATGGCGCCGGAGATCGCGGTATGCGTAGGCACTGAACGCATACCGCGATCTCCGGCGCCATACTTACATACTTACCTGACCGGGAGGAGCGTTGCCGCGGCGACTCTCTTCGCGGGAGACCGGGGTAGGAGTGAGGCGTCGGATCGGCGCATGCGCATATTGCTGTCCGGCGCCATTTTACTGAAGACACATTTACAGTGTGTCTTCAGCAAAATGGCACCGGACAGCGCGGTACTCTGGCGTCACACTCCTCCTCCAGCAGAACAGGATGCAGCAGCGCTGGAGCACAGAGAAGAAAGGTGAGTGTAACTTTTTTGTATGTGTGTACAGTGTGAAAGGGATGAGGGGGCCACACATACCAGGATTGGGGGGTGAGGGGACCATGCATATACCAGGATTGGGGGTGAGGGGTACCACACATACCAGGATTGGGGGGTGAGGGGACCATGCATATACCAGAATTGGGGGGTGAGGGGTACCACACATACCATGATTGGGGGGTGAGGGAACCACGCATACCAGGATTAGGGGGTGAGGGGACCACGCATACCAGGATTGAGGGGTGAGGGGTACCACGCATACCGGGATTTGGATGTGAGGGGTACCACACATACCAGGATTGGGGGGTGAGGGGTACCACACATACCAGGATTGGGGGTGAGGGGTACCACACATACCAGGATTGGGGGGTGAGGGGTACCACGCATACCAGGATTGGGGGGTGAGGGGTACCACGCATACCAGGATTGGGGGGTTGAGGGGTACCATGCGTACCAGGATTGGGGGGTGAGGGGTACCACGCATACCAGGATTGGGGGGTGAGGGGTACCACGCATACCAGGATTGGGGGGTGAGGGGTACCACACATACCAGTATTGGGGGGTGAAGGGTACCATGCATACCAGGATTGGGGGGTGAGGGGTACCACGCATACCAGGATTGGGAGGTGAGGGGACCATGCATATACCAGGATTGTGGGGTGAGGGGTACCACGTATACCAGGATTCGGGGGTGGGGGGTACCATGCATACCAGGATTGGGGGGTGAGGTGTACCACACATACCAGGATTGGGGGGTGAGGGTAACCACACATACCAGGATTGGGGGGTGAGGGGACCACGCATACCAGGATTGGAGGGTGAGGGGACCACGCATACCAGGATTGAGGGGTGAGGGGTACCACGCATTCCGGGATTGGGATGTGAGGGGTACAACACATACCAGGATTGGGGGTGAGGTGTACCACGCATACCAGGTTTGGGTGGTGAGGGGTACCACCATACCAGGAAAGGGGGTGAGGAGTACCATGCATACCAGGATTGTGGGGTGAGGGGTACCATGCATACCAGGATTGGGGGGTGAGGGGTACCACGCATACCAGGATTGGGGGGTGAGGGGTATCACGCATACCAGGATTGGGGGGTGAGGGGTACCACGCATACCAGGATTGGGGGGTGAGTGGTACCACGCATACCAGGATTGGGGGTGAGGGGTACCACGCATACCAGGATTTGGGGGAGAGGGGTACCACGCATACCAGGATTGGTGGGTGAGGGGACAATGCATACCAGGATTGGGGGGTGAGTGGTACCACGCATACCAGGATTGGGGAGTGAGGGGACCATGCATACCAGGACTGGGGGGTGAGGGGACAATGCATACCAGGATGAGGGGTACCACACATACCATTATTGGGGGATGAGGGGCCCATGCATACCAGGATTGGGGGATGAGGGGCCCATGCACACCAGGATTGGAGGTGATGGGACCTTGCATACCAGGATTGGGGGGTCAGGGGACCATGCATACCAGGATTGGTGGGTGAGGGGTGCCATGCATACCAGAATAGGGATGAGGGGTACCATACATACCAGGATAGGAATGCGGGATTCCATGCATACCATGATGAGGGATGGGGTTCCATGCATACCAGGATGAGGGGTATCATGCATACAAGAATAGGGATGAGGGGTACCATGCATACTAGGATGAGGGATTGGGTGCTATGCATACTAGGATGAGGGATAGGGTGCTATGCATACCACGTTTCTGGGATGAGGAGGCCATACATACTAGAATTGGGATGAGGGGTGCCGTACACATCAGGATAGGGATGAGGGGTACCATGTATACCAGGATTGGGGATGAGGAGTGCCATACATACCAGGATGGGGTTGAAGGAGCCATGCATATCGGGATTGGGGATGGGGGGTGCCATGCATACCGGGATTGAGGATGGGGGGCCATGTATACCAGGATTGGGGATGGGGGGGTGCCATGCATACCGGGATTGGGGATAGGGGTGCCATACATACCGGGATTGGGGATGGGGGGTGCCATGCATACCAGGATTGGGGATGGGGGGTGCCATGCATACCGAGATTGGGGATGGGGAGTGCCATGCATACCGGGATTGGGAATGGGGAGTGCCATGCATACCGGGATTGGGGATGGGGGGTGCCATGCATACCGGGATTGGGGATGAGAGGTGCCATGCATATCGGGATTGGGGATGAGGAGTGCCATGCATACCGGGATTGGGGATGAGGGATGGGGTACCATGCATACCAGGATGAGGGATACCATACATACCAGGATAAGGATGAGGGATGGGGTACCTTGCATACCAGGATTGGGGGTGAGGGGTACCACACATACCAGGATTGGGGGATGAGGGGTACCACAAATACCAGGATTGGGGGGTGAGGTGTACCACACATACCAGGAATTGGGGGTGAGGGGCACCACACATACCAGGATTGGGGGGTGAGGGGACCATGCATATACCAGGATTGGGGGGTGAGAGGACCATGCATATACCAAGATTGTGGGGTGAGGGGTACCATGCATACCAGGACTGGGGGGTGGGGGGTACCACACATACCAGGATTGGGGGATGGGTGGGGGGGTACCACACATACTAGGATTGGGGGGTGGGGTACCACACATACCAGGATTTGGGGGTGGGGGGTACCACACATACCAGGATTGGGGGGTGAGGGGACCACGCATGCCAGGATTGGGGGGTGAGGTGTACCACACATACCAGGATTGGGGGATGAGGGGTACCACACATACCAGGATTGGGTGGTGAGGGGACCATGCATATACCGGGATTGGGGGGTGAGGGGACCATGCATACACCAGGATTGTGGGGTGAGGGGTACCATGCATACCAGGATTGGGGGGTGAGGGGTACAACACATACCAGGATTTGGGGGTGGGGGGGTACCACACATACCAGAATTGGGGGGTGGGGGTACCACACATACCAGGATTGGGGGGTTGGGGGTACCACATATATCTGGATTAGGGGGTGAGGGGACCACGCGTACCAGGATTGTGGGGTGAGGGGACCACGCGTACCAGGATTGGGGGGGAGGGGTACCACGCATACCAGGATTGGGGTGTGAGTGGTACCACGCATACCAGGATTGGGGTGTGAGGGGTACCACGCATACCCGGATTGGGGGGTGAGGGGTACCACGCATACAGGATTGGGGAGTGAGGGGTACCACGCATACCAGGATTGTGGGGTGAGGGGTACCACGCATACCAGGATTGGGGGGTGAGAGGTACCATGCATACCAGGATTGGGGGGTGAGGGGTACAACGCATACCAGGATTGGGGGTGAGGGGTACCATGCATACCAGGATTGGGGGGTGAGGGGTACCAGGCATACCAGGATTGGGGGGGTGAGGAGTACCACGCAAACCAGGATTGGGGGGTGAGGGGTACCACGCATACCAGGATTGGGGGTGAGGGGTACCACGCATACTAGGATTGGGGGGTGAGGGGTACTATGCATACCAGGATTGGGGGGTGAGGGGACAATGCATACCAGGATTGGGGGGAGGGGTACCACGCATACCAGGATTGGGGAGTGAGAGGACCATGCATACCAGGACAGGGGGCTGAGGGGACAATGCATACCAGGATGAGGGGTGCCACACATATCATTATTGGGGAATGAGGGGCCCATGAATACCAGGATTGGGGGATGAGGTGCCCGTGCATACAAGGATTGGGGGTGACGGGACCATGCATACCAGGATTGAGGGGTCATGGGACCATGCATTCCAGGATTGGGGGATGAGGGGTGCCATGCATACCAGAATAGAGATGAGGGGTACCATGCATACCAGGATAGGAATCGGGATACCATGCATACCAGGATGAGGGATGAGGTGCCATGCATACCAGGATGAGGGGTATCATGCATACCAGAATAGGAATGAGGGGTACCATGCATACTAGGATGAGGGATTGGGTGCTATGCATACTAGGATGCGGGATAGGGTGCTATGCATACCAGGTTTCTGGGATGAGGAGGCCATACATACTAGAATTGGGATGTGGGGTGCCGTACATACCAGGATAGGGATGAGGGGTACCATGTATACCAGGATTGGGGATGAGGAGTGCCATACATACCAGGATGGGGTTGAAGGAGCCATGCATATCGGGATTGGGGATGGGGGGTGCCATGCATACCAGGATTGAGGATGGGCGGCCATGTATACCAGGATTGGGGATGGGGGGGGCCATGCATACCGGGATTGGGGATAGGGGTGCCATGCATACCGGGATTGGGGATGGGGGGTGCCATGCATACCAGGATTGGGGATGGGGGGTGCCATGCATACCGAGATTGGGGATGGGGAGTGCCATGCATACCGGGATTGGGAATGGGGAGTGCCATGCATACCGGGATTGGGGATGGGGGGTGCCATGCATACCGGGATTGGGGTTGAGGGGTGCCATGCATACCGGGATTGGGGATGAGGAGTGCCATGCATACCGGAATTGGGGTTGAGGGATGGGGTACCATGCATACCAGGATGAGGGATACCATACATACCAGGATAAGGATGAGGGATGGGGTACCTTGCATACCAGGATTGGGGTGAGGGGTACCACACATACCAGGATTGGGGGATGAGGGGTACCACAAATACCAGGATTGGGGGGTGAGGTGTACCACACATACCAGGAATTGGGGGTGAGGGGCACCACACATACCAGGATTGGGGGGTGAGGGGACCATGCATATACCAGGATTGGGGGGTGAGAGGACCATGCATATACCAGGATTGTGGGGTGAGGGGTACCATGCATACCAGGACTGGGGGGTGGGGGGTACCACACATACCAGGATTGGGGGATGGGTGGGGGGATACCACACATACTAGGATTGGGGGGTGGGGGTACCACACATACCAGGATTTGGGGGTGGGGGGTACCACACATACCAGGATTGGGGGGTGAGGGGACCACGCATGCCAGGATTGGGGGGTGAGGTGTACCACACATACCAGGATTGGGGGATGAGGGGTACCACACATACCAGGATTGGGTGGTGAGGGGACCATGCATATACCGGGATTGGGGGGTGAGGGGACCATGCATACACCAGGATTGTGGGGTGAGGGTTACCATGCATACCAGGATTGGGGGGTGGGGGGTACCACACATACCAGGATTTGGGGGTGGGGGGGTACCACACATACCAGAATTGGGGGGTGGGGGTACCACACATACCAGGATTGGGGGGTTGGGGGTACCACATATATCTGGATTGGGGGGTGAGGGGACCACGCGTACCAGGATTGTGGGGTGAGGGGACCACGCGTACCAGGATTGGGGGGGAGGGGTACCACGCATTCCAGGATTGGGGTGTGAGTGGTACCACGCATACCAGGATTGGAGTGTGAGTGGTACCACGCATACCCGGATTGGGGGGTGAGGGGTACCACGCATACAGGATTGGCGAGTGAGGGGTACCACGCATACCAGGATTGGGGGGTGAGGTGTACCACGCATACCAGGATTGGGGGGTGAGAGGTACCATGCATAACAGGATTGGGGGGTGAGGGGTACAACGCATACCAGGATTTGGGGGTGAGGGGTACCATGCATACCAGGATTGGGGGGTGAGGGGTACCAGGCATACCAGGATTGGGGGGGTGAGGAGTACCACGCAAACCAGGATTGGGGGGTGAGGGGTACAACGCATACCAGAATTGGGGGTGAGGGGTACCACGCATACCAGGATTGGGGGGTGAGGGGTACTATGCATACCAGGATTGGGGGGTGAGGGGACAATGCATACCAGGATTGGGGGGAGGGGTACCACGCATACCAGGATTGGGGAGTGAGAGGACCATGCATACCAGGACAGGGGGCTGAGGGGACAATGCATACCAGGATGAGGGGTGCCACACATATCATTATTGGGGAATGAGGTGCCCATGCATACCAGGATTGGGGGATGAGGTGCCCGTGCATACAAGGATTGGGGGTGACAGGACCATGCATACCAGGATTGAGGGGTCATGGGACCATGCATTCCAGGATTGGGGGGTGAGGGGTGCCATGCATACCAGAATAGAGATGAGGGGTACCATACATACCAGGATAGGAATCGGGATACCATGCATACCAGGATGAGGGATGAGGTGCCATGCATACCAGGATGAGGGGTATCATGCATACCAGAATAGGAATGAGGGGTACCATGCATACTAGGATAAGAGATTGGGTGCTATGCATACTAGGATGAGGGATTGAGTGCCATGCATACCAGGTTTCTGGGATGAGGAGGCCTTACATACCAGAATTGGGGTGAGGGGTACCATGCATACCAGGATTGTGGGGTGGGGGGTACCACGCATACCAGGATTGGGGGTGAGGGGTACCACGCATACCAGGATTGGGGGGTGAGGGGTACCACGCATACCAGGATTGGTTGGTGAGGGGGCAATGTATACCAGGATTGGGGGGTGAGGGGTACCATGCATACCAGGACTGGGGGGTGGGGGGTACCACACATACCAGGATTGGGGGATGGGTGGGGGGATACCACACATACTAGGATTGGTTTGTGGGGGTACCACACATACCAGGATTTGGGGGTGGGGGGTACCACACATACCAGGATTGGGGGGTGAGGGGACCACGCATGCCAGGATTGGGGGGTGAGGTGTACCACACATACCAGGATTGGGGGATGAGGGGTACCACACATACCAGGATTGGGTGGTGAGGGGACCATGCATATACCGGGATTGGGGGGTGAGGGGACCATGCATACACCAGGATTGTGGGGTGAGGGGTACCATGCATACCAGGATTGGGGGGTGAGGGGTACCACACATACCAGGATTTGGGGGTGGGGGGGTACCACACATACCAGAATTGGGGGGTGGGGGTACCACACATACCAGGATTGGGGGGTTGGGGGTACCACATATATCTGGATTGGGGGGTGAGGGGACCACACGTACCAGGATTGTGGGGTGAGGGGACCACGCGTACCAGGATTGGGGGGGAGGGGTACCACGCATTCCAGGATTGGGGTGTGAGTGGTACCACGCATACCAGGATTGGGGTGTGAGTGGTACTACGCATACCCGGATTGGGGGGTGAGGGGTACCACGCATACAGGATTGGCGAGTGAGGGGTACCACGCATACCAGGATTGGGGGGTGAGGGGTATCACGCATACCAGGATTGGGGGGTGAGAGGTACCATGCATACCAGGATTGGGGGGTGAGGGGTACAACGCATACCAGGATTGGGGGTGAGGGGTACCATGCATACCAGGATTGGGGGGTGAGGGGTACCAGGCATACCAGGATTGGGGGGGTGAGGAGTACCACGCAAACCAGGATTGGGGGGTGAGGGGTACCACGCATACCAGGATTGGGGGTGAGGGGTACCACGCATACCAGGATTGGGGGGTGAGGGGTACTATGCATACCAGGATTGGGGGGTGAGTGGACAATGCATACCAGGATTGGGGGGAGGGGTACCACGCATACCAGGATTGGGGAGTGAGAGGACCATGCATACCAAGACAGGGGGCTGAGGGGACAATGCATACCAGGATGAGGGGTGCCACACATATCATTATTGGGGAATGAGGTGTCCAATGCATACCAGGATTGGGGGATGAGGTGCCCGTGCATACAAGGATTGGGGGTGACGGGACCATGCATACCAGGATTGAGGGGTCATGGGACCATGCATTCCAGGATTGGGGGGTGAGGGGTGCCATGCATACCAGAATAGAGATGAGGGGTACCATACATACCAGGATAGGAATCGGGATACCATGCATACCAGGATGAGGGATGAGGTGCCATGCATACCAGGATGAGGGGTGTCATGCATACCAGAATAGGAATGAGGGGTACCATGCATACTAGGATGAGGGATTGGGTGCTATGCATACTAGGATGAGGGATTGAGTGCCATGCATACCAGGTTTCTGGGATGAGGAGGCCTTACATACCAGAATTGGGGTGAGGGGTACCATGCATACCAGGATTGTGGGGTGGGGGGTACCACGCATACCAGGATTGGGGGTGAGGGGTACCACGCATACCAGGATTGGGGGGTGAGGGGTACCACGCATACCAGGATTGGGTGGTGAGGGGGCAATGCATACCAGGATTGGGGGGTGAGGGGTACCACGCATACCAGGATTGGGGAGTGAGGGGACCATGCATACCAGGACTGGGGGGTGAGGGGACAATGCATACCAGGATGAGGGGTACCACACATACCATTATTGGGGGATGAGGGGCCCATGCATACCAGGATTGGGGGATGAGGGGCCCATGCATACCAGGATTGGGTTGACGGGACCATGCATACCAGAATAGGGATGAGGGGTACCATACATACCAGGATTGTAATGCGGAACACCATGCATACCAGGATGAGGGATGGGGTGCCATGCATACCAGGATGAGGGGTATCATGCATACCAGAATAGGGATGAGGGGTACTATGCATACTAGGATGACGGATTGGGTGCCATACATACCAGGATAGGGATGAGGGGTACCATGTATACCAGGATTGGGGATGAGAGGCCCATGCATACCAGGATAGGGATGAGGAGTGCCATACAATCCAGGATGGGGGTGAAGGAGCGATGCATATTGGGATGGGGGATGGGGGTTGCCATGCATACCGGGATTGGGGATAGGGGGTGCCATGCATACCGGGATTGGGGATAGGGGATGCCATGCATACCGGTATTGGGGATGGGGGGTGCCATGCATGCATACTGGAATTGGGGATGGGGGGTGCCATGCATACCAGGATTGGGGATGGGGGGCGCCATACTTACCGGGATTGGGGATGGAGGGTGCCATACATACCGGGATTGGGGATGGGGGAGCCATGCATACCAGAATTGGGGATGGGGGGTGCCATGCATACCGGGATTGGGGATGGGGAGCGCCATGCATACCGGGATTTGGGATGGGGGGTGCCATGCATACCGGGATTGGGGATCAGGGGTGCTATGCATACTGGGATTGGGGATAAGGGGTGCCATGTGTACCGGGATTGGGGATGAGGGATGGGGTACCATGCATACCAGGATGAGGGATACCATACATACCAGGATAGGGATGAGGGATGTGGAACCATGCATACCAGGATTGGGGGTGAGGGGTACCACACATACCAGGATTGGGGGGTGAGGGGTACCACACATACCAGGATTGGGTGGTGAGGGGTACCACACACACCAGGATTGGGCGGTGAGGTGTACCACACATACCAGAATTGGGGGGTGAGGGGTACCACACATACAAGGATTGGGGGGTGATGGGACCATGCATATACCAGGATTGGGGGGTGAGGGGACCATGCATATACCAGGATTGTGGGGTGAGGGGTACCATGCATACCAGGATAGGGGGGTGGGGGGTACCATGCATACCAGGATTGGGGGGTGGGGGGTACACACATACCAGGATTGGGGGGTGGTGGTACCACACATACCAGGATTGGGGGGTGAGGGGACCATGCATACTAGGATTGGGGGGTGAGGGGTACCACGCATACCAGGATTGGGGGGTGAGTGGTACCACGCATACCAGGATTGGGGGTGAGGGGTACCACGCATACCAGGATTTGGGGGAGAGGGGTACCACGCATACCAGGATTGGTGGGTGAGGGGACAATGCATACCAGGATTGGGGGTTGAGTGGTTCCACGCATACCAGGATTGGGGAGTGAGGGGACCATGCATACCAGGACTGGGGGGTGAGGGGACAACGCAAACCAGGATGAGGGATACCACACATACCATTATTGGGGGATGAGGGGCCCATGCATACCAGGATTGGGGGATGAGGGGCCCATGCATACCAAGATTGGAGGTGACGGAACCTTGCATACCAGTATTGGGGGGTCAGGGGACCATGCATACCAGGATTGGGGGGTGAGGGGTGCTATGCATACCAGAATAGGGATGAGGGGTACCATACATACCAGGATAGGAATGCGGGATACCATGCATACCATGATGAGGGATGGGGTTCCATGCATACCAGGATGAGGGGTATCATGCATACCAGAATAGGGATGGGGAGTACCATGCATACTAGGATGAGGGATTGGGTGCTATGCATACTAGGATGAGGGATTGGGTGCTATGCATACCAGGTTTCTGGGATGAGGAGGCCATACATACTAGAATTGGGATGAGGGGTGCCATACATACCAGGATAGGGATGAGGGGCACCATGTATACCAGGATTGGGGATGAGGGGCCCATGCATACCAGCATAGGGATGAGGAGTGCCATACATACCAGGATGGGGTTGAAGGAGCCATGCATATCGGGATTGGGGATGGGGGGTGCCATGCATACCAGGATTGGGGATGGGGTGGTGCCATGCATACCGGGATTGGGGATGGGGGTGCCATGCATACTGGGATTGGGAATAGTGGGTGCCATGCATACCGGGATTGGGGATGGGGGGTGCCATGCATACTGGGATTGGGGATGGGGGGTGCCATGCATACCAGGATTGGGGATGAGGGAGCCATGCATACCAGGATTGGGGCGATGAGGGGTGCCATTCATACGAGGATTGGGGATGGGGGGTGCCATGCATACCGAGATTGGGGATGGGGAGTGCCATGCATACCGGGATTGGGGATGGGGAGTGCCATGCATGCCGGTATTGGGGATGGGGGGTGCCATGCATACCGGGATTGGGGATGAGGAGTGCCATGCATACCGGGATTGGGGATAAGGGGTGCCATGTATACCGGGATTGGGGATGAGGGATGGGGTACCATGCATACTAGGATGAGGGATACCATACATACCAGGATAAGGATGAGGGATGGGGTACCATGCATACCAGGACTGGGGGTGAGGGGTACCACACATACCAGGATTGGGGGGTGAGGGGTACCACACATACCAGGATTAGGGGGTGAGGTGTACCACACATACCAGGATTTGGGGGTGAGGGGTACCACACATACAAGGATTGGGGGGTGAGGGGACCATGCATATACCAGGATTGGGGGGTGAGAGGACCATGCATATACCAGGATTGGGGGGTGAGGGGTACCATGCATACCAGGATTGGGGGGTGGGGAGTACCACACATACCAGGATTGGGGGATGGGTGGGGGGGTACCACACATACTAGGATTGGGGGGTGGTGGTACCACACATACCAGGATTTGGGGGTGGGGGGTACCACACATACCAGGATTGGGGGGTGAGGTGTACCACACATACCAGGATTGGGGGATGAGGGGTACCACACATACCAGGATTGGGTGGTGAGGGGACCATGCATATACCAGGATTGGGGGGTGAGGGGACCATGCATATACCAGGATTGTGGGGTGAGGGGTACCATGCATACCAGGATAGTGGGGTGGGGGGTACCACACATACCAGGATTTGGGGGTTGGGGGGTACCACACATACCAGGATTGGGGGGTGGGGGTACCACACATACCAGTATTGGGGGGTGGGGGGTACCACACATATCTTTATTGGGGGGTGAGGGGACCACGCATACCAGGATTGGGGGGTGAGGGGACCACGCATACCAGGATTGGGGGCTGAGGGATACCACACATACCAGGATTGGGGGGTGAGGGGTACCACACATACCAGGATTGCGGAGTGAGGGGTACCACGCATACCAGGATTGGGGGGTGAGTGGTACCACGCATACCAGGATTGGGGGGTGAGGGGTACCACGCATACCAGGATTGGGGGGTGAGGGGTACCACGCATACCAGGATTGGGGGTGAGGGGTACCATGCATACCAGGATTGGGGGGTGAGGGGTACCAGGCATACCAGGATTGGGGGGTGAGGGGTACCACGCATACCAGGATTGGGGTGTGAGGGGTACCACGCATACCAGGATTGGAGGTGAGGGGTACCACGCATACCAGGATTTGGGGGTGAGGGGTACTACGCATACCAGGATTGGGGGATGAGGGGACAATGCATACCAGGATTGGGGGGAGGGGTACCACGCATACCAGGATTGGGGAGTGAGAGGACCATGCATACCAGGACTGGGGGCTGGGGGGACAATGCATACCAGGATGAGGGGTACCACACATATCATTATTTTGGAATGAGGGGCCCATGCATTCCAGGATTGGGAGATGAGGTGCCCGTGCATACAAGGATTGGGGGTGACGGGACCATGCATACCAGGATTGGGGGGTCATGGGACCATGGATTCCAGGATTGGGGGGTGAGGGGTGCCATGCATACCAGAATAGAGATGAGGGGTACCATAGATACCAGGATAGGAATACGGGATACCATGCATACCAGGATGAGGGATGGGGTGCCATGCATACCAGGATGAGGGGTATCATGCATACCAGAATAGGAATGAGGGGTACCATGCATACTAGGATGAGGGATTGGGTGCTATGCATACTAGGATGAGGGATTGAGTGCCATGCATACCAGGTTTCTGGGATGAGGAGGCCATACATACCAGAATTGGGGTGAGGGGTACCATGCATACCAGGATTGGGAGGTGGGGGGTACCACAGATGCCAGGATTTGGGGGTGGGGGTTACCACACATACCAGGATTGGGGGGTGGGGGTACCACACACACCAGGATTGGGGGGTACCACACATATCTGGATTGGGGGGTGAGGGTACCACGCATACCAGGATTGGGGGGTGAGGGTACCACGCATACCAGGATTGGGGGGTGAGGGGTACCACGCATACCAGGATTGGCGAGTGAGGGGTACCACGCATACCAGGATTGGGGAGTGAGGGGTACCACGCATACCAGGATGAGGGATGGGGTGCCATGCATACTAGGATGAGGGGTATCATGCATACCAGAATAGGGATGAGGGGTACCATGCATACTAGGATGAGGGATTGGGTGCTATGCATACTAGGATGAGGGATTGAGTGCCATGCATACCAGGTTTCTGGAATGAGGAGGCCATACATACCAGAATTGGGATGAGGGGTGCCATACATACCAGGATAGGGATGAGGGGTACCATGTATACCCGGATTGGGGATGAGGGGCCCATGCATACCAGGATAGGGAAGAGGAGTGCCATACATACCGGGATTGGGGATGGGGGGTGCCATGCATACCGGGATTGGGGATGGGGGGTGCCATGCATACCGGTATTTGGGATGGGGGGTGCCATGCATACCGGGATTGGGGATGAGGGATGGGGTACCATGCATACCAGGATGAGGGATACCATACATACCATGATAGGGATTAGGGATGGGGTACCATGCATACCAGGATTGGGGGTGAGGGGTGCCACGCATACCATGATTGAGGGTCAGGGGTGCCATGCATACCAGGATAGGATGGT
The DNA here is from genome assembly GCF_046119375.1 of Phyllobates terribilis. Classification (NCBI taxonomy): domain Eukaryota; kingdom Metazoa; phylum Chordata; class Amphibia; order Anura; family Dendrobatidae; genus Phyllobates; species Phyllobates terribilis. The sequence goes on from NW_027362772.1 coordinate 270,859,245, forward strand.
GGGGACAGGATGGGGGCAGCACAAATACCAGGAGGGGGGCAGCACATACCAGCATGGGAGACCATATACCAATAAAAATGCTCGCCACCCGGGTGTAGAACGGGTTCAATAGCTAGTTTCTGTATAATGAAATTTGTGATAGGGAATGTTATATCAGCAGTACAGCAACATTCCACTGAATGGCTCCTCAATCATCCTAATTACCAATATTTAGGTTATGCAAATCATTATGCTAATCACTCTCTGATCAGAGATGGATCAGAGTGTGATCCGATTTTCTCCTCCGGGAAATAAAACTTCTCCATCTTCTCCAATCTGTCAGTCTGTGAAAATAGGACTGCAGCCCGATGTTTTCCATGGACTCATTGACTTGCATGGCCGAATATCTGAATATCACATGCAAATCATACATTCTGCGATTTTTTTCCTTGGACTCGGATCAAGGACAAAATCGGACATGTGCACGGCACCATAGAATAACATTGGTCCGAGTGTGATCCGATGCTTTGTTGGATTGCACTTGGACCAAAAATACGATCGTCTGCACCTGCCTTTAAAAAGCCAAATTCACTTAATTTAAGTCCATCCTTAGAAACGCCCATGAACATCCCAAAAACGACTGCTCTTGGGAGTGATTTTGCAAAATTCCACCTTTCTTTGCTGTCCTGTTTAAACAGCAAGTTCTGAACAGTTGGCGACTATGAATGCATGGCTGATCAGAGGCTATCATGGCAAAATCAGCTGCTTACAACAGTCTTGGAAGGGGAGATGTGTAAGCAGGTAAAAGTTCCCCAAGTAATAAGATGACTGTTCCGGGAACATGACCTACAAGGATGAATCTAATATATATAATTGTCTTATCCAGTCTGTCTGTCTGTCTGTCTGTCCAGGAAATCCCGCGTCGCTGATTGGTCCGGCCGCGGCCAATCAGCGACGCGGGATTTCAGAAAAAAGATGGCGGCCGTTAGTGGCTCATCTGCCGCACGGAGGTCAGCGGCGATGCAGCCGGGAGATGACCGACGCTAACCGCTCATCTCCCGGCCGCTAGCAGCAGAAGGACCCCGACCGGTGGCGCCGCTGACCTCCATGCGGCCAACGTCAGGAGATCAGCGGCTAGGACCGCTGATCTCCCGACGGTAAGTGTGAAGGGAGGACCGGGGAGCGGCGCCGCCGGTCGGGATGCTTCTGCTGCGAGCAGCCGGTCATCTCCCAGCTGCTCGCAGCGGAAGTACCCACACAAGCAGCGCCGCTCCCGGGCCCACACTAATACGACGCTGATTGGTCGCTGCCGACGGCCATGACCAATTAGCGATATTGGCGCCAAATTTAAAAAACGCTGTGCTGATTGGTCGTGGCCGCCGGCCGCGACCAATCAGCGATATTGGCACCAAATTTAAACAGGCTCTCCGTCCCTCACTTTCACGGTTCGCTGATTATCAGCGATATTGGCGCCAAATTTAAAAACCGCTTTGCTGATTGGTCGTGGCCGCTGGCCGCGACCAATCAGCGATATTGGCGCCAAATTTAAAAACCGCTGTGCTGATTGGTCGCGGCTGCCGGCCACGACCAAGCAGCGATATTGGCGCCAAATTTAAAAACCGCTGTGCTGATTGGTCGCGCCCGCCGGCCACGACCAATCAGCGATGTTGGCACCAAATTTAAAAACCGCTGTGCTGATTGGTCGCGCCCGTCGGCCGCGACCAATCAGTGATATTGGCGCCAAATTTAAACACCGCTCTGCTGATTGCGCCCGGTGTACCGCATACATATTCTAGGATACCCGATGCGTTTGAATCGGGCCACGATCTAGTGGTTTTATAAAGGTGATAATGAGACAAGATCTTCAACCTTTCACAACACAGACCATATATTACTGAGTAAATCTCTCAGTCTATAGCGTAAGAGAACTCATGAGTGCCTGTGTAGTCAATCTATGCTCACCAGCCTGACGGACAGCTGCAGCTTGTACTGAGTAGTGTGAGATCCTGGCAGTAACAGGAAGGAGGGACACTGAGGAGCTATAACTCATGCTAGGTGGGCAATGATTCAGCAGCAGAGAGGGGAAGCACTGAGGAGATGTAAATCAGACAAAGTGAGTGGAGATACAGATGCAGCAGCATGGAGGAAGGACACTGAGGAGCTGTCAATCAGGCTCGGAGGGTGGAGATAGAGCAGCAAGGAAGAGGAGCACTGAGAAGGTGCCAGTCAAGCTAGGTGGGTGGAGATACAGCTGCAGCACCATGGAGGAAGGACACTGAGGAGTTGTCATTCAGGCAAGGTGGGCGGAGATATAGCAGTAGCATGGAGAACAAACACTTAGGACTGTCAATCAAGCTAGTTGTGTGGAGATATGTCAGCAGCAAAGAGGCCGGGCATTGAGGAGCTATCAATCAGGCTTGGTGGGTGAAGATACGCAGCAGGGAGGAGGGACACTGGGGAGATGTCAACCAAGCTAAGTGGGTAAAAACACATCAGGGAAGAGGGACACTGAGGAGCTGTTAAATAGAGTAGGTGGACAAAGATTCAGCAGGTAGGAGGGACACTGAAGTGAGTGTTCGCAATGAGACTTGGTGGGCAGAGATTGAGTTTAAACTTTCAAAATAACATTCTGACTTGGATGATCAAAGTAAATACAATAGCTTAATCAGGTATTAAAGATCTATTTGATAATGTATGCAGTCTGTAGTGTGAATTTTGATTACAGATCCACACTAAGGTATCAGAATGTCACAATCGACATATTTTTGTTTTTTTGAAGAATATTGAGTATCTTGGAGATGAATTTGACCAGTATTTGGACATAGTCCACAGTGTCAAAAACTGAAGACACCAGGAACATTCTAAAACGTAACTTTTCTCCTCCACCACTGGGACATAATAAACCCTATAAACCATTTATAGAGAAACAGTTGAGCATGGCTTAGTACTCTGGTCTGGAAATAATGTCTCAGTGCTATAATGAATATATAATTGCAACCACATAAGAATAAGCTGAATTCGGCGGAGAGCCGGTATATCTATCATCTGCTTTGCAGAAACCTGAATCAATCTGCTCAACTGAGACAAGATGGAGAGAACAAGACATATCTGTAAGACCACCAATGTTTATTCAGCCTAATCTGGCAGATGTGAACAGATGCAAGGAGAACACAAGACAACAGAGGACTCCTTGAAGCTCAAGAAGACCATCCTGACCTTCTTCCTGGAGCTGAATACGTAATGCCTGTGATAAATGTTACAGACATGTTAGAGGTTGGATTAAAGGGGTTACCAAGTATAGGACAAACTCTTCTAAATGCACCCAGTATCCTTAATAAAATAAGAAAAAAAAACTACTTACCTCTCGACCTGGTGGCGCTCCTCCTGAGTGGAAATGTGCATTGCATTTTATTGGATGGTGTTCTGGGCATGCTCTGTGCAAAGATCATTGAGTAGGAGGAGGAGGTGAGCTGTGACATCACCTATTGTGAATGGTGGACCCTGTGTTATCTACAGTATATAGAGGTGTTATCAGTCACTGTACAGGAGGGAGAGGAGGTGAGATGAGACATAATCTATTGTGAATGGTAGATCCTGTGTTATCTACTGTGTATAGGGGTCTTATCAGTCATTATACAGGAGGAGGAGGTGAGCTGTGACATCAACTATTGTGAATGGTGGGACCGGTGTTATCTACAGTATATAAAGGTGTTATCAGTCATTGTATAGGAGGAAGTGGAGGTGAGCTGTGACATCACCTATTGTAAATGGTGAATCCTGTGTTATCTACAGTATATAGAGGTGTTATCAGTCATTATACAGGAGAAGGAGGTGAGCTGTGACATCATCTAATGTGAATGGTAGATCCTGTGTTATCTACTGTATATAGGAGTCTTATCAGTCATTATACAGGAGGAGGAGGTGAGCTGTGACATCAACTATTGTGAATGGTGGGTCCTGTGTTATCTACAGTATATAAAGGTGTTATCAGTCATTGCATAGGAGGAAGTGGAGGTGAGCTGTTACATCACCTATTGTGAATGGTGGATCCTGTGTTATCTACTGTATATAGAGGTGTTATCAGTCATTGTATAGGAGGAAGTGGAGGTGAGCTGTTACATCACCTATTGTGAATGGTGGATCCTGTGTTATCTACTGTATATAGGGGTGTTATCAGTCATTCTACAGGAGCAGGAAGTGAGCTGTGACATTATCCATTGTGAATGGTGGATCCTGTGTTATCTACTGTATATGGAGGTGTTATTGCTCATTGTACAGGAGGAGGAAGAGGTGAGCTGTGACATCATTTATTGTGAATGGTGAATCCTGTGTTATCTACTGTTTATAGAGGTGTTATCAGTCATTGTACAGGAGGAGGAGGTGAGCTGTGACATCACCTACTGTGAATGGTGCATCCTGTGTTATCTACTGTATATAGAGGTGTTATCAGTCATTGTACAGGAGGAGGTGAGCTGTGACATCACCTATTGTGAATGGTGCATCCTGTGTTATCTACTGTATATAGAGGTGTTTTCAGTCATTGTACAGGAGGAGGAGGAGGTGAGTTGTGATATCACCTATTGTGAATGGTGGATCATGTGTTATTTACAGTATATAGAGGTGTTATCAGTCATTGTACAGGAGGAAGTGAGCTGTGACATCACTTATTGTGAATGGTGCATCCTGTGTTATCTGCAGTATATAGAGGTGTTATCAGTCATTGTAGAGGAGGAGGTGAGCTGTGACATCATCTATTGTTAATGGTGGATCCTGTGTTATCTACTGTATATAGAGGTGTTATCAGTCACTGTACAGGAGGAGGAGGAGGTGAGAGGGGACATCATCTGTTGTGCATAGTGGATCCCATGTTATCTCTAGTATATAGAGGTGTTATCAGCTGAGTATAGAAGTGTTACCTGTCAATGTCTGTGATTATGTTGACTGCTGAAAAATCATCTGCACTGAATAGAAAGTGTAAATGCAATGTTAAGCTTTGTGGCCAGAGTGAAAACCACAAGATTTTTGTATTATTTTTTAACTTTGCAATATAAAAAAAATTACATAAAAGCTTGGTTTAAAAAAGAGGTGTCACATTTCCTTCCCCTGTCATCCAATTTTCCCTTAACCCTAAACATATGATGATGCAACCATGGTGCAATGTAATACATCATTCTGTAATTTTTTCCCTCATAGGATTAGATAAAATTACATGGTCCACCCTTAAAGAAGCACTCCTCCTCCTCCTCCCATCAAAGTTTTTATCCTCTTAATATATTGCAATCATTATATTATATGGCACTGAGTACTTACAATTGCTCATTTTGCCTTTCTACCCATCTAATTCTTCTGTTTTCTTTTTTCTCGCTCTATGTAGAAATAGAAAGTATCTTTTCTCTTCTTGAGTCATCCCCCTCTTCAACTCCTGCCCCGACTGCTGCCTTCTCCCCCTGTCATAGACTTTTGCAGTGACTCATGACTTGTGCAGAGAAAATTGACCTCTTGTTTCTACACAGAGCTTAGAAGGATTCAGCTAGTCAGTTTTTAATCAAGTGATGTCATAGACCTAATGGAAAAGAGAAGAATTAGCTGGGCAGAAAGGCAAAATGAGCAATTGTCAGTACACAGTGCAATATATAGTATGAAGAGGATAAAAACTTAGATGGGAGTGCTTCTTTAACATTAAAATTGCATGTGGATTTTTGTGCTTCCATGCACTCTCTCTAATCTTCTACAAGGTCACTGATTTATATTCTCTGCTAATGCATGGGACCGTATGTTGCTTTTCTGGCAATCCCTAGCCATGCATGCTCAGTCTGTCCGTGGGTGTTACAGAAGAATGCAGCGTCCTTTGTAGCCCATACAATATTCTCAATGATTCACTCCTTACATTCCATCCAATACATCAGCACCAGCGGAGAGGCGGAAAAAAAAAAGACCCTGAAGGATTTCACCATAAGAAAATAAACCGAGGAAACATCATTTTTCCAAAGGCAGAGAGGAGATTGCAGCATTGAATCCAGATGTAATATTCCTAAACATAAAGAGATATTGTGCATCTAAGAGAAGCCTGCCATGAACTGTGGGGAATTTCAACTGTATTAAAAAAAATATTTTATGTTTTTGCTGTCAGAGGAATACAGAAATAAGTTTTAGGGGATTTTCGAGCTATCAGTGTCTTGCTATGCTGCTTCGGACCATGTGGAAATGCAACAGGCACTTTGTACTGAGATTTGTGCCGAAATGTCTTTTCTGTTGTGATAAAATATTCCCATTATTATTAGTGCCCCTGGGTTTTATACATAATCTATAAGCATGGGCTGGATCGTAAAATCTTACATATTCATCTCTTGGCAAATAGCAGCATATTAATAACACATGGGTAACAAAGCTGGAAATGGAGTCTACTCTACCCAAAATCTAAAAATCCAGTTCTCACAGTAAATAGTCCCCGCTTGCTTGCATCCCCGTGTCACACAATCAGGCTAATTCACACATTAACAATTTTTCATGTAGGTAAAAAGTAGACATTTTTTGGTGTGCTGGATCCATTGTTGGTCCGTGTTTACGTTTCTACCATCCGTTTGACATCCATTTCGCTCTTGTACAAAAAAAAACTGCTCCGTATTTCCTAAGATTCTCCCAGGAACCAGTCAAGGAAAAACAGACAGCACATAGATGAAACTTTGATGGAATCCATGTGCTGTTCATTTTTTTTGTAGACCCATTCATGTGAAAGGTCAGGTCTATCTGCAAATCAGACCAAAGTAGCACTTGTTTCCATTTTTTATTAAGGTAATCAGTAAGCAAAAAAAGAAAAAAAAAACTTAGAGTATAATGTGTCTGAACGCCGTCCATGAAAAACATTGACAACACACACAAGTCAAAAATGGACTTATGAATGAGAACTAAGGGGTACATGATCCTGAGGTTTGTGGATTTTTTTTATTGGGGGTCTTCACAAAGAGCCATTTTAGACACCCCTGTTGAATTCTTGAGATTTAGGTCTCATGCAGACGAGAGTATAAATCAGATCTGTGCTATTCAAACTTTCGAATCCGATGTGTTCCATTAGAATCGTATAACACGGACGCACGTTATTCAGCAGTGCTGCTCAGATGAACGATTTTTGTCTTGGACCGAATGTCCGTGAGAAAAAAAATCGCAACATGCATTACTTTCATCCGAGTCTTGGATAAGACTCACACATTCAAATCTATGGGTGCGAGAAAAAAATCGGATCCCACATGGACTATCTGAGTGGCATCCAATTTTTGCAGATAGATTTCTATTACAAGCCTAGGAAATTGTATGCGATCTTGTACATGTCTTAACCACTTTGCGCCAGAGCCTGTTTTTGCCTTCGTGACCGGGCCAATTTTTTCAATTCTGACCACTGTCACTTTATGAGGTAATTACTCTGGAACGCTTCAACGGATCCCCCTGATTCTGAGATTGTTTTTTCGTGACATATTGTACTTCATGATAGTGGTAAAATTTCTTTGATATCACTTGCGTTTGATTGTGAAAAAATCGGAAATTTGGCGAAAATTTTGAAAATTTTGCAATTTTCAAATTTTGAATTTTCATGCCCTTTAATCAGAGAGATATATCACACAAAATAGTTAATAAATAACATTGCCCACATGTCTACTTCACATCAGCACAATTTTGGAACCAAAATTTTTTTTTGTTAGGAAGCTATAAGGGTTAAAAGTTGACCAGCGATTTCTCATTTTTACAACAAAATTTACAAAAACATTTTTTTTAGGGACCACATCTTATTTGAAGTGACTTTGAGGAGCCTTTGTGACAGAAAATACCCAAAAGTGATACCATTCTAAAAACTGCACCCCTCAAGGTGCTCAAAACCACATTCAAGAAGTTTATTAACCCTTCAGGTGCTTCACAGGAATTTTTGGAATGTGGAAGAAAACAATGAACATTTAACTTTTTTTCACAAAACTGCTACTTTAACCTCAAATTTTTAATTTTCACAAGGGCAGCCAGAAAAAATGGACCCCAAAATGTGTTGTGTAATTTCTCCTGAGCACGCTGATACCCCATATGTGGTGCAAAGCCACTGTTTGGGTGCACGGCATGGCTTGGAAGGTAAGGAGCGCCATTTGACTTTTGGAATGGAAATTTGACTGGAATGGATAGCGGACGCCATGTTGCATTTGGAGAGCCCCAGAGGTGTCTAAACAGAGGAAACCCCCAACAAGTGACCCCATTTTGGAAACTAGACCCCTCAAGGAACTTATCTAGATGTGTGGTGAGCACCTTTAACCCCCAGGGGCTTCACAGAATTTTATAATGTTGAAGTGTGAAAATAAAAAAACACATTTTTAACACAAAACTGCTACTTTAGCCTCAAATTTTTAATTTTCACAAGGGCAGCCAGAAAAAATGGACCGCAAAATGTGTTGTTCAATTTCTCCTGAGCACGCTGATACCCCATATGTGGTGCAAAGCCACTGTTTGGGCACACGGCATGGCTTGGAAGGTAAGGAGCGCCATTTGACTTTTGGAATGGAAATTTGACTGGAATGGATAGCGGACGCCATGTTGCATTTGGAGAGCCCCTGAGGTGCCTAAACAGAGGAAACCCCCAACAAGTGACCCCATTTTGGAAACTAGACCCCTCAAGGAACTTATCTAGATGTGTGGTGAGCACCTTGAACCCCCAGGGGCTTCACAGAATTTTATAATGTTGAAGTGTGAAAATAAAAAAAACACATTTTTAACACAAAACTGCTACTTTAGCCTCAAATTTTTAATTTTCACAAGGGCAGCCAGAAAAAATGGACCCCAAAATGTGTTGTGCAATTTCTCCTGAGCACGCTGATACCCCATATGTGGTGCAAAGCCACTGTTTGGGCACACGGCATGGCTTGGAAGGTAAGGAGCGCCATTTGACTTTTGGAATGGAAATTTGACTGGAATGGATAGCGGACGCCATGTTGCATTTGGAGATTATGCTGTTCTGGTACTTTTCAGAGTACCAGAGCTAAAGAATCCCCCCTGAAGTGACCCCATTTTGGAAATGAAACCCCTCTGGGAATTCATCTATGGGTTTAGTGACCATTATAACTCAATGGATGATTTCCAGAAACAAGCACGCAATGGAAGGTTTAGATTCTGGAGAACTCCCCCTGGAAATTAAGTGAGCTCTACTCGAATGTGTCATTCACTAAATGAACCAAATGTTTGAATGACAAATTGGGATACATTTTTACAGTTTAAAAACGTGGTTCTGTGTGGAAGATTTTAAAGCAGTCAGTGACGCATAAGGCTGGCAATGATGGGCATTGTGGGCAATAGTAGCGGGTATCACGCCTCATTCCTCTCTTAGTACATACACAACATCTTTTCTGGGGGTTCCTTCTTGTTTCCGTTGCTGGAATAAGTGCAATAAAATGTCGCTCAGTGAGTCTTTTCACATCCTCAGATTCTAATGGATGAGCGGGGCTAACACTTTGAAAGACAAGATTTTCAATTACCTTTTCTTGATAATCAAGAAAAGGATCTGAATTTCCTGCTTTTTTGTACAACACAAAAGAATTGTATGTGGCCACCTGAAACAAATAAATAACCAACTTTTTATACCAGGTATAGGACTTTCTTGATACCTGGTATGGCTGTAGAACCAGGTCTGCAAGGTCCACACCCCCCATGTGTTTGTTGTAGTCAATGACTGACACAGGTTTTTGCTTCGGAGTGGTGGATCCTAGTTCTACAGTGGCCCTTGTGGCATCTGTGTGGATCGAGCTGAGGACAAAAATATCCCTCTTATCCCTATATTTCAGGGCAAGCAGCTCTCCGTTGCGTACAGCCCCTGACTGCCCCTTTTGAAACTTTTGGTTGACCAATGGTTGTGGAAACCCCTGACGGTTTTTACGGATGGTCCCACAAGCCCCGATGTTGTGTTCAACCAGACTTTTAAATAGGGGTATGCTGGTGTAATAATTGTCCACATATAGATTGTAGCCTTTTTGAAAAAATGGACTTATCAGCTCCCAAACAATTTTTCCAGATGTCCCCAGATAAGTAGGGCATCCTGGTGGGTTTAGTTGGCTATCTTTCCCCTCATATATGCGAAAAGCGGATGTGTATCCGGTTGAACTTTCGCACATTTTATAGAGCTTTATTCCAAACCTTGCCCTTTTAGATGGGATAAATTGCTTGAGGTGCAGTCTTCCTTTGAATTTTACAAGGGACTCGTCTATAGAAATATTTTGTGTTGGGGTGTAGAGGCTTAAGAATTTTTCTGACAAATTTTCAATGATGGGTCTAATTTTATATAACCTGTCATGTTCTGGGGCATTTCTGGGCAGGCATTGACTATTGTCGTTAAAATGCCAAAACCGCATGAGCATTTCATAAAGGGTCCTAGGCAGAATGACTGAAAACATAGGGGTGGCTTGAACAGGGTGGTTCGACCAGTAGGATCGAATGCTCGGTTTTTTAACAAGCCCCATGGCAAATGTAAGTCCTAAAAATTTTTTTATTTCCGGGACATTAGTTGGTGTCCATAAATTTGCCCTAGCATAGTAAGATCGGGGATTCTGGCTTATGAATTGGGACGCGTATAAATTTGTTTGCACGACAATATGCTCTAGCAAGCTGTCTGTAAAAAACAAATTAAAAAAATGAATTGGTCCAAAATCTTCCACCTCCACATTTATACCAGGAATGGCGTTGAAATCAGGGCTGAATGGAGCAGCCGAATCTGAAGCCTCCCATCTGGGAAATGCTAGATCATGTGGCAACGCCCCTTGCACACTGGCGTGCGCCAATTCACTAGTAGCAGGGACAGCGCTTGTACTGGGCAGTGTTCCCTGATTTGGAGACGTTTCTCCAGTAGCGCTATTTGCCCCTATTGCTGTACTGGTCCTTGGGCTTGAGGATGGAACAGAATCACTGCTCATTTCTGGGCTCTCAGTGTCGCCGCTACTAAAGCCCTCAAAATCCATATCTCCATCTGAGATTGCGCTGTCATCAGTGTCAGAACACAGCAGGGCATACACCTCCTCTGCGGTATAAGTCTGATGGGCCATTTTATTTTTATATTTTTTGACTGGACTGAACGGACCGGACTGAAAGGACGGGACCGGACTGGACTGACCGGACTGATCTGACAGGACTGACTGACTGATGTGACAGGACTGACTGACTGATGTGACAGGACTGACTTACTGACAGATCTGACAGGACTGACTGACTGACAGATCTGACAGGACTGACAGGATTGACTGACTGACAGATCTGACAGGACTGACAGATCTGACAGGACTGACTGACTGACAGATCTGACTGACTGACAGATCTGACAGGACTGACTGACTGACAGATCTGACAGGACTGACTGACAGATCTGACAGGACTGACTGACTGACAGATCTGACAGGACTGACAGGACTGACTGACAGATCTGACAGGACTGACTGACAGGACTGACTGACTGACAGATCTGACAGGACTGACAGATCTGACTGACAGATCTGACAGGACTGACAGATCTGACTGGACTGATCTGACAGGACTGACAGACTGACAGATCTGACTGGACTGATCTGACAGGACTGACTGATCTGACAGACTCACTAACCCTAACTCTTACTTTCTTTTTTATTTATTTATTTTTTTACTTTCACAGTGGCAAGGCTGACAGCTCTTGTCACACTGTTTCTCCTCTGCTCTCTCACTGAGATCGGAGGAGAAACTGCATTTATCAGGCAGATCGCCCGAGAAAGTTTGTTGCTAAAACAAACTTCCCTGGTGATCTCTCTGATTGGCTGGTGTGACGCTGACATCATCGAGACCTGAGCCAATCAGGTCTCGATGATGTCAGAGGTCACAGCACCGGGATCCCCGCCGCTGACAGGTATGTGGGGGGTCCCGATCGCCGACCACCGGCTGTCCCTATCTTTTAAATGCCGCGATCGCTATGGATCGCGGCATCTAGAAGATAGGAACAGGTTAACATCATGGGGACCTGATCCAATCAGGTCCCCATGATGCCACATGTCAGAGCTATCGCTCTGAACCGGTACCGCAGCGCTAGCAGGACCCTGGGGGTCCTGAGCGCTGCGGGACCACCCACCGTTTTTAAACGTCGGCGCTGCACAGAGCCCAGGCAGCGCCGACGTTTATGTACAGTGGGCGGTCCTGAACCGGTTAAAGTAGTTGTATGAAAATGGATCACACACGGACGTCACACAGACGTAAAAAAAATGGATGGCACACGGATGAAATGTGATGAAAAATAGAAATGGATGGATGAAGCTTGTGCAATTTTTCTTGCCTTTGCCCTTAGGGTACGTTCTCATGAGAGTATTTTCAGTCCAAGTTCTGTCCAAATAAAACAGGCACGACACAGACAGCAGTCAGACCAATATTATTCATTTTTTTTCACAGACTAAAAAATTGCAGCGTGCACTAGTTTCTTCCGTAAATCGGATGAGATTCGCCCTCTCAAGTCTTTGGGTGGGTAAACAAAAATCTGATTAAATACAGAACCACAGTGTAGCATCTGATTTTTACGGATACTTTGCAGTTGTTTAACATTGGAGACTGTATTTTGTCTTGTCTGCTACTGTATAAAAATGGACGACTTAAGATGACAAATGAGAAAAAAATCTTCCAAGTTTTTTGGATGAAACTCAGATTTTTTATAGGATTGTGTAAAGTGATGGGAGCATTCTAAAAACCCTTAGCCTCAATTCACATATGTCTGGTTTTGTTGTTTTTTTTGGGGGGGCAGAGGGGGATAATTTGTAGGAAAACAATTTTGCTTAAACCAGATTCGCCCATCTCTAGTGATAATTGGCTGAAATCTAGCCCTTTAATCCAACAAAAATGTTATGCATGAAACACCATGGAGCATCGATGGGTTACCATGAGAGCCAATTGGTCTTCTCTAGACCTGCCTGTCATGACATTTCTCCTGTAAAATTCAGCTTGAGACTGGTGTTCATAGTAGACTGTGATTTTTGCTATATACAGCAGTACTGTTCCACTGCTGTGTATAGCACAAGCAATTAGATGATCACAGGTTCAAGTCCCCTAAGGGGACTAGCAAATACAGTAAAAAGTGAAAAAAATGAAAAAAAAAGTGGATAAAATGAAAAAGTAATATAAGTTCAATTCACCCCCCTTTTACCCCATTAAAAGAAGTAAAAAAAAAAAAACATATTTGGAATTGCTGCATTCGTAAAAGTCAGATCTATTAAAATATAAAATAAATTAATCCGACTGGTAAACGGTGTAACTGTAACATCCCTGGCGGCGTGCTTGCATGGCTTACCATCTCCCACCATGCAAGACCGCAATCTTACCTTTCAGGCCAGGCTGCACACTTTTGCTCCAGTACCTGCTGTTTGTATGTCTCTTGTCTGCTGGCTTAGGGCGTCGGTACTGTTTCTTTCTGATTCTTAAAGCTACAATGTGCACAGTCCTAATACGTTCCCAGCCTATTGTGTGAGTAACTGGATACTTAAGCCCCCTCCACCCAGTAGGAGGTGCCTGAGCAACACTTTCTTACAGTGTGTTCTGTGCAACTGTGAGTTGCCAGGTCCTGTCCTGACTCTAGTCTGTTTTTGCCACCCTGGGGGCTGAGTACCCAGGGCCGCTACCTGTACCTGTGACTTCTAGTCAGTTTCTTCCACCCTGGGGGCTGAGTTCCCAGGCTCGTTCCTGTATCTTGTTCCTGGTTCAGATCCTGTCTGAACAGTGTCCTAGTCCGTTACTTGTTTGTCTCTATGTCTGTATCTTCCCTTTTTCATGCAGTATCTGACCCTGCACCTAACTCCAACTTGTTGCCTCTGTACTTCTGCTTGTGAGTTTTGTGTCCACTCGCTACTTCATTGCAAGTACCTTGTGTGTATCTGGTTCTGCTCGTTCTGTTTCCCTGCCTCTGCATCTAACTCCTGTGTTCCAGCTATCTTATTGTGTTTTCTAGTCTGTTCCATGTGAACAGAGCCCTGTCCTGTCTACCGCATCTGCGGGTGTTGCTTTGCTCTGCTTGCTCACCGCGTCTACGGGTTTTGCTTTGCTCTGCTTGCTCACCGCATCTCTGGGTTTTGCTCTGCTTTGCTTGTTCACCGCATCTGCGGTTTTGCTCTGCTTTGCTTGTTAACCGCATCTGCGGTTTTGCTCTGCTTTGCTTGTTCACCGCATCTGCGGTTTTGCTCTGCTTTGCTTGTTCACTGCATCTGCGGTTTTGCTCTGCTTTGCTTGTTCACCGCATCTGCGGGTTTTGCTCTGCTTTGCTTTTTCACCGCATCTGCGGGTTTTGCCCTGCTTTGCTTGTTCACCGCATCTGCGGGTTTTGCTCTGCTTTGCTTGTTCACCACATCTGCGGGTTTTGCTCTGCTTTGCTTGTTCACCGCATCTACGGTTTTGCTCTGCTTTGCTTGTTCACCGCATCTGCGGGTTTTCCTCTGCTTTGCTTGTTCACCGCATCTGCAGGTTTTGTTCTGCTTTGCTTGCTCACCGCATCTGCGGTTTTGCTCTGCTTTGCTTGTTCACCGCATCTGCGGTTTTGCTCTGCTTTGCTTGTTCACCGCATCTGCGGGTTTTGCTCTGCTTTGCATGTTCACCACATCTGCGGGTTTTGCTCCGCTCTGCTTGTCTACTGCACCTGCGGCTCTGTTCCTGTATCCCAGTCTATACTGGTCCCTATCCTGCCTACGTTCCTACTTGCCAGTACCCGACTGTCTGCATGTCTGCCGTGCCTGCCTGTGCCCACCTGTCTGCATGCCAGCCGTGCCTGCCAGTGCCCACCTGTCTGCATACCAGCTGTGCCTGTCAATATCCACCTGTCTGCATTCCAGCCGTGCCTGCCAGTACCCACCAGTCAATATGCCAGTTTAACCTGCCTGTTCCTGCATTCCCCGGTGTGGGTCAACAGCTGTGATCGGGGTCTGACCTGGAGTAGCACCTGGTCCCTCTGCTCGGTTCCTCCCTGGTTCACGGAGTCGACTGAGCCACTGTGTGACCTTGGTTGCATTGGGTTGATACTTAGTTACGCCCCTCCAGGCACTGCTCGGTTCATGGTACAGTGGGATCACTAATCACGCTCACGCTAGTCTGCCCGGGCGTGTGCGTAACAGTTTGCTCAGGCCATCGTTCCCATTGAGCCCCACGGCCCTTCGCTCTCAGAGACACTTGAATCCTTGTCTGGCGAATACGTGCACCAAGGAAAAAACTTTCCGCAAGCTGAGGCCCAGGCGATTTACGCACTAGCCCAAATGGATCTATCAGCACTCGTTCCTGCGGATCCACCACAGTACTATGGGGATCTAAAATGAAGCCGTGCATTTGTGGAGCAATACATGCATGCTGCATTTCAAATTCTATGCTCACTGTTTTCCTACCGATCGGGTTAAAGTAGCATTCATGATGTCCTACCTAGCGTGTGATGCCTTGAAATGGATCACCCCCCTATGGGAAACATGGGATCCTATCGTCTCTGACCTGCAGGCCTTCTTGGTGGCCTTTCTAATGGTCTTCGATGACCCTAATCCTGAAGCTTCTGTTAAAGCTTCCCTTCCCAATATCCTGGAGCAGCCCCGATGGGTGATGTGTGTAGGTAGCCTACCAGTTTTCCAGCCTGAAGAGACTGCTGCCCACACAGAATTCCCATAGGATGACAATGCTCTACAGAATACTTCCCTTCCCAACCTCAAGAGGCAGTCCAGACATGCAAGGCGTAGAGGTAAACCGTCACGCCAGGTTCTGTCCTCCCAAAGACCTTCTGCTCCACGGCCTGTAGAGGCAGCTGTCCGCACAGTATCCATGAAGGATGACTATGTTCGTCAGGCAAAGCAGAGGCCAGAACTCAGTCACAAAATCGGATTGCAGTCCCGCTGTGGTTGTTTGGGATCCCTTGATGGTCTTTGTCCAGCGAAGGTTGGAGAATTCCAAGACATTAGGCCTGTAGGAGAGGCTGCCCTTGGCGTTAGTGTTTCCTCTCCACAGATGACCATGACTGTCTCCGTGGCAAGTGAAGGCCTCGGATTAACCGGAAGTTTCGGGCTTAAAGCCTTGAAGAGTCATTGTCTGATTCCCGTCCGACAACTCCAGAAGCGGGTTTGGGCATTGTCAGTGGAAGGACGAGTCCTACTCAGAAACAGTCAAAATATGTCTGTACAAATTAAGCTCCAGATTGGAGCATTACACATGAAGAAGTTCATATTCCAGGTGCTGTCTGGTTTACCCACAAGTCATCCAGAGCCGAGAGATCTAGTGCCCGCTCAGGTCTGGAGATCCTGCATGGTGTTTCCTGGGGGACTGCAGAGGTGCAAGGGGTGTCCAGTCCCCATATCTTCAGGACAGTCAGCAGTTTCTTCTTCTTCTTCACCAGATCTGCTAGTCGCTGACTCGCTGTGCGCTGAAGTCTCCGAAGGAAGGGAAGCGAAGGCATTGTCCCCACACAGTCTCGACGATTGTATCAATGATCTGGCTTTAGGCACCGCCCCGCCTCGCAGACGTGTCATCTCCGAAACCAGACTGAAGTTGGTCCCTAAGCAAGGATCCTCTTTCTCTAACAAATCTGGCAATAAGTCCATCAAGGCGGTGGCTACCTCCAAGTCTCTGCACCCCTCCAACCAGGTGGAGGACCTCCAGTTGCTTCCTGAATCCTCCGGGGTGCTATCTGATAACAAATGGAGAGAGACTTTTCTGCACCCTGTACCTGGTACTCCGCACACTTCATCCAGTAAGCTTGGCAAAGTGTACGTCAAGGCGGTGGCTTCCCCCGAGTCTCTGCACCCCTCCAACCAGGCGGAGGACTTCCAGTTGTCTCCTGAATCCCCCGGGGTGCTACCTGATAACAAATGTTGACAGATTTTTCTGCACCCTGTACCTGGTACTTCGCCCACTTCATCCAGTAAGCTTGCCAAAGTGTACTTCAAAGTGGTGGTTAACTCCGAGTCTCTGCACCCCTCCAATCTGGTGGAGGACCTCCATTTGTCCCGTGAATCCTTTGGGGTACTACCCGATATTAACAAGTAGAGAGAGACTTTCCTGTGTCCTGTTCCTGGTACTTCACCCACTTCCTCTGTTGCTGAGGATGGCTTGACGGGAGGAAACATCCTAGTCACCAAGATGGTGAGACCAGTTTTGTTCTTGCTAGTGGACAGGAGAGGTAATCTTCTTGAAGAGAAGGATCGGCCTCCAAATTCTCTGCAGGAAATCCTTGTTGGCTTGAAGAAGAGGAGGCGTAAAAGTGGGGAACTGTAACATCCCTGGCTGTGTGCTTGCATGGCTTACCATCTCCCACCATGCAAGACCGCAATCTTACTTTTCAGGCCAGGTTGCACACTTTTGCTCCAGTACCTGCTGTTTGTATGTCTCTTGTCTTCTGGCTTAGGGTGTCGGCGCTGTTGCTTTCTGATTCTTAAAGCAACAGTGTGTGCAGTCCTAATGCATCCCCAGCCTATTGCTGTGAGTCACTGGATACTTAAACCCCCTCCACCCAGTAGGAGGTGCCTGAGCAACACTTTCTTACAGTGTGTTCTGTGCAACTGTAAGTTGCCAGGTCCTGTCCTGACTCTAGTCTGTTTCCACCACCCTGGGGACTGAGTACCCAGGGCCGCTACCTGTACCTGTGACTTCTAGTCAGTTTCTTCCACCCTGGGGGCTGAGTTCCCAGGCTCATTCCTGTATCTTGTTCCTGGTTCAGATCCTGTCTGAACAGTGTCCTAGTCAGTTACTTGTTTGTCTCTATGTCTGTATCTTCCCTTTTTCCTGCAGTATCTGAACCTGCACCTAACTCCAACTCGTTGTCTCTGTACTTCTGTTTGTGAGTTTTGTGTCCACTCACTACTTCATTGCAAGTACCTTGTGTGTATCTGGTTCTGCTCGTTCTGTTTCCCTGCTTCTGTATCTAACTCCTGTGTTCCAGCTATCTTCTTGTGTTTTCTAGTCTGTTCCATGTGAACAGAGCCCTGTCCTGTCTACCGCATCTGCGGGTTTTGCTTTGCTCTGCTTGTTCACCGCATCTGCGGTTTTGCTCTGCTCTGCTTGTTCACCGCATCTGCGGTTTTGCTCTGCTTTGCTTGTTCACCGCATCTGCGGGTTTTGCTCTGCTTTGCATGTTCACCGCATCTGCGGGTTTTGCTCCGCTCTGCTTGTCTACTGCACCTGCGGCTCTGTTCCTGTATCCCAGTCTGTACTGGTCCCTATCCTGCCTACGTTCCTACTTGCCAGTACCCGCCTGTCTGCATGTCAGCCGTGCCTGCCTGTGCCCACCTGTCTGCATACCAGCTGTGCCTGTCAATATCCACCTGTCAATATGCCAGTTTAACCTGCCTGTTCCTGCATTCCCCGGTGTGGGTCAACAGCTGTGATCGGGGTCTGACCTGGAGTAGCACCTGGTCCCTCTGCTCGGTTCCTCTCTGGTTCACGGAGTCGACTGAGCCGCCGTGTGACCTTGGTCGGATCGGGTTGATACTTAGTTACGCCCCTCCAGGCACTCCTCGGTTCATGGTACAGTGGGATCACTAATCACGCTCACGCTAGTCTGCCCGGGCGTGTGCGTAACAGTAACGACAGTAAGAATCAAAATGCCAGAATTGCTGGTTTTTCGGCCGCTTCAACAACACAAAAAAGTGTAATAAGAGGTGATCAGAACATCATATCTACCCCAAAATGATATCAATAAAAACATCGACTGGGGGCAAAAAAACAAGCCCTCACACAGCCCCATGTCCCGAAAATTGAAAACGTTATGGCTTTCGGAAAATTGACCAATTGAACAATTGAATAATTTTTTTTATTACAAGTTTCTTATTTTTTTTCACCACCATGTTTGATATCTCCGTAATCGTACTCACCTCTATAATCACATTGCCAGGTCATTTTCAATTTAAAATGAACGCTATAAATAATAAAAAAATAAAAAAAGAGCAGAATTACGCTTTTTTTTTTGCGTAATGGATGATTTTGATTAAATTGATGAATTTGATCAAATGGATGGTGTCATTCGAAAGTCCATCTCGTCTCGCAAAAAAAACAAGCCCTCACACGGCTATGTCAAAGGAAAAATTTAAAAAAAAGTTATGGCTCTTGGAATAAAGGGAGGAAAAAACGAAAACGCAAAAATGAAAAACAATCGCCTTAAAGGGTTAATACTTTCATTTCTAATATTCCTAATGCAGATAATCCAAGGGTTTCTGGTGTTTTAACTGCAGGTCACTCTGGTGGACATTGCCTCAGAAGACCTCCCTTGAAGTCTCACTTTCCACCGAAGACATTGATGGCATCTGTCATTTTCTAATGACCGCAAAAATTATAATCAATATGTCGGCATCAGAGTGTGAAACATCACACTGGGTGCAGTTCATTACAGTAATTATGAACAATGCTGCATGCTGGAAATAAATGGGTAAGTTTAGATCGCAGCTCACATTTCTCATAGTTTATCCTGGATTTAATTACATCAATAAGAAACGGTGACTGGTGCGGAGAGTTGATATCATAAATGAGTCTCAGACATCGGCGTCCGCCCCCTTCTTTTCTTTTGCCACTTCGGTGGTGACATTGCATTTGGAAATTATTTGTTTGCTTCCCATTCCCAGTCTTTATAGAGACTGATGTCGTTCTCGCTACCTTGAAATATGTAACCGTTACAGAAAATAAATTATAATAAGGGAACTTTCTTTCCTGGACCATTAAGCAAATGAAATAAAGGCTTTGGTAGTATCTCAATTTCTCCCCTCCGCAGTGATTAAGTACACCATAAAAATGATATTAAGTGGGGATAAATTTCACCAAGTCCTGTCGAAACCACAAACTGTTATGAGTACGACCATAAAAAAGGTTCATGCATCTAGAAGACTCCTTAAAGGAAGTTAATGGTGGTATGGTTTATGGCCACAATAACAAGGTTTGTACAGTGACCATCCTTCTTTCACTCTAAAGACTAGCTGTGACCTACCTACTAGCGTTGGGTGAACGTACTCTGATAAGGTGTTATCCGAGCACTCTCGTGTCCTAACCGAGCATCTTTGGCATACTCTAATAATATGTTCGAGTCACCGCGACTGCCAATCCCTGCATGTTTTGTGACTGTCGAACAACCGTGAGACATGCAGTCGCTGCGACTCGAACATAGTATTCAAGCACGTCGAAGCTACTCTGTTAGTACACAAGCGTGCTCGGATAACACCTTATCTGACCAGGTTCGCTCAACACTACTACCTACATGTCATTGCTTGCCCAAATTACGGTCTACCGGAACTAGACATGAACGAATCGATTTATGCTGCCCTAATCTGGCAACCAGTCGGGTCCACCATGGCAGCCGATCTTCAATTCTGTGCCAGAGGGAGGAGTAGGTTCCATCCTGAAACGCGTTGCAATAAATTGGAAATATTTTATACTTACCACCTGGATCAACCTTTTTCAGTGACAGTGCCCCGGACCCATCGCTCTCCTCTCTCGCTCTTCAAATCTGTGTGGGGCATCCTTGGCCAGCATCTTGGGCGACTCTGGTGCTCACTAGTGCCTAGACCTCACACAACGTCAAAGATTAGTGTGTGAGGAAAGGAAAATAGAGTCTGACATATTTTTCAGGGAAATTGGAGGTTTCGGAAAACTTTCAATTTGACGAAAATAATTTCACCTTGCATCAAATGTGGCAATTTTGAATATTAAAGGGAATCAGCCAGCAAGTTTTTGTCATGTAATTTGAGATCAGCATGATGTAGTGGCAGAGATCCTGATTCTGAAAATGTATCACTTACTGGGGTGTATGTTTTTGTTTCAATAAAACCAGTGCTTTATCAGGAGGAGATTATCATTACAGGACTAGGTGTCTTGTGCCTCCTAGTCCAATCACATCTCACATTGTCAATATAAAGTGTACACAGAAAGCAGCCAATCAGTGGTGTGGGCGGGGTTATACACAGCTCGGCATTCTGAGCTCTGCTAGATCTGCAGCAGAGAAAACTGTGATTCTATCACAACTGCTGCCAGTAAACTAAGTGATGCATCGCTGGAATCAGGGTCTCTATCCCCTATATTATGCTGTTGTCAGATAAAAAAAAAACGCATATGCATTCATAGTGCCTTTCCATTGCGCTTAATCTGCACATGATTGTATCATTAATGTTTTGTCAAAGCCAAATACCAAGAAGTATCAAAAATGAAGCAGCTTTATTTTTTAAAAATGACAAACCAATATGAGACAAAAAAAGCAGCTTCAAAAACGCGATAAAAATGCATGTGTGCTGGGCTGTCAGCATTTTGATTGACAGCCCCGCTGCTCAATCTGGTCTAGTATGCGAGCGTTTCCGCAGATGCCTACCAACCTCCAAAAAATAAAATAAAAAAATCTGCAACATCAAAAACCTCCCAAATACTCATTGTGGGAACATTGTGGGTCTCATAACCGGAGTTGCACCATGTTGCACAACCAATATGGTCCTAATCATACTGTAAATGAAAGCAAAACCAAAGAAATGACCTGGAGCAGAAGTTGGCATACATGCAACATATAAGCGCATGTTCACACTGTGGCCATTTAACAGACAAAACCTAAGATAGAAACAAAATGTCTACATTTGTTTTTTTCAGTCAGGATAGGGTGCAGAGTGTACTTTAATGAGAAAAAAAATGAACTTTTTAGAATTTACCAAATGACTGCAATGAAACAAAGAGTGAAAAATTTAAAGGAGTCTGAATACTTTCCGTACCCACTGTATATATGATGCTGAGTCACTACTCATGGTAAGTGGTGAGACCTAGTAGTCAGGAGGTCCAAGGTCAGATACCAGAAGGGCTCATAGTACAGAGGAGTAAGTAAAAGGCGTGGTCAGGAAACAGTTCGGGTCAAATGCCAGAAGGGTAAAATGCCAGAAGGCTACTTCAAAACAATGGAGTACAACAAATGGATAGTCAGAGGTCAAGTCCGGGGTCAGATACCTGAAGTCAGAGAGTGTCAAAAGCAGAAGGGATAATGCACGAGAATTGTCACAACAGATCCAAGGTCATAAACAAGGTCAGAAGTCAGACACAGAGCAAGCATACACTACTAACTAAACTAACGCTACAACTGACAATCTGCTGCTCACAGAAAGACAGCTAAATACCTAGCAATTCAGTTGAGGATGGGAGGTACCTGGGGAAATGCCTGCAGACTAGACCAGATTGAGCATTGGGGCTGTCAATCAAAATGCGGACAGCCCAGCACGCCGCAGCATCAGATTGGAAGCCTGGACTGTCACTCACAAAACCAACAGTCCAGCACACTGCAGATTCCATAGGACGGCTGAGCTGTCACTCACAGCCTCCCTAGGCCACAGCCAATTATGAAACTGTGACACTATGGAAATGAAATGACAAGCTCAAAAATGGGGGCCACTCCCCTCTTTGTACAAAGCACAAAAAACTACAACAAAATCAAAGAAATGAGCTGGAGCATACATTTACATACCATTAATTACTACATTGATGGCTGCATTGATCATATTGGGGACATGATTTCTCATTATTTCAGAGCTGGAGTCGTTGCCTATTACAGACCCAATGATATCCTATTCTCACAACATACTGCACAATGGAAGATTTGTCTTTGCTTTTCTTCTAATTTATTGTAGAGGGAAAACCTCCATCTTTCTGCTGTGTATGAGCCGCGTCTTGTGTCTATGCTAATACAGCGATATAGATAAATACACATAAATATTTATGTACATTGCTCCAGATCTCCTGCCGGCACGATCATTGTGACCATTAAGTCTATCCACACCACAATGTGGAAGCAGAGCCTGCTGCTATGGGCAGGAGAACTCTGCGTAAGGGCTTATTTACTGCTACCGGGCTTTACTTTTTGGCAGGTGCAATGGCCTATTTTTCGGCTCTACCTGATAGACATTCCACGTATCAGTGTATCTCAGCGGAGAATTTGGCTGTCAGCGGCACTGTAATTAGGTACATTGGGCTTTGTTGCGTGACTACAGCTATTCCTGCAAAGAGAGAAATAATAGGAATTAGCAGCAGAGGAAAATGGTGTAAAGTACATGTCTTCCCATTGCTCACTGAGTTATGCAAAAAAAAAAACACGAGGGGCTTTGGGCAGGATATTACTCCAATAGACAAAAAGTAATTTATTGCAAGTACTGTATCAATTGGACAGCGGGAGAATTGTAGCAGCATCTGCGATTCCAGAGGATAGTCACTAGGTGAGGATAGTCACTAGGTGAGGATAGTCACTAGGTGGCGATAGGCATGGACTATAATTAGTGCAACGTTACTCGATTTGTATACTGAGCCAGCCTGCGTGATACAAGGAAACATCATTTGGGAGTCATTTGTCCTATATGCCAGGGCAGACACAGGCTACAAGTGGCCCCGGGCAAAGAATATTTCTGGGCCGCTCTTATCCAGTTTTCGCAAAGTTGTCCCTGACACCTAATCAGGGCCGGCTCCAGGTTTTTGTGGGCCCTGGGCGAAAGAGTCTCAATGGGCCACTTTAACACAGACCACAACTCATGATGCACAGATACCGCAGAGAAATATATATATGGGGGCCACACTGTATACTGCCCCCATATAACGCTCCATATAGGATACTGGCCCCCATATAACACTCCATACAGGATACTGGCCCTCATATAGCGCTCCATACAGAATACTGGCCCCCATATAACGCTCCATGCAGGCTGTTCCCTCCAAATAATGCCTCATGCAGGCTGATCCGCCCACACAATGCCCCACGCAGGCTGTTCCGCCCACACAATGCCCCACGCAGGGTGTTTCGTCCACACAAAGCCCCATGCAGGCTGTTCCCCCCACATAATGCCCCACACAGGCTGTTCCCCCCACATAATGCCCCATGCAGGCTGTTCCCCCCATATAATGCCCGATGCAGGCGGTTCCCCCTTATAATGCCCCATGCAGGATGTCACATCCCCCTCCCTTATAATGCCCCATGCAGGATGTCACACCCCCCTCCCTTATAATGTCCCATGCAGGATGTCACACACACCCCTTACAATGCCCCATGCAGGATGTCACACACCCCCTCCCTTATTATGCCCCATGCAGGATGTCACACCCCCCCTCCCTTATAATGCCCCATGCAGGATGTCACATCCCCCCTTATAATGCCCCATGCAGGATGTCACACCCCCCTCCCTTATAATGTCCCATGTAGGATGTCACCCCCCCTCCCTTATAATGCCCCATGCAGGATGTCACACACACCCCTTATAATGCCCCATGCAGGATGTCACACACCCTTCCTCCCTTATAATGCCCCATGCAGGATGTCACACCACCCACCCCACCATATAATGCCCCATGCAGGATATCACACACCCCCCTCGCTTTTAATGCCCCATGCAGGATGTCACTCCCCCCCCCACCACCATATAATGCCCCATGCCCCCATACAATAAAAAAAAAAAATCAAATACTCACCTCACTTCTCACCTGCTACCGCTGTTCTGGACTCCTCACGCACGCTGGCGTCTTCCTGCTCTGCGCTGTGACGGCTCAGGAGAGAGGCGCGGTGGAAAGACGTCACTGCACCCTCTGACCTGAGACGTCACTGTGCAGCAGCCGCGGAAGAGACAGGAGCTGCTGCGGAGGCATGGGGAGAGGTAAGTATTGCGCCAGGTGCAGGGGCCATGATCAAGCGGGGGGGCGCGGGAGCTGACACTGCTCTCCTCCTCTCACGGGTCCCATAGTGCAGCGGGGTGCCCGATGATGAGTGGGCCCCCCCCGCCTCCTCAGGGCCCCGGCACTTGCCCGGGTGCTAACGCCGACTCTGCACCTAATGCTGATGATGTGGGCTTCTGATGCAGAAATAAGCTATTTGGCCATGGTTCCACTATCAGTATTCAGTCAGTGTTTGGTCAGTATTTTGTCTCAGGAGTGGGAAACAAAGCCAGGTGAGGACCAATCAGAGAAAAGGTATAATAGAAACAAGTCACCAACTCTGCATTTATCACCCACTCCTGGTTTTGGATCAGAATTTCTGTGCTCCTGGTGGGTATATATTAGTGAACACATCAGAATGCATGGGCTTCTGGCGGTATACATTAGTGACGACTAGTGTTGAGCATTCCGATACTGAAATATCGGGTATCGGCCGATATTCGCAGTATCGGAATTCCGATAATTAATTCCGATACTTTTACAATATCGAATACCAGAATCGGAAGTTCCCATAATGCCTGCGCTCTGCAGTGTCTCTGAAGGATGACAAGCTGGATGGCAGCGCTCAGCTGCGATCCAGCCTGTCATCAGAATGCTATTCCAGCGTGGGAGAATTCTCCTGATTGTTTAAAAGCCGGAGGGCGGTAAAAAGCCGCCGGCTTTTAAACAATCACACAGCCTCATACTGCTTCCCCGCAGCCTCCCACCCCGATCGTAAGTTAGGACCGGGTGGGGAGCGCAGCACCAAGGAGCGGGGAGCGAAGGACCCGGGTGGGGAAGCCGGCAGTGAAAAGACTTCACCACCGGCTTTCCCGTTCTGTGCTGCGCTTTCCCGACGGTTATTTCAAATGAACACCTGAGATATCAGGTGATACCGATCAGCTGTTCATTTGAAGTAGCCGCTGTGCCCTCAGAGGGTTCATGTGAGTTCATGCTTGACTGCATTGCATGAACTCACATGAACTTTCCCACGGCCGCACAGGTCAGCCTCACCTCCCAGACCATCAGCCCGTCATGATTGGTGTGCGCGGTGTCTGTGCGATGTCTGCGAGTGTGTGCGGGTGTGTGATGTCTGCGGGGGTGTGCGTGCAGGCAGACATAGGCCGATGTGACACTACTACTCCCATCGGCCTATGTCAGTCCCCCGTCCACTCGTGCCAACAGGATCAGCTCGATGGGAGCAGTAGTTCCCATCAGCCTGATCCTGCTATTTAAACTGCCCCATGTGCACTCCGGTGACCTCAGTCAGTGGCTCCCGCTGCCGGGAGCGGACGTGTTCCCCGCAGCGTGAGCTTACAGCAGCCATGCACAGCTGTCACCTTCTCCAGATGTGACAGCTGTGCATGGGAGATCAGCGCAGGAACGTGGACAGGTAACTATTTTTTTTAGTAAACTAAGAATTAAATAAAATGGTGTGTTTTAGTTCAAATAAATTATTTTTTACTGGGTGTAGTGTGTTTTTTATTTTTAACACTTTGTAGGTTAGTAATGGGGATGTCTTATAGACGCCCATCATTACTAACCTGGGCTTCATGGCAGCTGGCGCTGACATGAACCCCACCACTATTACCCCCTGCCACCGCACCAGGGCAGCGTGGAAGAGCGAGGCTAAGCGCCAGAATTGGCGCATCCTATGGATGCGCCATTTCTGGGGTGGCTGATGGCTGGTGTTTCTAGCCTGGGAGGGGGACAATATTCATGGCACCCTTCCTGGGCTATTAATATCAGCCCCCAGCTGTCTGCCTACCCTTTGCTAGCTATTAAAATAGGGGGGACTCCACGTCATTTCTTTGGGGGGGTCCCCCATTTTAATAGCTGGCAAAGGCTAGGTATTCAGCTGGGGGCTGATATTAGTAGCCTGGGAAGCTCCATGGGTATTACCCCCTTCCCAGGCTTCATAGAAGCGCCATCTTCTGGCGCTGTACCCAACTCATCCAGGGCCCTGGTGCGGTGGCTCACTGGGTAATAAAGGGGTTAGGGCCAGCTTGGCATTATCAGCTGGCCCTAAGCCCGAAATTCATGGGGTCACGCCAATATTAGACATGACCGCCATGAATTTCTAGTAAAGTATTTAAAAAAAAAACACAACACCCAGAAAAAAGTCCTTTAATTGAAATAAACACACAATTCTTTATTGTTCTAAATTAAACCATACTTACCATCACGCCCATTCCAGCTGAAGCCAACGATCTCCTGCAATAAAAGAAAAATAATAAAGGAACATCATCCTTACCTTTCCATGGTTCCCAGGACAGATTCAGCTATGCTACATCGAGATGACAGGCTGGACCGCAGCAGAACGCTGCCATCCAGCCTGTCATCCCGCAGACACTGAGAAGCGCAGGCATGCTTGCGCTCCTCAGTGTCAGGCTGTGACGGCATCCAGATGAGCCGAGTCTCTCACGCTCACCGCATGCACAGGAGAATTCTCCCACGCTGTCAGTAACGTGCATGAGGTGAGCTGAGTTCATTGTCGGCTCATCTGGATGCCGTCACAGCCAGAAACTGAGGAGCGCAGGCATGCCTGCGCTTCTCATTGTCTGCGGGATGACAGGCTGGATGGCAGCGTTCTGCTGCGGTCCAGCCTGTCATCTCGATGTATCAGAGCTGGAGCTGTCCTGGGAACCATGGGAAGGTAAGGATGATGTTGCTTTATTATTTTTCTTTTATTGCAGGAGATCGTTGGCTTCAGCTGGAATGGGCGTGATGGTAAGTATGGTTTAATTTAGAACAATAAAGAATTGTGTGTTTATTTCAATTAAAGGATTTTATTCTGGGTGTTTGTGGGGTTTTTTAACTTTGACTATGGGGTTAGTAATGGGGGTGTCTTATAGACGCCTCTCCATTACTAACCTGGGCTTGATGTCAGCTGGCATTGTAAGCTGACATCAACCCCAACCCTATTACCCCACTGCCACCGCTACAGGGCAGTGGGAAGAGCGAGGCTAAATGCCAGAATTGGCGCATCCTATGGATGCCCCATTTCTGGTGCGGCTGACGGCTGGTGTTTCTAGCCTGGGAGGGGGCCAATATTCATGGCTCCCTTCCTGGGCTATTAATATCAGCCCCCAGCTGTCTGCCTAGCCTTTGCTAGCTATTAAAATAGGGGGGACCCCACGTCATTTTTTGGGGGGGTCCCCCATTTTAATAGCTAGTAAAGGCTAGATATTCAGCTGGGGGCTGATATTAGTAGCTCGGGAAGCTCCATGGGTATTACCCCCTTCCCAGGCTTCAAACATCTGCCCCAGCCATCTGCTTAACCTCCGCTAGAGACTAAAATTACAGAGAACCTTACGCCAATTTTTTTTTAATAAATCCTTTATTTTAACACTAAATGACAAGTACAGTAATCAACACTATCACTGTACTTCATATATATGTGACTGACATGTTTCTATCTATCTAATCTATGTGTGATTCTCTATTCTTTCTGTTATAAATTGTCGGGTACAGATGCTGAATTGCGGGCCGGCTTTTTTAAAGAGACGGTGCATGAAAACACTACTATTTTTTTTAATAAATCCTTTACACTAAATGACAAGTACAGTAAGCAACACTGTCACTGTACTTCATATATATGTGACTGACATGTTTCTATCTATCTAATCTATGTGTGAAGCTCTATTCTTTCTGTTATAAATTGTCGGGTACCGGTGTATGCCGCTGCTGAATTGCCAGCTTTTCATGTTTCACTGTGAGCACTGTTCCCATCAATTTGGGCAACCACCTCCTCCAATACATTCTACATTATTGTTAGTTGTTTTCCTTCATGTAGAATTAACCTACAAGGAAAGAAAGGGTTTATTTTCATTCCGATATTTGTGTCCCATTGACTTGCATTGGTTTCCGGTATCGGAATCGGCGATATCCGATACTTTTTGGGTATCGGCCCGATCCAATCCGATCCGATATTTCCTGATATCGGAAGGTATCGCTCAACACTAGTGACGACATCAGAATGCATGAGCTTGTGGTGGTATATATTCGTGAAGACATCAGAATGTATGGGCTCTTGGTGATACATATGTGTATGTGCTCTGTGTATGTGTATATGTGTGTGTGTGTGTGTATGTGCTCGGTGTATACATGCATGTGTGCTATCTGTGTATATACAGATGTGTGAGTAACATACAGTGTTTGTGTCACATACTATATGTTTATGTAGCATCCATTTATAAATCTCAACTGCACAGACGAGAGTTCATAGATGTAAACATGTTGGCAATCACCCAACGAACGAACAAAATGCTACTCATTCATCTGGGAATTGGATTGTTTATGGCGGAATAAAAATTATTATTCTCAGCAGCACATTGCCTGGTGCAAAGTACAGATGTGCCGCTGATAACATGTTACTGTACAGGGACAGATTGGTCTATTAGTGATTGTTCTGACCCCATCATTCCGCGTCAACCTGTGTAAAGTGGCCGCTAAACAACTGTCGAATGACTTCAATATTGTCGATCGCGCTTGTGTATCGATCTGTATTCAGCGAATGTAAATGCAACCAAAATATTTGTGTGATGTGCAATATGTGAACATTTTGGGTCCCACTTTAACATTTTGCCCAGGGTCCCACTTTATCTACAACTGGCCCTGTCCCTTCTCAAGGTCTTTTCAGGGTTGGACTGATCCATCCAACAATCCTACAACAATACTGGCCCGGACACAATAATGGGTCCTGAAAAAGATAACCTTATTTGGAGTCAGTCACTTTTTGTAATGACTGGTACCTCTGCAACCCGATATTACACCTCGGCTAGGTTCAGCTTTTGCACTAAGGTCTAAAAATTTCTAGCAGCAATTTTCATCATCACACAATAGTAAAACGTTCCATAGATGAAAATCCTGTACCGGCGTGGAGTCCAAATTGGGCTGTGTTGACTCCAGGACAATCCGTAGGTTGAGAAATAGTATTTTTTGTGTTATAACCGGAGAATCCATGCATTGTTCTTCTGAGCACCGTATGAGAGCGTAAAGCACTTAAGCCAAAAAGCCTTTTTGGTTGAAGGCAGCAGATTGCTTGCTGATTTATTTTCATTTCCCAACAGTGCGTGCCGAGTGAAAAACCATTTTGTCTTTTTCCCTTTTTCTCTCAGGTAATAGGAAATTTTTGACAAGGAGGAGACCCTTATGTTTTCAGCATGACGTTCCCCATTTAACATTTTCCACTCGAGAGTGAGCAAAGCAGCTGGAAAAAAAGTCAGCAAATTGAAGCAGAAATGATCTAGTGTGTCAAAAAGTGTTCTGCTTCTGAATAAGCATCTGTCTTTGGAATTCCACAGTAAGCTACTAAACCTGGAGGGAAATGAAGGCTCTTACAATATTTCATTGTGACTGAGAGACTAATATCAAGTAAGGGGGAAACAGTCAGGGCTTATGCAGAATTAACTGGATGCCATCAGAATTTCATCCGCTGCGCCAATCAGGTTTCCTCTCGATGGCTCTGGACTTCCGTTTATATAATAATCCTCTCTTACAATGCTGCATAAAGCAAATTATCAAGTCTATGTGTTGATGCAACAACTTGGGATATAGAACTGAACAGAATTTGCTATTACCTCTATGGGGCATTACAATATTGCATTAAGTGTGCCCAAAGGTGCATTCACATGGCCCAATTTCAGCCAATAAACGAGCGCCAATCGATGATATACTAGTTGATCTGTGCTCATTTATGACCCAGTTCACAAGAGCTGACACAAACTGCATGGAGACAGAAAGAACATTACTACTGTTCTGTCCCCATAAAGCGTGCATGTTGTCGGCAGGACACCCCTTGTTTGATGAGCTGCTAAAAAGATTATTTTCCCCTTTCCCATGTGGCCAATTTCCATTTTTGCATTTTCGTTTTTTCCTCCCCTCCTTCCAAGAGCCATAACTTTTTTATTTTTCTGTCCACATAGACGTATAACACCATTTATTTTACCACATAATGTGCTGGAAAATGGGAAAAAAAATTCCAAGCGCAGTGAAATTGTGAAAAAAAAACGCAATTCTGACTTCGTTTTTTGGGAATTGTTATTACGGCGTGCATTGTGTGATCAAAATGACCTCGCAATACGATTCATTTTCTATTATTTTAGTGGTGAAAAAAAATCTGAAGTTTGAAAAATTTTTGGGATTGTGTCTCATAACGTTTTCATTTTTCAGTCGATGGAGCTGAGTGATGACTTATTTTTTTAGGGGCGAGATGACGTTTTTATTGATTCCATTATAGGATAGATATAACATTGTGATTGCTTGCAACAACATTTTTTGTGGTATTACAGTGACCAAAAAAACACAATTTTGTCATTGATTTTTTTTTCCGTATATGATGTTTACTGATTGTGTTAATTATTTTTATATTTTGATAGATCGGACTTCTGAACCCGACAATACCACATATGTGTATTTTATTATTATTATTACTTTTATTTTTAATGGGGAAAAGGGGGGTGATTTGAACTTTTATGGGGTTTTTGTTCATATATTTTTAAAACATTTTTTTTTACTTTTCACTGTACTTGTTAGTCCCCTTAGGGGACTACAACCTGTGATTGTCTGATCGCTTGTGCCATCTACAGCAATGCCACAGTATTGCTGCATATAGTAAAAATTACTGTCTTCTTTGAAGCAAGACCACAGGCAGGGTTTCAAGTGAGCTCTGTAATGACAAGCACGGAGGTCTTCAAGAGACCCCCGCTGTGATAGCAACCCATCTGCGACCCATGATCACATCATGTGTGCTCTGATGGGTGGATAGAATGATGCGCCACCCTTCCTGGCACACTGTCAATGCCTCTGTCAAAGTTTGACAGCAGCATTTAACAGGTTAACAATGGTGGGAGGCGCTTCGCACCACCCGTGGTTGTTAGAGGCAGATCCTGGCTGTAACACACATCTATCACCTGCCTGGTATGGAGCAAGCTCACCTCATGAGCTCGCAACATACACCCACTACCAACTTAATTGGTACATGTAAGATGGATGACTGTCAATGAATCAATGAATGACTGACATCCAAGGGGTAATGTTTCTCCTTACGGAGAGTGACATGTTAAGCATGTCAAGGTGAGGAGACTTTTAAGCTGCAATGCTCTTCTGGGAAATATGCAAATTGTCTCTTCAGAGAGGAAGAAAACTAGAAATCTAATGCCACCCATAGGAAGTAGCAATCCTAAAAGTCAATATCGACCCTTTAACAAGCCTTGTCACTTGATTTAATGTAATAGCCAAAACCAAAATCTCAATTTGCAGACACGGTGTTTCAGGGTACTGCCTCTTGTCAGTGCAAAGTGTGAGATATGGTTTTCACATTTTGCATTGATGAGGGGCAGTACCCCAAAACACAGTATCTGAAAATTGAGATTTTGGCTATTATCCTAAGTCATGTGACAAGGCTCATTAAAGGGTCGATATTGACTTTAGGATTACTACTTCCTATAGGTGGCACTAGAGTTCTATTTTCCAATGAATGACTGTATTGCTGTTTTTTGGCTCATTGGTGTCATAAGTAACAAGAAGAACGATCAAGAATCAGCTTGTGGCTATTGGTTTTCCTGTAAAATCATAAAAAAAATTACAAAATCAGGCCCCGATTAATCAAGAATGGTATTTTTTGAATCATTCCTGATGATGGACATGCTGGAGTAAAATACGGCCTTTCAAATGCCCAAAAAAAAAGACATTCAAATTAATGAGTCCATGAAAAACCCGGATAACACATTGATGGCCTCCTGGCGCTCTCCACTGTACATGGACTGTTTGCTAGAAGTCTTCCGAAACCTTCATCAGGTTTTTTCACAAATGAGAAAAACTGATGAAACGTGGATGGTAAAAACGGACACGATGAAAACCTAATGCAAAACAATGATGTATTTGACAGTATTTTCACAAACGATAATAAAGCGAGGCTTAATACAGCTGAGGTAGGAGATCATTTTCTTATGGGCTGAATGGCATTAGTAGTGCGCTGCATGGTGCAATGAATCATCTTAACTAGTGTTGAGCCACCCCCGTAGTGTTCGGGTTCGGTTCGGTTCGTCGAACACCGGGATGTTCGAGGAACTGTTCGTCGAACTGTTCGTCGAACACCTTAGAACACCGTCGAACACCGTTAAAACCAATGGCAGGCAAACAAAAACACATAGAAACACATAGAAAACACCTTCAAAGGTGTCCAAAAGCTGACAAACTGCTAAGAAGACGCTTTCTTTAAAAAAGCCGGCCGGCAATTCAGCAGCGGCATACACCGGTACCCGACAATTTAGACAAGAAGGAATAGAGCCTCACACATAGATTAGATAGATAGAAACATGTCAGTCACATATATATGAAGTACAGTGACAGTGTTGCTTACTGTACTTGTCATTTAGTGTAAAGGATTTATTAAAAAATATAATAGTGTTTTCATGCACTGTCTCTTTAAAAAAGCCGGCCGGCAATTCAGCATCTGTACCCGACAATTTATAACAGACAGAATAGAGCTTCACACATAGATTAGATAGATAGAAACATGTCAGTCACATATATATGAAGTACAGTGACAATGTTGCTTACTGTACTTGTCATTTAGTGTAAAGGATTTATTAAAAAAAATAATAGTGTTTTCATGCACCGTCTCTTTAAAAAAGCCGGCCGGCAATTCAGCATCTGTACCCGACAATTTATAACAGACAGAATAGAGCTTCACACATAGATTAGACAGATAGAAACATGTCAGTCACATATATATGAAGTACAGTGATAGTGTTGGTTACTGTACTTGTCATTTAGTATTAAAATAAAGGATTTATTATTAAAAAAAATTGGCGTGGGGTTCCCCTTAATTTTAGTCTCTAGCGGAGGTTAAGCAGACAGCTGGGGCAGATGTTTGAAGCCTGGGAAGGGGGTAATACCCACGGAGCTTCCCAGGCTACTAATATGAGCCCCCAGCTGAATACATAGCCTTTACTAGCTATTAAAATGGGGGACCCCCCCAAAAAAATGACGTGGGGTCCCCCCTAATTTAATAGCTAGCAAAGGCTAGGCAGACAGCTGGGGGCTGATATTAATAGCCCAGGAAGGGAGCCATGAATATTGGCCCCCTCCCAGGCTAGAAACACCAGCCGTCAGCCGCCCCAGAAATGGCGCATTCATAGGATGCGCCAATTCTGGCACTTAGCCTCGCTCTTCCACGCTGCCCTGTAGTGGTGGCAGGGGGTAATAGGGCTGGGGTTGATGTCAGCCTATAATGCCAGCTGACATCAAGCCCAGGTTAGTAATGGAGAGGCGTCTATAAGACACCCCCATTACTAACCCCATAGTCAAAGTTAAAAGAAAACACAAACACCCAGAGTAAACTCCTTTAATTGAAATAAAGACACAATCCTTTATTGTTCTAAATTAAACCATACTTACCATCACGCCCATTCCAGCTGAAGCCAACGATCTCCTGCAATAAAAGAAAAATAATAAAGCAACATCATCCTTACCTTTCCATGGTTCCCACGACAGCTTCAGCTCTGCTACATCGAGATGACAGGCTGGACCGCAGCAGAACGCTGCCATCCAGCCTGTCATCCCGCAGACACTGAGAAGCGCAGGCATGCTTGCGCTCTGCAGTGTCTGGCTGTGACGGCATAAAGATGAGACGAGTTCATGTCCAATGAACTCGGCGCACCTCATGCACGTCACTGACAGCGTGGGAAAATTCTCACGCTGAAGCGCTGAGTGCAGGAGAATTCTCCCACGCTGTCAGTGACGTGCATAAGGTGAGCTCATGTCCAATGAACTCAGCTCACCTCCTGCACGTCACTGACAGAGTGGGAGAATTCTCCTGCACTCAGCGCTTCAGTGTGAGAATTCTCCCACGCTGAAGCGCTGAGTGCAGGAGAATTTTCCCACGCTGTCAGTGACGTGCATGAGGTGAGCCGAGTTCATTGGACATTAACTCGGCTCATCTGGATGCCCTCACAGAGAGACACTGTGGAGCGCAAGCAAGCCTGCGCTTCTCAGTGTCTGCGGGATGACAGGCTGGATGGCAGCGTTCTGCTGCGGTCCAGCCTGTCATCTCGATGTAGCAGAGCTGAAGCTGTCATGGGAACCATGGAAAGGTAAGGATGAGGTTGCTTTATTATTTTTCTTTTATTTCAGGAGATCGTTGGCTTCAGCTGGAATGGGCGTGACGGTAAGTATGGTTTAATTTAGAACAATAAAGAATTGTGTGTTTATTTCAATTAAAGGACTTTTTTCTGGGTGTTGTGTTTTTTTTAAATACTTTACTAGAAATTCATGGTGGTCATGTCTAATATTGGCGTGACCCCATGAATTTTGGGCTTAGGGCCAGCTGATAATGCCAAGCTGGCCCTAACCCCTTTATTACCCAGTGAGCCACCGCATCAGGGCCCTGGATGAGTTGGGTACAGCGCCAGAAGATGGCGCTTCTATGAACGCGCCATTTTCCGGGGTGGCTGCGGACTGCAATTTGCAGCGGGGGTGGCCCAGAAAGCTTGGGCCTCCCTGCGCTGCGGATTCCAGCCCCCAGCTGCCTAGCTGTACCTGGCTGGACACAAAAACAGGGCGAAGCCCCACGTCAATTTTCTTTAAATTATTTCATGAAATAATTAAGAAAAAAAGGGCTTCCCTATATTGTTGTGTCCGGCCAGGTACAAATAGGCAGCTGGTGTTTGGGGGCAGCCCGTTCCTGCCTGCTGCACCTGACTGGACACAAATATAGTGCGAAGCCCCACGTCAATTTTTTTTTAATTATTTCATGAATTTCCTGAAATAATTTAAAAAAATTGAAGTGGGGCTTCGCACTATATTTGTGTCCAGCCAGGTACAGCAGGCAGAAATGGGCTGCCCCCAACTACCAGCTGCCTATTTGTACCTGGCCGGACACAACAATATAGGGAAGGCCTTTTTTTCTTAATTATTTCATGAATTTCATGAAATAATTAAAAAAAATTGAAGTGGGGCTTCGCACTATATTTGTGTCCAGCCAGGTACAGCAGGCAGGAGCGGGCTGCCCCCAACCACCAGCTGACTATTTGTACCTGGCCGGACACAACAATATAGGGAAGGCCTTTTTTTCTTAATTATTTCATGAATTTCATGAAATAATTAAAAAAAAAATACGTGGGGCTTCGCCCTATTTTTGTGTCCAGCCAGGTACAACTAGGCAGCTGGGGGAGGAATCTGCAGCGCAGGGAGGCCCAAGCTTTCTGGGCCCCCCCCCGCTGCAAATTGCAGTCCGCAGAAACCCCGGAAAATGGCGCGTTCATAGAAGCGCCATCTTCTGGCGCTGTACCCAACTCATCCAGGGCCCTGGTGCGGTGGCTCACTGGGTAATAAAGGGGTTAGGGCCAGCTTGGTATTATCAGCTGGCCCCAAGCCCAAAATTCATGGGGTCACGCCAGTATTAGACATGACCGCCATGAATTTCTAGTAAAGTACTTAAAAAAAACACAACACCCAGAATAAAGTCCTTTAATTGAAATAAACACACAATTCTTTATTGTTCTAAATTAAACTATACTTACCATCACGCCCATTCCAGCTGAAGCCAACGATCTCCTGCAATAAAAGAAAAATAATAAACCAACCTCATCCTTACCTTTCCATGGTTCCCACGACAGCTTCAGCTCTGCTACATCGAGATGACAGGCTGGACCGCAGCAGAACGCTGCCATCCAGCCTGTCATGCTGCAGACACTGAGAAGAGCAGGCATGCTTGTGCTCCTCAGTGTCTCGCTGTGACGGCATCCAGATGAGCCGAGGTCATATTCAATGAACTCGGCTCACCTCATGCACGTCACTGACAGCGTGGGAAAATTCTCACGCTGAAGTGCTGAGTGCAGGAGAATTCTCCCACGCTGTCAGTGACGTGCATGAGGTGAGCTCATGTCCAATGAACTCAGCTCACCTCATGCACCTCACTGACAGCGTGGGAAAATTCTCCTGCACTCAGCGCTTCAGCGTGAGAATTCTCCCACGCTGTAAGTGACGTGCATGAGGTGAGCCGAGTTCATTGGACATGACCTCGGCTCATCTTTATGCCGTCACAGAGAGACAATGTGGAGCGCAAGCAAGCCTGCTCTTCTCAGTGTCTGCGGGATGACAGGCTGGATGGCGGCGTTCTGCTGCGGTCCAGCCTGTCATCTCGATGTAGCAGAGCTGAAGCTGTCGTGGGAACCATGGAAAGGTAAGGATGAGGTTGCTTTATTATTTTATTTTTATTACAGGAGATCGTTGGCTTCAGCTGGAATGGGCGTGACGGTAAGTATGGTTTAATTTAGAACAATAAAGAATTGTGTCTTTATTTCAATTAAAGGACTTTATTCTGGGTGTTTGTGTTTTTTTTAACTTTGACTATGGGGTTAGTAATGGGGGTGTCTTATAGACGCCTCTCCATTACTAACCTGGGCTTGATGTCAGCTGGCATTATAAGCTGACATCAACCCCAGCCCTATTACCCCCTGCCACCGCACCAGGGCAGCGTGGAAGAGCGAGGCTAAGTGCCAGAATTGGCGCATCCTATGAATGCGCCATTTCTGGGGCGGCTGACGGCTGGTGTTTCTAGCCTGGGAGGGGGCCAATATTCATGGCTCCCTTCCTGGGCTATTAATATCAGCCCCCAGCTGTCTGCCTAGCCTTTGCTAGCTATTAAATTAGGGGGGACCCCACGTCATTTTTTTGGGGGGGTCTCCCATTTTAATAGCTAGTAAAGGCTATGTATTCAGCTGGGGGCTGATATTAGTAGCCTGGGAAGCTCCGTGGGTATTACCCCCTTCCCAGGCTTCAAACATCTGCCCCAGCTGTCTGCTTAACCTCCGCTAGAGCCTAAAATTAATGGGAACCCCACGCCAATTTTTTTAATAATAAATAGTGTTGAGCCACCCCCGTAGTGTTCGGGTTCGGTTCGTCGAACACCGGGATGTTCGAGGAACTGTTCGTCGAACTGTTCGTCGAACACCTTAGAACACCGTCGAACACCGTTAAAACCAATGGCAGGCAAACAAAAACACATAGAAACACATAGAAAACACCTTCAAAGGTGTCCAAAAGCTGACAAACTGCTCAGAAGACGCTTTCTTTAAAAAAGCCGGCCGGCAATTCAGCAGCGGCATACACCGGTACCCGACAATTTAGACAAGAAGGAATAGAGCCTCACACATAGATTAGATAGATAGAAACATGTCAGTCACATATATATGAAGTACAGTGACAGTGTTGCTTACTGTACTTGTCATTTAGTGTAAAGGATTTATTAAAAAATATAATAGTGTTTTCATGCACTGTCTCTTTAAAAAAGCCGACCGGCAATTCAGCATCTGTACCCGACAATTTATAACAGACAGAATAGAGCTTCACACATAGATTAGATAGATAGAAACATGTCAGTCACATATATATGAAGTACAGTGACAATGTTGCTTACTGTGCTTGTCATTTAGTGTAAAGGATTTATTAAAAAAAATAATAGTGTTTTCATGCACCGTCTCTTTAAAAAAGCCGGCCTGCAATTCAGCATCTGTAGCCGACAATTTATAACAGACAGAATAGAGCTTCACACATAGATTAGATGGATAGAAACATGTCAGTCACATATATATGAAGTACAGTGATAGTGTTGGTTACTGTACTTGTCATTTAGTATTAATATAAAGGATTTATTATTAAAAAAAATTGGCGTGGGGTTCCCCTTAATTTTAGTCTCTAGCGGAGGTTAAGCAGACAGCTGGGGCAGATGTTTGAAGCCTGGGAAGGGGGTAATACCCACGGAGCTTCCCAGGCTACTAATATGAGCCCCCAGCTGAATACATAGCCTTTACTAGCTATTAAAATGGGGGACCCCTCCAAAAAAATGACGTGGGGTCCCCCCTAATTTAATAGCTAGCAAAGGCTAGGCAGACAGCTGGGGGCTGATATTAATAGCCCAGGAAGGGAGCCATGAATATTGGCCCCCTCCCAGGCTAGAAACACCAGCCGTCAGCCGCCCCAGAAATGGCGCATTCATAGGATGCGCCAATTCTGGCACTTAGCCTCGCTCTTCCACGCTGCCCTGTAGCGGTGGCAGGGGTAATAGGGCTGGGGTTGATGTCAGCTTATAATGCCAGCTGACATCAAGCCCAGGTTAGTAATGGAGAGGCGTCCATAAAACACCCAGAATAAAGTCCTTTAAATGAAATAAAGACACAATCCTTTATTGTTCTAAATTAAACCATACTTACCATCACGCCCATTCCAGCTGAAGCCAACGATCTCCTGCAATAAAAGAAAAATAATAAAGCAACATCATCCTTACCTTTCCATGGTTCCCACGACAGCTTCAGCTCTGCTACATCGAGATGACAGGCTGGACAGCAGCAGAACGCTGCCATCCAGCCTGTCATCCCGCAGACACTGAGAAGCGCAGGCATGCTTGCGCTCTGCAGTGTCTGGCTGTGACGGCATAAAGGTGAGACGAGTTCATGTCCAATGAACTCGGCGCACCTCATGCACGTCACTGACAGCGTGGGAAAATTCTCACGCTGAAGCGCTGAGTGCAGGAGAATTCTCCCACGCTGTCAGTGACGTGCATAAGGTGAGCTCATGTCCAATGAACTCAGCTCACCTCCTGCACGTCACTGACAGCGTGGGAGAATTCTCCTGCACTCAGCGCTTCAGCGTGAGAATTCTCCCACGCTGAAGAGCTGAGTGCAGGAGAATTTTCCCACGCTGTCAGTGACGTGCATAAGGTGAGCTCATGTCCAATGAACTCAGCTCACCTCCTGCACATCACTGACAGCGTGGGAGAATTCTCCTGCACTCAGCGCTTCAGTGTGAGAATTCTCCCACGCTGAAGCGCTGAGTGCAGGAGAATTTTCCCACGCTGTCAGTGACGTGCATGAGGTGAGCCGAGTTCATTGGACATTAACTCGGCTCATCTGGATGCCCTCACAGAGAGACACTGTGGAGCGCAAGCAAGCCTGCGCTTCTCAGTGTCTGTGGGATGACAGGCTGGATGGCAGCGTTCTGCTGCGGTCCAGCCTGTCATCTCGATGTAGCAGAGCTGAAGCTGTCATGGGAACCATGGAAAGGTAAGGATGATGTTGCTTTATTATTTTTCTTTTATTTCAGGAGATCGTTGGCTTCAGCTGGAATGGGCGTGACGGTAAGTATGGTTTAATTTAGAACAATAAAGAATTGTGTGTTTATTTCAATTAAAGGACTTTTTCTGGGTGTTGTGTTTTTTTTAAATACTTTACTAGAAATTCATGGTGGTCATGTCTAATATTGGCGTGACCCCATGAATTTTGGGCTTAGGGCCAGCTGATAATGCCAAGCTGGCCCTAACCCCTTTATTACCCAGTGAGCCACCGCATCAGGGCCCTGGATGAGTTGGGTACAGCGCCAGAAGATGGCGCTTCTATGAACGCGCCATTTTCCGGGGTGGCTGCGGACTGCAATTTGCAGCGGGGGGTGGCCCAGAAAGCTTGGGCCTCCCTGCG
The DNA here is from genome assembly GCF_046119375.1 of Phyllobates terribilis. Lineage (NCBI taxonomy): Eukaryota > Metazoa > Chordata > Amphibia > Anura > Dendrobatidae > Phyllobates > Phyllobates terribilis. Next base: position 270,899,348 of record NW_027362772.1, read on the forward strand.
CTGCGGATTCCAGCCCCCAGCTGCCTAGTTGTACGTGGCTGGACACAAAAACAGGGCGAAGCCCCACGTCAATTTTCTTTAAATTATTTCATGAAATAATTAAGAAAAAAAGGGCTTCCCTATATTGTTGTGTCCGGCCAGGTACAAATAGGCAGCTGGTGGTTGGGGGCAGCCCGTTCCTGCCTGCTGCACCTGACTGGACACAAATATAGTGTGAAGCCCCACGTCAATTTTTTTTAAATTATTTCATGAATTTCCTGAAATAATTTAAAAAAATTGAAGTGGGGCTTCGCACTATATTTGTGTCCAGCCAGGTACAGCAGGCAGGAATGGGCTGCCCCCAACCACCAGCTGCCTATTTGTACCTGGCCGGACACAACAATATAGGAAAGGCCTTTTTTTCTTAATTATTTCATGAATTTCATGAAATAATTAAAAAAAATTGAAGTGGGGCTTCGCACTATATTTGTGTCCAGCCAGGTACAGCAGGCAGGAACGGGCTGCCCCCAACCACCAGCTGACTATTTGTACCTGGCCGGACACAACAATATAGGGAAGGCCTTTTTTTCTTAATTATTTCATGAATTTCATGAAATAATTAAAAAAAAAATACGTGGGGCTTCGCCCTATTTTTGTGTCCAGCCAGGTACAACTAGGCAGCTGGGGGCTGGAATCTGCAGCGCAGGGAGGCCCAAGCTTTCTGGGCCACCCCCGCTGCAAATTGCAGTCCGCAGCCACCCCGGAAAATGGCGCGTTCATAGAAGCGCCATCTTCTGGCGCTGTACCCAACTCATCCAGGGCCCTGGTGCGGTGGCTCACTGGGTAATAAAGGGGTTAGGGCCAGCTTGGTATTATCAGCTGGCCCCAAGCCCAAAATTCATGGGGTCACGCCAGTATTAGACATGACCGCCATGAATTTCTAGTAAAGTATTTAAAAAAACCACAACACCCAGAATAAAGTCCTTTAATTGAAATAAACACACAATTCTTTATTGTTCTAAATTAAACTATACTTACCATCACGCCCATTGCAGCTGAAGCCAACGATCTCCTGCAATAAAAGAAAATTAATAAACCAACCTCATCCTTACCTTTCCAAGGTTCCCACGACAGCTTCAGCTCTGCTACATCGAGATGACAGGCTGGACCGCAGCAGAACGCCGCCACCCAGCCTGTCATCCCGCAGACACTGAGAAGAGCAGGCTTGCTTGCGCTCCACATTGTCTCTCTGTGACGGCATAAAGATGAGCTGAGGTCATGTCCAATGAACTCGGCTCACCTCATGCACGTCACTGACAGCGTGGGAAAATTCTCACGCTGAAGTGCTGAGTGCAGGAGAATTCTCCCACGCTGTCAGTGACGTGCATGAGGTGAGCTCATGTCCAATGAACTCAGCTCACCTCATGCACCTCACTGACAGCGTGGGAAAATTCTCCTGCACTCAGCGCTTCAGCGTGAGAATTCTCCCACGCTGTAAGTGACGTGCATGAGGTGAGCCGAGTTCATTGGACATGACCTAGGCTCATCTTTATGCCGTCACAGAGAGACAATGTGGAGCGCAAGCAAGCCTGCTCTTCTCAGTGTCTGCGGGATGACAGGCTGGATGGCGGCGTTCTGCTGCGGTCCAGCCTGTCATCTCGATGTAGCAGAGCTGAAGCTGTCGTGGGAACCATGGAAAGGTAAGGATGAGGTTGCTTTATTATTTTATTTTTATTACAGGAGATCGTTGGCTTCAGCTGGAATGGGCGTGACGGTAAGTATGGTTTAATTTAGAACAATAAAGAATTGTGTCTTTATTTCAATTAAAGGACTTTATTCTGGGTGTTTGTGTTTTTTTTAACTTTGACTATGGGGTTAGTAATGGGGGTATCTTATAGACGCCTCTCCATTACTAACCTGGGCTTGATGTCAGCTGGCATTATAAGCTGACATCAACCCCAGCCCTATTACCCCCTGCCACCGCACCAGGGCAGCGTGGAAGAGCGAGGCTAAGTGCCAGAATTGGCGCATCCTATGAATGCGCCATTTCTGGGGCGGCTGACGGCTGGTGTTTCTAGCCTGGGAGGGGGCCAATATTCATGGCTCCCTTCCTGGGCTATTAATATCAGCCCCCAGCTGTCTGCCTAGCCTTTGCTAGCTATTAAATTAGGGGGGACCCCACGTCATTTTTTTGGGGGGGTCCCCCATTTTAATAGCTAGTAAAGGCTATGTATTCAGCTGGGGGCTGATATTAGTAGCCTGGGAAGCTCCGTGGGTATTACCCCCTTCCCAGGCTTCAAACATCTGCCCCAGCTGTCTGCTTAACCTCCGCTAGAGCCTAAAATTAAGGGGAACCCCACGCCAATTTTTTTAATAATAAATCCTTTATTTTAATACTAAATGACAAGTACAGTAACCAACACTATCACTGTACTTCATATATATATGACTGACATGTTTCTATCTATCTAATCTATGTGTGAAGCTCTATTCTGTCTGTTATAAATTGTCGGGTACAGATGCTGAATTGCCGGCCGGCTTTCTTAAAGAGACGGTGCATGAAAACACTATTATTTTTTTAAATAAATCCTTTACACTAAATGACAAGTACTGTAAGCAACACTGTCACTGTACTTCATATATATGTGACTGACATGTTTCTATCTATCTAATCTATGTGTGAAGCTCTATTCTGTCTGTTATAAATTGTCGGGTACAGATGCTGAATTGCCGGCCGGCTTTCTTAAAGAGACGGTGCATGAAAACACTATTATTTTTTTTAATAAATCCTTTACACTAAATGACAAGTACAGTAAGCAACACTGTCACTGTACTTCATATATATGTGACTGACATGTTTCTATCTATCTAATCTATGTGTGAAGCTCTTTTCTGTCTGTTATAAATTGTCGTGTACCACTGCTGAATTGCCGTCCGGCTTTTTTAAAGAGACGGTGCATGAAAACACTATTATTTTTTTTGATAAATCCTTTACACTAAATGACAAGTACAGTAATCAACACTGTCACTGTACTTCATATATATGTGACTGACATGTTTATATCTATCTAATCTATGTGTGAAGCTCTATTCTTTCGGTTCTAAATTGTCGGGTACCGGTGTATGCCGCTGCTGAATTGCCGGCTTTTCATGTTTCACTGTTGGCACTGTTCCCATCGATTTGGGCAATCACTGTAATGCCACAACCACCATGGCTGTGGCATTACAGTGAGTGGCAGACAATCCCTGCATGATTGGTGCTCTAAATAGCACCAGACATGCAGGACACGCTTTTGGTGCACGAACAGTTATCGAACATAACCTCGAACAGCCGAATTTTTTGCAAATCGTTCGGGTTCGTCGAACAACTCGAACACCGCCCAAAACAGCTCGAATTTGAGATTGGCGAACAGTTCTAGTCGAACACCGCTCATCTCTAATAATAAATCCTTTATTTTAATACTAAATGACAAGTACAGTAACCAACACTATCACTGTACTTCATATATATGTGACTGACATGTTTCTATCTATCTAATCTATGTGTGAAGCTCTATTCTGTCTGTTATAAATTGTCGGGTACAGATGCTGAATTGCCGGCCGGCTTTCTTAAAGAGACGGTGCATGAAAACACTATTATTTTTTTTAATAAATCCTTTACACTAAATGACAAGTACAGTAAGCAACACTGTCACTGTACTTCATATATATGTGACTGACATGTTTCTATCTATCTAATCTATGTGTCATTCTCTATTCCTTCTATTCTAAATTGTTGGGTACAGATGCTGAATTGCCGGCCGGCTTTTTTAAAGAGACGGTGCATGAAAACACTATTATTTTTTTTGATAAATCCTTTACACTAAATGACAAGTACAGTAATCAACACTGTCACTGTACTTCATATATATGTGACTGACATGTTTCTATCTATCTAATCTATGTGTGATTCTCTATTCCTTCTATTCTAAATTGTCGGGTACCGCTGCTGAATTGCCGGCCGGCTTTTTTAAAGAGACGGTGCATGAAAACACTTTTTTTTTTTGATAAATCCTTTACGCTAATTGACAAGTACAGTAAGCAGCACTTTCACTGTACTTCATATATATGTGGCTGACATGTTTATATCTATCTAATCTATGTGTGAAGCTCTATTATTTCGGTTCTAAATTGTCGGGTACCGGTGTATGCCGCTGCTGAATTGCCGGCTTTTCATGTTTCACTGTTGGCACTGTTCCCATCGATTTGGGCAATCACTGTAATGCCACAACCACCATGGCTGTGGCATTACAGTGAGTGGCAGACAATCCCTGCATGATTGGTGCTCTAAATAGCACCAGACATGCAGGACACGCTTTTGGTGCACGAACAGTTATCGAACATAACCTCAAACAGCCGAATTTTTTGCAAATCGTTCGGGTTCGTCGAACAACTCGAACACCGCCCAAAACAGCTCGAATTTGAGATTGGCGAACAGTTCTAGTCGAACACCGCTCATCTCTAATCTTAACATCAAGCTGCTACTGACAGTAAATATGGTCTCATTCACACCCACGTTACCTCCAAACCTGCTAGATTTCGGCGTGACCACTATTATCAGGCCACGTTCAGTATTTGGTCAGTATTTGTAAGCCCAAACCAGGAATGGGTGAAAAATGCAGAAGTGGTGATGTGTTTCTATTCTACTTTTCCTCTGATTGTTCCACTCCTGGTTTTGGTTTGCAAACACTGATGTAAAATACTGACCAAATAGAGAAAGTGTGAACGTGGCCGTAGTTGTAATTTTTTGCATTGAGTAGCTCCAGCCTACATCCGAAACGATAATTTTCTGCTTGTTTCATTGTAAAAAACGTGATAACTTGTGGTAGAATGTGTACGACTCTGCCACATGTCAATTTGCCTGTCATGTTGACAGCGCTGCAGCTAATCAGTGAGCTCAGTGACTCCACCCGAGTTGACAGCACGAGTCGATCAGAGCTGCTGAGCTTACTGATTGACTGCAGAGGTGTTGAGTTATGTCAGTTTTGCAGCATTTTAGGTCTTTACTAAACGTCTCTACTCAAGGTCTTTCTAGGGTTGGATTCATCTAACAATCCTCCAATAACACAGACCCGGGCACAATAATCAGCCAGATACAGTGAGTAATGTAGTTTGTTTTCTTGTTTAGTTTTTAATCTCCACCTGGGGACAGGAGTTTTCTGAAACTGGAAAGCCCCTTTAATTTTGGAATCTTTAGTCTGTATTTACATTTTGAGACATTTATTTTTAACTCACAGCAAAGTCACTGCAGAGTCTAACAGCAAAAAAAAAAAAAAACCGCTCCCCAGCTACGTTGTGTGAATGCAGCCTAAGGATGTGTACACTTGTGTATCTGGTCTGGATTTTTTTTGCGCTGCTTTGCTTGCAGAAAATCTACAGAACCAGCTAAGTAAGGGCTCATTCACACATAAGTTTTTCATGTATGAGTGTTCTATATTTTTCACGGATAGCACTCGTACCTGTGATAGTCTATGGGGCTGCTCACTTGTCCACGATTTTTTGCATGCATATTTTTTATCGGATTGTATTCGTCCGATTTATTCGCAAGCTTGAGAAAGTCCTAATCGTCCGAGTTTCATCCAGAAAACTTGGACAATTTTTTTTCTAATTTTCATCCATGCGCCCTTCGTGTTTCCGTTTTTTACATCTGTGTGATGTCCATGTGCGATCCGTCTTCATACAACTACATTAATGATACATATCATATAGTTTCCTAGGTTTATAATAGGAATGTATCCTTAAAAATCGGATGTCACTCCGATGGTCCGTGTGGGATTTAATGTTTTTCTCGCACTCTTAGACTTGAATATGTGAGTTTAATACAAGTCAGATAAAAGTAGTACATGCTGCGATAACTTTTTGTTTTTCTCCCAACTGGACCGAAAAAAAAAAAATCATTCATCTGAACACTATTGAATAACATGAGTCAGTGCGCTGTCCTTGCGCTATGCGACTAAAGATTTGATAGCACACGTCCGATTTATATGCTCGTCTGCATGAGCACTAAATGTGATTTCACCAAATCTCATCAATGCATTGCTGATGATTGACATCCGGTGCGGATTTTAAAATTTGGAGCTTTTCAATTCTTTTGCGCAATTTCAACCTTTCTGACGGAACGGGTAAATACGGCAAATCCACAACATCTATAGATTATGCTGCAGATACGCTGCTAAATAATTATCATCAAATACGTAACGTGTGAAGTTACCCTTATGCAATGTATTGATAAATCTCCATAAAAATAAGACTTTCACTAGTCGCTAATGGACTAATCCAGTTAATCTATGTGAGATGCCTCCCTTAATGGATTACTTGATCGTAAATTAGTGGGAGGCAGCGGGCTGCGAGCTGAAGTGCTGATAGGAGGCATCGCTCTCCCGCATCAATATCCCTATAATTCCCGTGTTCCACATTAGCCGCAGATGATCTCTCATTATGGTCTACAGCACATTTCTACCATTTCACTATTGACCACCTGTGTGTACACAACAGACATCTGACATCCGTATATTAGTAGCTATTCTGTTACATGTACGAATGTCAGCGTCCATCATGTGTAAATCCATCTATCAGGTGTCCTTGCAGAGCTGTAGTTCTGACATTGAATCCTAGTGGATACATGATATATTCTTAATCATTATGATCATAGTCAATGACTAGACCTGGATGGATGATGTCAATGGGAGGCCATTATCACCAAGATGGATACCTGGCCGCAGAAGGACACGGGTACAATCATCATGTTGTTAATGAGTTTGGTAGCAAAAGGTTTTATATTATGCACTGGTTCATCAAGCTTATATTTTTTAAATATAAACTAATAAACCAGTTATTTTACTTTACGGACTATATTAGTAAATGCATTAATTTTATTTAACTAACAATTAAAGGGTTATTCCCAAAATCACTCTGTGGTCTTATAATAATGTTTATTTATTCAATTGCGCCAATATAGCGCATTTTTTTTTAATCTGCCCCATTTTGCACATATTAATATTACCATGGCTCTACTTATCTTCCAGTTGCCACTGTATCCATCCTGCTTCAGTTCCATTAGTCGTGTTGATCATGTGCAGTACAGTGTCTCTCCACTCAGCTTCCTCCACTGACCTAAAGCATTCTCTACGCTCCTTTTATACTGTATGCTTCTGCTCAATACTGTGCCTGACCGAGGTTTTTTTTTTTTTGCCATCTACTGTGTGATTTTGCCTCATTGTTTGCTTGTTTCTTTCAGAGCTCAACACTCCTGCACTCCTCCACAACAGAGCTTGTAATTACTAGGCAGTGCAGGGCTGTGCTGTGTTTCTTGCCTACGGAACACAGATCAGTGATGTGATGCTAAAAACACTGCTCTGTTGATGCATATAGCAGAAGATAATCATCTGCTATATGCATCATCTGTGGTAAAAATGACCTGGCAACCTGATTCTCCAGCTCAGTACGATTACAGATATACCAAACTTGTCCCCTATTTTATTATATAGGCATTCAGTTGCCATGGTAAAGCATTGGTTCCCCACAATGGTGTCATTTTTATGCCACTGTCAGATATTGACAGCGGCATTTAAGTGGTAGAACTATAGCAATTGGCGCAGATGCTGGTTGGGTTACACAGCCGGTATCTGCCGCATATGAAGCAGGATCAGCTCGTGAGCCAGCTTCATACTTTTTTTAGGCTCCAATGACAAAATGTACATCACAGGTCATTAACTAGTTAAACATATATTACTACTTTCTTATTTTATCATTAATACAATCTGCATCTGTGGACAGCTTGCAAATATAGCTTAGACAATTTGATGAAAGAATATCAAACTTTTGCAATTCACTTCACACGAATCCACATAATGGAGCCCACATGGCTGCCTCTTAGCTGGAGTCTAAAGAGCTGGGAATGAGTTAAAACCTGGCCCTGGCCCTCATTTCTGCCACCATGCAGCTCCGGTCCAGGCGTCAATCTTTCTTCTGGCATCTTCGGCATTTTCTACACCAGCTGAGCCTTATAACATCATGAATGTGCTGTGCATGGCGATGTCGTAGCATTGTGGAGCCTAGTCAACTCTAGAGGTGTCGAAGATGTCAGACGATAGACCGAAGAGTCAGACTAAAGACCAGACTCAGACTATAACACCATGGCTCGGTGGGACAGTTGAGACTTGGGACAAAGTGAGCACCATTTTTCTTTTATTTATTTTGTACATTTATTAGGCCGGGACCTCATAGCACATTCAATTAAGATTGAATTTCCTGGTCAAATATGGGCGAATCTGTCGAATTCAAATTTTGGCAGATTCACTTATAACTACTTGCAAACTAGAAATTTATTAAACTATTTTGGAGCATTTCTAAATTTTTCTTGAAAAACAGGCAAAATAAAAAGTGGCTTACTAGAATCACAATGTCTCCATGTATTTAATGATCCTATATAAACCGAGGCTTCTAATTTGCAGTGTCAGGATCTTTCCATTGGTATTAATGACAGTGAAGTACAGATTCTCCTGGAGATAAGACTGAATTTTTCTGAACCGATGTAATTAAGAGCAGAAGTCGAGTCCTGGCCTCAAAAATGCTCCGTATTAAACCAGTGTGAGCGCTCGGTCTCCCTGCAGTTTATTAACCTCATTAAATGCAGTACTTAGATTTTACTATGTTTCACATGTAGGGTAAAGCGTTGTAAATACCATACAGAGAATATTCTGAATGCAATAAACGCATTGGAAAACCAAAAATCTACAATTATTTCTTGTCTGTTATAATGTACTAATGTAGCGGAGCAAAATATTTTGTGAGCCGAGATGGGCATGTGGTACAACTCGTCATTATGTCACAATGCGTTATTCATAGAAAATATAGGGAAATCTACACAGGTAACACAGAGTACGCATTGAGCCGTACTAATCTGACGAAATTTAGAATTGCATCAAATAAATTTATTTTTAATCAAATGTGCTGGGAAGAGGCTAAAAATTTTTAGCGTCACCTCTCCCACCTCCTAGTCCTTTAATCACTTCTAGCGTCTGGAGACCTATAGGCCATACAATGCTCCTCTATCCTAAGTCAAAGGTAAAAGTATCAATATTGACTTTTAGGATTGTTAGATGGCACTAGAATTCTAGCCCACTTCCTCTCTGATGAAGATATATGCATATTTAAAAACTCAGATGAGCATTACATGACCTATAAGTCTCCTTGCACAGCTTGACACTCTCCACAAGGAGAACCATTCCTCCCAAAACCGCTTTCCAGGCCTCTGATGCTGCCACTCCAAATCAGGCCTCGCGCCATCACTAGGAGCACAACGAATGTTATTGACATCTACACCCAACTGATTAACATCAATGATGTGTGTTGTCATGTATGCAAATTACATACTTAATTATACGCCCACTGCTCCCGGTGCTGTCATCACACAATCCTTGCAGCGTTCAGTGTGTGTGCACCATGTGAGGATTCACAAGTCTGCAGTAACATAAAGCAACTGCAGACTTGTAGCCTGAGACTGGACAAGGTTTTTCCACGAAATACATTTAAAACCTATCTGGTGGCATGGCAATAAATGTATTATTGCAGGGGATACGTATGCTGAGAACGGAGGTACCAAACCGGAATGGAGCTTTTGTGCTCATGCTGTTTCATCAGTCCAAGTAAATTGAATGGTGCTTGAGCATACGCTCCTCCACTGCTCATTCCCATCGATATTGAGACACCAAATTTCAGTATCAAAGAATATTTCAACAGTTGGACCCCCAGCAATTATTTAAAACCCCTTTAATGGCAGTAGTATATATTTTATTTGATATTCTATGGCTAAACAAATGGGCTACATATAAATAACTGTCTATAATGGCGAGCTGGTGGACCCTACATTTCTTGTTGCCCAGGGCCCCATTATCTATTGGCATAGTCTTCCGGCAGTCGCTCTCTATTAAAAAATTGAGTAAGGATGCAGCCTATGTAATAATTGGATCTTGACAAAACTTCTTCGTATAAAACCAGCCTTACTGGCGCTTTATCTACTTTTCTATAAATGTTGTACATAGAACAAAAAGAGACAAAAAAGACCTGACAAGCCTGAGAAGGGAAGATGAGGGACCAGATTTCCCGCGTGTCACTACCGCAGTATATAGATCACAAGGTCTTGTTAAACAAGTTCTCTTTTACGACATTGGCAAGTTCTGTTATCACGGTGCTCCGCTGCAGCTCCTGTAATTAGCGGTCTGGGAGGAAGGTCTCTCTATTGTACGCCATAGTATAGCCATAACGCTATACACCATTAGACACATGGAAAACAATTGATTTTTAAGCAAGAAATGCAATTAGCAGTTCATGTACTATTACTAGAGCCAAATCTTATAATCACCTGCAGCGTTACATCATGGGGATCATTTACAAGGACTCTATAGAAGAAGTGAAGGTCTGCCGCCACATAGTAGCTCGTTACTCAGATTGTGACTGACAATATGCAGGAGATCAGAATAAAAGGTGGAAAATTATTCTTGCTTGTTAGTGATGAACGCCTCTCGGCACAGAGAATTATAGGGTGATATAATATCTGTTATGTGATAGGAAGAAACAAGCCACAAACTATTGCCATAATGTCATTCACAAAATAACAAGCAAACACACAACATGTCCCTATTAAAGAGAGAGAGAAGGGGGGGATAGAAAGAGAGAGAGAGAGAGAGAGAGAGAGAAGGGAGGGGGGAGAGAAGGGGGAACATTTTAGGACATGATCAGATATCAAAATCGAACATCAGAATGATGTCCGTTTGAGGCTAAATACCCTGTCTGAGAACTGATTCTGACGAGTGACTCTGACGAGTGACTTTTACAACTGTAATAATAATAATAAAAAAAAGTAACTGTTCGCTGATGGGACTTGAACCCAAAATTCTATATCCCAAAGCCAGTGCACTAACCACTGAGATATAAACTCAGTTGTAAACACCTAGGAGTTCTATTTGGTTATATGATTTTCAGTGCAAACTTGTCTATAACTCATTGGGACTTATGCACAGACTGCAAGGAAGCCAAATTCTAATGATGTTTGATTTTGATGTGTGAGTCTGATGTGTGACTTTCTTCAAACATCAGAATCACAATGACTTTTAGTCACCCTGAGTATTTTCATGGTTGATCTCATAAGACAAGAAAAGCTGTTGGTTAGTATCACTTGACTGGATAGCACAATCAGCATCAGCCTCTGAAACAACAGTGTTAAGAGTAGTGTTGAGCCACCCCCGTAGTGTTCGAGTTCGGTTCGTCGAACACCCGTATGTTCGCCGAACTGTTCGTCGAACACCAACGAGGGACTACGCTGGAGTGCCAAGCCGACACGGCCAGTCCGTTCCTGCCCGTGCGATCTCCGTGTCGCCGGGTTTGTGCCAGAGCCGCGGTGGACCCTGACGGCCATCCCCCCTCTCCCAATACTGGTGCCTGTCCGCTGGTGGGTTGAGCCCCCTCGCGGTGGGGGGGGGGTAACATCTGCAGAAGAAAGACAATCTTCCAGCCAAACTAAGATGTCTACTTCTTTTCCTGGACAATGTGATACGATCCCTTTCTTATGGACACGCCCATCGCTACAAATTCCTGATGAGGCACAAAAACAGCAGGTGCTTCAACGGATATCAAGTGCTCCTTCAAGTGGGCTCTCCTCCACCTCAACTTCAACATCACAAATACTCCAGTCCTCAGAGGTGTCACCCCAATCGCACTTGCTTCCTCACAGCTCCCAAGTCTCCAGCTGCCCCTCTGAGTATGGGGTAACACAGATGGTTGAGTCTGCACAGCTGTTTACTCATACTATAGCCTGGGAAACGGAGGTCTGCTCCAGAGCTTCTGTTAATCCTGACGAGGAAATGATCTGCACTGATGCCCAGAATCTTTGAGTCGGATCCAGGACCGGATGAAGAAGGTTCTGAGCATAATGTAGACCCTCGTTCCCAAACTGTAACTCCTGTTGGTGGAGACGATGATGAAGACGATGATGAGACTCAAATACCTGATTGGAGCGACAACTTGACTTTTCGGTCAGGGCAGTAAGAGGTTGGCTCTGAGGACGACGGGTGTGAGAACACACAGGGTGATGATGACGAGGTTGGAGATCCCACTTACTGTCAACTCACAGTCAGCCAGTCGATGAGGTCAGCAGAGGAGGTGGAGGAGGATGTGACTAGCCCAGGGGATTGGGATGACTCGGTACCTGGGCCTTTGCCTGGCCTTTGGGATGTCGCGGTGGTCGGCTCCCGGGCCCGTACCCTGGGGTCACTCTTTAAAAGGGGTGGATAATTGTTAATTTTATAAGAGTTCGTGATGCCACTTGTGGTTTCTGGTGAGAAGCACCAGCGCTGCAGCAGTCCACTGAGGCCGGTGATAAGGCAGCTCGATGGTATAGCTCCCCACAGGTGGAGCTAGGCCTCAGGGCAGCGTATGCAGGGGGAATTGAGGACAGGTGAGACCCAGCTGGGTCAGAGCAAGAACGGGAACAGACACGGTAGTCACTTCAGTACCTTTTACTGGTGGAAATTCAGGCACATCCCGGAGCACTGTAGGGTGAAGGGTGCATATCAGGATCCTCCCCAATGAGCGGATGTAGGGCCTCCTGTTTCTTGCCTCTGCGTAGTAAGTTTCTGACCTGCTTGGAGCTAGGCCTAAGTTTATCTCTGTCCTGCACCGGCTGAAGTTGTGGTAGGGCCTTCTCTTGGAGTCCACGCTCCCAGCTTATGGGGCCTATGTGTCTCCTGGCTCTGTTACGTATCAGCTCTCTGGTGAACCAGGGACCTGTAGTTCTCCAGGGATTCCGGTTATGCCTTACTGGGTCATAGAGATCGGGGTAAGCTCGGACCCGGTGTCCGGTATAAGTTTCGGGGTAAGCTGGGTAAGCTCCTCTGCCCCCACTGCTACTCACTTTCCTGCGCTGGCTGACCTTGTGGTAGGGCCTTGTCTTGGAGTTCACGCTCCCAGTATGCGGGGCCTAAGCGTCTCCTGGCTCTGTTACGTATCAGCACCTTAGCGATCCTGGGACTTGTAGTTCTCCAGGGATTCCGGTTATGCTTTACTGTGTCATAGAGATCCCGGTAAGCTCGGATCCGGTGTCCGGTAAATGTTTCAGGGTGAGCTGGTTAAGCTCCTCTGCCCCCTATGTACTAACTCTCCACTTGCCTTAGGCCTACTCAGGCCCTCACTAGGCTATACACGCTAACGGCAGCTTGCCGCGCTTCACCGATCTTATGGCGCCGGCACACCTTAAGCTCTAACTGGGCTCCCTGAATCTAGCTAGCAGGAGCCTCGTGCTCCACTGCTGAACTAATAACTGAGTTCTCTAGACTAGACTGAGCTCCACTGCAGACTGACCTCTCTTAGCCTTCTCTACTGCAGGAACTCTAAAGAGGAACTGAACTGCCTAGCTCCACCTCCCCTATTTATATCCCTAATGGGCTCCCTATGCTGGTCTGAGGTGGAAGGTGGAGATGTGTGAATGTTTATGGGGGCCTCTTGTGGAGGATTCCATCAATGCTCTCTTCTAGGAGCTGTGATACCAAGCGCAGCGGGGCATCACAGATGCTATTGACGACGAGGTTAGGTTGCGCCTTCCTGGACAGAAACGGAGTACTGGAAGCACGTCAACAACTGCATTCTCAACCACAACTCTGCCTCTCACCACAAGTCGTGGTGGCTCTTCAGGTCGCATGGGTGCTAAGCCTTGCATAGCCTGGGCATTTTTTCAGATCGATAAAGATGACCCAACTCGTGTTATCTGTAACATTTGTCAGCAAAAGCTAAGTAGAGGCAAAAAAATACATAGTTTGAGTACTTCATGCATGAACCGGCACATGGACATGAAGCATAAGTTGCAGTGGGAAGCTCACTGTGCTACAATGCGGCCTAGCGGGCCGGGCCAACCACCGTCTGCCCCATCTTGTGCATCCGCGGCCTCTTCATCCTCTGTGACTGGGGGGACAGCAGTCACACATGTTTTTGGACGCAGACCTGCCACCTCTTTACCGGCAACAGCCAGTGTGATTGGCAGGTCATCATTTCATTTGGAAGTGGAAACACCAGCTGGTGTTGAGCACTCTCCGACATCGAGAGCACCACCTATGGATCAAGGCAACCTAACTTTTCCGCCTGCATCTTCCTCACAGACCGGAAGTTTGCCGGGGACACCATACTCAACCCCGTCTAAGCACAACAGCCAGCCCTCGGTCCCTCAGTTGTGGACAAGTAAAAGACCATTTCCTCCTAGCCATGAGAAAGCTAAGAGGTTGAATTTCACCATCTGCAAGCTGTTGGCTACAGAAATGCTGCCTTTCCGCCTGGTGGACACAGAGGATTTTCGAGACCTTATGTCGGCCGCAGTGCCCCAGTACCAGATGCCCAGTCGGCACTACTTGTCAAAGAAAGGTGTGCCTGCGCTACACCAGCATGTCGCACACAACATCACCGCTTCTTTGAGAAACTCTGTGTGTGACAGGGTGCATTTCACCACAGACACTTGGACGAGTAGGCATGGACAGGGGCGTTACATGTCGCTGACTGGGCACTGGGTAACTATGGTGACAGCAGGACAAGGGGGTGCTGTCCAAGTCTTGCCGTCCCCACGAGTTGTGCGTCAATCCTCTTTATTTACAAGTTCCTTCACTGCTTCTGCCTCCTCAACCTCCTCTCGGTCCTCCACCTCCACCCAAAGCCTGTCTGGTAATGCCACCCGCTTTCTAACTGCGCAGAAGGAATCCTGCACACCTCCTTACTATGCTGGCAGCAGGGCTCAATGGCATCAGGCGGTGTTTACTTTGAAATGTCTGGGAAATGTGAGTCACACAGCTAAGGAGTTGTGGTCAGCTCTGGAGACCCAGTTTCATGAGTGGTTGTCTCCACTTGACCTGCAACCAGGGAAGGCCGTGTGCGACAATGCTGCATACCTGGGTGCGGCCCTTCACCGGAGCAATGTCACACACGTGCCTTGTATGGCTCACGTGTTGAACCTGGTTGTCCAGCAATTTTTAGCCCACTATCCCGGACTAGATGGCCTTCTGCAGAGGGCACGGTCGCTGTGTGCTCACTTCCGCCGTTCGCATCCCGCAGCTCAACGACTTGCATCTCTACAGAAGTCGTTGAGCCTGCCAGTTCACCGGCTGAAATGAGATGTGCCGACACGGTGGAATTTAACTCTGCACATGTTGCAGCGACTGTGGCAGCACCGACAAGCCCTGGTGCAATACGTTCTGACGTATAGCCTGGGCCAACGAGATCCAGAGGTGGGGCAAATCACGCTGCAGAAGTGGTCTCAGATCAGGGACCTATGAAGTTGACGCGCCCCCTGGGCCGTGGGGTACCCGGAGCCGGGCCGGTAGACGCTGGGGGTTGAAGACACTGTGGCGGTGACCCGGTCCGTGACCCAGGGCATTCAATCCAAGGGTAATTTTCTATATATTGGTTTTATAATGTCCGACTATGCCACCTGTGGAGTGCGGCCAAAGAGTCCGCCGCTGCGGAACAGTCCTTTGAAGCTGGTGGTTTTGCAGCAATGGTTTTATTACTCCCCACAGGAAGAGTGTAGCTTCAGGGCAGTGTGGGTGGATGATGGTGGTTGTAGTGCAGGTAGTCAGTAATGAACACCGAGTCCGTGTGATGCAGTCCCAAGATCTTTACTCAGTTGTTGCAGTCCAGATTACAGGTACCAGAGCAATCTCCCCCGTCGTGCTGTGCGTACTCAGTGAGGGGCTCAGTCCACCCCCAGATAGCTCTGGAGTACTAAGCAGGACCCCCTTCTGTGTGTCCTTTCTCTGGCCTTCTCCCTGCACCTCACACCCAGTGACACTTCTATCCGGTATCCTCGGGCCTTGGCAGGCGACGTGTGTTCCGTCCCCTGGGTCCTATGTGGCTACCTTCTTAGTGAGACTGGTGTGGACTTTGGCCTGCAGTACATGAAATGCTGCAGCCTCCGGTTTCTAGTTGAGCCTTGCTGTTTCTCCGCTAGTTGAGGGACCGGTTCCCCTTTTCTGGCCTGATCCCTCTACCTCCTGGTAGCAGCGGGCGTACGGGTGGCCTTCTGCACAGCCCGTACCCCTAGGGTCCCTTTGATTCCTGAAGCCTTCCTGCTCCCACTCCTCTATTCTCTCCTTCAATCCTGGGCCTCCCAGGCTAGGCCCGCCTCCGGAGCAGAGCTCATGCAGAGGCTCTGCTCCTGTCACTTCTCCTCCTCTGACTGGCTTGCTCTTTCTAAGATGGCTTCCTATTTATACTCTCCCTGTCATGTGCTCCCCTAATCTGCTTTCTCCACCCACACCCACTATGTAGGACCCTCCCGCCAGCTAGGGACCTGGGTCTGTGCTCTCCCTTAGGAGCAATCTCGCCCTATCCCCACTGCGGGTATGTGCTGGATGCAGGTGTTAGGGTCCCGAGCCACACTCCTTCCTTACCTGAGGGTGAGATACCACACCTCTGGGTGAGATGCAGTACCTCTGTGGCGACTGAACCCTCAGGGGCGCCACACACCCTTCTGCACAGTTTTGAAATGGTGACGAAGATGTTTAGTGCTGACGACGATTCCATTATCAGCATGACTATTCTGGTGATTTACATGCTGGAGCAAACGTTAAACAGAATTCAGAGTCAGGTGGTGGGACAAGAGGAGGTGGAGGAAGTAGAGGAGTCGTCGTATGCAGAAGGGATAACATTTCCATGGTCCAGACGGTCGGCAGCACCAAGGCGGCAGGCATGGGAGGGTGGGGGAGAGGGATTAACCAAGGCGCATGGTAGCAGCCAAACTGTTGAGGAAGGTGCAGGAGCCGAGGAAGAAGTGGAGGACGAACTGGCGATGTAAGACTCATCAGATGAGGGAGACCTTGATCACATTTCTGTTCTGTGAGGTTGGGGGGAGAGGGCAGAGGAAGGAAGCATTATTCTTACCTCGCTACCAACACAACAAGGACTTGGTCCTCCTGGATTCGCAAGACACATGAGTGCCTTCTTGCTGCACTACCTGCAACATGACCCTTGGATTGTCAGAATTCGAAGTAATCCCGACTACTGGGTTGCCACCCTCTTAGATCCCCGGTACAAAAGTAAATTTCCCGAAATAATTCCTGCCATAGAGAGGGATTCACGCATGCAGGAGTATCAGCAGAGGCTGTTGCAGAATCTTACATGTGCTTTTCCACAAAACACCAGTGGTGCACGTAGTGAATCTCACAGTTCTAACTTGCCAACCGTGGGACTGTCGTGTCTTCATCACTCAAACCGTAACAGCAACACAGTATCTCCTGGTAACAGCAATTTTGTTGAATCGTTTCACCACTTTTTTAGACCATCCTTTGCAAAGCCACAGGAGACAAGAAGTCTGACACATAGTCAACGCCTAGAGACGATGGTACAGGAGTATCTCCAAGTGAACATCGAAGCCATGACTGTGTCACTGGACCCTTGCTCATTTTGGGATTCCAATCTGGAAAAATATCCAGAGTTCGCCACTCACGCCTTGGAGATCTTGTCATGCCCTGCAGCCAGCGTTCTCTCTGAATGTGTGTTCAGTGCTGCTGGTGGTGTGCTGACAGATAAGCGCACGCGGCTGTCTACTGAGAATGTAGACAGACTCGCGTTCATAACGATGAACAAATAATGGATCTGCAAGGACTTTTCTACCCCTGTGTCATCCTGGGGAGACTAAAAGCTTGAGGATTTGGTAAAATCACCTCACCAACCGTTTTAAGCAACTCTGGGGCAATTGATGCCACTTAAGTGGTGTCTGTGCCACAATTCTTGAAAAAAATGGAGACTCTTTTTGGAGTCCCCTTGCTGTGTTTAACGTGACGTTGGCATCTTCAATTCCAGGTGGGTTGGGTCGCTCCCCCCCCCCTCCTCCCTTTTAACTGTAAGAAACTACATACACTATGGCTTGGGGTAACACAGATGGTTGAGTCTGAAGAGCTGTTTACTCAGAGGTCTGCTCCAAAGCTTCAGTGTCTGCTAGTCTGCGTAGAATTTTTAAATGCATCTAGCCATTAGAAAGGCATTTTATTTCTAAAATAATTCAGCTTGTTGCAGCATGCCCTGGGTCTCCACACTGGCAAGTTGGCCAACAAGTGTAACTCTCCAACATGTCCTTTCTATTTCCAGGCCACGGAGGATCCTGCGTACTCGTATGCAGGACTCTGACCCCCATCCATCACTCTTAACGCTTGTTCCTCTCTGTCCTGGAGTCCTGACAGGAATATGTCCAGTCCAATATCCATTAAGTGAACACCGTCGGGCCGTATGAGGCCTGCTTTATCTCCTTCCAGTTGTCGGTGTTGTATCACTATACCGCCTCTGTCTCTTCTAAATTTTGCCATCTGAATATTTATTACCCGCCTTGTCCGTTCGATGGCCATGATGTCTCGCGCACCTTGCCATACCGCTATCGGCACAATCTCTGACCATACTATAGTTAGTTTTGTGAAAAATTCTCTGAAGCGCTCAGTGTCTAGTTTCATTATTGCATTAGTTATGCGCTCTTGTGATGACCTAGGTCATTTCCCCCGGCCTGTATAACTAAGATGACCGAACCTCTTGCCTCTCTCCCTACCTTGATTACCTCCATTAGTACCTGTGGCCATAGCAGGCCTCTAATACCTCTCCAGTTGAAATGTGTTATGAAACTCTAATTTCCTCCCGCCTGGGCGGACTTTCGCCCTTTTTTCTGCCCAATATATATACGAGTGGCCTATCACCCACACTGTTGGCTTAGCGTCACCTGTAAAAGAAACAAACCATGTTAGGATAACAAGTCCGGTCTTATGTATCTCGCCAAACACGTGAATCGCCATCTGCCTATCCTCTGAACTTCCATTTCTGACAGTCCTGCTCTTGCTGCTTCCGTGGCCGCGCCTATGCGTAATGAGTGTGTCCCGTAATCTTTGGGGTGGTTCCCTGCCCATGTTATGCATTTATTAAATATAGCTTGGAACTGGTATCTTGATAATGGCATTCCATCAGTGTGTGGTCGGAAGAAATTACTTTGTGATCTGATGGTTATTTATGTTTTTACTATTGTTACCCAACTCAGTGTACCGTTTGTGGGTTGTAGAAGTACCCAAGTGCCCCTGCCCGCTGGAACTGTTTTGGATTGGCATATGCGTAGACGTATTGCATTATTGGCTATGACTACGTCCTTGTGTAATTAACCTCCACTGGTGGTAATTGTGGATTGAGGGACTAATTCGCTTATGCATAGCGCCCCGAAGAAGGCAATCGCAAATGCAGTAGACAGTAGTGTTGCTTCAAATTGTGAGTGTCATGTTAATGGTGTTAGGGATATGATGTGAGAAATCAGTTTTAGTGACACGGGACGGGACATCTACACTCCTGACTTGGCTGACCCCTTTTCCACCCTTTTATGGATTGTCTGATGATGAACCTCTTTGTCACATCTCCCCAATTCAGTAGTTGGAAGTGAAATGCTACTCCGGTCAGACACTGCTGCGCTGACGCCTCTGATATGCCCCTCATCATTAGCTGGTGGAGAAATTCTATGGTGACTTGTAATCTGGCTTGTTCACATTGGTCAACCCATCTGCCTGCTACTAGTCGTGTCCACTCTTCCCATGCCCTACCGTATGCTTGCCACGTCGACGGGGCAACTGACGCTCTGATTAATGGCATCAACTATTCGCCACTAGATCCCACAGGGAGGGTGGGCAACTGTTGCACGATGGGTGGGCATTGGGGAGGAGCTCTGTGAAAATGTGCCAATTGAATTGTGATAAAGCGTTAGCAGCAGCTTTAGACCCCTCATCATCGTGGCTAGCGCGGACACATACATTGTGTTTTAGGCACAGGAATGCTAGCCGGCGTAGTAGGCCTAGCACTGGGAGAGACAATAATGCCATCTTACTAATGCAGTGCGCTAGGCTGGTGTTTTTTGTTATGAAGCGTATATTTTTGCTAGCCAGGCGCACGTCCCATATTTCTATTGCTATCACTATTGGGAAGAAAAAATATTTTCCGGGCTAGATGCAGCTAAAAATTATTATTAATTTCAAAGCTGGTGGAGCTTGGCATAGATGGCCTAATACAATGAGTACCACACACTACTACTATGCCCAAAATTATTTTACAGGCAAGATGCAGCTAAAAATTATTAGTAATTTGAAAGCTGGTGGAGCTTAGTATAGATGGCCTAATAGAATGAGTACCACACACTACTAATATGCTCAAAATTATTTTCCGGGCTAGATGCAGCTAAAAATTATTATTAATTTCAAAGCTGGTGGAGCTTGGGCTAGATGGCCTAATAGATTGAGTACTACACACTGCTACAGGCCCAAAAGGTTTTACTTGGCTAGGTGCAGTAAAAAATTTGTATTAAATACACAGGTAGTGTAGCTTGCAACACAGATAGGCTACTCCACTGACTAACACACACTGCAAGAGGCCCAAAAGGATTTGCTTAGCTAGATTTAGCCAAATGCTGTGAAAAACACTTGCACAGCACTAAAACAGACCTGCCTGGCAAAAAGTGATAGGAACTGATGTAACCTAGCTCTCAAAAGGGCTGGAATTACCACTAGTCACTACTCCCAACCTATCTGTCTATTTAAGAGAAAATTCGCTTGAAATTCAGTTACACAATATAGCGCTAACAGCAGCAGCGGTGAGAAAATGGTGGCGACAGGGAAAATGGCTGGGTCTTATAGGGCAAGGACATGTGACATACACAGCCAATGACACATGCCCTTGCTTGTGTGAAAAAAAGCACTTCGCTCCGTGTGTGCGCTGCTGATAGGCTGACAGACTGCACCTCCCCACTGTAAATGCGGGAAAGAGAAAAAAAAATGGAGATCTTCATTATTTATGCAGAGATCCATCCCATTCCCCTCCCCCTGCCCCGCTGTGCACTAAAACTGTGTATTAACATTGATTATCAGCATTACTGTGAAAAAATCCAGTTATGATTTTGGTGCACAAACAGCTATCGAACATAACCTCGAACAGCCGAATTTTTTTCAAATCGTTCGGGTTCGTCGAACGGCTCGAACACCGCCCAAAACAGCTCGAATTTGAAATTGGCGAACAGTTCGATTCAAACACCGCTCATCTCTAGTTAAGAGTTCAAATCCTGATAGGAATAAAATTATTATTTTTTTAATTATGACTGTTTAGCACACAAACTACAGGGGTGTTTTACATTAATATCTGACATTCTGATTGTCATCCTAATGTGTTAAGAGTTTCAGACACGCTTGTCTATTTGCATGGTAAATTACATAGCCATTGTAAATTAGGAGGCAATAATTTACCACATATCTATTTCCAAGTGATTGTACATTTGCATAATTTCTTAAAGGGGTCTAATGATAAAATGTCTTTATTTTAAATTTTTATTTCCATCCACCCAAGTACTGGCTGCAAACTCCCAATTTACTTTGGCTATGTGATTTACTATGCAAATAGACAGCATGTCTGAAACTCTTAACACATCAGGATGACAATCAGAATGTCAGATATTAAAAGTAAAACACACCTGTAGTTTGTGTGCTTAATTGCCATAATAATAATAAAAAAAAAAAGTTATTCCTATCAGGATTTGAACTCTAACATTGTAGTTTCAGAAACTGTTGCCTTACCATTAAGCTATTCAGTCAAATGATACCAACTGATAGCTTTTCTTGTCTTATGAGATCAACCATTAAAATACTCAGGGTGACTAAAAGTCATTGTGATTCTGATTCTGATGTTTGAAGAAAGTCACACCTCAGACTCACACATCAAAATCAAACATCATTTGAATTTGGCTTGCTTGCAGTCTGTGCATAAGTCCCAATGAGTTTTAGACAAGTTTGCACTGAAAATCATATAACCAAATAGAACTCCTATGTGTTTACAACTGAGTTTATATCTCAGTGGTTAGTGCACTGGCTTTGGGACACAAAATTTTGGGTTTAAGTCCCATCAGCGAACAGTTTTTTTTTATTATTATTATTATTACAGTTGTAAAAATCACTTGTCAAAGTAACTCGTCAGGATCACTCGTCAGAATCCGTTCTCAGACAAGGTATTTAGCCTCAAACTGACATCATTCTGATGTTTGATTTTGATATCTGATCATGTCCTAAAATGGACATTGTAAACATCCCTGCTATCACCAAGACTGCCATGCTCACCTCTCATCGCGCCACACATTATAGCACTGGCCAAAACACAGATTAAAAATCCAATTTCCAAATGAATTATAAAATATAGATATGAGAGCTCAACGATCATTATTTAGTTATTTTCCTTGTATTTGTGTAATCCTCTCGAGAATCCCATAAGTATAGTCAGTGCAGGTAACAATAGCGAATCTTCCATACATCCTGTCATTCTTCATTGAAAATCTATTATCACAAAGAATAGAAAGCGTTTGCCAAAATTGAGTTTTATTGGAGTCTAATCATTTGGAAAGCATCATGAATACATCCCACACAATATTATTATTGTCATTCCTGCTATTATCTTTTATTTGTAATGTTCCATCATATTTCTCTGCTCCGCGGATGGAAGACAGATACAAAAATATAATAACAATTACTTACAGATGTGAGACAACAGGCTGATAAATCATATGATCCTTATAATAGTGTAAAGTCACAGCGAGATTTGTCATTAATGCAAACACAGCCTTAGTAATGTAAAGAGACCTCAACATATACTGTTGTCACGGAAGGTGTGGAAAAGACTTAGTGCAACACAGAGGGAAAGGGAGCCCAGACACTAGGAAAGGGGGAGTGGAGACCTCCTAGTCTGGTCTAGTGTCACCCTGTCTCAACTACCATCCCTATATTGTCTCTTCACCAATCGCCACACACGTGCCTCGCCCTGACTTTCCTTGGCGTATGGATAAGGCTAGGGAAGGAAGGAGATGAGCACTAGTCGATCTCCACTAAGCTCTATAGACAACAAGAGTAGACAAACAGAGGGGAATTGCTTAGCCTTAGATGACTCCAAACAAATGCGCACACAGCCTCAAGCTCCAGAGAGGAACAAATTACTGCTCTTGCTAAAACCTCACAAGTAGTAATGAATATTGCCGGCACCTCCCTCTCAGACACACCAGGTATTTATACACCCAGTCCAGGGAGTTAATTAGCCAGAGGGAGATAGCCGCTGGGTCCTAGAGACAGCCAGCCTTTAAAAAGATGTCTGTAATGCCAAACGTAGAGATCTCCTGCAACCAACTGCAGGGCGACTCTCTGTCACCTCTGACACACCTGTGACAACTGTATGGCCATGGATTAACAGTAATATTCTGTAGTAACAAATGGCCTTGTCCTAACACACTAATCTTCTTCTCTGCTGTGAAGTCACATATTATATGTACAGTCTCCTTAGTGTTTTATGGCTTTCTCTTCTTATCGCTTTGGCTAAGCTGTGGCATCCTCTCTCTATATAAATTCACTGCAAAATGGCTGCTGCATTCCCTGCCTCTGCTTTTATACAGGCTATGATGGTCTCTCCTAATTTGCTGCACTATACCATGTAATATGGTAGCTGCCAGACAGTATGGGAAAGGTTGTATAGCCAATGACACAGGACGTATTAATACATCCTGTGTCATGACACCCGGTTCAGTGAGGGCTCCGGCGGTGAGCCCGCACTGAACCGGGCACATGTCAGCTGATTATTACAGCTGACATGTGCCCGCAACAGCCGCGGGTAGAATCTCGATCCACCCGCGGCTGTAAACTAGTTAAATGCCGCTGTCAATCTCTGACAGCGGCATTTAACATCGCCACGCCGGAAGCGAGCCACTTACCCCGCCCATCGGTGACCCTGTCACGTGATCGCGGGTCACCGATGGGTCGGCATGACAACCCGGGGTCTGCAGCAGACCCCAGTGGTTGTCATGAAAAGATTGCTATGAGCGCCACCTAGTGGTCGGCGCTCATAGCACAGGAGCATTTCAGCTACATAGAGGCAATCTGTTCATCGCCTGTATGTAGCAAAGTCGATCAGGTAATTGCTGCTTCTAGTCTCCTATGGAGACTATAGAAGCATGCAAAAAGTTTTAAAAAAATGTTTTTACAAATATTAAAAAAATATAAAAGTTTAAATCAACCCCATTCAAAATAAAATGCTAAAAAATAAATCCCACATACACATATTTGGTACCGCTGCGTTCAGAATCGCCCGATCTATCAATATAAAAAAAGAATTAATCTGATTGGTAAACGGCGAAACGAGAAAAAAATTCCAAACGCCAGAATTACGTTTTTTTGGTCGCCACAACATTGCAATAAAATGCAATAACGGACGACCAAAACATCATATTTACCCCAAAATGCAATCAATAAAATCATCAGCCCAGCACGCAAAAAATAAGCCCTCACCCGGCCCCAGATCCAGAAAAATGGATATGCTACGGGTCTCGGGAAAATGGCGTCATTTTTTTTTTTTTTTTAGCAAACTTTGGATTTTTTTTTCACCACTTAAATAAAAAAGAACCTATACATGTTTAGTGTCTACGAACTCATAATGACAGAATGGAAAATAAGAATGACAGGTCAGTTTTAGCATTCAGTGAACGTGGTAAAAAAAAAAAATCTGTAGTACTGCATTTTTTTGCAATTTCACCGCACTTGGAATTTTTTTTCTGTTTTCCAGTACATGATATGGTAAAACTAGTAATGGCGTTTAAAAGTGCAACTCATCCCGCAAAAAATAAGCCCTCACATGGCCATATTGCCCAAAAATAAAAACGCTATGGCTCTGGGAACAAGGGGAGCAAAAAAGGAAAATGCAATAACTGAAAATGCTCCGGTCATGATGGGGTTAAGGTCATGTGTGCCTTCTCTGTGTTAGGCTCTCCAGGTGAGGTTGATCCTCTAAGCCTTAGGTCCATGTTTTTGTTCCACCAAGAAGTCTCAGCGGGATCTCTCTGTGATTTCTTAGCTACTGTATATTTTAGTCTTGT
This sequence comes from Phyllobates terribilis, assembly GCF_046119375.1. Classification (NCBI taxonomy): domain Eukaryota; kingdom Metazoa; phylum Chordata; class Amphibia; order Anura; family Dendrobatidae; genus Phyllobates; species Phyllobates terribilis. The sequence continues at coordinate 270,924,300 of NW_027362772.1, forward strand.
TGCTGCTTATGCAACCATTAGGAAAACAATATCAGGGTGAAACTAGAGATGAGAAAATCTGATGATTAAAATTTGGCAAATTTGCTTCAATTTGGTAGTAAAATTTAATTTGCAATGAATTTATTCAATGCCATTTAAAGATGCTCTGAGGACTCTCCAGACCCCGGAACATAATAAATGTAGTGTTAAAAAATTATATAATAATTTATCCCATCTCTCACCTATCTCTTGTGCACCTCCCTTTGGCTCAGTAATTTTTCAGGGCTTTTCCTGCATTGACTAATCCTTACAACACCATAGAGCATTAAACAAGGTGATGTTGTGTGAGGCTTAGTCACTGACTAAGTCCCATGTGCATCACCCAACAATGTCATGATCAACTGCCCAAGTAATGCAATCCTACATGGGTGCATCCTCATCCTTCTTTATATTTCCTCTTGGATTAACATATCCAGAGATTCGTGCCACAAGACGGAAAAAGTAGCTTTTGATCTGTCTGGAAATGTATATGCTATATACAGTGCTGTGCTAATTAATTGGGACAAAGCATTTTTTAAGTAAAATCGTAAGTTGGTTACCAGTCAGTGATTCAAACCAGTTTTAACTTCTTTGGACAGGTGTGAGTGTACAACCGTGAGTAACAAAATGTTGTTTGACTGGTTTTAGTCAGAAAATAACAGCTAGCTGCCCCTCAGCTTCAGTTGAGAGCTTGTTTCTGTGAGGAGTGGTTTAGTGTACTTTTTCTCTATACCACTGACGCGCCCCCTGGGCCGTGTGTGGGGGAATACCTGGAGCCTGGTGTCTGTGTAATGTCAGGGGGTGTAGTCTCCGTGGCGGCGACCCGATCCCGTTGCTCAAGGTGGTCAAACCAGTGGCGGATCTGTTTACTTGGTTTTTAATGTTGAAATGTCTAACTATGCCACCCGTGGATTGCGGTCACTGAGAACCGCCTCTGTGGGTCAGACCGCTGAGGCTGATGTTGTGTGCGCAGCAGAGGGTAGTATAACTCCCCACGGGAGGAGTATAGCCTCAGGGCAGCGTGTGTAGATGGTGAGGGTTGTGGTGCATGGGCGCAGCAGAAATGACTCAGAGTCCGTGCAGTGCAGTTCAGGGTCTTTACTGTTGGTAATGAAGAAGGCCCTGCCGGGAGTACTAGCTAACATTAGAGGCCTGGTCAGTCTGTGAGCGAACAAGAGTCCCCCTGGCCAGGTGGAGGTGTAGGCCTTCCTGTCTGACTGCACTCTTCCTGGCTACCCTGCTGTAGTCGTGTAGTAGCCCCTCTCCCTGAGTGTACCGTGTGGTGCTCACCCATATGGCTTGTGACTTGGGGCCTTTGGTGCCTTCCGCTCCTCGATGGCTGTGCCGGTCCCTTGCGTGTGACTGAGCCTCTGGGCTTTCTATGGCCAGAGGACCTGAAATCCCCTGCCATGTGGTTTTTGCTGCTGGATGTGGATATCCTCACAGCCTCGGACTCCCGTGTCCGGTTTTCTGCGTCTTCTGCCAGGATGAGCTATATCAGCTCCAATCCCTGGCCTTCAGCTCCTGGCTCCTACAGAGCTCCTTGCTGCTCCTCTGTCCCTTCCCCTGGAACTAACTAACTAACCCCGCCCCAGATCCAGTTTATAAAGGGCAGGTTCCTCCCCTCCCTGGACTGGGGCAGGAGGCGCTGCATGTAATAGTGCTCCTGACCAGGAAAACCCATGCTCGCTCTCAGACATGGTATTTCTACCACTGTGGCAACCAGCCACCCTGGTGTGCCACATTCCCCCCTGGTAAATTTTAGTACTCCGGGACTAAACACAATTTATGAAAACATACATAAGAGTATAAGCAATAACACAACAACATACAGTGGTGGCCAAAAGTATTGGCACCCCTGTAATTCTGTCAGATAATACTCAGTTTCTTCCTGAAAATGATTGCAATCACAAATTCTGTGGTATTATTATTTTCATTTAATTTGCTTGCAAGGAAAAAACACAAAAGAGAATGAAGCAAAAATCAAATCATTGATCATTTCAACTCCAAAAATGGGCCAGACAAAAATATTGGCACCCTGAGCCTAATACTTGGTTGCACAACCTTTAGCCAAAATAACTGCGAACAACCGCTTCCGGTAACCATCAAGGAGTTTCTTGCAATGCTCTGCTGGAATTGTAGACCATTCTTCTTTGGCAAACTGCTCCAGGTCCCTGATATTTGAAGGGTGCCTTCTCCAAACTGCCATTTTGAGATCTCTCCACAGGTGTTCTATGGGATTCAGGTCTGGACTCATTGCTGGCCACCTGAGAAGTCTCCAGTGTTTTGGGTCATTGTCCTGCTGGAAGACCCATGACCTCTGAGGGAGACCCAGCTTTCTCACACTGGGCCCTACATTGTGCTGCAAAATTTGTTGGTAGTCTTCAGATTTCATAATGCCATGCACACGGTCAAGCAGTCCAGTGCCAGAGGCAGCAAAGCAACCCCAAAACATCAGGGAACCTCCGCCATGTTTGACTGTAGGTACCGTGTTCTTTTCTTTGAATGCCTCTTTTTTTTTCCTGTACACTCTATGTTGATGCTTTTTCCCAAAAAGCTCTACTTTTGTCTCATCTGACCAGAGAACATTCTTCCAAAATGTTTTAGGTTTTTTCAGGTAAGCTTTGGCAAACTCCAGCCTGGCTTTTTTATGTCTCGGGGTAAGAAGTGGGGTCTTCCTGGGTATCCTACCATACAGTCCCTTTTCATTCAGACGACACTGTTGTACCCTCGGACTGCAGGGCAGCTTGAACTTGTTTGGATGTTAGTCGAGGTTCTTTATCCACCATCTGCACAATCTTTTCGTTGAAATCTCTCGTCAATTTTTCTTTTCCGTCCACATCTAGGGAGGTTAGCCAGAGTGCCATGGGCTTTAAACTTCTTGATGACACTGCGCACGGAAGACACAGGAACATTCAGGTCTTTGGAGATGGACTTGTAGCCTTGAGATTGCTCATGCTTCCTCACAATTTGGTTTCTCAAGTCCTCAGACAGTTCTTTGGTCTTCTTTCTTTTCTCCATGCTCAATGTGGTACACACAAGGACACAGGACAGAGGTTGAGCCAACTTTAATCCATGTTAACTGGCTGCAAGTGTGATTTAGTTATTGCCAACACCTGTTAGGTGCCACAGGTAAGTTACAGGTGCTGTTAATTACACGAATTAGAGAAGCATGACATGATTTTTCAAGCAGTGCCAATACTTTTGTCCACCCCCTTTTTTAGGTTTGGTGTGGAATTTTATCCAATTTGGCTTTAGGACAATTCTTTTTGTGTTTTTTCATTGAAGACAAATTAAATGAAGATAATAATACCAAAGAATTTGTGATTGCAATCATTTTCAGGAAGAAACTGAGTATTATCTGACAGAATTGCAGGGGTGCCAATACTTTTGGTCACCACTGTATGTACAAGGAGTTCAGTCTTTATAGGTCACGGCACTTCTGTAACCAGGTGTCCATGTCACCCAAGATGTATTTTGAGGGACCCGTCCCAAACCCTCCACGTAGGCCCTGGGGTGGCTACAGGGCATTGATGATCCGGCGTTGGACCACGTCTTCAGCCACCTCCATGGGTTTTTGTTCTGTGGTCTGGCACAAAAGGGGCACTTAACAGGTGCAACTATTTACAAGGTACAGTTCCGGTTATTCATAGTCCATAACCTGTCAGTCCATAAGCCCTGTCGGGTAACTTGAGAAACATAATTATTATTCATGCAGCAAACATAAAACATTTCAACATTTGCAATATACAGGTATATATCACTTTTTTTACAAGATTCTCCAGCGAACGGGCTTCTGACCTCTAGTGGTCCTGGTGGACCTACGTAACACACTATCTGGTAGTGTTCTTTCTGGGTCCCCTGTTTCCATCCCTTGTGTAGTGGGCTCGCTAGTGTCTGCACTACAGGTGTTTGGAGATGTTACGGGTAGGTTGGGCAGCTTTCTGCATACTCTTTGGCTTACCACGGGCACGGCAGGCTCACTACTAGCAGAGGGTTGATTCTCCTGGGCTGCTGGTATGGAATCTTCTGCCTCCGGGGGCCGGTTGCTCTCCCAACACTACTTGCTCTCATGTAGGCCCTTGCGGGGCTGGCTGGAGAAAGGTAAGGACGGGTACCACAATAGCGTTGTTAATTTGTATTCAGGAGCGGGGAAATTCTCCGAGTACTGTACTGACCATTTCTTCCCTTTCCTCTGCGGGTTGAGGGCTATCTTGGTCTTCATCAGTGCTTTGCAGCTGCTGGGGACTCTTATTCAGGTGGTCTCTGGAGACAGTGGCTGTGGTCTCTCCTCCATCCTTACTGATAACGCATACTTTCGGATTTTCATGGCTTGATGGCAGTACTGTGTACGGTTCTTTCTCCCACTGGTCATCCAACTTATGGAGCCGCCTCTTCCTCTTCAAGACCTGCTCTCCAGGTGCCAGGGGAACAGCGGGAGCATGCTGGTTGTAAGTCCTCACTTGCCTTTCTCTTGCTTGAGACAGACTTCTCTCAACACTCTCCTGCACTTTCCGGTACCGCTGTTGCCGTTCTGTATCCCAGTCTGCCTCTGGCGAGGTGTCCTCAGGTGTCAGGACTCCCATATTCAGGTCAATAGGCAGCTTACCAGGTGTGACTCTCATTAGGTAAGCCGGGGTGCAGTTGGTGGAATTTACTGGGATGTGGTTATACAAGTCCACCAGATCAGGCAGTTTTTCAGGCCACAGACTGCGTTCTTCCAGGGGCAACGTTTTCAGCAAGTCTATCACCACCTGGTTCATCTTCTCGCAGAGTCCATTGGTTTGAGGGTGATAGGGCGTTGTTCTTATCTTCTTGCAGCCATACAGGTTGCAGAACTCCTGGAAGACCTCCGCTTCGAAGGTTGGACCTTGGTCAGTCAACACTTGCTCCGGATACCCGTGTGGACGACAGAAGTGCTGCTGGAAGGCTCTAGCTGCTGTTTGAGCCGTTAAGTCCTTGTCAGGGACCACCACCAGGAACCGGGAGTAGTGGTCTACAATGGTGAGGGCGTAGACGTACCCGGACCTACTTGAAGCCAGCTTCACATGGTCCAGGGCTACCAGTTTTAGTGGCTGCTTATTGATGATGGGCTGCAGGGGAGTCTTCTGGCTGGCACGGTCCTTTCTTCTCAGGTTGCACGGGCCGCAGTCTCTGCACCATCTCTCAATGGCCTCTCTCATGCCTACCCAGAAGAACCGTTCACGCAACAGGAACTCCAACTTCTTCCATCCAAAGTGCCCTGCTTCGTCGTGGTATGCCTCCAGGACCATAGCCGCGTCTCGTCTCGGGACCACTACCTGCCAGGTCAGCTCATGTGTCCGGGAGTTGACAATTCTCCGGCACTGCTTCCCCTTGTAGAGAAACAGTTTACTCTTCTCCTTCCACAGCTGCTTGGTCTCTTCCGGAGCGTCTGGGTCAAGGCGGGCATCAGCCTGTGCCAGCATCTCTTTTACCAGGCTTATGGCTGGGTCACTGTCTTGCGTCTCCGCCCAGCTGTAGAGGGGTAAGGGATTGAACGTGGCAGAGTGCTTGTCCCTTACACAGTGGGAACACTGGGTAATACCATGACTGTGGAACGCAGGGAGTTCAATCTCTTCCAGTTCTTCTGGATCTTCCCCTCCGTTCGGCATCCTGGACATCCGTTCCGCCCGCTATTTGATGGTGAACTCATAGTTGGACAGCCGGACCATCCATCTTTGCTCCAGGGCACCAAGTCTTGCAGTGTCGAGGTGTGTCAAAGGGTTGTTGTCCGTGTACACAGTGAACTTGGCAGAGGCAAGGCAATGTTTGAAACGTTCCGTCAGTGCCCACATCACTGCCAGGAACTCTAGCTTGAAGGAGCTATAATTCTCAGGGTCTCTCTCTGTGGGCCGTAGTTTTCGGCTGGCGTAAGCAATTTCCCGCTCTCTGCCCTGCTGGATCTGGGATAGTACTGCTCCCAGCCCCACGTTACTGGCATCTGTGTGGAGGATGAAAAGCTGGCCGTAATCAGGTTAAGCCAGGATCTCATCCCCCGTGAGGGCCAACTTCAGCTGGCAGAAAGACTCCTCTTCCAGCTTGTCCCACCTGAAGGGCGGCTTCTGATTCTTGGTCTTAGGTCAGTCAAACAGGAGGTCTTGCATAGGGGCTGCCATTTTGGTGAACCCAGAGATGAATCTTCGGTAGTAGCCTACCAACCCAAGGAACTGCCGCACTTCCTTTATGCTGGAGGGTCTTGGCCAGTCCTTAATCACTGTGATCTTATCAGGGTCTGGAGCTACTCCGTCAGCACTCACCACGTGTCCCAGGTACTGTAACTTTGGTTTCAGTAGATGACACTTGGAGGGTTTCACCTTTAGGCCGTAGCCTGCCAGGGCGTCAAACACCTCTGCCAGGTGTTTCAGATGGTCCTCATATATGTTTTGCAATACACGATGAAATCGTCCAGGTATAGCAGGACCGTCTCGAAATTCCTGTGCCCCAGGCAGCACTCCATCAACCGCTGAAAGGTTCCTGGTGCGTTGCAGAGCCCAAGCGGCATACAGTTGAATTCGCTGAGACCCATCGGGGTGGTGAACGCGGTCTTCTCCTTTTCTGCCTCTGCTACAGGAACCTGCCAGTACCCACTACTAAGTCTAAAGTGGAGAAGAAGTTAGCAGACTTTAATGCAGCTAAAGATTTCTCTATCCTAGGTAACAGGTACGCATCTTTGTGTGTGATACGGTTGACCTTTCTGTAATCTACACACATTCTCATGGTGCCATCTTTCTTTTTCACAAGAACTAGTGGAGCTGCCCAGGGGCTACAGCTGTCCCTGATTACCCCAGCCTCCTTCATTTCTCGCAACATTCCCTTGGCATTCTGATAGTGTGCAGGGGGTACAGGTCGGTATCTTTCCTTTATGGGTGGATGGTCTCCTGTGGGGATGTGGTGTTCTACCCACTTTACTTGCCCAAAGTCTAGCGGGTGTTTGCTAAAGACTCTTTCGTACTCCTGCACCACCCGGTAGACTCCCTGTTTTTGGTGTGAGGGAGTGGAGTCGGTGCCCACATGCAGCTTCTGACACCAGTCCTCCATTTGTTTCTTGGAGCCATTACCCTCCTCTGGTTGAGATGGAGGCAAGGGTTCCACAGACTTTACAGAGTTTTGGTTAACGGTGAACAATTTGGCTAGAGTGGCATACCGGGGCAAGTATACTTCTCTTTCCCCGATGTTTAGGATGCGGACGGGTACCCTCCCATGGTGTACATCGACCACCCCCCGTGCTGTCAAAATGGTGGGCCTACTGTTTGAGTAGACGGGTTCTACCATGGCTTGGTAGTCCCTTCCTCTTAACCCAATTGCAGTCCGGCACCATATCATCATCTCACTTTTTGGGGGCATGGCGATAGGGAACGGGTCACTCATCCTAACACTACTAATCTCACCACCGGACAGTTCTACCTGATCTCTTTTTGTAGGACACGCTGCTGGCTGGAGCTGGTGTTCTCCACAACCTGCTGTAATATGACAATTATCTCTGCAAGACAATTTTCAATAACATTAGTACCCAAGGTTATCTTAGGGTGGCTTTCACGATGGTCAATGTCCACAATAAACAGTCCTTGCGCTGGCAGTTCAACTTTACCAATTTTGATGGTCACCTCCTTGAATCCCACCTGCGGTACGGGCTGACCATTGCTGGCGATGATGCTCAAATCGTTATCTGGGTAGCGGGTAATATCTGAGTCATTCCAGTACCGCTTAAAAAGCATATAGGGGATGGTGGTTACCTGTGACCCGGTGTCCAGTAGTGCACTCATAGGAATGCCATCCAGCACCACAGGCAAGACCGGTCGTCCCCCTACGTACTTATCATGCCAGCTCGATGGGCCTGATGGTCTTATGCCTAGGGGGTCGGCCCTCTGCCCCAAGTTGGGCCCGTTTAAATGACAGTACCTTGCCATATGTCCTGGTTGGTTGCAGCGGCGGCAGATGGGTTGTCCGTCCTGGTCGTAGAGGTCGCTGGGCCTTCCTCTGGACGATGCGATCCTCCTCTGTCAGCGCCAAGGGACGTCCTCCGGACTGGAAGCCAGCTGGATCTTTCCTGGGGGGGGGGGGACACCTGTAAAGACTGCACAGTTCTGGCTAGCGCGGCAACGCTTTTGGTCAGCTCTTGGACCTGATGGTACAGGCTCTGCAGACAAGGGCGCCGCCTCCTGGTGATAGGTAATAGCAGGGTGCCTGTGGGTTACAGCGCCACCTGGTGCCAGTTCTCGGAGCACCCGGATGGCCCTGTCTTTAAACTGCACATAGTCCAAATCACGGCTCTGCAAGGCCATTACACGCAACTGGGTTCGATGGGCGCTGGACTGTAGACCCTCAATGAACTGCTCAGTCAACAGCTTATCCTCATTCCGCACACTGTCAGGGTCTGCCTGCTTAATGGCTCTCAGGGCTTCCTGCAAATTCAAAGCATAGTCCCGCATACTGTCTTGTGCCCGCTGTTTGCATCCATAAAATTTTAGTTTGATCTCTGCTGAGGTGCGGGTATCAAAAGTGTCCTTTAGATGGGCCAGTATTTCCTTTACAGTCCCCTTTTCCCTGGCTGACCAGGACTTCACTTCTCTTTGGGCTGCTCCGATTAGCTGACCTATCAGGATGCTCACTTTTTGTTCCTCGGACAGGGGTATACTTTGAATAGGCTATTCAGTCTTTCTTTAAAGTCGCTCAGGGTATGCGACTCCCCTGAGTACTAGGGTAACCATGCCGCTCCGAGGATAAACGGCATCGTGAACGGCATCACTGCGGCAGCAGCCGCGCTGGCGGTGGGAGCTCCCTCCATTCCTGGTGTCTTCCTCCCCCCTAGTTAACTGTGGCCTACCTTCTGTTGCTTCTTCTCCGTAGGCCGCGGCTCCGCAGGCGATCGTCGGTGTCGAGGACCTTGCGTCGCGCGCTGGTGACGTCAGCGTCCGCTGGGCTCCTTCCAGGACCTTGCGCAGCGTCAGTACGTAAGGCGGGGCTTCAGCTCTCACGCGCTTTTGGCATTCACGCCCCTCTTCTTCCCGCGCGGGGTCCCAAAAATGGCGCCCAATGGCGGGAAAATGGCTGCGGATGGCGGGAAACTTCACCACGGTAAGTATCACAGTCTTTCTTCAGGCACGCAGTACCCGGTGGTTGCGGGCACGAAATCCTGCCGACTACGCCGAAGTTGACCCGCCACCTGGGCCGTGTGTGGGGGAATACCCGGAGCCGGGTCCTGTGTAATGTCAGGGGTTGTAGTCTCCGTGGCGGTGACCCGGTCCCGTGGCTCAGGGTGGTCAAACCAGTGGCGGATCTGTTTACTTGGTTTTTAATGTTAAAATGTCCGACTACGCCACCCGTGGATTGCGGTCACTGAGAACCGCCGCTGCGGGGCAGACCGCAGAGGCTGATGTTGTGTGAGCAGCAGAGGGTAGTATAACTCCCCACGGGAGGAGTATAGCCTCAGGGCAGCGTGTGTAGATGGCGAGGGTTGTGGTGCATGGGCGCAGCAGAAATGACTCAGAGTCCGTGCAGTGCAGTTCAGGGTCTTTACTGTTGGTAATGAAGAAGGCCCTACCGGGAGTACTAGCTAACATTAGAGGCCTGGTCAGTCTGTGAGCGAACAAGAGTCCCCCTGGCCAGGTGGAGGTGTAGGCCTTCCCGTCTGACTGCACTCTTCCTGGCTACCCTGCTGTAGTCGTGTAGTAGCCCCCGTCCCTGAGTGTACCGTGTGGTGCTCACCCGTATGGCTGGTGACTTGGGGCCTTTGGTGCCTTCCGCTCCTCGATGGCTGTGCCGGTCCCTTGCATGTGACTGAGCCTCCGGGCTTTCTATGGCCAGAGGACCTGAAATCCCCTGCCAGGTGGTTTCTGCTGCTGGATGTGGATATCCTCACAGCCTCGAACTCCGGTGTCCGGTTCTCTGCGTCTTCTGCCAGGATGAGCTCTATCTGCTCCAATCCCTGGCCTTCAGCTCCTGGCTCCTACAGAGCTCCTTGCTGCTCCTCTGTCCCTTCCTCTGGAACTAACTAACCCTGCCCCAGATCCAGTTTATAAAGGGCAGGTTCCTCCCCTCCCTGGACAGGGGCAGGAGGCGTTGCATGTAATAGTGCTCCTGACCAGGAAAACCCATGCTCGCTCTCAGACATGGTATTTCTACCACTGTGGCAACCAGACCCCCTGGGGTGCCACACCACAATTCCAAGTGTGTGAAGAAATTCCTGGAAGAAAATAAAGTAAAAGTGCTGGTCTGGCCTGGCAATTCACCAGACTTAAATCCTATAGAAAATTTGTGGAGCATTGTGAAGAGATATCTTGGCAAAATGGACTGTACAACCAAAGAAAGCATGATAAACAGTGCCATTCAAGTGTGGTTCCATGATGAAGAGTTGATGCAAAAACTTGGTAGAATCAATGCCAAAACGCATTGAAAATCTCATATCTGCTAAAGGAGGACATATTTCTTACTAAAAATAGTATTTAACAGTGCATTATAACATTTTATTATTATATATTCAAAAATGATTTTTTAGCTTTGTCCCAAGTAATTTGCACAGCACTGTATGTTTATATGTAGCTACTCATTGGTTGTGATGTGAATTCCAGCCAATCAAGTACTTTGCTACAGTTTTGTCCTTCCTTACTTTTTTTGTCTTGCTTGGCTTTATCTACCTAGAGATGTGTGGCATGTGATTACCAGCTTAGAACAAAAGCACAATTTTTCAATACTCTGTCATGAGAAATTTGTTTTATGTATTCATATGTAAGGAAGTCGAGGTGTTGGCCATGTTCCCCCTTGAAGACGTATGTTGTTGTAAGGCGTTATTACGTGTAGTATGTTTAGTAATTTGTATTGTTAGTCAGGAAGTTATGTTCTGCCCTAGCACAGGTAGTTGACAAGGACAGTTAGTTAATGGTTGGGACTAGCCCAGAATGGCTAAAGTGAATGGACAGCAGAGTGTTTCCTGTTAGAATGTTAGGTAGGGACGAGCCTGCAGTACTAGTAGACCTCAGGTCTGGCTGAGTAGCAGAACCTCAAGCAGTGGGTGCATTTAAGTCAAGAGGGAGACTATCAAGGCAAGTACTAAGTAACTACGAGAGAAGCAACAATGAGAAGGAAGTAGTGTTTAGAGTCGGTCAAAGTGAAAAGAGAAAAGTATGAAGGATCGGGGCTTGGGGCAAGAAGCCTAGGGGTATGGAGTTTTCTGTCAGTCAGGTAATGGGACAGAGAAGGAAAGATATGAGAGACGAAGAGGAAATGCCCCATGTGGTAGTCCCGAGGCGTCAATAAAGCAGAAAGCTAAGTAGCAGCCATATTGATATAGGAAACTCCACTAAGATGAGAAGGACGCGGAACCAAGGGTGGAAGTATAAAACACTTGCTTGCTGGACTGCAATCCCATTATTGGGAACCTGGAGGCTCCCTGAATAGTGTGTGCTGGGCTGTTTTGTGACAGAAAAGTTAAAGTAGAAAGAGAGAGTGACTCCAGGAAAGAGAAGGGGGAAGAGTTTGATAATGTTCCATGTACCTAAAGAAACACTCATGAAGATGAATACCCGCTGTACATAGTTCCTCAAGTTATTATTCATCAAAAAAAACATTTATTTATATACTATGGCTCCCTCATTGAACTCCTGGTCCTAGTCTGCCAAATACAATGGCATCATGCGGTCTGCAAGGGTGTATCACCACTACAGCTAAAGTCCACACACCCAGCCAGGACCCCCATTTTCATGTAGTGTGCAGGGACAAGGAACACAAGTACCTCGCCCACGGTGACCACGCTGTGCCACGTTACACATGTGGCCACCAAGTGGTAGTGATGGAAATTGCAGTCTGTTGATGAATTTGTTAGTATGTTGTGATATTGCATTGGGTCATTAACCATATTCAAGAAGTGGAGGGGTTGGTGTGACACCCTGAGCGCAAGAGGCACCCAGTACACCGAGCATGGGTCGGATCCTTCCTTACTGTCACATGGGGTTTTTGGGTGTCTGTGCCCGATGCCTGGCGCTTTGGTGCACAGTAAAAATACATAATAGACACACGGCTACGGGTGTGTGGGGAATTAACGCTGCGTTTACTGCTCCCTCTTCGTTGTGTGGTGGCAATGGTAGCGTTTCCCGTGATGTTGGTGCTGAGGGTAACAGGGGAGTCAGGAGGCAGATGTGCTTTTAAAAACAGATGAAGCTTTTACTGTAAATGTTCAGCCTTAGAAAGGATCACAGCCAGAAAGATGAATTACAGCCATAAGATGGTACAACATAACATGTGCAGATGACAAAGCTCCTCAGGCGGGCGTTTAGTGACAGATGCAGGAAATGGCATATATGAGGCGTGATAAATAGAGATGAGCGGTGTTCGACTTGAACTGTTCGCCAATCTCAAATTCGAGCTGTTTTGGGCGGTGTTCGAGTTGTTCGACGAACCCGAACGATTTGCAAAAAATTCGGCTGTTCGAGGTTATGTTCGATAACTGTTCGTGCACCAAAAACGTGTCCTGCATGTCTGGCGCTATTTAGAGCACCAATCATGCAGGGATTGTCTGCCACTCACTGTAATGCCACAGCCATGGTGGTTGTGGCATTACAGTGATTGCCCAAATCGATGGGAACAGTGCCAACAGTGAAACATGAAAAGCCGGCAATTCAGCAGCGGCATACACCTGTACCCGACAATTTAGAACCGAAAGAATAGAGCTTCACACATAGATTAGATAGATATAAACATGTCAGTCACATATATAAGAAGTACAGTGACAGTGTTGCTTACTGTACTTGTCATTTAGCGTAAAGGATTTATCAAAAAAAATAATAGTGTTTTAATGCACCGTCTCTTTAAAAAAGCCGGCCGGCAATTCAGCAGCGGTACCCGACAATTTAGAATAGAAGGAATAGAGAATCACACATAGATTAGATAGATAGAAACATGTCAGCCACATATATACGAAGTACAGTGACAGTGTTGCTTACTGTACTTGTCATTTAGCGTAAAGGATTTATCAAAAAAAATAATAGTGTTTTCATGCACCGTCTCTTTAAAAAAGCCGGCCTGCAATTCAGCATCTGTACCCGACAATTTAGAACAGACAGAATAGAGCTTCACACATAGATTAGATAGATAGAAACATGTCAGTCACATATATATGAAGTACAGTGATAGTGTTGGTTACTGTACTTGTCATTCAGTATTAAAATAAAGGATTTATTATTAAAAAAATTGGCGTGGGGTTCCCCTTAATTTTAGGCTCTAGCGGAGGTTAAGCAGACGGCTGGGGCAGATGTTTGAAGCCTGGGAAGGGGGTAATACCCACGGAGCTTCCCAGGCTACTAATATCAGCCCCCAGCTGAATACATAGCCTTTACTAGCTATTAAAATGGGGGACCCCCCAAAAGAAATGACGTGGGGTCCCCCCTAATTTAATAGCTAGCAAAGGCTAGGCAGACAGCTGGGGGCTGATATTAATAGCCCAGGAAGGGAGCCATGAATATTGGCCCCCTCCCAGGCTAGAAACATCAGCCGTCAGCCGCCCCAGAAATGGCGCATTCATAGGATGCGCCAATTCTGGCACTTAGCCTCGCTCTTCCACGCTGCCCTGGTGCGGTGGCAGGGGGTAATAGGGTTGGGGTTGATGTCAGCTTATAATGCCAGCTGACATCAAGCCCAGGTTAGTAATGGAGAGGCGTCTATAAGACACCCCCATTACTAACCCCATAGTCAAAGTTAAAAAAAACACAAACACCCAGAATAAAGTCCTTTAATTGAAATAAAGACACAATCCTTTATTGTTCTAAATTAAACCATACTTACCGTCACGCCCATTCCAGCTGAAGCCAACGATCTCCTGCAATAAAAGAAAAATAATAAAGCAACCTCATCCTTACCTTTCCATGGTTCCCACGACAGCTTCAGCTCTGCTACATCGAGATGACAGGCTGGACCGCAGCAGAACGCTGCCATCCAGCCTCTCATCCCGCAGACACTGAGAAGCGCAGGCTTGCTTGCGCTGCTCAGCGTCTCTCTGTGACGACATCCAGATGAGCCGAGTTCATGTCCAATGAACTCGGCTCACCTCATGCACGTCACTGACAGCGTGGGAAAATTCTCAAGCTGAAGCGGTGAGTGCAGGAGAATTCTCCCACGCTGTCAGTGACGTGCAGGAGGTGAGCTGAGTTCATTGGACATGAGCTCACCTTATGCACGTCACTGACAGCGTGGGAGAATTCTCCTGCACTCAGCGCTTCAGCGTGAGAATTCTCCCTCGCTGAAGCGCTGAGTGCAGGAGAATTTTCCCACGCTGTCAGTGACGTGCATGAGGTGAGCCGAGTTCATTGGACATGAACTCTGCTCATCTGGATGTCGTCACAGAGAGACGCTGAGCAGCGCAAGCAAGCCTGCGCTTCTCAGTGTCTGCGGGATGACAGGCTGGATGGCGGCGTTCTGCTGCGGTCCAGCCTGTCATCTCGATGTAGCAGAGCTGAAGCTGTCGTGGGAACCATGGAAAGGTAAGGATGAGGTTGCTTTATTATTTTTCTTTTATTGCAGGAGATCGTTGGCTTCAGCTGGAATGGGCGTGATGGTAAGTATGGTTTAATTTAGAACAATAAAGGATTGTGTCTTTATTTAGTTTAGTAATGGGGGTGTCTTATAGACGCCTCTCCATTACTAACCTGGGCTTGATGTCAGCTGGCATTATAAGCTGACATCAACCCCAACCCTATTACCCCCTGCCACCGCACCAGGGCAGCGTGGAAGAGCGAGGCTAAGTGCCAGAATTGGCGCATCCTATGAATGCGCCATTTCTGGGGCGGCTGACGGCTGGTGTTTCTAGCCTGGGAGGGGGCCAATATTCATGGCTCCCTTCCTGGGCTATTAATATCAGCCCCCAGCTGTCTGCCTAGCCTTTGCTAGCTATTAAATTAGGGGGGACCCCACGTCATTTTTTTGGGGGGGTCCCCCATTTTAATAGCTAGTAAAGGCTATGTATTCAGCTGGGGGCTGATATTAGTAGCCTGGGAAGCTCCGTGGGTATTACCCCCTTCCCAGGCTTCAAACATCTGCCCCAGCCGTCTGCTTAACCTCCGCTAGAGCCTAAAATTAAGGGGAACCCCACGCCAATTTTTTTAATAATAAATCCTTTATTTTAATACTAAATGACAAGTACAGTAACCAACACTATCACTGTACTTCATATATATGTGACTGACATGTTTCTATCTATCTAATCTATGTGTGATGCTCTATCTTTCTGTTCTAAATTGTCGGGTACCGCTGCTGAATTGCCGGCCGGCTTTTTTAAAGAGACAGTGCATGAAAACACTATTATTTTTTTAAATAAATCCTTTACACTAAATGACAAGTACAGTAAGCAACACTATCACTGTACTTATTATATATGTGACTGACATGTTTCTATCTATCTAATCTATGTGTGAAGCTCTATTCTTTCTGTTCTAAATTGTCGGGTACAGATGCTGAATTGCCGGCTGGCTTTTTTAAAGAGACGGTGCATGAAAACACTAATATTTTTTTTAATAAATCCTTTACACTAAATGACAAGTGCAGTAACCAACACTGTCACTGTTCTTCTTATATGTGTGACTGACATGTTTCTATCTATCTAATCTATGTGTGATGCTCTATTCCTTCTTGTCTAAATTGTCGGGTACCGGTGTATGCCGCTGCTGAATTTGCCGGCCGGCTTTTTTAAAGAGAGTGTCTTCTGAGCAGTTTGTCAGCTTTTGGACACCTTTGCAGGTGTTTTCTATGTGTTTCTATGTGTTTTTGTTTGCCTGCCATTGGTTTTAACGGTGTTCGACGGTGTTCTAAGGTGTTCGACGAACAGTTCGACGAACAGTTCCTCGAACATTCCGGTGTTCGACGAACCGAACCGAACCCGAACACTACGGGGGTGGCTCAACACTAGTGATAAACAGCAAGTGTGAACAGAGCCTATCCTGTTATCAAAGCTGACACGATAGTCTTCTTCTATCCCACTGGAGTGACTTTTTGCCCAGCGGACCCCCATATCCCATGTTTTCCTCTGACCTTCATTATGTTGCAGGACTCCTGTTACCCCTCTTGATTACGGGGGACTACCCTTCAGGCCCGTACTCCTCCTGTCTCCACAGCGTAGTATTCTGGTAGGGTTAGGGTGCTGTGCAGACCTGGGCATTCAATCTGCCTCAAGGGTGCTAGTCCTCAGGTTATTCTACAGGTTTACTCGGGTCAGTCCATCCCTATTCACCCCACTGGGATGAGGGAAAATGAATCCCCTCACATGTTTTCTGGCTGCTTCACTGGCTGGTCCCCAACTGTCCTCTGAGGTGTTCACTGGAACTGACTGAAATAACTGTTGCAGCTATTTATAGTAAAACCAGAGGCTCCACCAACTAAGCCATCTGCCTAGCAACTGCCTCAGTGATGATCCTAGCTTATCACTACCTGGGCTGCTGCAATGAGTGTCGAAATACAGTGTCACTTAGACCAATTCTTACATGAAATAATACTAAACTCCAATATTATGAGTAACACTACATAAAATTATAGTGATACCCGTCTCTGGGGTATTACATGGGCACATCTTGAGAAACCAAAAAAGCAACCTTTTAGAGATTTCATACTTTTAAACCCCTCAAAAAATATCCAAATCAAAAATGTATCTCCATGCTAAGAAGCTTCCTTTCATAGATTTGCACACTTAGTGCTAGCTTTTAGTGTTGAGCGAACATGCTCGACACTGCTCGGTACTCGCCCGAGCATCACGCTACTCGGGATGTTCGGCGAGCACCGAACATTTCCGGGTTACTCGGGCGGGAGCTCGGGTCTCCGCCCTGCTTGTTTGGCGCTCTTTACAGAGCCAATGAACATGCAGGGATTGCCAGCCAGTCACTGTAATGCTGCAGCCATGTTGGTTGTGGGCATTAGTGATTGGCTGGCTGCACAGCGTCACCTCGAGTATTTAAAACCGGGCGCCGCCATCTTGGACACAGTCGCTCCGGATTAGACAGTGTAGGGACAGCGCTGCTGATTTATGGAGAGATATAAACTGTGAAATAGTTAGTGTAGGGTCTGTAAAGGCTGCCAGAACAAACAAACAGTCCTTTTCAGGACTAATATCCATCCCAGATACCAGGCAGGCAGGCAGGCTGTATAGGAGACACAGTGGTGGTTATACCAGCAAACGTTGCATTACAGTCCTGTGTGCTCCTGTTGCTGAAATTGCTGGACTTAGTACCAGGTGTCGGGGGCCAGGAAAAATCCTTTTTCTTTCATCTAAATCCTCCTTTTTTTTTCCTCCTTCACACTGTACAAATACCCATCTTATTAACCTTTTGGTGTGTCTCCCCCCCCCCCCCCCCCACAAAAAAAAAAGCGTGTCTCTGATTTTTCAGACACAAATATAACTGTTGAAAATAGTCTGGTGTAGGCTAGAGAAACAGAAGTGTTGTTTTGCACTTCCACGGTTGAAACCTCTGTATTATCCATTTTGGGCCATTTGTATCTAAAAAAAAAAAAACAGTTTGAGTGTGTCGCTCACTGTTCAGCCGCAAATCTATATATTTAAAAAAGTCTGGTATACCCCAGTAAACAATAACTGTGGTTTTGCCATCCCACGGTAAAAAATCTCTATTATTCAGGTTTTGGTATATTTTCCGTAAAGAAAAACAGTAGTGTCTCCTGACTGTTGTGACACAAAAATATATCTGTTGAAAATAGTCTTGTGTAGGCCCGACATCCCAGTGTGGTTTCGCAGTTCTATGGGTCAAATCGCTATACTATCCAGTTTTGGGCCTTTGGTATCTAAAAAAAAAATCAGTTTGAGTGTGTCGCTCACTGTTCAGCCGCAAATATCTCTATTTAAAAAAGTGTGGTATACCCCAGTAAACAATAACTGTGGTTTTCCTCTTCAACGGTTCTAATCTAATCTTTATTACCCTTTATCCATTGATAGTGCAAGTGTAAGCTATTTTACTTCATTTACAATGGGCAAGGCGCGTGGCAAGGGACGTGGAAGTGGACGTTCTGGTGATGGTTCGTGCAGAGGACGGGCCCGTGGCCAAGGTGAAAATGTGCCACAACCAACAGCCACATCTTCTCGCTCCCACTTCTTGACCGAATTACTAGGGAAGCACAGAACAACACCAGTATTGGGAACTGATCAGTGTGAACACTTTATTAATTGGATAGCAGACAATACTTCCAGTTACCTGGGCACCACCACCTCCGGTCTGTCTTCCACACGGTCAACTCTTAGTAGCCGTGAGTCTCGACCGCATACTCCTCCTCACCCTGATGCTCCTTCCTCCCACCATGCCGAGTGTCGTCAGACAGCAAGTGATCCCACACTTGGACACTCTGAAGAGCTGTTCACTGGTCCATTTCCATATTTGGGCCCCTCGCCTGATACGCTTGAAGTGGTGGAAGAGGAGATCCCATGTTGCGATGCCCAAATATTTGAACAGCCACGGCCACAGGAAGGCGACGTTGGCAATCTGTCACAAGAGGTGGACGATGATGAGACACAATTGCCAGGAAGTGAGGAGGAGGAGGATCGTGGTGCGCAAGTGGAATAGGAGGAGGTGGTGGATGATCTAGTAACTGACCCAACGTGGAAGGAGGACATGCAGAGTGAGGCCAGCAGCACACAGGGGGAGGGAGGCAGAGCACCCCAACAGGCAGGAAAAAGCAGTGTGGTGGCCGCAGACAGAAGGAAGGCAACCGTTCCCCGTAACACCAACACGAGGGACGTTGCCAGTACAAGCGGTAGGTCTTCCAGAGTCTGGAATTTTTTTAAAGACTCAGCTGATAACCCCAAATGGGCCATATGTTCCACCTGCCATGCCAGCATCAGCAGGGGTGACAAAACTACCAGCCTGACCACCACCAGCATGATCAGGCACATGGCAGCAAAGCACCCGACTTTGTGGGGCGAAACCCAGGGTCCACGACCAGTGTCAGCGGGTCTCACCACTGCTTCTTCCACTGTTGTGCATGCAATAGAACCCCCTGTTGTGTGTGCAAGGCAATCCCCTGTCCATACTGCATGTAAAGATGCCCCCTCCTCTCAGTCTTCACTTGTTATGGCAGTTTCTCAAGAAACAGCATCAACGACCACGTCCACGTCCCACCACAGCGTTCAATTGTCCATATCCCAGACCTTTGAACGAAAGCGGAAATTCGCAGCTAACTCCCCACAGGCCACAGTCCTAAATTCGCACTTTTCACGACTGCTTGCGTTGGAAATGCTGCCTTTTAGGCTGGTGGAGACGGAATCCTTCCGCAATCTTATGGCGGTGGCTGTCCCTCGGTACTCGGTCCCCAGCCGACACTATTTTGCCCGGTGTGCCATCCCCGCACTACACAAGCACGTGTCCCAAAGCATCTGCCGTGCCCTCAACAACGCAGTTACTGGGAGAGTCCACCTGACAACGGACACGTGGACAAGTGCTTGTGGCCAGGGACGGTACTTCTCTCTGACGGCACACTGGGTAAACATAGTGGAAGCCGGGACCCAGTCGGACCTTGGGATGGAACACATCCTCCCCACACCGAGAATTGCGGGCCCTATGTCAGTCAGAGTTGCCCCCACAGTGTACAGCTCCTGTTCATCATCCTCCTCCTTCTCATGTTCAGCCTCCATCTCAGATATCACCACATCAGTTACAAGCTGGAAGCATTGCAGTACTGCCTCCGCCAAGTGGCAACAGGCTGTGCTGAAACTCATAAGCTTAGGTGATAAACCTCACACTGCTTGTGAGTTGTGGACAGCTGTGAAAGAGCAGGCCGATCTGTGGCTGAGACCGCTGAACCTACATCCCGGCATGGTCGTGTGTGACAATGGCCGTAACCTGGTGGCGGCTCTGAGGCGAGGCGAAATCACACACGTACCATGCCTGGCTCATGTGCTTAACCTCGTGGTTCAGCGGTTTCTTAAATCATACCCGGAGTTGCCAGATCTGCTCGTGAAAGTACGCCGCCTGTCAGCTCTTTTTCGCAAGTTGGCTACAGCTCCCGCCACCCTTGCTGTGTTGCACCAGCGTTTGCAGCTTCCGGCACACCGACTGGTGTGTGATGTCCCCACACGTTGGAACTCTACCCTCCACATGTTGCAAAGGATTTGTGAGCAGAAGAGAGCAGTTGTGAAGTACCAGCTGCAACAAGGCTGTCGATATTCAGGTCAGACTCCACACATAAGACCTCAGGAGTCGACCTGGATGTCTGACATATGTACCATCCTGACAAACTTTGAGGAAGCCACCAAGATGGTGAGTGGCGCTGATGCCATCATTATTGTCAACATCCCACTTGTCTGTCTTTTGCAACGCTCTCTGCAGAGAATTAAAGAGGAGGCATTGCAGCCAGAGTATGATGAGATGGATCAAGAAGCCGTAGCGGGTGATTACACACAGCCCAGCCTCATCTCATCCCAACGTGCATTGGGGGACAATGAGGGAGAGGAGGAGGAGGAGGAAGAACAGGAGCTGCTATCATGCGTTGTAGATGATAGTACCTGTGCAAGTGTCATACCGTCGGTTCAGCGTGGGTGGCCTGAGGACAGGGGGGAGGAGGATGAGGAGCGCATGGTCAGTTGTCATCTTGGTGAGGACACGGAAATCTTGCCCGTTACCAGTCTGGCATGCATGGCTGACTTTATGTTACGCTGCCTTAACCGTGACCCTCGCGTTGTCAAAATGTTGGGTGACAGTCATTACTGGTTGGTGACACTTGTAGACCCCCGTTACAAGGAGAACTTTCACTCTCTTATTCCTGAGGCGGAGAGGTCTACAAAAATGGGGCAATACCAGAAGGACCTTGCTGCAGAACTCTTAAAAAAAATTCCCATCTGAACACGCTAGTGGCAGAGGTCACAGTTCGTTGCCCAACCAAGGCGTACAGGCGAGAGAGATGCAACTCCAATCCAGCAGAGGCAGGGGAACACTGTCAACGTTCTGGGACAGTTTTCTGACAGCCGCCCAGCTTACAGGCCCTGAGGCGCGGGGTACTCTCAGAAGGAGTGGAAAGTTTCAAAAGATGGTGAGGGAGTACCTTGCCGACCGTACCAGCGTCCTCCGTGATTCCTCTGTGCCTTTTAATTATTGGGTATCCAAGCTGGACACTTGGAATGAACTCGCTCTGTACACCTTGGAGGTCCTGGCCTGCCCTGCCGCTAGCGTGTTATCGGAGCGTGTTTTTAGTGCCGCTGGGGGAATTATAACTGATAAGCGCACTCGCCTGTCAACTGACAATGCTGACAAGCTGACCCTTATCAAAATTAACAAGGGCTGGATTGGGCCAGACTTCTCATCACCATCAAATGACAGCAGAGTAACATAAAGTCAAATCCACTGTGTTATTTCGGGAGGTGTATTCACATGCACTGCTTCACACCCACACATGGGTATACGCTTCCTCATTTCGGCTGTTTAATCTTCTTCTCCTTATCCTCAGCCTCCACCACCACTATACCACCAGGGTGCCAGCATTGCTAGTTCCTCCGTCCTTATTTTTGGCAGCTTTTGCTTGCAAGGCATAAGCAAATACTATGGGACACCCACTCCCCAATAATGGGACTTATGTTTGTAATATGCTGTACTGCATGTGACGCGCCCCCTGGGCCGTGTGTACACGTGTGTGGGATACCCGGTGCTGGGTCTCTGGGGTCTGTAGTCTCCGTTGCGGTGACCCGGTCCCGTTGCTCAGGCTGGTCAAACCAGTGGCAGTCTTTCTTAGGTTTTGAGGTTAATTGTCCGACTGCGCCACTCGTGGATTGCGGTCAGGGAGTACCACCGCTGCGAGGCAGACCGCTGAGGCTGGTGTTGTGTGCGCAGCTGAGAATGGGATAACTCCCCACGGGAGGAGTATAGCCTCAGGGCAGTGAGTGTGGATGATGGGGGTGATGGTGCACGAGCGCAGCAGGAACGACTCAGTCTTTACAGTGCAGTTCAGGGTCTTTACTGATGATTATAAGGTAGACCCTCCCGGGAGTACTGGCTAGCATAAGAGGCCTGGTCAGTCTGTGAGCAAGCAGGAGTTCCCCTGGCCAGGTGGAGTTGTAGGCCTCCCCGTCTGTCTGCACTCTTCCTGGCTACCTTGCTGTAAGCGGGTAGAAGTAGCCCACGTCCCTGAGTGTACCGTGTAGTGCTCACCCGTATGGCTGGTGACTTGGGGCCTTCAGTTAGCCTCCGCTCCACGACGGCGGTGCTGGTCCCTTGCTTGTGACTGAGCCTCCGGGCTTCTATGGCCAGAGGACCTGAAATCCCCTGCCGGCTGGTTTCTGCTGCTGGATATATAAGTCCTCACAGCCTCAGACTCCTGTGTCCGGTTTGTATTGTCTTCTGCCAGGGCGAGCTCTGCTCAGCTTCCAGCCCCTGGTCTTTAGCTCCTAGGTCCTACAGAGCTCCTTGCTGTTACTTTCCCTTGCTCTCACTCTGACTCTGACTGTTCTCTGACTCACTCAACCCCGCCCCAGATCCAGTTTATAAGGGCAGAATTCTCCCCTCCCAGGACTGGTGCAGGAGGATGTTGCATGTTTAAGGGATCCTGACCAGGAAACCTCCCACTTACTCTCCGACGTAGTTTCTCTATTACTGTGGTGACCAGACCCCTGGGGTGCCACACATGGCTCTTGTAAGGGGCATTGCAGTTCCTCATAATTTTTGGAAAGCCTTCCATTCACTGCTTAGGCCAACAGTGCACAGGAGACCCTGTTGCTATAAATGGAAAAAAAGGTTTAGTTAACGCCCTCTGACCTCCATGTCATTTCCAAGGGGCATTGGAGTGTCTCGAAATTTTTGGTAGGCATTGCACTCACTGTATGCCCTATAACTTTGTAGCCGAACCGCTCCTTTTGTTACAGAAACATATCCTACAAGACATATGTGGTTGACTGGCCTGATATTGATGTGAATGGTCCCTGTTCCTCCTGCTCTTTCTCCTTTGCCACTACCTCATCCATCATTTATCACCTGAAGCTTTGTTTTAACGGGAGTCATCGAACTTGGATAGTAGCAGGAAAACATCCAGCAATCCTCGGAGGAGGTAGGATATGCGCCAAAACGCTGACCACCTCAGGCCTTGCCGCTACTACATACATGCACTTGCATTACAACAAAACAAAGCAGATGCTAACTTCTATCATCCTCATCATGCTCCTCACCTTGGCACTCTCAACTCCCCTGATGGAGAAGCCAGGGCCCACCGGAGGAGTCTGATAGTCCGGTGGGCTCGGCCAATGCTGCCCTAAAGCAGGCCAGCCTAAGAAAAGTGTGGGAAAGGTTACCGGGACAAATAGGGGTGGCTGGGGACCGAGTATGGACACCCGGCCAGCCCCTGGAGGCTGGAGAGCAAGCGAGGACACCCGGCCACCAGGTGGCTGGGGACGGAGTATGGATACCAGGCCGCCGACACAGCCATGGCGTGGTGGCCAGATCCCGCCTCCACATGCCTAAAAGGCCCAATTTCAAGTGCAAGCAAGCAAGCAGTATGGTATTGCAGCCTGGGGGTGGGTGGGTGGCAGGCTGCATACTTGCGCTTGCATTGCAAGGAATGGGAGAGGTACAATTGAACACTGCCCTGGGACAAGAACTTGAATGGGGATAGTTGCAAGTCTGCATCTTCTGATGCGGCAAGGATCACTTATGATGGGCACACTTTTAGACAGTGACCTGGGAGTCAGAGATGCTTCCAGGGGTCTTCCCCATGCTGTTCCCATGTCTTTTCAGCACTTGTCACACAGCACATGGCCAGATAAGGTTGTAAAATGTTAAAATGACCTTTCCCGGTGAATGCATTTGTCATAGTTGAAAGCAATACAAAAGTGCAAAAACGCATAAAAAATGCTACTTGTGAACGTAGCCGAAGGTGTGGAGGAGTATTTTTGTTTTTGGTTATTTATTTTAACTTATACACAAGTCTTTTCCCTGGAAAGGATGTTCCTTAACATATTTCACAGGAAAAAAGTTTCACTTTCGTTTTTGAATGTTTTATTGTGAGCCCGTAAAAGTGGCTTAATACCTCTGACCACGTTGTTGACAGCAGTGACCTGGGGGTCAGTAATGCTTCCTGGGGCGATCCCCATGCTGTCCCCATGTCATTTGAGCACTGTCACTATTGTTTTGGGCACTTGTTAGGCTTTTAAAAGACTGCCGGGGGTGCCACCGCAAAAATGCTCGAGTCTCCCATAGACTAACATTGGGCTCGTTGCTCGGGTCGAGCACCCGAGTATCACGGCGGGCTCGGCCCGAGCGTCGAGCACCCGAGCATTTTAGTGCTCGCTCAACACTACAAGCTTTAGATGTCAAGACAATCAGGACTACTAGTGCCTCCTTCAGCCAAGGCTGGTGATGCACAACTATGATCTTCCTTGTCAAACATAGATTTTGAGTGAATAATGAAAATCGTCACCTCATTTTGGCCACTCATATCTATCAGTCATGGTTTATAGTATAACTTACATGTGTTTGGAACGTTCAGTTAATATAAAAAGCACATTCTGACTAACTTATTTTATACGCATTCATGTAATGCTATCCAGATGTAGAGTGTATCCCGTCCAGTATATTATTATTAGTGAACAACCTTTCTGGAGCACATTTTATGATTTCTCAGTGAAAGCCGGTCCAACACTGAGGTGTGATGTTTCTCCAAGCAGATGTAACATGTTCAGAGCTCATCCACGGTGACAAGAACCTGGCCTTGACATTACTTGAAATTTGTAGAAATACTTAATGTATAAGAATCAGTAAATGCATGAGTTCCTGCAATGTCATGACCTCTCACAATCCAACAAAATTCTTGCTTATGGTGCTGCTTACTTTGAGGGGTGACAAATCGGGCAATTGCTTAGGTACCAAAATTTATAAAGAGCGTTGAAGATAAGAATTCCTATAATTCATCTGAAAGAGGAGTGGAAAAACAAGCCCCTTTACTTTTGGTCCTGGGAGTCCACCCTTACCTTTCCACAAATTTTGCTAAAGGTGTAGCTTTGAAGGCAATACTTTTTTGTCTAAGGTACCATGTTCTTTAAAATAAAACTTGCCTACAAAGGGAACAATATTTTGCTAAGATTGCATAGTTTCATTGTGATGACCATTGACCGGAATAAAGCCAAGTGGTTAAAGCCAAGTGGTTTGTTGGTATTTTCATGCCACTCAACACCCAAGACGTGTAGTTTATTTGCCCCTTACCCAAACTACTCTTCTGCTTTTACAGATTGTTTTTACTGACAACTCTTGTACTACAGCACCTCATTCCTTATGTAGTATATTACAGATAGTATGTACTGTATTATTGTTATTTATATCTGTTGCTAATATAGCAGTGCTTTGTAGATATTATCAGCACTTACAAAACACAATGTAAATCTCCCATTAGTATGTCTGTAGAGTTTGAGCGGAAAACCGAGATCCCAAAAGAAAGCCATGGCAATGCAGATGTTGTCCTTGGTCGGATTGGAGGCAGTGGGCTTAATATCTCATGCACCATGTACAATAAATAATCCATCCTACCAATGGTATAACACTACCCGTGTACATCCAAGCTCAACTGTAGCTCAATACACCATGGGGTACAATAGTTGTACACTCTAAGGGTACAAAACAGGCAATAACTTTAATAGGGGGCCATAAGTTCTAATGCTGATGCTGCATTAAGGGGAATGGCAATTCAAATTTTTTTAAAGGTAATATGTCAGCAGATTTTTGTTATGTAATCCGAGAGCAGCATGATGGAGAGGCAAAGACCCTGATTCCAGTGTTGTCACTTACTAGGCTGTGTTTTGCTGTTTCGATACAATCAGTGTCCTATGAACAGGAGATTGCCACTATAGGTCTAGGTGTCTCATGCCTCCTGGTCCAACCCCACCCACACCACTGATTGGCTGCTTTCTGTCAATATACAGTGTGCACAGAGTAGCCAATCAGTGGTGTAGGCGGGGTTATACAAAGCTCATTCTGAGCTTTGCTAGATCTGCAGCAGATAAAATTGCAATTCTAAGTCATTGGAATAGGGGTCTCTGACCATACATCATGCTGCTGTCAGATTACATGTCAAAAACCTGCTGACATATTTCACTTACACTGGGCCCACTGTGGTCCAACAATGAAGAAAAATCTTTTTTTTTTCCTACAGATTTTCTGCTGCTCATCTATCATGCTGTCCAGTTTCCCTTCCAGTCTGCTTGCTTCCTCTCCAGGCAGGGATGGCATGTGACTGCTGCAGCCAATCAGTGGCTGCAGTAGTTCGTATTTTCCCACTGATTGGCCACCGTTATCAAGCACCATCTGTGATGGAAGAGATGGCAAGAAAAATGGGGGACTCCTGCATCTTTACAAAGGAATGACAGAGAACTAGGGGTGTGTGTGTGTGTCTGTATAATATATGGCACCAAAATCTGCATACATTAGTCGATTTTAACTCTCAATTGCACCCATTATAACTTTCCTACTACTTGCATGCTATTTTTTCAAACCTTTTCACTGCCAATTACTTCCCTCTACCCCATCTTTAAATATTCATTCTTCACTACATTCCTATTTTTTTACAATTTTAATGGCCATCTGTTATTTTTCCTAAGAACTTTCAGCTTCATAATGAATGTGCAGATGCCCCTTATAAATCGAGTTAACTTCAGGATCAGCCTTTTCCCCGTCATACAAAGACCATGAAATCCACAGCCAATTTCTCTGGCCGTCATCCAGGAAATTTGGCTGATATATTCCTGAGCTATGTCTTCTATCATTAGAGAGACACGTAAAACACCTAATTGTAAATTCTGGCAAAAATAAGAAGAAAATTTAAAAATAAATAGGACTTTACATAGCAGTACATAATTGTGACCCGCTTTAAACCAGGATTGTATGAAAGAAATGACTTTGGAGAAGAGCCAGTATGGAGAAACTAGGACACGTACAATGCAGACTGGCAGCATCGTCACCGGCTTGGCATTGCAGGAAGAAAAAACTGAAACATCTACATTATGGGCCAGTGATCATTTTTACACCTTCATTGATTTAAATTGCTCTTTAGGAATGGAAAAAGATATTAAGGGCTGTGAAGGGACCTTCCATGCTCATTTGTCGGCAACCATGGCGTTCAAGGATTTACGATGCTGTTAACCCCTTCGTTTCTAGCCCATAGACTGGAAGAAAAGGTTTGATAAGAAATGTTTAAAAAAAAAAATTGCTCTGAACAGAAATTAATTTGTTTTTTTTCTCTAGAAAATGTATCAATTCAAGAATTTTCTATCTGAATGCAATACATGCCGACAGCTCCTTGTACGTGAACTTGAAGAGTACATTTTTAAAATCTGGGTAGTTTTGCTTTATTATGCAGGAAGATTTAAAACCTTCCAAATCAAAAGTCACAAGCCTTGAGAAAACTGGAAATAATTATGAATTAGAAGAATGCATACAGCAGAGCTGTATGTTTTACTGGGTTATGAGTGTGTGTGTGTATGCAGCAGAGCTGTGTATGATACTGAGGTGTGTTTGTGCAGCAGAGCTGTGTTTGTGCTGCAGAGCTGTGTGTGCTATTGAGTTATTTGCATACAGCAGAGCTGTGTATGCTATAGAGTTATTTGCATACAGCAGAGCTGTCTGTGATACTGTGGTGTGTGTGTGCAGCAGAGCTGTGTATGATAGAGTTGTTTGTATTTAGCAGAACTGTGTGTGATACTGAGGTGTGTGTGTGTGCGTGCATCTGAATTATAAGTGTATATGCAGCAGAGCTTTGTGTGTATCTGAGTTATGAGTGTGTTTATGTAACAGTTGTATGCGTGCTACAGAGATGTATTTACAGTGCTGTATGTGTGTGTTTGCAGCAAAATTGTGTTTGTCCATTGTGAATGCAGTGGTGTGCATTGCAGAGCTGTGTGCATATGTGGAATCTGCAAAGTAACACTAACAGGAGCAGACTGTAAATCTAGCTATTGCCTCCCTATAGAGCTCTGAAGCATTTTATCGACTCCTGGCGATTGTTTTGATCGCTTGTTATTGCATTTTAATGCAATGTTGCGGCAACAAAAAAAACGTAATTCTGGCGTTATTTTTTTTTCTAATTACACCGTTTACTGATTGGATTAATTCTTTTTTTTATGTTGATAGATCGGGCGATAATGAACGTGGCGATTCCAAATGTGTATTTTTAATTGTTTTATTTTGAATGGGGCAAAAAGGGGGGGATTTTTAACTTTTTATATTTTTTTAATGTTTTTAAAAACATTTTTTTACTTTTCACTTGCTTCAATAGTCTCCATGGGAGACTAGAAGCTGCGATCTTCTGCTGCCAGGCTTAACACTCTAAACAGGTTAAAACCCTGCTATGTGTAACAAAAGTGCTCATCGGCTATGAGCACCGACTGCTAGGTGGAGCTCATAGCAGATCGGCTATGATAACCCGGGATCTGCAGGAGACCCCTGTGGTGGTAATCATGCCAACCCATCAGAGACCTGCGATCATGTGATGGGTGTGCCGATGGGTTGTCAGAGTTTGACAGCGGCATTTAATATGTTAACATACTCGGGTGGATTGCGATTCCACCCGCGGCTGTTAGGGGCACATGACAGCTGATCAGATCAGCTTTCATGTCCCCGGAAAAGTCCAGACTCATCGCCGGAGCCCGCACCAAAAAGGGGGATGCGACCTTGGACGTACTCACACGTCCAAGGTCGTAAAGGGGTTAAGCATCCATTCAGCTGATACCTGGAGCCGCAGTCAATTTGAAATTCCCAATGTATGAAGCCAGAATAGCACAGCTCTCTATACTGTGTAGTGGTCATCCTAAGGTTCTGCAACTCATATCAAATTAACTTCAACATGAGCTGAAGTGCAGTACCCAAGCACAACTGCTACCCAGATTACGGATCTGTGGAGTTCCAACTCCAATCACCATGTATTTGTAACATCCCTGGCGGCGTGCTTGCATAGTGCACCACATCCCACTATGCAAGACCGCAATCTTACCTGTCAGTTCAGCCTGCAAACCGTGCTCCAGTTCATGCTGTGTGCATGTCTCTTGACTGACTGCTTAGGGCGGCGGCCCGGTTACTTCCTGATTCTTATAGCTGCTGTGGGCACACCCTTAATGCGTCTCCAGCCTATTGCTGTGAGCCACTGGATATTTAAACCCCTCCACCCAGAAGGAGGGGCCTGAGCAACACCTTCACTCAGTTAGTCTTTGCTACTGAATTGCCAGGTCCCGTCCTGTTTCTAGTCTGTTTCCGCCACTCTGGGGGCTGCATACTCAGACCTGTTATCTCTGACTTCTAGTCTGTTTCCGCCACTCTGGGGGCTGTATACTCTGGCCTGTTACCTGTGACTTCTAGTCTGTTTCCGCCACTCTGGGGGCTGTATACCCAGGCTCGTTCTTGTATCTAATTGCAGTAGTAGTTCCTGTCTGAACTGTATCCTAGCCTGTTACCTGTTTGTCTCTATGTCCATACCTTCCCTTTTCCTGCAGTATCTGAACCTGCACCTAACTCCAACTCGTTGTCTCTGCACTTCTGTTTGTGAGTTTTGCGTCCACTCGCTACTTCATAGGAAGTACCTTGTGTGTATCTGGTTCTGCATGTCCCTTTTCCCTTCCTCCGAATCTTCCTCCTGTGTTCTAGCCATCTTTCTGAATTTTCCAGTCTGTTCCATGTGAACAGAGCCCTGTCCCCTCTGCCTTGTCCACCGCACCTGCGGTTTCGCTCAGCTCTGTCTTTCCCACCACTCCGGTGGCTTCCCTATGCTCTGCCTTACCCACCGCTCCGGCGGTTTCTCTCTGCTCTGACTTGCCCACCGCTCCGGTGGCTTCCCTCTGCTCTGCCTTATCCACAGCACCGGCGGCTTCTCTCTGCTTTGACTTGCCCACCGCTCCGGCGGCTTCTCTCTGCTCTGCCTTGCTCACCGCACCAGCTGTTTCTCTCTGCTCTGACTTGCCCACTGCTCCGGCGGCTTGTCTCTGCTCTGCCTTGCCCACTGCTCCGGCGGCTTCTCTCTGCTCTGCCTTGCCCACTGCTCCGGCAGCTTCTCTCTGTTCTGCCTTGCCCACTGCTCCGGCGGTTCCGCTCTGCTCCGCCTTGCCCACCGCACCTGCGGTTTTCGCTCCGCTCTGCTTGCTCACCACACCAGCAGTTCCTCTCTGCTCTGCCTTGTCCTCCACTCCGGCGGTTTTGCTTTACTCTGCTTGTCTACCGCATCTGCGGCTCTGTACCTGTCTCCCGGTCTGTACTGGACCCTATCCAGCCTGCGCTCCAACCTGCTAGTACCTCCCTGTCTGCACTCCAGCCGTGCTTGCCAGTATCTCCCTGTCTGCACTCCAGCCGTGCTTGCCAGTACCCAACTGTCTGCATACCAGCCGTGCTTGCCAGTGCCCACCTGTCTGCATACCAGCCGTGCTTGCTAGTACCCACCTGTCTGCATACCAGCCGTAATTGCCAACACCCACCTGCCTGTATGCCAGTCTAACCTGCCTGTTCCTGCATTCCCCGGTGTGGATCAACAACAGTGACAGGGGTCTGACCTGGAGTCGCACCTGGTCCCTCTGCTCGGTTCCTCCTTGGTCCACGGAGTCGACTAAGCAGCTGTGCGACCTTGGTCGGATTGGGTTGATACTTAGTTACACCACTCCAGGCACTCCTCGGTTCATGATACAGTGGGATCACTAATCACGCTCACGCCAGTCAGTACAGGCGCGAGCGCAACAGTATTTCTGCCAGCTGCGTCTTCAGGTATCAACAGAGCAATGGGATTGCCTAGTTGTCAGAGCCCCACAGTTCAGATATTGATGAGCTATCTCTAGTATAGGTTATCAATATCTAAACACCCGTTAAAAATTAGCTGTAATTTGTTACTACAGTTTACCTATGACTATTGTCACTGTTGCACTGTTCATGGAAGCCTGGTAGCTGTTAAGAGCTTCCATAGACAGGCTTGGCACAAACTACTCCATTTACCAGATCCCAGCGGTTGCCCTGGCCTTCATCCTTTAACCCCTGAACAGTGATTTAGACTTGCACAGGGACCATGGAGTCAGCAGCTGACCAGTGAAGCAAGCTTGTGATCAGAAAGGTCGTCAAGCTAGGTCAATACCAAGAGGAAACGTAAGGGACAAAATCCAAAAGCAAGCACATGGTCAAGTATGCCAAGGTCAGAAGCTAAGATAAGTTAGGAGACGCAACAATAGCAAGAAATAGGGTTATAGACGAGGTAACCTGAACTTATTGACTGGCAGTGAAAGTCAAAGGTTCAAGGGTTTAACTAGCAGACAGTCTTGCCCAGGAAACTCAGGAATGAGCAATCAAATCTCGAGAAGAAATAAACCCATAGCTCCCTGGTTTAACGGCACCAAATTCCCATGAATATAACAGGACTGTTGCTGTCACGCATCAGCTGTAACAAAGTTATGATGTCGCCCAGCGACTGAAGTGGAAACGGAGCGGATAGCGACTGGCACAGATATTAAAACTGTGTTATCCAGAAAATAAGGAATCTGTGAATTTTATGCATCTTAATTAAAATACAAATTAATTATTTATATATTACAATAGGTTGTAAAGTATTTCTTGCACCACTCGTTATGTGAGCAGAACTGTATACATATTTGCTAAAAAGCTAGGAGTTCAATCACCTAGTATCTGCTGCAAGATTGATTTTCTTCATTGCCCTCTGTAGAGGCTGACGACTGAGCACCATATTCTATGACAGTTAGACAGCCTTCCTGAGCACAGTATGAGCACCTATCCGAAAGACAATAGTTTGACAGTGATATATCACTGTAATTACATTCAGGAGCACCACTGAACACGCCAGGCCAAACGTCTGCTGAAGCAAAAACAATTCTAGGCATGCATTGTCTTGTTAGTCAACTCGAAATATGTTGCTTGAATTTTGAATTGTTTTTATAATAAACTTATTTTGTGTATATGAGAATCTTGAGCAAATCCAAAATTATTACATAGGTAAAAATATATTATATAGCCTTAGTGTGAACATGACGCTGAGGGGTGTAACATCTGCTTTATACTTTGAGATTTAGGCAAAATAAGTATTTGACAAATGCTACAGCAATATGAATCTAGCACTTCAATCAAAAGGCAGGCACAAATGTGCAAGTCAACTGTCCGGGAAGTGAAGGACAGCTGACATTTTGAGAGATATATATATATAATTTATAGGAAGGGGTAAAAGGAAAAAATGCCCTGGAGCCGTCACACTTCAAGGCTGCTCCATCACGACTTTAAAAACATGTACATATTTGACAAACTAATTATTTGGGCAAAGTATGGTATAGAATATTTATTTAGGCACAGGATTGTAACATATCACAGTAACATACTGTATGCTGCTCTTATGTGAGCATATTTTGACTTTAATATTTAGGCAAAATATTGTGCTGTTATTTAAAGGGAACCTGATTTTGCTGATGAACATACTTGTGCTTTGGGGCGGCCTGTGGGTAAATCTTTTCTTGCTCTTCTGGCCTAGAGCACCAAGATAAGAGCTGCCCATAGTCCCGCCCCAGAGCACGAGCATCTCATTAACTCAAAACTGCAAACGCTTATTACACAAGAGCCACAAGATGGATTTCATCACTGCAGGTATCATTTTAATCAGTGCAGCAGCTTCAACATAACACGGAGTGTAGTTTACTTAGCAAAATCCGGCTGACAGGTTCCCTTTAAGGCAACATCACACCCTGTTATATGGGCACTGTTGGGTCTATTATTTGAACATAATATGGTGCTGTTATTTGGGTGCATCTTGGCTCTATTATTTGGGCATGGTATGATTGCATTTGGGTACATTTTGGCTATATTATTTGAACATAGTATGGTGCTGTTATTTGGGTACATCTTGGCTCTGTTATTTGGGCATAGTATGATTGTATTTGGGTATATTTTCACTCTATTATTTGGACATAATATGGTAATGTTGTTTAGGTACATTTTGACTCTATTATTTGGGCATAGTATGGTGGTTTGTTTTAGGTACATTTTGTATTTATTATTTGAGCATAATTTAGCGCTGTTATTTGGGTTACTTTGGTTAATTTTGCCTATATTTGGGCGTGATATGGGTCTGTGTTCTATGTAAACTATGGCTCTATTATTTGGACATGGTGTGATGCTGTATTTTAGGCACATTTTGTTTCTACATTTTGGGTATATTATGGTGCTGTTTTCTAAGCACATTTTAGCTCTATTTGGGTAAAGTACACCTCTAATTTCAGCACATTTAAGCTTTAATTTGTAAATAGCGTTTTGCTGTATTTTGGGCATATGTATATTTTGGCTCTATTATTTGGGCATAATATAATGCTGTTCCTAAGGCAACATGTAGTGCTCTTATTTGGGCATGTTTTGGATTTTAACTGTATTTTTCAGGATAGTATAGTGTTATTTGAGCACATTTTGGCTGTGTTGTTTGGGCATAGCTTGGTGCTGTTATGTAGATACAGAATGGTGGTATTACTTTTGCTCCACTTGTGAAATATTTAATCTATTAATATATTAGTTTCCAGTTATAATGCAAATTGAATATGATACAGCAACACTGTTCAAAAATAATATTCAGTGTGGTGTACGATCAGCTGGACTTGGGACCAATCTGATAAATCAAAGTATTATCCAACATGCCAAAAAAGTTGAATGGCTCTCACACAGTTGTCGTAATGCTGGTGGATGTGGACTCACTGTGCCACGGGCACGGCTTACCCTGCAGGGGGCATGACTAGATGTCTACCAGGTATTTACTAGAGCCTCTGATGGTAAGGATAGGCCGGGCTGCCAGTAGACTTCAGGTACCGCTCCAGGGCAGTCTCTGGGACTGCAGAAGCTGGCCGGAGGGTCAGAAGCAAAGGTTCGAGGTCCAGAAGGGCAAAGACAAATATGTAGTCAGACAGTTCGAGGTCTGAGCAGGCAGCACAGGTTCAGGATACATAGTCAAGGTCAGGATTGGAGAGGTCAGGTAGGACAGTTATACGAGGCAGGTCAATAATGGGAGATACAGAACACTAGCAGAACAAATTTGCTAGGAACTAGAGATGAGCGTTGTTCTACTCGAACTGTTCGCCAATCTCAAATTCGAGCTGTTTTGGGCGGTGTTCGAGCCGTTCGGCGAACACGAACAATTTGATAAAAATTCGGCTGTTCGAGGTTATGTTCGATAACTGTTCGTGCACCAAAATCATAACTGGATTTTTTCTCAGTAATGATGAAAATTAATGTTAATACGCAGTTTGAGTGTACAGCGGGGTGGGGGGAGGGGCAGGGGATGGATCTCTGCAGGAACAATGAAGATCTCCATTTTTTTTTCTCTTTCCCGCATTTGCAGTGGGGAGGTGCAATCTGTCAGCCTATCAGCAGCGCACACACGGAGCAAAGTGCTTTTTTTCACACAAGCAAGGGCATGTGTCATTGGCAGTGTATGTCACATGTCCTTGCCCTATAAGACCAAGCCATTTTCCCCGTCGCCACCATTTTCTCACTGCTGCTGCTGCGTGTTAGACGGCACCGCTGTTGCTGTGTGCGCTATACCTTGTTAATTTCAAGCCAATTTTCGCACAAATATACAGATAGCTTGGGAGTAGGGAATAGTTGTGATTGCAGTCCTTTTAAGGACTAGGTTACAGCATTTCCTACGACTTTTATCAGGGAGGTCTGTGCTCTTAAATAGATAGGTTGTGGGAGTAAAGACTAATTGTAATTGGAGTCCTTTTCAGGACTAGGTTACATCAGTTCCTATCAGTTTTTGCCAGGCAGGTCTGTGCCAGTGCTGTGCAAGTTTTTTTCACAGCATTTGGCTGAATCTAGCAAAGCTAATCCTTTTTGGCCTATTGCAGAGTGTGTTAGTCAGTGGAGTAGCCTATCTGTGTTGCAAGATATACCACCTGTGTATAGAATACCAATTTTTTTACTGCACCTATTGAAGTAAAATCTTTTGGGCATAGCATCATTCTATTAGTCCATCTATACTGACCTCCATCAGGTTGCAAATTAAAACTAATTTTTATCTGCATCTACAGTACCTCTGAAAAAATATTTGGGCTTCTAGCTGTGTGTGGGACTTGTTGTATTAGTCCATCTATACTGACCTCCATCAGGTTGCAAATTAAAAATAATTTTTATCTGCATCTACAGTACCTCTGAAAAAATATTTGGGCTTCTAGCTGTGTGTGGGACTTGTTGTATTAGTCCATCTATACTGACCTCCATCAGGTTGCAAATTAAAAATAATTTTTATCTGCATCTACAGTACCTCTGAAAAAAAATTTGGGCTTCTAGCTGTGTGTGGGACTTGTTGTATTAGTCCATCTATACTGACCTCCATCAGGTTGCAAACTGAATATATTTTTTTCTGCATCTACCTCTGAAAAAATATTTGGGCTTCTAGCTGTGTGTGGGACTTGTTGTATTAGTCCATCTATACTGACCTGCATCAGGTTGCAAACTGAATATATTTTTTTCTGCATCTACCTCTGAAAAAATATTGGGCTTCTAGCTGTGTGTGGGACTTGTTGTATTAGTCCATCTATACTGACCTCCATCAGGTTGCAAACTGAATATATTTTTTTCTGCATCTACCTCTGAAAAAATATTGGGCTTCTAGCTGTGTGTGGGTCTTGTTCTATTAATCCATCTATACTGACCTCCATCAGGTTGCAAACTGAATATAATTTTTTTCTGCATCTAGCTCTGAAAAAATATTTGGCCTTCTAGCAGTGTGTCGGACTTTCTCTATTAGTCCATCTATACTGACCTCCATCAGGTTGCAAATTAAAAATAATTTTTATCTGCATCTACAGTACCTCTGAAAAAATATTTGGGCTTCTAGCTGTGTGTGGGACTTGTTGTATTAGTCCATCTATACTGACCTCCATCAGGTTGCAAACTGAATATATTTTTTTCTGCATCTACCTCTGAAAAAATATTTGGGCTTCTAGCTGTGTGTGGGACTTGTTGTATTAGTCCATCTATACTGACCTCCATCAGGTTGCAAACTGAATATATTTTTTTCTGCATCTACCTCTGAAAAAATATTGGGCTTCTAGCTGTGTGTGGGACTTGTTGTATTAGTCCATCTATACTGACCTCCATCAGGTTGCAAACTGAATATATTTTTTTCTGCATCTAACCCAGCCAATAGTTTTGGCCTAATACCACAGTTTGGCCACTCAGCTCTGCTCGGTTACCATCCATTGTTTTTTTGTGCAAACAACTCCAGAGTTGTGAATTAGTTAACCACCAAAATGAGTGGAAAAAGGCCTGCTGCTGGTGGAAAGGGGAATAGGCGTGTTGGGAAGGGGAAAAAATTTTGTGTCCGTGGGGTAGGTGTTAAAGCAACAGTAACATCTGCAGAAGAAAGACCATCTTCCAGCCAAACTAAAATGTCTACTTCTTTTAGCGGACAATGTGATAAGATCCCTTTCTTACGGCCACGCCAATCGCTGCAAATTCCAGATGAGGCACAAAAACAGCAGGT
This sequence comes from Phyllobates terribilis, assembly GCF_046119375.1. Taxonomy (NCBI): domain Eukaryota; kingdom Metazoa; phylum Chordata; class Amphibia; order Anura; family Dendrobatidae; genus Phyllobates; species Phyllobates terribilis. The sequence goes on from NW_027362772.1 coordinate 270,960,768, forward strand.
GCTTCAACGGATATCAAGTGCTCCTTTAAGTGGGCTCTCCTCCACATCAACTTCAACATCACAAATACTCCAGTCCTCAAAGGTGTCACCCAAATCGCACTTGCTTCCTCACAGCTCCCAAATCTCCAGCTGCCCGTCTGAGTATGAGGTAGAACAGATGGTTGAGTCTGCAGAGCTGTTTACTCATACTATAGCCTGGGAATCAGAGGTCGACTCCAGCGCTTCTGTGAATCCAGACGAGGAAATGATCTGCACTGATGCCCAGAATCTTTATGAGTCGGATCCAGGACCAGACGCAGAAGGTTCTGACCATAATGTAGACCCTCATTCCCAAACTGTAACTCCTGTTGGTGGAGACAATGAGGAAGACGATGATAAGACTCAAATACCTGATTGGAGCGACAACTTTAGTTTTTTGTCAGGGCAGGAACAGGTTGGCTCTGAGGACGATGGGTGTGATAACACACAGGGTGATGATGATGAGGTTGGAGATCCCACTTACTGTCAACCCACAGTCAGCCAAGAGATGAGGTCAGCAGAGGAGGTGGAGGAAGATGCTAGTGACGACGAGGTCAGGTTGCGCCTTCCTGGACAGAGACGTAGTACTGGAAGCACGTCAACAACTGCATCCTCAAACACAACTCTGCCTCTCACCACAAGTCGTGGTGGCTCTTCAGGTCGCATGGGTGCTAAGCCTTGCATAGCCTGGGCATTTTTTCAGATCGATAAAGATGACCCAACTCGTGTTATCTGTAACATTTGTCAGCAAAAGCTAAGTAGAGGCCAAAAAATACATAGTTTGAGTACTTCATGCATGAACCGGCACATGGACATGAAGCATAAGTTGCAGTGGGAAGCTCAGTGTGCTACAATGCGGCCTAGCCGGCCGGGCCAACCACCGTCTGCCATATCTTGTGCATCCGCGGCCTCTTCATCCTCTGTGACTGGGGGGACAGCAGTCACACCTGTTTTGGGGCGCAGACCTGCCACCTCTTTACCCGCAACAGCCAGCGTGATTGGCAGGTCATCATTTTCTTTGGAGGTGGTAACAGCAGCTGGTGTTGAGCGCTGTCCGACATCGATAGCACCACCTTTGGATCAAGGCAACCTAACATGTCCGCCTGCATCTTCCTCACAGACCGGCAGTTTGCCGGGGACACCCTTATCAACCCCGTCTAAGCACAATAGCCAGCCCTCAGTCCCTCAGATGTGGACAAGTAAAAGACCATTTCCTCCTAGCCATGAGAAAGCGAAGAGGTTGCATTTCACCATCTGCAAGCTCTTGGCTACAGAAATGCTGCCTTTCCGCCTGGTGGACACAGAGGATTTTCGAGACCTTATGTCCTTCGCAGTGCCCCAGTACCAGATGCCCAGTCGGCACTACTTCTCAAAGAAAGGTGTGCCTGCGCTCCACCAGCATGTCGCACACAACATCACCGCTTCTTTGAGAAACTCTGTGTGTGACAGGGTGCATTTCACCACAGACACTTGGACGAGTAGGCATGGACAGGGGCGTTACATGTCGCTGACTGGGCACTGGGTAACTATGGTGATAGCAGGACAAGGGGCTGCTGTCCAAGTCTTGCCGTCCCCACGAGTTGTGCGTCAATCCTCTTTATGTCAAAGTTCCTCCACTGCTTCTGCCTCCTCAACCTCCTCTCGGTCTTCCACCTGCACCCAAAGCCTGTCTGGTCATGCCACAAGCTTTCTAACTGCGCAGAAGGGATCCTGCACACCTCCTTACTATGCTGGCAGTAGGGCTCAACGTCATCAGGCGGTTTTTACATTGAAATGTCTGGGAAATGTGAGTCACACAGCTGAGGAGTTGTGGTCAGCTCTGGAGAACCAATTTCATGAATGGTTGTCTCCACTGGACCTGAAACCAGGGTAGGCCGTGTGCGACAATGCTGCAAACCTGGGTGCGGCCCTTCGCCGGGGCAATGTCACACACGTGCCTTGTATGGCTCACGTGTTTAACCTGGTTGTCCAGCAATTTTTAGCCCACTATCCCAGACTAGATGGCCTTCTGCAGAGGGCATGGTCGCTGTGTGCTCACTTCCGCCGTTCGTATCCCGCAGCTCAGCGACTTACATCTCTACAGAAGTCATTGGGCCTGCCACTTCACCGGCTAAAATGCGATGTGCCTACCCGGTGGAATTCAACTCTGCACATGTTGCAGCGACTGTGGCAGCACCGACAAGCCCTGGTGCAATACGTTCTGACGTATAGCCTGGGCCAACGAGATTCAGAGGTGGGGCAAATCACGCTGGAGGAGTGGTCTCAGATCAGGGACCTATGCACCCTTCTGCACAGTTTTGAAATGGCGACGAAGATGTTTAGTGCTGACGATGCCATTATCAGCATGACTATTCCGGTGATTTACATGCTGGAGCACATGTTAAACAGAATTCGGAGTCAGGTGGTGGCACAAGAGGAGGTGGAGGAAGTAGAGGAGGAGGAGTTGTATGCGGAAGGGCTAACATCTGCAAGGTCCAGAAGGTCGGCAGCACCAAGGCGGCAGGCATGTGAGGGTGGGGGAGATGGTTTTACCAGGGCGCATGGTAGCAGCCAAACTAGTGAGGAAGGTGCAGGAGCCCAGGAAGAAGTGGAGGACGAACTGATGGAAGACTCATCAGATGAGGGAGACCTTGATCACATTTCTGTTGTGCGAGGTTGGGGGGAGAGGACAGAGGAAGGAAGCATGATTGTTACCTCGCCACCAACACAACAGGGACTTGGTGCTCCTGGATGCGCAACACACATGAGTGCCTTCTTGCTGCACTACCTGCAACATGACCCTCGAATTGTGAGAATTAGAAATAATCCTGACTACTGGGTTGCCACACTGTTAGATCCCCGGTACAAAAGTAAATTTGCAGAAATTATTCCTGCCATAGAAAGGGATGCACGCATGCAGGAGTATCAGCAGAGACTGTTGCAGAATCTTACATGTGCTTTTCCACAAAATACCAGTGGTGCACGTAGTGAATCTCACAGTTCCAACTTGCCAACCGTGGGACCGTCAAGTGTTCAGCACTCAAACCGTAACAGAACCACAGTATCTGGTGGTAACATCAATTTTGCGGAATCATTTCACCACTTTTTTAGCCCATCCTTTGCAAGGCCACAGGAGACAAGAAGTCTGACACATAGTCAACGCCTAGAGACGATGGTACAGGAGTATCTCCAAGTAAACATTGAAGCCACGACTGTGTCACTGGACCCTTGCTCTTTTTGGGCTTCCAATCTGGATAAATGGCCGGAGCTAGCCACTTACGCCTTGGAGATCTTGTCATGCCCCGCAGCCAGCGTTCTGTCTGAACGTGTGTTCAGCGCTGCTGGTGGTGTGCTGACAGATAAGCGCACGCGGCTCTCCACTGATAATGTAGACAGACTCACGTTCATAAAGATGAACAAATCATGGATCCGAAACGACTTTTCTACCCCTGTGTCATCCTGGGGAGAGTAAAAGCTTGATGATTGTTTAAAATCACCCTACCAACCGTTTTAAGCTTTCAAATTACTAATCATGTTTATCTGTATCTTGACTGGAAAATAATTTGGGCTTTGTAGCAGTGTGCAGCACTGATCCTATTAGGCCATCTATAATCAGCTCCACCAGATTTAAAATTAAAAATAATTTTTAGCTGCATTTAGCCCGGAAAATAATTTTGGGGCTCCGAGATGCGCAAGACACATAAGTGCCTTCTTGCTGCACTACCTGCAGCATGACCCTCATATTGTCAGAATTCGAAGTAATCATGACTACTGGGTTGCCACATTCTTAGATCCACCAAACTTTTCGATCAACCTTTTCATTTTAATAAAGACCAAAAAAATGGTCATTTTTGAAATTATAAGCATTAGCAGGTTGTTAGAAACTGAAATCAAACAGTTTTCAACTCAAAACTTTATTCTAGGTGATGTTACATTTTCACATAGGACCCCTTGTTCGAAAGGAGCTTCTGAACTCTCTCGTCCATTGAATTTGTCAGGTTTTGGATGGTTTCTGCTTCAATTGTTTTGCATGAGGACAGAATACCCTCCCAGAGCTGTTGCTTAGATGTGAACTGCCTCCCGCCATCATAGACACTCCTTTTAATGATGCTCCAAAGGTTCTGAATGGGGTAGAGGTCAGGGGAGCATGGGGGTCACACCATAAGTTTGTCCCCTTTTATGCCCATATCAGCCAGAGATGCAGATGTTTTTTGTGCAGCATGAGATGGTGCATTATCATGCAGAAAAATGATCTTGCTGTGAAATACACGGTTCTTCTTCTTGAACCATGGCAGGAAGTGCTGTTTGAGAAAATCCACATACATTATGGAGTTCATCTTTAGCGCCTTCAGGGATCCTAAAGGGGCCGACAATCTCTCTCCCCATGATTCCAGCCCAAAACATTACTCCACCTCCTCCTTGTTGGCGCTGTAGCCGTGTTTGCGTGGGGTGTCCATCAACCAGCCATCCTCCACTCCATCCATCTGGACCATCGAGCGCTGCACGGCACTCATCCGTGAACAAAACTGTTTTGAAATCAGTCTTCATGTAATGTTTGGCCCACTGGAGCCGTTTCTGCCTGTGTGAAGTGGATAGAGGAGGTCGACAGGATGGCGTATGCACAGCTGCAAACCTCTGAAGGACCCTGCATCTTGTTGTTCGGGGGACGTTGGAGGCACAAGCAGCTTCAAAAACTTGTCTGCTGCTATGACAAGGCTTTTTTGCCGCTGCTCTTTCAACCTGACGTAATTGCCTGTAGGAAAGAGTCCTCAATTTGCCCTTATCAGCACGCACACGTGTGTACTGTGAATCAGCTACATACTTCTTGATTGCCAAGACACTTCATCCTGATCATCGCACAATGTTGATTGTAGTCATGCCTTGACCTAAACACTCCACAATTTGTTGCTTCTCAGCAGCCGACACATCCTTTTTCTTTCCCATTTTGGCAGAAAATGTAGGCTGCTGAATAATGTGAGAGAGCCTTCTTAAGTAGTCTTGCCTTTCATTGGACACACCTGCCAAACTAATTAGCACAGGTGTCTGCAATTGCTTACAGTGATATAAAGAGCCCTGACACACATCACCATCAATGAGTTTAACTGACAAACAATCAAATTCTTCCCTTATCACTCCTAAACACTTTTTGCATAATAATTTGGAACACAGTGTACATGTGCTTTTCCACAAAACACCAGTGGTTCACGTAGTGAATCTTACAATTCTAACTTGCCAACCGTGGTCTGTATGGAGTTGTTCAATAAAGGGCCCAAAATTAAGATAACATAGATGGGAGAGGTCTCTATGAATAGGAATTCCTAAGTATTTGATACCCTGTGAGGGCCAGGCAAAGGGAAAGTTGGACTGGATGGAATCCTATATGGATTTGGGGAGGGAGACATCGAGGGCCTCAGACTTCGCTGCATTGATTTTAAAATTTTACCATGTAACAAAGTGATCTATTTCAGCCATAACAGCATGGATGGATATATGTGATTGAGTGATATATACTAGGACATCATCAGCAAATAGAGAGCACTTGTACTCGGTGCCTCCCACCTCAATCCACCTAATATTGGGGTTATGGCGAATTGATGAGAGCAGGTGCTCCGTCACTAGGATGTATAAGAGAGGGGACAGAGAACATCCCTGCCTTGTCCCATTGGTGATTGTGAAAGGTGATGAAAATGTTCTGACGCGCCCCCTGGGCCTTGGGACACCCGGAGCCGGACCCTTTTTGGTGGATGCTGGTGGTTGTAGTCTCCGTGGCGGCAACCCGGTTCCGTGGCTCAGGGCGGTCAAACCAGTGGCGGAACTATTTATGTGGTTTTGATGTTTAAATGTCCGACTACGCCACCCGTGGATTGCGGTCAGAGTGAACCGCCGCTCCAGGGCAGACCGCTGAGGCTGGTGTTGTGGGTGCAGCAGACCGTAGCATAACTCCCCACGGGAGGAGTATAGCCTCAGGGCAGTGTATGCGGAGGATGGGGGTGATGGTGCAGGGCAGCAGCAGTAATGACACGGAGTCAGTGATGCAGTCCAGGGCCTTTACTCACAGTTCTTATTATCCAGACCACGTCTGCAGGTAACGGCTGCCCACGTCGTACTGTGCTCACCAGGTGAGGGGCTCAGACAACTCCCAGATAACATTGGAGTGCTTCACAGGACCCCCTTTGTGTGTCCTTTGTCTGGCCTTTCTTACCAACCCTTCTGTCCGGCTGCCTCGGGCCTCCTCTTGGTAAACTTGGCGCCAGTTTCCCTGACCCTATGTGGTGCCTTCCTAGCGGGTGTAGCGAGGGGCTGCGCCACATAAAATGTCACAGCCTCCTGTTTCTAGCTGAGGGTCGTTTCCTGCCTCCACTAGTTTCGGGGACCGGTCTCCCCCTTTGGCCTGACCCCTCCACGCAGGTGGATTCTGGCGTGCGGTGGCGACTCGCCCGTCCGCACCCCTGAGATCCCTTCGTTCCTCGTTCCTGGAGCCTTCTCCGCTCCTCTTCCTTCCTTCTCCCTCTTCCAGGCCTGGGCCTCTGTTACTAGGCCCGCCTCCGGAGCAGAGCTCATGCAGAGCCCCTGCTCCCTGCCACTTCTGCTCAGACTTCTCTGCACTGAACTAAGATGGTGCCCACCTTTTATACTCCCTTCTCAATGCACCCAGGAACTGCTTCCTCCCTGCTCCTGCACTACAGGGTTCCCCTTCCTCAGTGTTCCCTCCCCCCACTCCAGCCAGGGACAGGGACTGTCGTGCCCATCTCAGGGGCATATTGGTCGCCCTGCCCCCACGGCAATGTGGTGTAATGCATGCAGGTGTCGGGTCCTGATCCACACTACATCCTTACCTGAGAGTGAGATATCACACCTCTGGGTGAGGTGCAATACCTCTGTAGCAACCGAGCCCTCAGGGTGCTACAGTTCCATTTATCTTCAGCCTAGGTGACGTATTGCGATACAGGGCCGTGATTTTGGCTATAAAAGGGTCCCCTAGACCCCTACCCCAAGCTTTTTAAGAGAATCATATATGGCGTGCCAGGAGACTCTATGGAATGCTTTCTCAGCATCCAACGAGAGTATCTAATTACAAATTTTTAACTGCATCTAGCCCAGGAAATACTTTGTGCCTAGTAGCAGGGTCTGCTAGTCAGCGGATTATCCCGGCTGTTAAGCAAGCTACACCACCTGTAGTTTGGACACTTCATTTTTTCAAAGGAAATGCTTCGGGACCACGGGATACTCAGTGAAGAGCATCAGGAGGCACCCCAAGGCATAGGGGCTGGGACTGGCAATAGGATGCCTTGCGGTAGACAGCCGAGCTCGATCCTTATAAAAGCTTTTTAACTGCAGCAGCTTTAGTGGACGCTACTGGAGCTGGAATTACGCGGCTGCTGGCATGAGACTTGCCCTCCAATAGATCCTTGTAAATGGATTTAAAGTGTATTCATTCAAATTAGAGAGACAATTTAAATTAAAAAGCTTAGAGCTGCCTCCACCACAGGGGGGCTCGCTCGACCCACCAGCGGACAGGCACCAGTATTGGGAGAGGGGGGCTGGCCATCAGGGTTCACCGCGGCTCTGGCACAAACCCGGCGACACGGAGGTGGCACGGGCAGGAGCGGACTGGCCGTGTCGGCTTCTCACTTTTTGGATTTTAGAAGGGCATGACATGCCTATACCTGTGTCTCCCCCTCCTTTTACTCCTCCACCTCTTTTATTTTCGCATGACTATATGTACTTGTCACATTTCCATGTGTTAGTTATGTCTTCTGAGCAGTTTGTCAGCTTTTGGACACCTTTGAAGGTGTTTTCTATGTGTTTCTATGTGTTTTTGTTTGCCTGCCATTGGTTTTAACGGTGTTCGAAGGTGTTCGACGAACCGAACCGAACTCGAACACTACGGGGGTGGCTCAACACTACTAGGAACCAATGTTCTGGCCTGGAATGGTGGGAGGAGCTGCCTAATAAAGAGCCTGCTGGTACAGGATAGACCAGGGAACCCAATTTCTGCTGGACACAGCAGGGTTAAATTCCTGCAGAGACTGGCCACTACCCCCTAAAGCCAAATGGAAACACATTCAGATGCAGCAGTGGTGAGTAGTGCTGCAAGAGGCAAATCTCAGAGATTTGGCCTGACGCGAGGAGCAGCCATTAGTGATTAGCGAGCCCTAAAATGCTTGGGTACTTGCTGCTCAGGTGGAACAAATTGGAATACTCTGGTGCTCGACCCGAGCAACGAGCTCAATGTAAGTCTATGGGAAACTCGAGCATTTTTCAGGTGGCTCCCCTTGGTGGTCTGCAGAGGGCCTAAAATTTGCCCAAATCGATGGGAACAGTGCTCAAATGACATGGGGACAGCATGGGTAAGACCCCTGGAAGCATCTCTGACTCCCAGATCACTGCTGTCAACAACATTGTCAGAGTATTACACCACTTTTACGGACTCACAATAAAACATACAAAAACTAAACCAAAATTATTTTTCCTGGGAAATATGTTAAGGAACATCCTTTCCAGGGTAATGACTTGTATATAAGGCAAAATAAATAACCAAAACAAAAATACTTCTCCACACCTTGAGTTATGTTCACACGTAGCGTTTTTGATGCATTTTTGCACTTTTGCATTGCTTTCAACCAAGACAAATGCATTCACCAGGAAATTTCATTTAAACATTTTACAACCTTATCTGGCCATGTGGTGTGACACATCATCAGACACATGCATACAGCGCTGAAAAGTCATGGGAACAGCATCGGGAAGACCTCTGGAAGCATCTCGGACTCCCAGGTCACTGCCTAAAAGTGTGCCCATCATAAGTGATCCTTGGCGCATGCGAAAATGCCTCCCGCCATGAACCTGTCATTGCTGACTTGCAACAATCACCATCCATGTCCTTGTCCCACTTCCGCGTTCAGTTGTCTCTACCCCATTCCTTGGAATGCAAGTGCAATTACAGGCAGCCACCCAGAGGCTGCAATACTATACTGCCAAATTTTTGACAGCTGCTTGCACTTGAAATGTGGCCTTTCAGGCTCGTGGAGGTGGAAGCTTTTCATAACCTCATGCCGGCGGCAGCCGGGTGTCCATACTCTGTCCCCAGCCGCCACTATATTTATCGGTATCGCCTTTGCCTTCCACAAGCACGGGTCCCACAACATTACCCGTGCCCTCCCCAGTGCACTTAATGGGAAGGACCACCTAACCACAAACATGTGGACAGGTGAATGTGGCCAGGGACAGTGCGGAGCCAGTCCACAACTTTTTTTGCTGACAGTTGTATTTAGCTCGGTGAAAGGACTGGCATAGAGGGAAACCCTATCTACCCTGCATGCCATTTCTCACAGGAAGTCCTGTAATGCAGCTTGTTGCAGAAGCAATGGCAGCCCGTCCAACATCAACTCGCCCTTGTCGGTGGTGCTTTGACACACGCACAAATCTTTCTGTGCGCATTTAGTTTCTTAAATACAGAGTTGGACAATGGCTTGATCTGTAATGCGGTTTGAGAAATAACATGCATAAGCATGGCCGATCCACATTAAAAAAGCAGCCATAGAGTGTCCGGGAACCTTCCCCAACAGTTTTCTTAGCCAGGGCTGCTTTTCGGCAGGGTTGGACGGGCCCACCAGAGAACCGGAGACTCCTCCGGCGGGCCCTTTCTTCTCCTTCAGGAGAGTTCATAGTGCCGAGGTGAGGCCATGATGATGATAGAGGCCACCATCTGCTTAGTTTTCTGTTACTTGGAATGCAAGTATACAGCCAGCCACCCACCCACAGGCCGCAACACTAAACTGCCAGATTTCTGGGCAGCTTTTTGCACTTGAAATATGACCTTTTAGGTTCGTGGAGGCGGAAGCTTTTCACAATCTCATGCCGGCGGCAGCCGGGTGTCCATACTTTGTTCCCAGCCGCCACTATATTTCCCGGTATCGCCTCCGCCTTCCACAAGCACGGGTCCCACAACATTACCCATGCCCTCCCCAGTGCACTTACTGGGAAGGACCGCCTAACCACAAACACGTGGGCTGGTGAATATGGCCAGGGAAGGTACGGAACCAGTCCACAACTTTTTTTGCTGACACTTGTATTTAGCTCAGTGAAAGGACTGGCATAGAGGGAAACCCTATCTACCCTGCGTGACATTTCTCACAGGAAGTCATGTAAAGCTGCTTTCACTTGAAATGTGGCCTTTTAGGCTCGTGGAGGCGTAAGCTTTTCACAACAACAAGCCTCGTGCCTCGTGTCCATACTTGGTCCCCAGCCGTCACTATTTCTCCCTGTGTTGTCTCCGTCTTCTACAAGCGCGGGTCCCTGAACATTACTGCTGGTACTTTTCTGTGGGAATTTGATTGCCTCCTACCAGCCTGGAATATTTCCAGCAAACTATGGTACGTCGCCATGGTATTAGCACTGCCCCCAGTACCAGTAGCGAGTGGCTGCCCAAATACATTTTCTCTTAAAGGAGCTGAAGATAGTGACAGTAGGTGAAAGTTTCTCCAGCCTGTTAGATATTAGAGGGTGAACGGCAGCACATTGGATCAGTGGTTAGCACTGAAGACTTGCAGCGCTGGGATCCTGGGTTCAAATCCCAGCAAGGACAACATCTGAAAGGACTTTGTATGTTCTCCTCGTGTTTGCGCGTGTTTCCTCCTCAGTAAAACCAGCCATAGAGTGTCTGGGAACCTTCCCACACACTTTTCTTGGCAGGGTTGGACGGTCCCACCAGAGAATCCTCAGGAGCCTTGGCTTCTACCTCAGGAGAGTTCATGATGGCGCTAACTTTGCAGCTGCTATGGGGCTCTTGAGCGGTGGAGAAAGGTTAGCCCTCAGAATCAAATCCTCTGGTGGGCACAATGTTTTTCAAACTGAAACAGCTTCTCAGTGGGAGTTGTATTTCACCACAGCCATATTCTTTAGCTCGATGAAAGGACTGGAATAGAGGGAAACTGTAGCGTCGGCGTCCCTGCCTCCTGTTAGGCAGAGACGCCGTTCCTCTCACCTCCCTGCTCCGTCCTCGGCGTCCTCTTCCCGCGCTGCTGGCAGCTCTCGCCGCTTCCCGGGCGCTGTGCTTAGGGCGCGCGCGCGCGCTCCCTCTCTCTTAAAGGGGCCGCGTGCGCCGTCCTAAGGAGTCCCCGGCCAATTGCCGGTGGAGCTCCCATATAAAAGGCACCTCCTCCAAAATGGAGGTGCCCGAGCAAAGTTGTTGCAAAGCCTTTCACCTCTGCTTCAGCCCTCAGGTCCCGTTGCCAGTCTGCTTTTCAGCGCTGTCTACCTGCTTGCAATCTTGCGGTCCGACAGTCTGTCTACCGGCATCCGCCAGTCTGTCTATGGACCAGTCCGCCTGCTGATCAGGAAGCTCCTGCCTGATACCTGCCTGATACCTGCCTGAGATCACCTGCCAGCCAGCCGAGAGACTCTTACCCACTCACCTGGGAGCGCTCACCTGCTACCTGCCAGCTAGCCTACCTGGAGACTCTGCCGTCACCTGCCGTGACCACCTGCCAGCCAGCCGAGAGACTCTTACCCGCTCACCTGGGAGCGCTCACCTGCTACACGCCTGCTAGCCTACCTGGTGGCTCTGCATTCACTTGCTGTGACCACCTGCCTGTCTAGAGATTCTTACCCTGCTGTCACTTGCCGTTACCACCTGCCTGTCTAGAGACTCTTACCCTGCTGTCACTTGCTGTGACCACCCGCCTGTCAAGAGACTGTTACCGTTACTTGCCGTGACCTCCTGCCCTTCTTCCCAGAGACTGTTCCTGTCACTTGCCGTGACTACCTGCCCGCCTTCCCTGGGAGCCACCTGCTTCCTTACAAGGACTGCCCCTTTGTATAGTAGCTCAGAGGTTCCACCTCCCAGACCCGTTACAGAAACCGTATCTACCCCGGCTGTCATTTCTCCGTCACCAGGTTCCGCCCATTGTCACACACGACCATGCCTGGCTGTATGTTCAGCGGTGATAGCCACAGATCAGGCAGCTGTGTTACAGCTTTCATCAACTCTGCAGCGCTGTACAGTTTGTCAATTAAGCATTAAACATGTTATCTTCAGCACAGCCTGTTGCCGCTTGGCCAAGGCAGTGCTGCAGTGCTGTCAGCTTGTGACTGATGTGGTCATTTCGGAGATGGAGGAGGAGGTGCATGAGCTGAACAATGTGATTACATTGTTGTTAAATTGGTGACACTGTTTTTTATACTAAAGAGAGATCCTATTGTTTTGTTTTGTTTTGTTTTGTTTTTTAAGACAAATGCATTCACTGGGAAATGTCTTTTTAACATTTTACAACCTTATCTGGCAATGTGGCGTGTGACACATCATCAGACACATGCTGTTTTATTTATGATGGAGGGACTCTGAATGTCATAAAGCCTATTTTTATAGGGACATCAGACGGCTCTTACTATTTTTAAAAGGCCAGTAGTCAGCCCTAGCTATTGTTAGAGAGCTATCAGCCAGTTATGCTTTGTTGTTCCTATTATTAACAAGTGGGTCTCCTATACTGTTATTGCGTATTCAGTGACTGCAAGGGCTGCCAAAAATTTTGACGCAACCCAATACACCTTTGAAGAGACATAGAGGAGGGTCTCAGTAAAAAAAAAATGTTCCCATTATAAAGGAGCGGGTCTCCTATAAGTGGTATTGCCCATGCTTTGACTGCAAAGGCTGCCAAAATTTGGGCAAAACCCCACTAAGAATTTAAAGACACATAGAACAGGGCCACAGTAAAAAGGTACGACATGTTCCCATTATAAAGGAGAGAGTCTGCTATACAGTTATAGGGTATGCAGTCAGTCCAACGATTGACAATTTTAGGAAAAACCCCACTAAGAATTTAAAGACAAAGAGCAGGGCCACAGTAACGACAAATTCCCATTGGAAAGGAGAGAATCTCCCATAGTGTTGGCCTATGTAGTGAATGCAAGGGTTGCCAAAAATTTGGAGGCGCTTCAATGCCCCTTGGAAGAGACGTGGAGGAGGGCCTCATAAAAAAAAATGTTCCCATTAGAAAGGAGCGGGCCTCCTATACTAGTAATGCCCATGCACTAAGTGTATGGGCTGACAAACATTTACCCCTGGGGGGTATACATGAACATACTGTATAAAAAATTTTTTTACGGGCATCATAAACACCCTTTAAAGAAATTAGGTGGGTGTTGCATCATGGTCACTCTGGTGATATGGTGGTGGAGGATGAGGAGAAGGAGGAGGACAAGAGCAAATCAGGAAACGTATACCCATGTGTGGGTGTGAAAAAGTGCATGGAAATACACCTCCCAAGAAAAGACACTGGATTTGAGTTTGTTACGCTGCTATCATTCGGTGGTGTTGAGAAGTCTGGCCCAATCCAGCCCTTGTTCATTTTTATAAGAGTCAGCCTGTCAGCATTTTCAGTTGACAGGCGGATGCGCTTTTCAGTTATAATTCCACCAGCGGGACTAAAAACCTGCTCTGATAAAATGCTGGCGGCAGGGCTGGCCAGGACCTCCAAGGCATAGAGATCAAGTTCATTCCATGTACCCAGCTTGAATGCCCAATAATTAAAAGGCACAGCGGAATCACGGAGGACGTTGGTGCGGTCGGCAAGGTACTTCCTCAGCATCTTCCCAAACTTTGCACTCCTTGTGAGAGTACCCTGCGCCTCAGGGCCTGTCCGATGGGAGGGTCTGAGAAAACTCTCCCAGAACTTTGACAGTGTTCCCCTGTCTCTTTTGGATTGAAGTTGTGTCTCTCTCACCTGTACTCCTTGGTTGTCCAACGAAGTGTGCCCTCTGCCGCCAGCGTTTTCAGATGGGAATTTTCTTAATAGTTCCGCAACAAGGGCCTTCTTGTACAGCCCCATTTTTGTAGACCTGTCTGCCTCAGGAATAAGAGATATAAAGTTCTCCTTGTAGCGTGGGTCTAGAAGTGTCACCAACCAGTAATGACTGTGACCCAAAATTTTGAGAACGCGAGGGTCATGGGAAAGGCAGCGTAACATAAACTCGGCCATGCGTGCCAGACTACTAACAAGCAAGACTTCCGTGTCCTCACCAAGAGGAGGACTGACCATGCTCTCCTCCTCTTCCTCCTCCTCCTCCTCTCTGTCCTCTGGCCATCCACGCTGAACAGACGGTATGACAGCTGTGCAGGTAGTACCATCTATAGTGCATGAAACTAGCTCCTATCCTTCCTCCTCCTCCTCCTCCTCCTCCTCATCTTCCTCATTGTCACCCAATCCACGTTGGGATGAGATGAGGCTTGGCTGTGTGTAATCACCCTGTATGGTTCCTTGCTCCATCTCATCATGCTCCACCTGCAATGCATCCTCTTTGATTGTGAGCAGAGAGCGTTTCAGAAGACAGAGAAGCTGGATGGTGATGCTAATTATGGCATCATCGCCACTCACCATCTTGTTGGAGTCCTAAAAGTTTTGGAGGATGGTACATATGTCTGACATCCATGTCCACTCCTGAGGTCTTATGTGTGGAGTCTGAACTGAATATCGACGGTCTTGTTGATGCTGGTACTCAACAACTGCCCTCTTCTGCTCACAAATCTTTCCCAACATCTGCAGTGTAGAGTTCCAACGCGTGGGGACATCACACACCAGTCTGTGAGCCGGAAGCTGCAAATGCTGCTGAAACACTGCAAGGGCGGCGGAAGCTGTAGCTGACTTTCTAAAATGGGCACACAGGCGGCGTACTTTGTCCAGCAGATCCGGCAGCTCCAGGTAGGATTTGAGAAACCACTGAACCACGAGGTTAAGCACATGGGCCAGGCATGGTACATGTGTGAGCTCGCCTCGCCTCAGAGCCACCACCAGGTTCCGGCCATTGTCACACACGACCATGCCTGGCTGTAGGTTCAGCGGTGTGAGCCACAGATCTGCCTGCTCTTTCAGAGCTGTCCACAACTCTTCAGCATTGTGCGATTTATCACCTAAGCATATTAGCTTCAGCACAGCCTCTTGCCGCTTGGCCGAGGCAGTGCTGCAGTGCTTCCAGCTTGTGACTGATGTGGTCATTTCGGAGATGGAGGCTGTGGAGGATGAGGTGCAGGAGCTGTAGACTGTGGGGGCAACCCTGATTGACCTAGGGCCCGCAATCCTTGGCGTCAGGAGGACGTGTTCCGTCCCAAGGTTCGACTTGGTCCAGGCTTCCACTATGTTAACCCAGTGTGCCGTCAGCGAGATGTACCGTCCCTGCCCACTAGCACTTGTCCACGTGTCTGTGGTTAGGTGGACTTTACCGGTAACTGCGTTGTTGAGAGCACTGCTAATGTTTTGGGACACATGCTTGTGTATGCGGGGACGACACACCGGGAGAAATAGTGACGGCTGGGGACCGAGTACCGAGGGATGGCCGCTGCCATCAGGTAGCGGAATGCTTCCGTCACCACGAGCCTAAAAGGCAACATTTCGAGCGCAAGCAGTCGTTAAATGTGAGAATTTAGTAGTGTGGTCTTTGGGGCGTTGGCTGCATATTTATGCTTGTGTTCCAAGGAGTGGGGTATGGACAACTGAACGCTGCGCTGGGACAAGGACATGGACGTGCTTCCTGATGCTGCTACTTGAGAGTGTGCAATGACAGGTGCAGGGCAGGAGGCATCTTCGCATGCACCATGGACAGGGGATTGGCTTGCATGCACAACAGCGGATCAAGCAATGGTGCCACCCGATGACACTGTTCCTGGACCCTGGGGTTCGGCCCACAAAGTCGGGTGCTTTGCTGCCATGTGCCTGATCATGCTGGTGGTCAGGCTGGTCATTTTGCCACCCCTGCTGATGCTGGCCCGGCATGTGTTGCAAATTGCCTTTTTGGGGTTATCGGCAGAGTCTTTAAAAAACAACCAGACTCTGGAAGACCTAACAGTTGTACTGGCAACTTCCTTTGTGTTGGTGTTACGGGGAACGGATGCCTGCCTTCTGTCTGCGGCCACCACACTGCTTCTTCCTGCCTGTTGGGGTGCTCTGCCTCCCTCCCCCCTGTGTGCTGCTGTCCTCGCTCTGCATGTCCTCCTGCCAGGTTGGGTCAGTTACTATATCATCCACCACCTGGTCTTCCACTTTCGCACCCTGGTCCTCCTCCTGACTTTCTGCCAATTGTGTCTCATTATCGTCCACCTCTTGTGACACTTTCCCACCGTCGCCTTCGTGTGACCGTGGCTGCTCAAGTATTTGGGCATCGCTACACACGATCTCCTCTTGCCCCACTTCAAGTGGACCTGGCGAGAGGACCGAATATATAAATGGAAAAGTGAACAGCTCTTCTGCGTGTCCAAGTGTGGAATCAGTTGTCTCTGGGTGCTCGGCATGGTGGGAGGAAGGAGGATCAGGGTGAGGAATATGCGGTCCAGACTTATGGCTACTGAGACTTGATCGTGTGGAAGACAGGGTGGTGGTGGTGGTGGCTAAGTGACTGGAAGCATTATCCACTATCCAACCAACAACCTTTTGACA
Organism: Phyllobates terribilis; assembly: GCF_046119375.1. NCBI lineage: Eukaryota > Metazoa > Chordata > Amphibia > Anura > Dendrobatidae > Phyllobates > Phyllobates terribilis. The sequence goes on from NW_027362772.1 coordinate 270,977,192, forward strand.
CTGCTCTGGGTTCAATAGTGGTGTGCTGCGGTCCCCTAGAAATTGGGACAGGAAGGTCAGGCGAGAAGATGTGGTTGTTTGTTGTGGCACAATTTCGGCTTGCCCACAGCCTTGTCCTCGGCCTCTGCATGCACCATTACCATCACATCCAGTTCCCCGTCCCTTGCCACGTACCTTAACCATTTTAAATGGAGGACAGTATCTTCCACGCTCACTACAAATGACTGAGTTTGGAGCGAATTTATATGTGATCCGTGTGACGAAGAAAACACAGTTTTAAATACCTGGCCTGTAGGTAAGTAGTTTGACCAGCAAACTGCTGTGAATTGCTTTACTGACACACTGAAAGAAATTTTTAATGGAGGCCAGAAATAGCAGTATTTTCTGACAACGTATATGTGATCCGTGTGACGGAGAAAAGACAGTTTTAAAAAGATGGGATTTTTAGCGCTGTAATAAGGAAATGACCTGGCTGTATTCTGCAGTGCCAACAAGCAAATGGTGCAGAAAAACCATGTTCTCTGGATTGCTTTTTAAGCAAATAATGAGGATTAAGATGTAAAAAAATGTATTCCTGGCCCCTGAGACCTGGGCCTATTTCCAGAAATATCTAACAGCAGCAGCCGACAGAACTGGAATGGAGCCTCTTGTGCTATGTGCACTGCAATCTGTTATATACCCTGCCTGCCTATATACACTGCCTGCCTGACATCTCTGCAGATGGATTAGTTAGTCCTCAAAAGGATTGTTTAAGATGGATATGTGTAGTGTACAGTTTTTCTCCCTTCATGACCTAATACACAAGGAAATCTCTCCCTCAGCAGCACCTCTTCCTACACTGTCTGATCCGGAGTGACTGTGACTAGCATGGCGGCGCCAGGTCTGATATACACCTGATGACGCTGTGCGGCCAGCCAATCACTGTAATGCCCACAACCAACATGGCTACAGCATTATAGTGCATGGCAGGCAATTCCTGAAGGCAGGGGACCTGAGTTCCCGCCAGAGCAACCCGGAAATACTCGCTGAGCTTGTCGAGCAGCATGATGCTCGGGCAAGTACCGAGTAGTGGAGAGCATGTTCGCTCATCACTAGAAGCCATATGATGACCACGGTGAGTAGGATGGCGCTGAGGAGGCACACGAGTAACCGCCGTGACAGTTGTGATGAAAAAAGTAAAAACCTCATAAATATTTTCTACTGTAGTGTCACATTATACATCCAATATTTCAAATGCAAAATGCCACAACATTAAAGAATGCTACTCTCATTCCACTTAACTGCACCACAATGCAAATACTGAAATAAGTCATGATGCCTGGATCACCAACGTTTCTATTTGGATTGCCAGACGATTTTAGGGTATTCTAAGTTCAGTCATGTAGAACTAAGAAGAATAAGGATGTTGTGGCCGTAATAAAGACAATAAAATTCTGCTATATTTCCAGCCAAAGTATGGAGCTCAGTGAAATCTAAATGAAGATCTGACAATCTTGGTGGAACAAGAGGGCCCAGACAAATTGACATAGAGGTGAGAAGAGGGGTCAAAAATTTCATATGAAAACTCCTAAAAATGTTACTATAGACTTAGGAGAAAATTCATATAAAGTTTTCTGGAGTAAGATATACACACCCTTGAATAGATTTGATGCTCTTCTGGTGTTTGCAGCTCTAAAAAGTCAAAGTTGACTGTAAACGGGCATAAATATGCATTAAAATTTTGGTACATTTTCTGGTATAAATTTAAAGAAAAAACAATTGGGGAGATTGTAGGTTTCACCATGCTAAGACCTGTTCATTTTTCTAAAGAAAAGTAATAATTGGCACAGTGCAAATAAGAAAAGTTGTGAACTATTTCTTAAAAATGGGGTGCAGCATGATTTTCTACTTTTCCTAAGAAAATTAGGATGAAAGAACTAAAGACTTGGGCTTCAATTCATCAAGGCTGGAAGATGATGTGCCTATTGATGAACTCTGTGTCTTGTGCCAACATAGGTATTCCAGTAGATTTCCTTTCTGGCGTAAGTTATGATAAATTTGTCAGTCATGCCCCGCTGGGCTAAGCTCGGCCCACTTTTCTAAGAGATTGGAGAGCTGGCTGCAAATGTTACAAAAATCACAAAATTTTTACAAACATTTCAAGCAGTTTTATACCAAAAAAACTGGAGTAAACTATTTGGTGGATCAGACCCTTCCTCTGCTGCCCAAAACACTTCTCAGTATGTTTCCTCACAAGAATTCAATGACTCCTCTGTCCATTATTGTCATTACGTCTAATATTTTGCCAAAAACGACTTACAACAGAGAGGTCATTGGGTCAAGGAGGTTTCATCATGAAGGAAAAGGAAAAAAAACAATCTACAATGTACTATGACTTTGACCAGTGCCACTCAAGCTGTGAGGTGGGCAGGACTAGGATGCCAAGGGTGCACCAGTAACATTGACTTTGTGGGCCCACTTTTTAGCTACAAGCAAATGTTACTTTACACTCATTCACAAATTTGCCTCTGCTTCTATATAATACACTGGGTAGTTTGTTAGATGAATGATGAGATATTGCCTTTATCTTTACATAGTGAAACAAATGTTTTGTGCAAATTACTTTTCATACAGAAGAGTATGGGGCCCACTGGGGTATTCTCCTGTGGGCTAGTCTGAGTATGGAGATGCCCTAAAGGCCTTGGTGAGGCACAGCGATGGCAGTAATTTGGACAGAAGTAGTGATGAGCGCAAGTTCTCATTACTCGAGTTTCTCTAGGGTGTTCGAGTATGAACAGAGTATCATGGGTGTTCGAGTCCCTGCGCCCACAAGTTTCGCGGCTGTTAGACAGCCACAAACATGTGGGGATCGCCAGTGTTTGTCAGTCAATCCCCACATGTTTTGTGGCTAACAGTCGCGAAACATGTGACCGCCAGGACTCAAACATGTCACTCGAGCACCCGCGATACTCTGTGCATACCCGCACACCCTAGGCAAACTTGAGTAATGAGCTCTTGCGCTCATCACTAGATAGAAGTAATTAAATATATACTACACAGGCCTTTCCATGATTACACCAATCTGTAATTTAGTAACTCTGTGCCTTATAAATGTAATACTAGGTTTGAAGCATTCTGTCACGGATTTATCGTGACCGAGAGGGACCAGAAGACCGCGGTGTCTGATTCCACATACTCCTGCACTGATTAGAAGCACTTCAACGTCATATTAAATGGTGCTGGTTTCTGATAGCAGCACAGGGGTTAAATCTGTTCAAGTGAGAGTCTCTGAAGATTTCCTGATTTGATGGTCTCAGCTGTTCAGTGATGGCCACTCCGCTCTGCTATTTATACTCTCCTCTGGCAATCAGGATTGCCAGTGTTCGTTTTATACTGCCTATTGTGAAGTTGGAGGTGTTTGGAGTGTTGATCTAAAGACTGTTGCTTGGTGATTTGTCTGTGTGCATATTCTTATCCTCTCCTATTTGGTTGTTCCTTCCTTCTATTTCCCGGTGTTCCACTCTGTTGTTTGTGAGTGCATATTTGTTTGATTAGTATTTTCATTTATACCTGTACGGCTTCCCTTGTTAGTCTGGTTTGTGTATTCATATATACAACTACTCCCAACTTCCCTGGGTGGGGGAAGGAACAGATAAGGGCTGATTCAGGAGCTCAGCAAGATACGTGGCCCCAGCATCTTCACCATTAGAAGTAATCTAGGGAGCAGGGATAGCTAGGGCGCTCCTAGCTTTAGAGATAGTGAAGGATCCCCTAGCCCCAGAATTTCAAACTAGTCACGTGACACATTCATTTTGAAATAAATGCAAGTATATTTTTTTATTTTATTTTTAATGTGCATCTGCCAATGATACCTAGGAATCACCATGTTCTGGCCATTAAGACACCATTAGAAAAAAAAACCTACAAAATCCTGATTTGGGAAAAATTGACATGGTTCTGTCTACCACAGCAGTGGGCATTTCATTGCCTGCTCTGATCACCAGGTTGCTGCACTCGTCTATAGGACATCATTAATTGCAGACCCCACCAACTGCCTGTCTTACTTTCCTAGACCAACTTGCCCAAATATTTCTAATTTCATGATGGGCGCCACTCATGGCTGTGTTTGAAATTGCAGCTCAATGTCATTTGACAGCAAGAGAGTAAGTTACATATGAATAAAATGAGTTGGGAATATTATTTTTGGCATATTTTATTTTTGCTCTTAATTAGTGAATCATTATAATGAAGTGTAAGGATTCATTTCTGACAGATAATGTGTTTACACACCCTGGTAAAGTAAGATTTAATAGAACGGAGGGTAAACCGGATGCTTTACAGTGCAGATTGTCAAACAAATCAGGCAGCAAAATAACATGCCTCCGCTGTTAGCATTTTTTTTGCTTGAGTAAAGCAGAAATTATTATAATTGAGCCTTTTGAAGCTCGTTCTGCGCTTACCAAAGCTAGAAAATTAAAAGGCAGTACTTTATTTAAAAAGCCATAGCTGCGGCTGGATCTCTGTGAAAACGTGACGGTCTTTGAAGAGGGTCGGCCCTGCATGAATCCCATATTTACTAGTCTGTACACATCAGAGGTGCCTCGGGCACTAAAATTAAATTATAATCCCTGTGTGAGGGGGCAGTATGGAATATAGGATGAATTGAGAAATACAAACACAAGTCATGGCATTTTGAGAAATTTTGAATTTGTCAATTTCATTTCTTAACTATAGAAGCATGAATGAAGTTCTGTATTAGGAAAAAGCTGCCATTTGATTCATTCTGCACAAGCAAGGGGCAACATGAGTTAGACATTGGCTGCACTATTGCAGCTGTTTGTTTTACTCTGGAACACTGCTGCATTTTGGAAGATCAGAGTCGGGCAGGTACCCAGTAGCTTCTACCTGCCCCGATACCCTTGACCTACAGCTCTCGCAGCTATTGCCGGAATCTGCCTCAAACTACTGAGCTGAGAAATGCAGTCCTCGGTAGTGTTGAGCCACCCCCGTAGTGTTCGGGTTCGGTTCGGTTCCTCGAACACCGGGATGTTCGAGGAACTGTTCGTCGAACACCTTAGAACACCGTTAAAACCAATGGCAGGCAAACAAAAACACATAGGAACACATAGAAAACACCTTCAAAGGTGTCCAAAAGCTGACAAACTGCTCAGAAGACGCTTTCTTTAAAAAAGCCGGCCGGCAATTCAGCAGCGGCATACACCGGTACCCGACAATTTAGACATGAAGGAATAGAGCATCACACATAGATTAGATAGATAGAAACATGTCAGTCACATATATATGAAGTACAGTGACAGTGTTGCTTACTGTACTTGTCATTTAGTGTAAAGGATTTATTAAAAAATATAATAGTGTTTTCGTGCACCGTCTCTTTAATAAAGCCGGCCGGCAATTCAGCAGCGGTACCCGACAATTTATAACAGACAGAATAGAGCTTCACACATAGATTAGATAGATAGAAACATGTCAGTCACATATATATGAAGTACTGTGACAGTGTTGCTTACTGTACTTGTCATTTACTGCAAAGAATTTATTTAAAAAAATAATAGTGTTTTCATGCACCGTCTCTTTAAAAAAGCCGGCTGGCAATTCAGCATCTGTACCCGACAATTTAGAATAGAAGGAATAGAGAATCACACATAGATTAGATAGATAGAAACATGTCAGCCACATATATACGAAGTACAGTGACAGTGTTGCTTACTGTACTTGTCATTTAGTATTAAAATAAAGGATTTATTATTAAAAAAAATTGGCGTGGGGTTCCCCGTAATTTTAGTCTCTAGCGGAGGTTAAGCAGACAGCTGGGGCAGATGTTTGAAGCCTGGGAAGGGGGTAATACCCACGGAGCTTCCCAGGCTACTAATATCAGCCCCCAGCTGAATACCTAGCCTTTACTAGCTATTAAAATGGAGGACCCCCCCAAAAAAATGACGTGGGGTCCCCCCTAATTTAATAGCTAGCAAAGGCTAGGCAGACAGCTGGGGGCTGATATTAATAGCCCAGGAAGGGAGCCATGAATATTGGCCCCCTCCCAGGCTAGAAACACCAGCCCTCAGCCGCCCCAGAAATGGCGCATCCATAGGATGCGCCAATTATGGCACTTAGCCTCGCTCTTCCACGCTGCCCTGGTGCGGTGGCAGGGGGTAATAGGGTTGGTGTTGATGTCAGCTTATAATGCCAGCTGACATCAAGCCCAGGTTAGTAATGGAGAGGCGTCTATAAGACACCCCCATTACTAACCCCATAGTCAAAGTTAAAAAAAAAACACAAACACCCAGAATAAAGTCCTTTAATTGAAATAAAGACACAATTCTTTATTGTTCTAAATTAAACCATACTTACCATCACGCCCATTCCAGCTGAAGCCAACGATCTCCTGCAATAAAAGAAAAATAATAAAGCAACCTCATCCTTACCTTTCCATGGTTCCCAGGACAGCTTCAGCTCTGCTACATCGAGATGACAGGCTGGACCGCAGCAGAACGCTGCCATCCAGCTTGCCATGCCGCACACACTGAGAAGCGCAGGCATGCTTGCGCTCCTCAGTGTCTGACTGTGACGGCATCCAGATGAGCCGACAATGAACTCGGCTCACCTCATGTACGTCACTGACAGCGTGGGAAAATTCTCCTGCACTCAGCGCTTCAGCGTGAGAATTTTCCCACGCTGTCAGTGACGTGCATGAGGTGAGCCGAGTTCATTGGACATGACTTCGGCTCATCTGGATGCCGTCACAGCCAGACACTGAGTAGCGCAAGCATGCCTGCGCTTCTCAGTGTCTGCGGGATGACAGGCTGGATGGCAGCGTTCTGCTGTGGTCCAGCCTGTCATCTCGATGTAGCAGAGCTGAAGCTGTCGTGGGAACCATGGAAAGGTAAGGATGATGTTGCTTTATTATTTTACTTTTATTGCAGGAGATCATTGGCTTCAGCTGGAATCGGCGTGGTGGTAAGTATGGTTTAATTTAGAACAATAAAGAATTGTGTGTTTATTTCAATTAAAGGACTTTTTTCTGGGTGTTTGTGTTTTTTTTAAATACTTTACTAGAAATTCATGGTGGTCATGTCTAATATTGGCGTGACCCCATGAATTTCGGGCTTAGGGCCAGCTGATAATGCCAAGCTGGCCTTACCCCTTTATTACCCAGTGAGCCACCGCACCAGGGCCCTGGATGAGTTGGGTACAGCGCCAGAAGATGGCGCTTCTATGAACGCGCCATTTTCCGGGGCGGCTGCGGACTGCATTTTGCAGCGGGTGGGGCCCAGAAAGCTTGGGCCTCCCTGTGCTGCAGATTCCAGCCCCCAGCTGCCTAGTTGTACCTGGCTGGACACAAAAATAGGGCGAGGCTCCACGTATTTTTTTTTTAAATTCATGAAATTCATGGAATAATTAAGAAAAAAAGGGCTTTCCTATATTGTTGTGTCCGGCTAGGTACAAATAGGCACCTGGTGGTTGGGAACAGCCCGTTCCTGCCTGCTGTACCTGACTGGACACAAATATAGGGCGAAGCCCCACATCAATTTTTTTTTCATTGTTTCATGAATTTCCTGAAATATTTAAAAAAAAATTGACGTGGGGCTTCGCCCTATATTTGTGTCCAGTCAGGTACAGCAGGCAGGAACGGGCTGCCCCCAACCACCAGCTGCCTATTTGTACCTGGCCAGACACAACAATATAGGGAAGCCCTTTTTTAAAATAATTATTTCATGAAATAATTAAAAAAAAATTGACGTGGGGCTTCGCACTATATTTGTGTCCAGCCAGGTACAGCAGGCAGGGACGGGCTGCCCCCAACCACCAGCTGCCTATTTGTACCTGGTTGGACACAACAATATAGGGAAGCCCTTTTTTTCTTAATTATTCCATGAATTTCATGAAATAATTTAAAAAAAAAATGCGTGGGGCTTCGCCCTATTTTTGTGCCCAGCCAGGTACAACTAGGCATCTGGGGGCTGGAATCTGCAGCGCAGGGAGGCCCAAGCTTTCTGGACCCCACCCGCTGCATATTGCAGTCCGCAGCCGCCCCGGAAAATGGCGCGTTCATAGAAGCGCCATCTTCTGGCGCTGTACCCAACTCATCCAGGGCCCTGGTGCGGTGGCTCACTGGGTAATAAAGGGGTTAAGGCCAGCTTGGCATTATCAGCTGGCCCTAAGCCCGAAATTCATGGGGTCACGCCAATATTAGACATGACCACCATGAATTTCTAGTAAAGTATTTAAAAAAACACAACACCCAGAATAAAGTCCTTTAATTGAAATAAACACACAATTCTTTATTGTTCTAAATTAAACCATACTTACCGTCACGCCCATTCCAGCTGAAGCCAATGTCTTCTGCAATAAAAGTAAAATAATAAAGCAACCTCATCCTTACCTTTCCATGGTTCCCACGACAGCTTCAGCTCTGCTACATCGAGATGACAGGCTGGACCGCAGCAGAACGCTGCCATCCAGCCTGTCATCCCGCGGACACTCAGAAGCGCAGGCATGCTTGCGCTCCTCAGTGTCTCGCTGTGACGGCATAAAGATGAGACAAGCTCATGTCCAATGAACTCGGCGCACCTCATGCACGTCACTGACAGCGTGGGAGAATTCTCCTGCACTCAGCACTTCAGCGTGAAAATTCTCCCACGCTGTCAGTGACGTACATGAGGTCAGCTGAGTTCATTGGACATGAATGAGCTCACCTCATGCACGTTACTGACAGCGTGGGAAAATTCTCACGCTGAAGCGCTGAGTGCAGGAGAATTTTCCCACGCTGTCAGTGACGTGCATGAGGTGAGCTCATTCATGTCCAATGATCTCAGCTCACCTCATGCACGTCACTGACAGCGTGGGAAAATTCTCCTGCACTCAGCGCTACAGCGTGAGAATTCTCCCACGCTGTCAGTGACGTGCATGAGGTGAGCTCATTCATGTCCAATGAACTCAGCTGACCTCATGCACGTCACTGACAGCGTGGGAGAATTCTCACGCTGAAGTGCTGAGTGCAGGAGAATTCTCCCACGCTGTCAGTGACGTGCATGAGGTGCGCCGAGTTCATTGGACATGAACTCGTCTCATCTTTATGCCGTCACAGCCAGACACTGCAGAGCGCAAGCATGCCTGCGCTTCTCAGTGTCTGCGGGATGACAGGCTGGATGGCAGCGTTCTGCTGCGGTCCAGCCTGTTATCTCGATGTAGCAGAGCTGAAGCTGTCGTGGGAACCATGGAAAGGTAAGGATGAGGTTGCTTTATTATTTTTCTTTTATTGCAGGAGATCGTTGGCTTCAGCTGGAATGGGCGTGACGGTAAGTATGGTTTAATTTAGAACAATAAAGGAATGTGTCTTTATTTCAATTAAAGGACTTTATTCTGGGTGTTTGTGTTTTCTTTTAACTTTGACTATGGGGTTAGTAATGGGGGTGTCTTATAGACGCCTCTCCATTACTAACCTGGGCTTGATGTCAGCTGGCATTATAAGCTGACATCAACCCCAACCCTATTACCCCCTGCCACCGCACCAGGGCAGCGTGGAAGAGCGAGGCTAAGTGCCAGAATTGGCGCATCCTATGGATGCGCCATTTCTGGGGCGGCTGACGGCTGGTGTTTCTAGCCTGGGAGGGGGCCAATATTCATGGTTCCCTTCCTGGGCTATTAATATCAGCCCCCAGCTGTCTGCCTAGCCTTTGCTAGCTATTAAATTAGGGGGGACCCCACGTCATTTTTTTGGGGGTCCTCCATTTTAATAGCTAGTAAAGGCTAGGTATTCAGCTGGGGGCTGATATTAGTAGTCTGGGAAGCTCCGTGGGTATTACCCCCTTCCCAGGCTTCAAACATCTGCCCCAGCTGTCTGCTTAACCTCCGCTAGAGACTAAAATTACGGGGCACCCCACGCCAATTTTTTTTAATAATAAATCCTTTATTTTAATACTAAATGACAAGTACAGTAACCAACACTGTCACTGTACTTATTATATATGTGACTGACATGTTTCTATCTATCTAATCTATGTGTGAAGCTCTATTCTGTCTGTTATAAATTGTCGGGTACAGATGCTGAATTGCCGGCCGGCTTTTTTAAAGAGACGGTGCATGAAAACACTATTATTTTTTTTAATAAATCCTTTGCAGTAAATGACAAGTACAGTAAGCAACACTGTCACAGTACTTCATATATATGTGACTGACATGTTTCTATCTATCTAATCTATGTGTGAAGCTCTATTCTGTCTGTTATAAATTGTCGGGTACCGCTGCTGAATTGCCGGCCGGCTTTTTTAAAGAGACGGTGCACGAAAACACTATTATATTTTTTAATAAATCCTTTACACTAAATGACAAGTACAGTAAGCAACACTGTCACTGTACTTCGTATATATGTGGCTGACATGTTTCTATCTATCTAATCTATGTGTGATTCTCTATTCCTTCTATTCTAAATTGTCGGGTACAGATGCTGAATTGCCGGCCGGCTTTTTTAAAGAGACGGTGCATGAAAACACTATTATTTTTTTTGATAAATCCTTTACACTAAATGACAAGTACAGTAAGCAACACTGTCACTGTGCTTCTTATATGTGTGACTGACATGTTTCTATCTATCTAATCTATGTGTGATTCTCTATTCTTTCTGTTCTAAATTGTCGGGTACCGGTGTATGCCGCTGCTGAATTGCCGGCTTTTCATGTTTCACTGTGAGCACTGTTCCCATCGATTTGGGCAATCACTGTAATGCCACAACCACCATGGCTGTGGCATTACAGTGAGTGGCAGACAATCCCTGCATGATTGGTGCTCTAAATAGCGCCAGACATGCAGGACACGCTTTTGGTGCACGAACAGTTATCGAACATAACCTCGAACAGCCGAATTTTTTGCAAATCGTTCGGGTTCGTCGAACAACTCGAACACCGCCCAAAACAGCTCGAATTTGAGATTGGCGAACAGTTCTAGTCGAACACCGCTCATCTCTAGTCCTCGGCTAGTTTTTCAAGTTATATTTTCAATGAAACACCACATTGTTCCAAAAGAAAACATACATGGCTGCAATAACGCAGCCAGACTCTGATTCACGCTGCCTGTGCTTTGTGCAGTATAATTCAGTTTCCAGATTCACTTTAACTAAGAATCGTATGGGTTTTGTAGTCAAATGGCTTTTCATACGATATTAAGTTACCCTCTATCAGATTAATGGGGGTCCAACTGCTAGAACTCCCAACAACATTGAGAATGGAGCTCTAGAACTCAGGAACCAGGATGTGCGGAGTCCCATCTTGAAAGGAGCGACTGTGCGGGTGCTTTTCATTGTTTATGTTGCGCATGTGTGGCCAAAAATCCATTCCGATAAGTCCCAACAGACGGACCCCCAACGATTTTAGTATTTGTAAGACAAAACCAAGAATGGGTGACAAATGCAGAAGTGGTGACGTGTTTCTATTATACTTTTCCTCTGATTGTTCCACTCCTGATTTTGGCCTATAAACACTTATGTAAAATGCTGACCATGTGAACGTGGCCTTCTGAGTCTAACCAATAAGGCAAAAGAGCCAATAGTCTTGGCAAGAGGACACATAAGTAGACATGAGCAAATGAATTAAAGTGGAATTGAATTCTGCTCAAATTTTACAAAAATTCGCATTCACCCAAATGCAGATTTTTTTTGTAATTTGCTTCTACGAGGATAGCCGCCATTTTTCTCAACCGTGTTAGGACATTAAAATATTCTTTTTAAAAAATGTCCTTATACTCACTTTACCACTCTCTGGCCCCTCAGTATGACTCATCTGGTCCTCGCCACATCTTCTGATCTCTTAAACTCACTCTAAAATCCCCGGGCCACTCACCATGACTTCCAGCTCTGATGAGGCCCCCACAGTTCTGCGCATGCACACACACATGAAAACCTTCTGTGTGCTTGCACAGAACCCTCCTGGACCTCATCAGAGCCAGAATTCCCATTTCCCGGGAGAAGCCTGGGAACATCAGCACGAGTGGCAGGGATGATGAAATGCGGTGATGACCAGACAAATTACAGGGTGAATGGAGTGTTTGGAGAGGTGATCGGTAAGGGTTCTGAGGCCTAGAGAGACCCCAGAGCATAATAATGGACATTAAATTTGCCAACGCAAATTTTGTCTGATCTGCTCATTAGTGATGAGCGAACGTGCTCGCCACTGCTGTGTACTCACCCGAGCATCACTGTGCTTGAAGCGTATCTCCAGGTTGCTCGGGCGGGAACTCGGGTCTCCTCTCTGCATGTTTGGTGCTCTTTAGAAAGCCAATGAACATGCAGGGCATCATCAGGTGTATATAAGACGGGGTGCCGCCATGCTCGTCACAGTCTACTCTGGAACCAGGCATAGTAGGGAGAGATTTGCTTCTTCATAGTTAGTATAGGTATTCCACAACCTATATCTATATACATCTGAACTAACAGTCCTTCTGAGGACTAATCCAGCTGCATATAATCAGTGCTAGGTAGGTAGTGTATGTGGCAGACTGCAGTGCATATAGTGCAAGAGGGTCCATTGAAAGTTCCTGCTGCTGCTGTTCTTACAGATATTTGTAGACATAGCCCCAGATATCAGGGGCCAGGGAAATTCTTTTTTATCTTAATCCTGGTTATTGGCTTAAAAAGCAATCCAGAGTACACCATTTTTATGCTCCATTTGCTTGTTATCACTGCAGAATAAAGCCAGATCTGTTACATATTTCAGCGATAAAAATCCATGATGGTGCATGCAGAGGCCGAGGATGTGGCCGTGGGCAAGCTGAAATCTTGTCTCTCGACCTTCCTGTCCCAATTACTAGGGGACTGCAGAACACCACTATGGAACACAGAGCAGTGTCAAATGGTTATTGGTTGGATAGCAGATAATGCTTCCAGTCACTTAGCCACCACCACCACCACCCTGTCTTTCACACGGTCAAGTCATAGTAGTCGTGCGTCTGGACCGCATATTCCTCACACTGATCCTCCTTCCTCCTACCATGCCAAGTGCCCGGAGACAACTGATCCCACACTTGGACACACTGAAGAGCTGTTCACTGTTCCATTTATAGATTCGGGCCTCTCGCCCGGCCAGCTTCAAGCTAATCAAGAGGAGAACGCATGTAGTAATGCCAAAATATTGGAGCAGCCATGGTCACACGAAGGCGACGGTGGGAATGTGCAATTACTGTTACAAGAGGTGGAGGAGAATGATGATGATAATGATGATGATGAGACACAATTGCCAGAAAGTCAGGAGGAGGACCAGGGTGTAGAAGTGGAAGACGAGGTGGTGGATGATATAAAATGTAAACAAGAAAGAGGGGTATACCATACGGCAGTGATCACCCAAGAACAATTAATACATCAGTTTTGTTGTATAATAAAGTGCACAGCATAACCCAAAAGAAATTTGTATTAAAACACATCAAAAGACAGTGATAAATAGTTTTTCACTGACTAGGAATCCACCCACTATACATCTCCTCCATTTGGTGGAAGGCACACAACATACCATTGCATAAAGTAACACTGATGGTCAACATAAATAATAAAGTCACTATTATTGTTGATAGGCTATACAGAATGAAAGAGGCAAAGGAGGAGGAGAATGTTAACCACCAGAATAACCACCTATCTGTCACACTTTTCCCCTATCATTACCACCTGGGGGTGTCCCATTGCCCTTGTGCCACTAATACTGAAGCTTGAAGTGATTGTTAAAGGGAGGAGAAGCTCGGCGGTTGTTATGCAAACCGGGAAAGATAACAAATGTGTCCCGGTGAGTAATGAGGCCACTGCCCCTGACGAAGCCACTGTGTGTTACAACACGCGCTAGGCTTTTCTTCCAGCCCACCCACTTTATTTTCTATCCGGCTAAGTATTTGGCTGAGTAAACCTCATTACTCACCGGTGGTTTTTGTCATGAGATTGTACCATCTTATTTCAGGTAGTTAACATACTCTTCCTCTTTTGCCATTTTCATTGTGTATAGACTATCAACAATAATAGTGACTTTATTATTCATATTGACCATCAGTGTTACTTTATGCAGTGGTATGTTGTGTGCCTTCCACGAAATGGAGGAGATGTACAGTACAGACCAAAAGTTTGGACACACCTTCTCATTTAAAGATTTTTCTGTATTTTCAGAACTTTGAAAATTATACATTCACACTGAAGGCATCAAAACTATGAATTAACACTTGTGGAATTATATACTTAACAAAAAAGTGTGAAACAACTGGAAATATGTCTTATATTCTAGGTTCTTCAAAGTAGACACCTTTTGCTTTGATGACTGCTTTGCACACTCTTGGCATTCTCTTTATGATCTTCAAGAGGTAGTCACCGGAATGGTCTTCCAACAATCTTGAAGGAGTTCCCAGAGATGCTTAGCACTTGTTGGCCCTTTTGCCTTCACTCTGCGGTCCAGCTCACCCCAAACCATCTCGATTGGGTTCAGGTCTGGTGACTGTGGAGGCCAGGTCATCTGGCGTAGCACCCCATCACTCTCCTTCTTGGTCAAAAAGCCCTTACACAGCCTGGAGGTGTGTTTGGGGTCATTGTCCTGTTGAAAAATAAATGATAGTCCAACTAAACGCAAACCGGATGGAATAGCATGCCGCTGCAAGATGCTGTGGTAGCCATGCTGGTTCAGTATGCCTTCAATTTTGAATAAATCCCCAACAGTGTCACCAGCAAAGCACCCCCACACCATCACACCTCCTCCTCCATGCTTCACGGTGTGTCCATCCATTCACCTTTTCTGCATCGCATAATGACACGGTGGTTGGAACCAAAGATCTCAAATTTGGACTCCTCAGACCAAAGCACAGACTTCCACTGGTCTAATGTCCATTCCTTGTGTTCTTTAGCCCAAACAAGTCTCTTCTGCTTGTTGCCTGTCCTTAGCAGTGGTTTCCTTGCAGCTATTTTACCATGAAGGCCTGCTGCACAAAGTCTCCTCTTAACAGTTGTTGAAGAGATGTGTCTGCTGCTAGAACTCTGTGTGGCATTGACCTGGTCTCTAATCTGAGCTGCTGTTAACCTGCGATTTCTAAGGCTGGTGACTCTGATAAACTTATCCTCAGAAGCAGAGGTGACTCTTGGTCTTCCTTTCCTGGGGCGGTCCTCATGCGAGACAGTTTCTTTTTAGCGCTTTGTAGCTTCGGCGTCTCTGCCCCCTGCCAGGCAGAGACGCCGTCCCACTCACCTCCTTGCTCCCCGCTCTGCGTTCACCAGCGCTCCTCTTCCTGCTGCCGACGCGCACAGATCCCCGGGCACTGTGCTTAGGGCGCGCACGCTCCCTCCCTCTTATAGGGGCCGCGCGCGCCGTCCTAAGGAGTCCCTGGCCAATAGCCGAGGGTCCTCCCATATATAAGGCGCCTCCTCCAAAATGGAGGTGCCCGAACAAAAGTTGTTGCACAGTGTTTCTGACCTCTGCTTCAGCCCTCAGGTCCCGCTGCTAGCCTGACTACCAGTCTTGCCCGCCAGCCTGTTACCTGCCGTGCCAGCCAGCCCGCTCACCTGGGAGCACTAGCCTGTTGCCTGCCTGTTACCTGCCGTGCCTGCCAGTCCGCTCACCTGGGAGCACTAGCCTGTTGCCTGCCTGTTACCTGCCGTGCCTGCCAGCTCGCTCACCTGGGAGCACTTGCCTGTGACCTGCCTGTTACCTGCTTGTTACCTGCCGTGCCTTCCCGGAGGCTCCTGCCGTCACTTGCCGTGACCACCTAGAGACTCCTGCCGTCACTTGCCGTGACCACCTGCCAGTCCACCTGGAGACTCCTGCCGTCACTTGCCGTGACCACCTGCCAGCCCACCTAGAGACTCCTGCCGTCACTTGCCGTGTCTACCTGATAGCCTACCTGGAGGCTTCTGCTCGCCAGCCTGCCTGCTGTGCCTACCTGCTATTCCGGTCTGTCCCTGCCATCTGTACCGTGGGAGTCACCTGCTCCCTTACAAGGTCGTCCCCAGAGTAGCACCTGGTCCCTCGGCTCTGTCCCTCTCTGGTCACGGAGTCGTTAGCCGCCGTACGACCAGGGTCGGTCCGGGTTGATACTTGGTTATGCCCCTCTGGGTCCCTCCTTGCCCCGTAGCACAGAGGTTCCACCCCCCGTACCCGTAACAGTTTGCTCGGGCCATGGAACCCGGTGGCCCCCAGATCCCCGCAATCTCTGACCTGCACCAGGAGGTCTTACGTCAGAGGGCTCAACAGGAGTCGGTCCTGTCCTTCCTGCGGTCTGTTAACTCTCGCCTAGGCACATTGTCCGATCCGTCTGTGTCCATCTCTGGTCAGGCAGTGCCTGCTTCCACGGCACCACAACCTAGTCCTATTATGGCGTCCAGCTAAGGACCCCGGCTCTCGGCACCTCCCCGTTTTGCTGGTAACCCCGCCTTAGCTCGAGGTTTCATAAACCAGTGCACCCTGCACTTTGAACTCTTGGCTCATCAGTTCATCTCCGACCGGGCCAAGGTGGCATTCATCATGTCCCATCTCACTGGGAAAGCACTGGCATGGCTAAATCCCCTGTGGGAGAGAGGGGATCCCCTGGTGTCCGACCTTTCGTCTTTCCTCGCTGCTTTCCGGAAAGTCTTCGATGAACCAGGACGAAAGTCCTCTTCAGCCTCCTCTCTGCTACATCTCCACCAAGAGAGTCTCACCGTGGGCCAATATGCCATACGGTTCCGTACCCTCGCTTCTGAGCTTGCCTGGGTCAACGAGGCTCTGGTGCCCATCTTCTGGGAGGGTCTTTCCGGTCGGATTAAGGACGAGTTAGCCGGTCGGGACATTCCTACCACCCTGGATGACCTAGTGTCACTAGCTACTCGGATTGACATCCGTTTCCAAGAACGTTCCAAAGAGACTACCCGGGAGAGAAAGTTTCCTCATCTTGCTCCTACTTTCCAGAGACCTACCTCTCAACCAGTCACTCCCTGGACGCACTCGCCTGAACCTATGCAGATCGACCAGACAAAGATGGTCAAATCTCGCCAAGAGTCACGCCGAGCCGAGGGGAGCTGTTTCTATTGTGGCAGTAAGGAGCATTTCATCCGTTCCTGCCCGGAGAAGCCGGGAAACTCCAGTTTCTAGGACCGCTCGGCGAGGTCGTCCTAGGCAAAAGTAAGCCCTCTCCGTCCCTGACTTTGAGTGTCTCTATCTCCTGGGGAGCGAATAGTCACTTTGAAATTGCTCACCTGGATTCTGGAGCTACTGGAAACCTCATTTCCCAGTCCCTGGTACAGAGATACCAGATTCCCACCAAACCTCTGGCTGAACCATTGTCAGTTGCCTCCGTGGATGGAAGACTCCTTCCCGTGACCATCCTGCTCGTCACTGAACCCATAACCCTGCAGGTGGGAATGCTGCACTCTGAGAAGATCTTCCATGTGCTGTCCGGACTCTCTCACTCCCTATTGCTAGGTCTACCCTGGCTCCAGACACATGAACCTGTGCTGAACTGGCAATCCGGTGAAGTACTCAGGTGGGGGCAGGACTGCCATAGGACCTGCCTGGCTCTGGTTCGCCCGGCTCGTCCTCTACCTACCCTGGCTAATTTACCCGGTCTACCGGCACCTTACTGGCCCTATGCAGATGTTTTCGGTAAAAAGGAAGCAGAGACACTGCCACCTCATAGGCCATATGATTGCCCGATCGACCTGGTACCTGGCTCAACTCCACCCCGTGGGCGTATTTACCCGTTGTCTTCGGCCGAAACCCGGGCCGTGTCGGAGTACATAGAGGAGAATCTGGCCAGAGGATTCATCCGGAAATCTATCTACCCTGGAGCCTGATTCTTCTTCGTTAAGAAGAAAGATGGTTCATTATGCCCCTGTATTGACTCTAGAGGACTCAACCAAATCATGGTAGAGAACAAATACCCCTGCCGCTCATCTCCGAGTTGTTTGACCGTCTTAAGGGAGCTAGGATCTTTACCAAGCTAGATCTACGTGGGGCGTATAACCTGTTCCGAATCCATCAAGGAGACGAGTGGAAGACTGCATTCAATACCCGGGACGGTCACTATGAATACCGTGTGATGCCCTTCAGTCTCTGCAATGCTCCTTCCATCTACCAAGAATTGGTCAACGACATCTTCCGTGATCTTCTTTACACTTGCGTGGTGGTGTACCTGGACGATATCTTGGTCTTCTCTCCGGATCTTTCCACACACTGGAGGGATGTTCGTCATGTCCTGCTTAGGCTCTGGCAGAATCACCTCTATGCAAAGTTCGAGAAGTGCCTCTTCGAGCAGACCTCTCTTCCTTTCCTGGGCTATGTTATCTCCCAGACAGGCCTACGAATGGATCCCGAGAAGTTCTCTGCTGTCCTTAAGTGACCCCTTCTGGAGGGGTTGAAGGCGATTCATCGATTCCTGGGCTTCCCCAACTACTATCGTCTTTTCATCCCGCACTTCTCTTCCCGGACTGCTCCCATATCTGCTCTCACCCTTAAGGGAGAAAATCCCAAGGAATGGTCACCCGAAGCTGAGAAGGCCTTACTTTCCTTAAAGCCAGCCTTCTCCTCAGCCCCAGTGCTGCACCGTCCGGATAGCAACAAACAGTTCTACCTGGAGGTTAATGCTTCCTCCTCCGGAGCCGGAGCGGTGCTCATCCAAAAGTCTTCATCCAGGAGAATGGTAACCTGCGGCTTCTTCTCCAAACTCTTCTCCTGGTCTGAGCACAACTACTCCATAGGAGACCGAGAACCCTTAGCCGTTATATTGGCGCTGGAGGAGTGGCATTACCTGCTTGAAGGGGCTCTATACCCGGTGCTCATCTATACGGATCACAAAAACCTGGCATATCTCCAGAATGCCCAAAGACTCAATCCGCGTCAGGCCCGGTGGTCTTTGTTCTTTGCCCTCTTCGACTTCGTCCTACATTTCTGCCCGGCGGACAAGAATGTCAAAACCGACGCCTTGTCCCGATCCTTCCTGTCCTCCGATCAAGAGGAGGAGCCTATGCACATCATCGACCCCTCCAAAGTCATGAATGTGGCCCCCTTGGATCTGACTCGTCTTCCATCCGGTAACACGTTTGTAGTGGTACCAGATCGTGAGAAGGTTCTTCACTGGGGTCATTCATCTAAACTAGCCGGCCATGCTGGCCAAAAGAAGACCTTCCTACTCATTACCCGGCTTTACTGGTGGCCTACCCTGCGCAAGGATGTGGTAGACTTCGTCTTGGCCTGTTCGTCCTGTGCCCGCAACAAAGTTCCCAGACATCTTCCAGCCTGTCGCCTCCAGCCTCTTCCCGTACCTGCTGCCCCGTGGCAGTACATTGCCATGGACTTTATTACTGATCTCCCTGTTTCTGCCAGTTGTACAGTCATTTGGGTGGTTGCCAACCGCTTCTCTAAAATGGCCCACTTCATTCCTCTGCCTGGTCTCCCATCTGCATCGTAGCTGGCCAAGGATTTTTTCCGTCATATTTTCCGTCTCCATGGCCTGCTCCTCCACATTGTATTGGATCGAGGGGTTCAGTTCACCTCATGTTTCTGGAGAGCTACCTGTAAGCTACTGGATGTCACCCTGGATTTCTCCTCCTCCTACCATCCACAGTCCAATGGCCAAGTGGAGCGTATCAACCAAATCCTTACCAGCTACCTCCAGCACTTTGTTAACGCTCACCATACCGATTGGGTGGAGCTCCTACCATAGGCCGAATTCTCCTACAACAACCATGAGAGCGAATGTACTTCTAAATCCCCGTTCTTCGTGGTCCACGGTCAACATCCCCGGATTCCGTTTCCCATCTCCGCCTCGGTGGCCAACCTGCTGTGGAGGCTCTTGTCAGCGAATTCTCCACCATTTGGGAGAATACAAGGTCCGCACTTCTTCAGTCCTCCGAGCAGATGAAGAAACATGCTGACAAGAGACGTCTGGATCCGCCTCAATTCCGCCCGGGAGATAAAGTCTGGCTCTCTTCCAAACATGTCCGACTCAAAATACCTTCCTATAAGTTGTGTCCTCGGTTTATCGGTCCATTTGAAGTTCTCAAACAAATCAACCCAGTGGCCTGCAAGTTAAAACTCCCGGCCACCTTACGGATTCCCAACTCCTTCCATGTATCTCTCCTCAAACCAGTTGTGTTTAACTCTTTTTCCAATCTAGGTACTCCCCCTGCTCCAGTTTCCGCTGAGGACGTTTTTTTAGGTAGAGAACATTCTGGTCACTAAGAGGGTAAGAGGAAAGACCCTTTTTCTAGTGCATTGGAAGGGGTTTGGCCCAGAGGAGAGAAATTGGGAGCCCAGGGAGAACATTCATACCCGTTTCTCCTTGAAAAATAACTTTCTGGCCTAAAAAAGAGGGGGCGTAAAGGGTACTGTAGCATCGGCGTCTCTGCCCCCTGCCAGGCAGAGACGCCGTCCCACTCACCTCCTTGCTCCCCGCTCTGCGTTCACCAGCGCTCCTCTTCCTGCTGCCGACGCGCGCAGATCCCCGGGCACTGTGCTTAGGGCGTGCACGCTCCCTCCCTCTTATAGGGGCCGCGCGCGCCGTCCTAAGGAGTCCCCGGCCAATAGCCGAGGGTCCTCCCATATATATGGCACCTCCTACAAAATGGAGGTGCCCGAGCAAAAGTTGTTGCACAGTGTTTCTGACCTCTGCTTCAGCCCTCAGGTCCCGCTGCTAGCCTGACTACCAGTCTTGCCCGCCAGCCTGTTACCTGCTGTGCCAGCCAGCCCGCTCACCTGGGAGCACTTGCCTGTTACCTGCCGTGCCTGCCAGTCCGCTAACCTGGGAGCACTAGCCTGTTGCCTGCCTGTTACCTGCCATGCCTGCCAGTCCGCTCACCTGGGAGCACTAGCCTGTTGCCTGCCTGTTGCCTGTCTGTTACCTGCCGTGCCTGCCAGTCCGCTCACCTGGGAGCATTAGCCTGTTGCCTGCCTGTTACCTGCTTGTTACCTGCCGTGCCTTCCCCGAGACTCCTGGGGTCACTTGCCGTGACCACCTAGAGACTCCTGCCGTCACTTGCCATGACCACCTGCCAGCCCACCTAGAGACTCCTGCCGTCACTTGCCGTGACTACACGATAGCCTACCTGAAGGCTTCTGCTCGCCAGCCTGCCTGCTGTGCATACCTGCTATTCCGGTCAGTCCCTGCCATCTGTACCGTGGGAGTCACCTGCTCCCTTACAAGGTCGTCCCCAGAGTAGCACCTGGTCCCTCTGCTCGGTTCCTCCCTGATCACGGAGTCGTTAGCCGCCGTACGACCAGGGTCGGTCCGGGGTTAATACTTGGTTACGCCCCTCTCGGTCCCTCCTTGCATCGTAGCCCAGAGGTTCCACCCTCCAGACCCGTAACACGCTTGATGGTTTTTGCAACTGCATTTGGGGACACTTTCAAAGTTTGCCCAATTTTTCGCACTGACTGACCTTCATTTCTTAAAGTATTGATGGCCACTCGTTTTTCTTTACTTAGCTGCTTTTTTCTTGCCATAATACAAATTCTAACTGTCTATTCAGTAGGACTATCAG